>NC_138342.1:3095031-3746353 GCF_046562875.1 Panthera onca
CCAGCAGGGTGGGGAAGGCCGTGTGGTTGTAGGCCACGTCGCTGCAGGTCCGGAGCTGCGGGTCCACACACGTGGCTGGGGGCAGGCGGGTCACCGGGTCACTCCCTCCCTCCGCGACCCGCACGGTCGTCCGTCAGACGCAAGCCGGCTCCCCTGGGGAAGCCAGAGCCCGGGGCGGTGGGGGGGGGGGGGGGGGGGGACAGACGGGGCTCCTGAGACCGGCTAGGCTCACTTCCTCCCGAGTGAGCCCCCGGGGCAGGCCGCCCTGGGCCTCAGCTTCCACAGCTGCAAAACGGGTGCAGCCAGCCTTGCCGAGGGTCTGGAGGCACCGGGACGCACGAGAGAGGCCAGCGGACCCGGGTTTGGCAGAAGCAGGCGCGAACCCTCCCAGACTCACAGCCCGAAAGCCGACGAGTCCTCGCGGGTGCGCCCAGCTTGAACCTCCCTCGTGTCTCTAGGAAAGCGGCCGATGCCTGAGTGGTTAGCTCGGGCTCAGGGCCTGAAGAGAGGGCTGGGTGAAGACAGCCACGGCCTCGCCCGGCCTGACCCCGTTCCACGTCTCCCCAGGGTGTCCGGGGTACGGGGCCTTGGGCGTCACCGGGCATTTTCCCACGCGTTCGTGACTCCCGTGTCTCCCCTGTCTGCCCGCAGGCCTCCCCAGGATGGAGCTAAGTACGCTGTTGTCCCCACGCCGCCCCCCCCCCCCACGTTCCGCGTGTGGCAGCTCACGGTACAAGTTACGAGATCTTGCCACCTTTCTGTGTCAAAGTCTAAAAGGACCAGGTTCTTTCTACTCAGCATTTTTCTGCTCAAAACTTTTTACATGTGTCATTGACTTTCATACTGAGAAAATACTCTCCTGCTTTTCAAAAACAAACCTGGCCCCTCCCCCTTAGAATACAGGGAGGGGATGCCCACGTGGGACCGACGCCAGCCGTGAGGGGAGCAGGGATGTCTGGAAGGAGCACTTTCTGGGGAGCCGGGGCACAGCCAGGGTGGAAAGCCCCAGCTGCCCACGGGGAAGGTCCCTCCTCTTTCATTTTGTCTGATCTCCAGCATTTTAAGAAGGTCTCTGGGCCTTGTTACTAACCACCGGCTCCGGAACCGTGGTCCAGCTCTCTAAGGGGCTTGGACAGCGTCGAGGGGCTGCATGGCTCCCACAAAACAAAAAGGAGAGAAGCCCACGTGCCTTACCACTGTCTGCAGCTGAGGGCCCGTGGCATTCACCTGGAAAGAGAAATGTCACGCTGTTAGGGGCGCGGACCTGTCATCCCGTCCCCCTGAGAGTACGCACCGAAGACAGCCCGTCGCTTACACCCCGTGTCTCGCCGGGTCTGCACCACGGCCCTCCGGTGCCCGGGGAACCGTCACCCGCCCTCCGCGGGGGAGGACACCGGGTCCCCGACAGGCGCCGCGAAGCGCCTAAGGAAAGACAGCCGGAGCGCGGTGCGGGTTCTCTGCGTCCATCTGGCCCAGAGCCTGGGGCAGACCGGCAGGGTGCGGCCAGACCCGCTCGCCGGGACACGGGAGCCCTGGCCGAAGGTGTCCACCGGGCCCGAGCTGGAAACACCCCCGCGGTGGCCTGGTCTCAAGCTTCCGGCAGTTGGACAACCAGTCCCGGCAAAACTCTTGACTCTTTAACAAGCAGTTCTAGAATCCTGTGCCACACGTGGCTCTGCCCCACCACTGACTCTGACCCCACGTCATTCAAAGCCCCTGCGCGTCACACGGGTGCCTGCTCCTGCCTTCCAGAACACTCTGCAAGAGCGGTGCTCCACCGTGTCCTGAGCTGGAAAGAGTTTCCTCTTCCCAGAGAAAGACACAAAACTCCTCAAGGCCCAGGCACACAGACCCGGCAGTGAGAGCCTGGGAAGGCCAATAAAACCAACCTTCATCAAAGCCACCCTCCCGGTCCCTATCAGAAGGTCCCCGGTGTTCTGGGGGCTCCGAGAGGGAGGAGCTGATCCGGAGAGATGGAAATCGGCGTCAGATTTAGAGCGTGGCTGGCCCCAGACCGCCCCCCGGGCAGGAGTCCCGGGAGCAGAGGGCAGGATGGGGGGCAGAAAAAGTGGGAGCCCAAGGGGGAGGCAGGTGCAGTGGGGAGCCCAGAAGATTAGACGCGCAGGGAAAAGCCTGTGTTCTAATCCTGTAACGTCACGCACGACCCAGGCCTGACCCACGAGTCTGAGAAGGGTGGGAGCCCCTGGTCCCGGGGGGCTGGCCAGGCAGCTCCCCCTTTCAGGAACCCCTGCATGCGGTTCGCCCTCCGGGGACCAGGCAACCGCAGCCCGGGCCCCGCGGCAGGCCGGCTCCCAGCGCTCTCGCGGGCCGGAGACTACAAGGCCGCCCCTCGCCGCCTGGCTTCCACTCCCAGCCCTGGTGACAGAGGAGACACCGGACTGTGCACAGACCGTCCACGGGAACACCTGTGGCCCTGGGGCTCGCCCTCCCTCCCTGTGCGAATAATAGGGGGCCCAGTGAGAGAAATTATTCTCTGGCCGTGGGAAAGGCGGCAGGCAAGAGAATAATTTTCCTCAATCTTCCTCAATTCTGCCGGCTCTAATACAACAGGGTGCTACAGTGTGCCCGCCAGCGCCCTCGGGTCCCCGAGGATGAGCACACTGGCGGTGACAGAGCTGGGGGACCCCGGGCGGCAGAAACCACCTTCCCCCCTCAGCACGCAGGGGCGGGCGTTTCTGGGCTCCCACCCGACACTGCCCGGAGCTCCAAAGTCTTGAGGGTCTGACGTGCTCCCCGATTCGTGCCCACCGCCCTCTGCACAATGAGAGGCGTGACGGGCTGGACCCACACTTGAAGGAAAAAAGGAAAGAGAAAGAAACGGACCCAGCACCCTGCTTGGGACATCGCGGGGTTACCTGGCCGCCTCGTGGCTGAAGGCCCCAGGCGATGCCAGAGCAGAGCAAAGGATCAAGTCTGTGCAGGGCCCCGCGTGCAGGCATCCGTGCCCCACGTTGCCCGGGTGGCGTTTGCCCCACCGAGATGCACGCTCAGTCGACTCCCTGCTAGAGCCCGCGTGAGCACGCACGGGACCGGAGGCCGTGACCCAGAAAGTCGGCGCAGGAGCCCGGGGCCTCACGACGGCCGGCCGGGCGGAGGGCCCCTGACCCCGCTCCCTACGCCCGCATCCGTGGAGCCCGCCTGTGCCTGCACTGAGCTGCGGGTGGCCCAGTCTGCAGATCCGTTCAGACCCTGGGCACGTCCAGTGAGCAGGACGCCCCCTTGGCCCGGGGGCCCCGCAGCCTCAGGAAACCAGGAGTGGAGAAGTGACCCCCACGTCTGCCCCCTCAAAATGACCACGGGCCACCCAAGTGGCTGGGTCGGAGTGGATGTGACAAAGGGTCCCTCCGGGTTTTAAATGGCTTCAATCTGTAACTGAAGTTTGGGGATCGGGTGCCTTTCTGGGCCTCAGTTTTCTCATCTGTGAAATGGGGGTGACGATAAGGCCCGCCCGATGGGGTGACACCTGGGCCCAGTAAGGGCTCCACAAACAGCAGCTCAGGGGGCTCACAGGCCGGAGGAGGGACTGGCCACCGTGTCCTTGATGTCCGTGGGATGGACACGTGGGAGGCATCTGCCGACTTGGGCACCAGGACTCCCAGGGTGGCGGCCAGGAGCCAGCCAGACAGACGGACGGATGCGCATCCTGGGGCTGCCGTTACCAAGTCCCACAAACTGGTGTAACAGACACTGAAGGCCCGGTTCTGGAGACGGCGGCCTGGAGTCGGGGGGCCGGCAGGCCAGGCCCTTCTGCAGGATCCCGGGGAGGGTCCTCCCTGCCCCTCCCGCCTCTGGGCCCCCCGACGATCCTTGGCGTGCAGCTGCATTACCCCCATCGTCACATGTCCCTCTGGTGGGTCTACGTCTGTTTCCTCCTCTTCTAAGGTCACCAGTCACTGGATTTGGGGCCCACCCTACACCCGTATGACCTCATTTTACTCGGACTGTACCTGCAAAGACCCCATTTCTCAATACGGTCACAGACACAGGCACGGGGGCGTTAGGACTTCAACGTTTCTTCACCGGTGCGTGGAGGGGGTCACACAGCTCCACCCTTGACAAGAGGCAGGCCCCAGGGTGTGCTTTCGGGGAGCTGAGGGGCTGGGGCGGGGTCAACACAGGAGTCCGCGGGTCTGGCCGCACCGGGCAGCGTGCCCCCGCTAGCCACGTGGGGTTACCGGGAGCCCGAAGCACCCGGTCCATGCCCACACGTACCGTGCGTGTTAAGTGCTCATCAAATCTCAGACTTAGTCCTAAAAACAGGATGGAAAATACTTCATTCGTGGGTTTGGTACTGAGGACGACACACTGAAACGTCACATCGGCTGACCCAAAATCTGTTACTCCGGTGAATTTCACCTGCTTCTCGTCACCTCTTTAGCAGGACCCCTAGACAGTGTGGAAGCATCACGGGCTGGCGTCCTTCCCTGCAGACGGTACTGATTATCTGTCCTCGGGCGCTTCACACATGCCTCTTACGCTAGGTGACCACAAGGTGTCAGCATGTCTTTGACGGAGGGACCCAGGCTGACCTGGGGCTGGCCGGCTCCCTCCCTTCCTCCCTCCCTCCTTTTTTTTTTTTTGTGTTTATTTATTTTGAAAGAGAGAGAGAGAGTGTGTGTGTGCGTGAGTGGGGAAGGGGGGCAGAGGGAGAGGGAGAGAGAGAATCTCAAGACATAGGTCTCGAGCTCCCAATCCTGAGATCATGACCTGAGCCAAAATCAAGAGCTGGACGTTTAACCCACTGAGACATCCAGGTGCCCCTCCCTCCCTCTTAAGTGGAAGATAGTCCTGGCCCAGGCCTCCTCTAACAGATGAGACGCCTGAATGGGGCCAGAGAGGTCAAGCCATCTGCCCAAGGCTGCACAGCAGAGAAGAGGACTAAGGATTTGAACTCGGAACCGCCTGGCCCCCAGCAGCTTGAACGTTGCCTCGGCCCCCTAGGCCCCCCGTGAAGACCTGGGGAAAGGCAGGAGGGGAGGGTCCAGCCCTGCTCTGAGGCGCCAGGACAGGTGCAGTGGGGACACGGATAGAGTCCTCAGGTAGAGCAGCCTGGACACAAGCCGCCGGGCCCCCACCCCGCGCCAGCCTGCCGTCTGGAAAAGCCACTCGGCTTCCTGGGACCACGCACGCTCCTCTGTCTGGAGTGAAGATGGGGCTGGAGGGTGGATTTATTCCAGAAACGGTCACCAGTGCGGCCACAGGGCCCCAGCCAGAGAGCCGCCCCGCCCACCCCTCAGGTGAGGAAGGAGCGTCTTCGCCCGGGGGAAAAAGACTGGCCAGGGAGAATGTCCTGGAGGAGGGGGCCGTGCTCCCTGACTGGCCCGATTCTAGACAGTCGCCGGGGTCTCACGGGCCCGGGGGAGGTCCCTTCACAGCACAGTGTGAGTTCCACGCACATTCCCCATGCGCACCTGAGCACACGGCACGCACACACCTACACTCTCCGCCTGGGCCTTTCTGCAGAAATGGGGGGAGGGAAGGAGGGGGGGCGAGGGTCGCAGGTAGAGTGACAATGCAGACGGAGAAGGAAGAAAAGGGAAGATCGGCATCGGCGCATTTGCGACGGGCGGTTGGCTCCTGGCACATCCACAAACCCTGCACTTGAGAGATTTCAAATCTGACACGCCCGGAGCCCTGTGCCCGGGGGGGGGGGGGGCCCCCACCCTCTGGGGACAGAGACGTCTGCTGCTGATAAGGACTCTGAGGACAGGGGACTGGGCACGTGGATGCGGGGGAAACCAGCCCACTCCGGGAGGGCGGGTGTGGCTGGGACCAGAGCCCAGGACTCCAGGACCCCCGCCTGGCCGGCACCCCACGCTCTCAGGTGAGACCACCTCCCCTCCGGGGTCCCTGAATGTCACCTTTCCCCCTGCCCCAGAGCCCTCCAGGCGCACCCCTCCCTCCCAGGTGACCACGCCCCCTCCCTGGGGACCCAACCCCTCCCGGGCCCTCAGAGCCTGCTTCAGGAGATACTGTTGCCCACATCACGGCGGAGGGAGGGAGAGAGGGGTCTAGACAGGGTTTGCGATGGCCCACGGGTTGCCCCTTCCTGGAGGGAACAGGGATCTTGGCTGCCTTCTCCTCTGTGAAGTCCTGACACCTGCTCCCTAGGACCCCACCTGCAGGGCGCCCCACCCGCCGTGCGCTGACCCCAGGAGGAGGACCACCCTGGCCTGGGCACGGCGCCCCTCCGCTGCCCCAGCTGCCCGCTGTGCTCCCCGTGGGGTCCCAGCCCCCCTCTACCCTGCGAGCCCAGTGCCCCCTCCCAGATGGCCACGAGGTCCAAGGTCACGGGCGCCCCTCGGGAGGTGCTCCGGGGCCAGGGGTCGCGCGCGGGGGGAGGGAGGAGGGGAGGGAGTTCCCGGCGCGGGGTGGTCCGCCTTACCGGCGCGCCCCCGGCCGAGAGGGCACCCCGGCCCGGCGGCGACAGCGGCCAGCGAGGCCAGCAGCAGCAGCGGCAGCGGCGGCGGCGGCGGGGGCGGCATGGTGGGCGGCGGGCAGGCGGCGGCAGGAGCGCAGTGATGTGGCACTCGGGCCGCGGGGCGAAGGCCGCTGGGCTCCCGCCCCCCAGGAGCGCGAGCGTGGAGTCGGGTTACAGCAGGCGGAGGGACAGAGCCTCGCAGCCCGCTTCCGGCCCAGGGCCCGCCCCCTGGGCTGGGCGCCCCCCTGGGGCTCGGCTCCCCTCCCCCCTGAGGGCCCCCGGGAGCCGACCTCCGCGCCCCCTCCTCATCCCGCCCGCAAACCCCTGTTTCCGGACACGATGGACCTGGGGGCCAAGTGGGTCCTGCCCTCGTGCTGACCCCCGCCGGCCAAGAACCCGGCCAAGTCACTCCTCTGTCCCGTGAGGGGAGGAGGCAGTGTCCCCGGCTGCCCCCACCGCGGCGGGGGTGTGTAGGAGAAGGGTCTGTGGGGGACGGTTGTTTAGGCACCGGGAGGGGGCGGGCGGCTCCCAGTGGCCTCGGGAAAGCCCTCACCTCTGAGCCCGTCCCTGTCTGCGCCCTGGGGAGAGGCCCCTCCTGGCCGCTGTGGCAGAGCCGGGCAGGGCGCCTGGCACCAGGGCCCTCGGTGAGATGAGGCGGCCCCACTCAGCCGGCCAGAGGAGGCCACAACACCAGCCAAGCGGTGGCAGGGAGTCTCGGGGTGAGCCCCCCTCCCCGCCGGATGAGGGGGCACGGGCCACGCGGCGGGTCCTCCGAGAGCCCAGGGTAGACACCCCTGCCACCCTGCCCGGTGGCTCTAGGGGTGCAGGAGGATCCTTCCCACCCGCCTCCCGCCCCCAGCCCCTGCCTGCGCCCCGAAGCCATCTGGGCAGGAAGCCCAAGGGGCCCGGGAGGAGGGAGGCTCCGGACCCGAGGGGAGGGAAGCCTGGGCCCCGGAGCCCCCGGCTCACTGGGCGCCCAGAGCCTCGCTCTCTTCCAGGGCCAGCACCGCTCGGGGACGCGGCCAACGCCTTTGAAGCACCCGCTTCTCGGAGCCGGGCAGGTGCTGGCTCTGCCGTCCAGATGTGCACACATCTGCCTGCCAGCCACTTGTCACGGCCCCACAGCTGCCGTCCAGCCCCTGGCGCACTCGCGCCTTGGGCCGCGGGGACGAGGCCAGCTGGACACCTGGGTCTGCGTGCTAGCGGTCACCTGGGCCGGGCCCCTCCCCCGCCGGGCTGTCAGCCCAGAGGTTCTTCAGCGGCCACGTGCCTTTCCGGGCCTCCTTTACCAACCGTCCCGGGCGGCCGGGAGGCCCGGCCCTACAGCCAGATGTCGCCCAGCCCTTTGACGAGCCCCTCGGCCCGAGGTTGGGCTGCCCCTGACAGTGCGTGTGATGGCGGAGAGGTACGAAAGGGCGCCAGCCCGTCCCCGGCTCGGAGAACATGCCCCGCACCCCGCACTCCACCTCATTGACTCCTTCCCGGCACCTCCGGCCGGGGCGTCTGACGCTCCGTGCTGCCCTCTGTCCACCCGGACTGCAGCCTCGTCCTTCCGGAAGTCTCTGGGCTTGCTCCAGCGGGGATCCCAGGCACTTCCCTCGGACTTTCCCCTCGGGGGTCTCCAGTCCTGGCTGGGAGGGCCAGTCCAGACCCCGGCTTGCCCTTCCCGCGAGCCAGCCGGTGAGGTTTGTTCCCTCCTCCCCGGGTGCCAGGGAGGCACGTGAGTGTCCTCGCTGTCCCCTCTTTCGGGCAGGCTAAATCCTCGCGGACACCGAGCCCGCAGCCCCCCGGTGGCCAGATTTGCGCAGGCGTCTCCTACTACAGCCCTCACGTGGGGTTTGGTCTTCTGTCTGAATGGGGTATAAGACGGTGGCACCGTCGTAAGCCAGCGGCATCTGAGATTTGGTGGAGACAAAGGGCCGTGAGCTGTTGTGACTTTTAAGGACCCGGTGGGTCCAATCTGCCAACCCCCCGTGGGACCAGTCTCTTTCCTCCCCGGTTAAGCTGTTGGAAGGAACGGTCTCTCACCCAAGGCTTCTTGTCCACGAGGGGAGGAGGACACCCCGCCAAACGGATGGGCAGCAACGCACGGGCAGGTCGGCCCTTTCCAAGGGCCGCGCGAGTCCCGCCCAGCCCCCCGCCCGCCCCGGCCCTGTCCGGGCCTGGCCGCTCACGGCCAACCGGCCCAGAGGGACGGGGAGGCGCCACGAGGAGGGGGGCAGGTGAACCGGCCGACGCACCCAGAGCGGGAGCTGCAGGAAGGAACTCGGATTCTCCAGCAGGCAGCGGAGCTCACGGCACCGCGCTGCTCGCAGAACAAGCCGCGAGGGGCAGAGCCCCGTGGTGTCACGGGGAGAGCGAGGACTCCGCCATCCCTCGGGGTCGCTTCGTCAAGTGGCTCACCCAGAGCCCGTGGCTTCCATCGGTGAGCCTGCCCCCCCCACCCCGGGAAGGTGTCATTGCCCGTCTCGGGGCTCACAGTGATGGGGGGGGGGGGGCTGCAGGCGGCCTGGAGTCCACCCCGCAGCCCGCAGGTGCCCAGCTGAAGCGTCAAGGCCCCTGGGAGCAGCAGCACCCGGACCCGACCCTCCCCAGGCTTCCTCTGGGACAGCACTCAACTCACTGAACTTAGCCCGCCTCTCTTCCAGAGAGCTCTCCCAGGACGGACTCCGCACCGCCCCCGCTGGGCGCTGGGGAGACATTCTCACACGGCCTGGCCTGGCCTGGGGTCTGGGGGCGCCGGACGCCGCTGGCCGGTGCCCTGGGAAAGCACAAGGTTTGCAGGACTGACTGGTCCTCAGACAGCTGGCTCGGGCTGCTGCAAAGGCCCCTTCGCAGAGAAGCCAGAGGCTTTTGAACAAAATGTTTATGGATTCGCACAGTGCTCGGGACAGGACGCCGTCCTGCGAGGCACTTAAACTATCTTTCAAATTAAAAAAAGACTGAGGCGCCTGGGTGGCTCAGTCGGTTAAATTTCCGCCTTCAGCTCACATCGCGGTCTCATGGTTCGTGGGTTCAAGCCTCACGTCGGGCTCCCTGCTAACAGCACGGAGCCTGCTTCGGATTCTCTGTCTCCCCCTCTCTCTGCCCCACCTCCCCCTCATGCACTCACACTCTCCCTCTCTCTCTGTCTCTGTCAAAATAAATAATAAACATAAAAAAAGATAAAGACCACAAACCCAAGGCGAAAGATAATATGGTGAGAGAATGTTCTAGAATGCCCAGCGTGGGCATTATAACAGTGCTCTCCTGGGAGGCATCTGTGCCTGAGTGACTTTCTGGAAAATTCCCTGGTGGCTCCCGGGAAGGCAAAACAGGAGAACAACATCCACCCGCAAGGACTCTTGTCTCTTTCCAGCCGTGGCACCCTCCCCAGGGCAGGGTGCGCGTATTTCCTCCGCCGGATTTAAGGCCTGAAGAGCGTACAGGCACGAGGCTGTGAGGCGTGGGGCATGCTCCCCCCAGCCCAAGTGAAGTTCTCAGGGAGGAGAGAGGCCTTCAACTTGCAGGTTCACAGCCCGGCTTCGAGTCACATACGACACAACGGAGGCCACGCTCTCCTTTGCAAGCACCGGGGGCGTCTCGGGGACCCCCAGGCTCCAGGCCCAGCTGCGAACCCTCCTGCGAACCCAGTGACTTAGCCCCTCGACGCCCTCACAGCTGCAGTTGCCAGCCCAAGGCTGGAATGCGGTTTTCACTGAACTGCCTGCGTGGGGTTTTTTTTAACCGCGTCCTGACCACATATCTACAGTTGCCATTAGTCCTAAAAAATAGTTTGGTTCATTTGAATTGCGCTGCAGACCTGATGAGCACTTAAGTATGTCCGGCTTGCGGGGAGGCCCTGGGGAAGCAGCCCAGTGACACCCAGGTGGTCGGGACGGAACCTGCACCAGGCTGCGGACTGCTCCCACCGCCCCGAGGGGCCGAAGGAGCTGACTGCCGCGCGCGTGTCTCCAAGGAGCGAGCTCAGGACCCGTCTCGCCCGGGCCCTCGGCTGAGGGGCCAGCGCTGCGGGCTCCGGAATGTGCCGCATCCCACGGGCGAGGCCCTGCCCGAGAGCCCGCCGACCGCGTGGTGGGCCCAGCCCCAGTTTCGCGGGGACGGGCTGGGGCCGGAAGAGGCCAGCCAACGGCAGGGGGCGGGAGCGAAGAGGAAACTGCGAGCCTTCACCCCTTCCCCCCACGCCCCGCACAACACACCTCTGCAGAGGACCCACTTAACGCCGCACACCTTTCTGTTTCTGAAGTGTGAACTAGATGCAGGTGCAGTTCCCAGACACGGTCCCCTGGGCGCATTTAGCGACAGCGGCAGTGGGCGGCCCCACCGGGGAGTGGCCCCCTCGACCACCAGCCTGAGGGAAGCCCCCGCCTCTCCCGGCTGCCCCAGTGCTGAGCAGAGCGGCTGCGGTGGGGACCTGGGGCCCCCCTCTCCCGGCCGCTGTCCCGTGGCACACCCGGGCTCCGCCTGTTGCCGGAACCTCGCGTCCTTCCCCACGCAAGATTCCGACCCTTCGTAGTAAACGAAAGAAGGCAGGAAGGATGCAGGTGTGACCGGTGAGCCCAGCCCACGTGCGTCGTGCCGGACAGAGGGGGGCAGGGGGAGCCGGCCGCAAAGTTTCTCAGAGACGGGCACTCCCCGACCCCGTCTGCCCGCGCTGGAGTGTCCTGCCCTGACCGCAGACTGCAGCCGTGGGATCGGGAGCCCCACAGCAGCCTCCCAGACAATCTACCCTCCAGACCCGGATGCTGCTGCGAGCAAGGGGGTAATATTAACAAGGAGGCTGAAGCAGCGGGCGTCAAGCTGGGCCACCCCAACGGACCCTGAGCAAGCACGGTCACCCGGCCCCTGACAGCGGCCGGCCCTGCGGGGGACACCCAACGCGCGCGCGGCCCTGTGAAGGGTGCCTTCCGACCCACCGTCCCGAAGCACCCCTGCAGCCTGAGAAAGGAGGTGGGGAAACGGAGGCTCAGAGAGGGACAGCCACTGTCCTAGGGCCACCCGGCCGCCACGCGGCCCAGCCTGGGGCTGAAACGATCCACAGCCGGCGCTACGTCCTCCACCCCGCCACCGCTGCCCCCCACGACCTCTGCCCAAAGCCAAGCCGCCATTTGGGGGACCCGACCAGCGCTCCCGTGGCAGGACCAGGGCCCCGTCCACTAGGCTTTGGAGAGTCCCGGCCAGGCCCTCAGCGTGTCTGCCACAGGCAGACGATGCTCTCGGTGTCCAGAGAGCTGCCGTGGGCAGACGCCGGGCGCGAGTTGGCCAAGCTGGCCAGGACCTGGCGGGAGTGCTGGGGGAGCTGGGGGCACACGCAGGGGTCAGCCGCCGCCTTACCGTAGCCCGGGCACTGGTTCAGGACGCCCCAGGGAGCATTAACAGTGACCGAGGTCACAAGCTCCACTAGCCTATTGGGAACTGAGCAGGAGTCCAGCAGCCATGGCCACGCTCACATACGCACCTGTGCTCTGGAGATGTGGAAGGTTCTGGAATCGCGGACGAGTACTAAGACGGCCCTCGCATTACTAGCTGAGTGGCTCTGTGCACGCGGTCTGAGCCTGGGGCGCGTGTCCCCAGTGAAAGGCAGCGGGGAGTTGAGCTTGGGGACGGCAGCCCGGTCAGCATGCGGGAAGACTCGCCCGGCCGGGACCTCCCGCATCAGAAGCGCGAACCAAATCAGAACCGTGCAGCCCTGTGTGTGGACGAGACTCTGAGTGGCTGGTGGTTCAACCCACAAGAATTCAAAGTTTCTCCCCCGACAGCCTCTCCCCCCTCGTCAGGTTGCACGCTTGTTCCGGTTACACATATTTTAGGGCTATTCCCCGGGGAACTGTTTTCAGCCCTGTGTCGCAGTCTTTGATTCTTCTGTGGACACCTTGAAGGTGGCTTTAAGCTGGTTACAAATACCACCAAGTCGCCTCGAGCTGCCCTGTGGTGTGAAGGAAGAAGGTAAAGGAGCCGGGGACGCGGGGACTTTCCCTCTCTGCCTCTTGGTTGTCGCCCTCGGGTTTTACTTATTCAAGCGACGGTTTGAATTAAGGTCCCAGGCAGGCAGCACGCTGGCCTCCAGGAGTCTGCGGTCTGGGGGCGGGGCGGGGGGGGGGGCGATGGACACGGAGCCGGGGGCCGCTCCCCAACCCAGTCCCTCAGCGCCCCTCCCCCACTGGACACCCCTGCCTGTCCCTGTTGACCTGCATCTCCCGCCAGCAGAACGGAGAGCCCATCGAGGCAGGACTCCCCCGGAAGCTGGCACGAAGCCCAGCGGGCAGGAAGCGCTCAGCAGGCGGTGAGTGAATGGGTTGTAGCCCCTCGTCTGCACCTGTGACAATCGTGACAGTTGTGACAATCGTAAGAGGCTCTATTCCAACCACCGTTTCCATAAAGGGCTTGGGGGCGTGTCACAGAGAAAAGTGTGAGCTGCCCACGCTCCCGAGCGGACACGCACGCTGGACACTAAGGCTCTGCTCTGCGGGTCGTCCTCCTGCACACGTGTGTGCACGCCTACACGCATGCACGCTCCCATAGACACACTTGGGCCCCTGCACACGTATGTGACACAAAAGTAAAAGCTGGCAATCGACACATCGTGGCTGAGTAATCCAGGCTCCCTCATGTTCAGTTATAATTTCAAAAGCAAATGCTGAAGCGGGATCCACCTGTAGGAGCTCCTGAGGCTCCAGCACCTGCCCCTGCACACACCACTCACGTGCGCACACACCCCTGCACACGCACTCACGCGCATACACACCCCCTGCACGCGCACACTCACGCGCGTACACACCCCTGCACGCGCACACTCACGTGCGTACACACCCCTGCACACACACTCACGCGCATACAGACCCCCTGCACGCGCACACTCACGTGCGTACACACCCCTTCACACGCACACTCACGTGCGTACACACCCCTGCACACACACTCACGCGCATACAGACCCCCTGCACGCACACACTCACGTGCATACATACCCCTGCATGCACACACTCACGCGCGTACACACCCCTGCACACACTCACGTGCGTACACACCCCTGCACGCACATCCTCACGTGCATACATACCCCTGCATGCACACACTCCTGCACACACACACTCACGTGCGCATACACCCCTGCACACACTCACGTGCATACACACCCCTGCACGCACATCCTCACGTGCATACACACCCCTGCACGCACATCCTCACGTGCATACATACCCCTGCATGCACACACTCCTGCACACACACACTCACGTGCGCATACACCCCTGCACACACTCACGTGCATACACACCCCTGCACGCACATCCTCACGTGCATACACACCCCTGCACGCACATCCTCACGTGCATACATACCCCTGCATGCACACACTCCTGCACACACACACTCACGTGCGCACACACCCCTGCACACACTCACGTGCATACACACCCCTGCACGCACATCCTCACGTGCATACATACCCCTGCATGCACACACTCCTGCACACACACACTCACGTGCGCATACACCCCTGCACACACTCACGTGCATACACACCCCTGCACGCACATCCTCACGTGCATACATACCCCTGCATGCACACACTCCTGCACACACACACTCACGTGCGCACACACCCCTGCACACACTCACGTGCATACACACCCCTGCACGCACATCCTCACGTGCATACACACCCCTGCACGCACACACTCACGTGCGCACACACCCCTGCACACACTCACGTGCATACACACCCCTGCACGCACATCCTCACGTGCATACACACCCCTGCATGCACACACTCCTGCACACACACACTCACGTGCGCACACACCCCTGCACACACTCACGTGCATACACACCCCTGCACGCACATCCTCACGTGCATACACACCCCTGCACGCACACACTCACGCGCGTACACACCCCTGCACACACTCACGTGCATACACACCCCTGCACGCACATCCTCACGTGCATACATACCCCTGCATGCACACACTCCTGCACACACACACTCACGTGCGCACACACCCCTGCACACACTCACGTGCATACACACCCCTGCACGCACATCCTCACGTGCATACATACCCCTGCATGCACACACTCCTGCACACACACACTCACGTGCGCATACACCCCTGCACACACTCACGTGCATACACACCCCTGCACGCACATCCTCACGTGCATACATACCCCTGCATGCACACACTCCTGCACACACACACTCACGTGCGCACACACCCCTGCACACACTCACGTGCATACACACCCCTGCACGCACATCCTCACGTGCATACACACCCCTGCACGCACACACTCCTGCACACACATACTCACGTGCGCACACACCCCTGCACACACTCACGTGCATACACACCCCTGCACGCACATCCTCACGTGCATACACACCCCTGCATGCACACACTCCTGCACACACATACTCACGTGCGCACACACCCCTGCACACACTCACGTGCATACACACCCCTGCACGCACATCCTCACGTGCATACACACCCCTGCACGCACACACTCACGCGCGTACACACCCCTGCACACACTCACGTGCATACACACCCCTGCACGCACATCCTCACGTGCATACATACCCCTGCATGCACACACTCGTGCGTGTACACACTCCTGCACACACACACTCACGTGCGCATACACCCCTGCACACACACTCACGTGCATACACACCCCTGCACGCACACACTCATGTGCGCACACACCCCTGCACACACTCACGTGCGTACACACCCCTGCACGCACATCCTCACGTGCATACACACCCCTGCACGCACACACTCACGCGCGTACACACCCCTGCACACACTCACGTGCATACACACCCCTGCACGCACATCCTCACGTGCGCACACACCCCTGCACGCACACACTCATGCGTGTACACACTCCTGCACACACACACTCACGTGCGCATACACCCCTGCACACACACTCACGTGCATACACACCCCTGCACACACTCACGTGTGCACACACCCCTGCACACACACACTCGCATGCATACATACCCCTGCACACACACTCACGCGCGTACACACCCCTGCACGTGCACACACTCACGCACGCACACACCCCTGCACACGCACTCACGCGCATACAGACCCCCTGCACGCACACACTCACGTGCGTACACACCCCTGCACACACACTCGCGCGTACACACCCTGCACGCGCACACTCACGTGCGTACATACCCCTGCACACACACTCACGTGCATACACACCCCTGCACGCGCGCACTCATGTGTGCACACACCCTTGCACACACACTCATGCGTGTACACACAGCCCTGCACACACACTCATGCGTGTACACACCCCTGCACACACACTCACGTGTGCACACAGGCACACGAGTGATGGCACACACAGTCCCATGTACACAAGCGTGTGCCCACATCTCCGGATCAACTCGCTGGCTCACAGGAGGCGAACGCCACACTGGCTCTGCCCACACGTGCGCACACACTGTCCCAAGAATGCGAGACCTTCACCAGGTGCCGTGTGAAGAAGCACCATGCCTGTGCGTGTCCACCCCACGTCCCTGGGCCAACAGCCACACGACTCACATCCTGAGCACTGATTCCGAAGCGCTCTCGGCAGGAGCGTGGCAGGGAGGACAGAGCCCACCGCACTTGGCACAGAAGCTCCAGAAGCCTCCCCCAGCCCAGGGGAGCCGTGGGTGCCCCCCCAGCGACACCCAACAAGCCAAAGACAGACCTGACGAGACCAGCTGACCTCACCGGGCATCCTGCAGCCCCCAGGTGGTGCTTGTTTCAACAGCCCCGGGAGCCTGGCCCCATGCCCACTGCCTCCCCGCCCCCTTGGGTAGGCAGCCTGGGCCGTAGTCGGTCCAGCCCCATGAGGCTGAGGACCACCAGCTCCTCCCAGGAGCCCCTTCCGTCAGGGCGTCTTTCTGCCCAAGATGCGGTGTGGGGACCACAGCAGGGGCCTGGCCGCGGAACGAGAACCCCAGGACCCCTGTAGGCGGGAACACAGACCCAGCGCCCTCATCACGGTACTGGGACAGTGGCACCCACCTGCCCTTCCCATGAGTCCCCAGTCTCCTTCAAGCTCCGGGCCAGGGTCTCCAGGCAAAGGGGTGGGAGGAAGAACAAAGAGAACACTCACTCAGCCGGTCCAGAGGCCTTGGGCTGCTCCCCCGTCCGTCCCCTCCCCCCCACCCCCCAGGATCCTGGAATCCATGGCCGGGGATGCTGAGTCTGAGGCCTGGGTTGATCCCAGGCCACCTAACTGGCTTTAAAAATTTGCTAAGATTGGAAAAAATCAGGCGCTAGCTCAGACAGACCTCGCAGCCGCCTGTGACCCAGCCTCAGTCTCCCCTGGACAGGGGCAGCTTTCTCATTTGCAGCTAGGGTGTGGGGCTGGCCCCATCCCTGTCCCAGGGCCTTTGACAAGAGCCGGGGTGGGGCCCTGCGTGCCTCAGGTGTGGAGGAAGGGCCCTGGGGAACATCCGCTTCCCGCCAGGTCCCCAGTAGGGAGACCTCAGAGGCCTGCCCAGCTGAGGCCGAGCCCACTGCCCAGCAGCCCCCAGGTCAGGGGTCTGAGGGCCAGGACCAACCAGGTCACAACGAAGGACCCGCCGAAGACGCTGATCTGGCAGCCTGCCGGTGGTGGTGCCTCTGCTCACTGAGGCGGCCCTGCCACTCACTGCAGGGACAGAACAGAGGACAGAAGCCAGGGCACGCGGGAGGGCAGGGGCAGAGCTGAGCAGAGAGCAAGAGCCAGAGTGAGCAGGTTCAGTGGGGATGTCCAGCGTGGAGAGCCCACGGACGAGAGAGAGAAAAGACAACGGGAAGAGGTGGGTTTGGTTCGTAAAGGCGAAATACCGGAGGCCTGGAGGGCAGGAAGGAGGGGACGACTCCCCCTTCCTCCTCTAAGCGACTGCCCCCCCCAACTATCTCTTCCTTCCCCCTGGTGCGGAGGGGTCTAAGTCAGTCCTGCAGAGAGGGGAGCAGAGCTGGATCCTCAGTGAGGGAGAGGGTCTGCGTCCTGAGGCAGTAGAGCGGGGGGTCCTGGAGGGGGGGCAGCGGCAGGTGGGAGGGGGCAACCGCTACCAGTAACCCCAGCTGGAGCTTCGGTGGCAAATGCGTGCCAAGCAGGGAGCACACAGAACCAGGCAATCCCCCACCCCCGCCTCAAGACTCGAAACCCCAGGTCAGGCAAGGGCACTGGGTCAGCCGGGCAGACACTGGGAGGAGTGTTCAGATCCACGGCCACCTGCCCCCAAAGAGGAGTGACTGACTCCTCCCACGGCGGGGGGAGGGTGGCCGTGGCAACCCTTCTTCCGTGGCTCAGACCTCACAGCTTGTGCAAAAGCTCCCTGGGCACATATTCCACAGGGCAAACCAGACGCTGAGAGGCATCGGGCCTTCCGGTGTGCGGACTCCCCGAGAGTACAAACGAGCCCCTGTGCAAACCCCGAGAGCAGGCGCAGGGGAAGCCGCACAGCGTGGAACCCCTGGGGCCGGCGGTGGTGCCTGTAGGCTCCTGTGAGCCAGCTGCCAGTGGGGAGCGCAGGAGCCCCTCGAGCGGGCGGGGACGCGCAGGCGGCTACCCGGGGTGTAGACCAACACAGGCACCTGCATGGTGACTACGTCGAAGCGTCCACCACCTGCAGCCTCTTGAGCGAGGTGAGGCCGAGCACCTGGAGGGCAGCGCAAAGCCCGCAGCGAGGAGCGGGGTGGCGAGGGCGGCAAAGCGCCAGCCCTCGGGCTCGGCGGTCGGGGAAGCGAGCAGGACCCGAAGGCGCGGCTGTCGCTGAGCTGTGATGAGGACAGCACCTCGAACGTGAACGCCGGCAACCGTTCCCGCCCTACCCCAGCCGGCCGTAAGCAGCGCAGCGGGAAACCCAACGCCAGCCGCTGGTCTGCGCTCCTGCTCCTACCGAGTCGGACGCCGCCAAGGTGTTCAGGGAAACCCACCGCCTGGCACGCGCCGGGACCCGACGGCGGCAGCACGAAGGGCTGGCCTAGCGCCCAGCAGCAGGGGGCCCGGGAACAGGTTCACCAGGAACACGCTGCGGGAGGCGCGCGCTTGCCGCTCGGCTCCCTCCGTAAGCGCAGCAGAGCAGCACCAGCGCGATGGACAGCAACGGCGCGGCAGCTCCAGCGCCAGCAGCCCGGCCGGCAGCGCCTCTCCCGGGCCCCGGGCGCGCGCGGCTGGCCAGGCGCCCCGCGGAGCAGCAGCGGCAGGGACCTGTGCTCGTGGTTCCGCTCCGGGCGCGGGCGGGGAGAGTGCGGGGGCAGAGCGGGCGCGCCCTCGGAGGCCGGGAGACGCAGAGCCGGCGGGCACCGTTCGGAGCGGCACGCAAGGGGCAGGGGCAAGCACGGGGTGTCGCCGGTGCCCGGCTAAGCGCGCTGCGGAGCGGGGAGCCGCCTGGGGCGGGCGGAGCGCGACGCCGCGCACTGGTCACCCCTCGTGGCGCTGTCCAGGGTGCTGAAGGCGCTCGCCGTCCGCGCTCCAGGTGCCAAGCTGCCCGAGGCACCTTTCCGTGGCTGAATCTAGGCGGGAGGGCGAGGGGTGCAGGAGCCATGAAGGTCTCTTCCCTTCCCATGGAGTGGCTGCAGGGAGTTCTACGCCCCTCTGCCCCAGACCAGGACGGTCCTTACTGCGGTCGCACCTTCTCCGCCGAGCCTCCCGACGGTGACTCATGCGCAGTTGGGATGTTGAAAGCTGTCGCTTCTCCTCAGTTGCTTCGTCCCTTTCCTTGCGCCTCGCTCTCCCCTGCACTGGCACCAAACGGGAGTGACCCGGAGCTCTGGGGGCAGGGGGAAGCGGGGAAGCGGGAGACTGAGGGGCAGGGAGCTGTGCCCGACGGGTAGAGGGAGCTAGAGGGAGAAAGCACGCGTACCTGGGTCGCGAACCGCTTTCCAAACCCCAGCTCAGTGCCAGGGAGTGGATCTGTGTTTGTTGAACCAAGAAGGGTAGCAAGAAATGGAAACAGTGTGGGTGGGGAAATGAGGAAAGGGAGGTGAGAAGGGAAAGGTAAAGAGGAAGGAAGAAGGAAGGGAAGGAAGGGTAAAGGAGAGAAAAGCAAAGAGGAAGAGGGAAAGAAAGAGGGAGAGCCTGGGAGGCAGGGGTCCCTGCAGGGTGCAGCGTGGAACCACCTTTGGAGCTGAGCTCTGCCTCTCCGTGTGGCTCTTGGAGCCCCTGGGGGGTGGGAAGGAGGTCTATTTCTGCTGACCCCTCTGGGCTCTTGAGCCTGTAGAATGTTCCAATCCCTTCAATGCCCAGTTGGCAGGACAAGAATGAAGAGAAGGCACTTGGAAGCTGGCAGGTTCCAGGACGTTTTTTGGCCCCTTCTCTGCAATGGCAGCCCTGGCATGAAAGGAGCCAGAAGGCAGACCCTCACCCCACCTTTCCCTGGCCCCTCACCCTCTCTCGCCCAGAGGCTCTGCAACCCTAGCCCTCTCCCAGGGATGGAGTGTGGCCAGTGGGAAGAGGGCTCACCCTTGGGGGGGGGGGGGTCTCTCTGGTGCCAGTGCTATAAGGACTGGAGAGAAGGCAGGTGGCTGGGGGAATAGGGTGGACAGATGGCACTGGTCCCATCACCCCAGCCACATGGCCTTGGGCAGGGTCACATCTTGGGTCTCCTTTATTTTTTTTTAATTAATTTTTGAAAATTATTTTTAATGTTTGTTTGTTTTTTAAGTTCAGTTATCTATGGGGCACCTGGGTGGCTCAGTCAGTTAGGCATCTGACTTCAGCTCAGGTCATGATCTCACAGTTGGTGAGTTCGAGCCCCATGTTGGGCTCTGTGCTGACAGCTCAGAGCCTGGAGCCTGCTTCGGATTCTGTGTCTCCCTCTCACTCTCTGTGCCTTCTCTGCTCTCTCTCTCTCTCTCTCTCTCTCTCTCTCTCAGAAATAAATAAACATTAAAAAAGTTTAATTAAAAAATTTTTTAATTTAAAAAAAAATTTAAGTAAAAAAGAAGTTTAGTTATTTATTTTGAGAGAGAGAGAGAGAGAGAGAGAGAGAACAAGTGGGGGAGGGGCAGAGAGAGAGAGGGAGAGAGTAAATCCCAAGTTCATGCAGAGCTTGAACTCACAAACCATAGATCATGACCTGAGCTGAAATCAAGAGTCAGACTCTTAACTGTCTGAGCCACCCAGGCGCCCCTTGGGTCTCCTTTTCTAGTATGTACGACAGGGATATTAACAACTAGCAATCATACCTGCCTTGTGTGGCTGCAATCAGGGTTGAACCACTAAGTGTACGTAGAGGGCTTCAAACAGTGCCCACACACAGTGAGTATTCAGAGAAATGTCAGCCGTTGTCATGACTCCACTTTACAATTGGGGAAACGGCAACTCATATAAGTCAAGTGCCTTTTCCAAGGTCACATAACTAGAAACCAGAGGCTCTGGGGGTCAAACTGGGTCCTTCTGGCCAACCCAAAGTCTTTATCACTCCTCCATGCGGCCTCACACAGAGGGGCCATCGCACCAGCTCCAAGCCCAGCCTCCACCCTTCAGATGAAGTCCCTTCCTCTCTCCTCACCCCTCCCACTAATGCTTTCAAAATCCAAGAAAAATTCTCAACTGATCAGACCTTGCCTGAGACCAGGACCATAACGCCAAAGCCCTCCCTGCTGACTTTCCCAGGAAGAGCAGGCTAGTCTACAGACCCTGGGGTTGGTCTGTAGACCAAGGGCACAGAGGGATAGTTGGGATGAGGAAGGTGGCCATGGGGCTCCCCCAGTCCCTCCAAGGTTCCTGAATGGCCATCTGAGGATCGGCAGGTTAGTGGAGGCATCAGACGCCCCATAGGGAGACTTCACTCCTGCCACTGACAGCGGCTCCTGTCCCCTCTGAATGTCTCCGAGGAGAGGCAGATTCCAGGCAGGTCACTCGGGGGGACAAGAGCATCATTCCGTGACATGAGCGCAGGAAAGCCTTGCCCTTCAGTGTTACGCAGACAGAAGCCATCTGCCCGCCCACAAGGACTTCTGGGCACCCAGCATGCGTAAAGGACCTGGGGCAGACACGACCCAGACTGTGGAGGCCAGCAGGCGTTGATCCTCACACTTTGATGAGCAGGGAGAAGATCGGACAAAAGAAGGTGTGGGGCAAGCGCCCTGAGCCCCTGGAAGAAATAATGATCTCGTTGCCTAAGACAAACGAATTGTATCAGTTACGATGAGGTACCGTCACTCGTGAGCCAGTTCGTTTCCACGGAACGTGGAACGTGCACGGAACGTTTGTTATGTGCAGTCAGGGAGGGGAAACCGTGTAAACAGGGAAAAGGACAAGCGTTAACTGAGCGTATTGAACTTTGCTTCACTTTAAGCATATTTTCTTACTAAGCTTGTTCCCTTTAACCGTATTTACTTCCCGCCACGGCCCCAGCAGGTACATATTCCTGCCCCGATTTCCAGACAAGGAAACAGTTCAGAGCAGCCGGCTTTGACTCAGTAGCCGAAGCAGGCTCACTCAAGCCCAGGATTTTGCTGGGGCTGCAGTAGAAACCTCAGCAAGTGCACGGAGGAGGTGTGGGTCTCCTGGCTGGCAGGGCTGGAAGACTTAGGGGGGCGTGAAGAGCTGCCAGGCCAGGCCAGGCAGGAGGAAGTCGGGAGCTTGGGTGCGGGTGTGGCCGTCTTTGTGGTCACAGCAGCAAAAGGATCCATTGCAAGTGGCTGGGGCCAGGCTCTGATGGCCTTGAGCAGCCCCTGGGGATTGTCTGGGCAACATGGAACCATTGAAAGTTACTGGGCAGGGGCGTGGCCTTCAGGAGCCAGTGCTGGGCTTTGTCACCAAAGTGCGTATCCTGTATCTCAGCGAGAATGAGGACGACAGGGGCGCCTGGATGGCTCAGTCGGTTAAGCTTTCGGCTTCAGCTCATGTCATGATCTTTCAGTTCGTGGGCTCGAGCCCCGCGTCGGGCTCTGTGCTGACGGCTCAGACCCTGGAGCCTGCTTCAGATTCTGTGTCTCGCTCTCTCTCTGCCCCTCCCCTGCTCATGCTCCCCACCTCTCTCAAAAATAAATAAAAACTGTTTTTTTAAAGAGTACTTTTTAAAATTGTGCTGAAAATATTTAACGTTTTAATTTTTTTTTTTTCTCTAAGACTGGAAGATAAATGGATTAGACCCTGTGTGCCACCCTACAGAGGATTTAAATCTTCCATCAGGAATGAGATTTGAGGGTATGGATATTAAGTGGTATTCTATTGTAAGACCACAGGGCTCAAAGCCACCACCTACAACCCAGGGGGCAGGGGGGCGGGGCAGCGAGACCTGAGACCTGGTGTCTGGGGATTTGGGGGGAAGCAGCAAGCATGTCTCTAGATCCATCAGGATGCCCCCTCCCATACTCCAGCAATCTGCCTCTCAGGCAAGCATCTCAAAGGAGAAATCCAAAATGTCAGCAAAAATGTTTGCTCACACACACAGGGAAGAGAAGGTGGGAGGACAGAAAGAAAGAGAAGTGACGAATTACCCGACGGCAGGAAGCTGGCAAACTCTTACCTTACCCCCACAGCACAGTACGGTGCAGCCACTGACAGGCAGGTGTGTGGGCCCCGCTCACCGCGTGTTGTTTCGTGAGGACCACGGGAGACACGCTGGGATCTCAACCCCCAGTGACGCCCAGAAAGGCCTGGATGAAATACGCCAGTCCACATGATGCTCGGCTACCCGTGGCGGGATTATGAGTGCCTGGGGTTTGTTCTGTTTCTTTATACTTTCCTATAGCTTCACGTTTCCTGTGAGAGCACAAACTGCTTGAAAATCAGGAACTCGCTCAGGAAGAAAGATCCAGTTGAAATCCTCTGTCAAAACTCTAAGCAATGTGCCTTTCACACCTCAAGGGCGGCCCTCCCCGCGACTGACTTTCGTTTTCCAGCTTTGAAACATCTTAGTTTTGTAAAACCCTGATAATTTCTATCACCAGCAAGTCCGGGGGTGGCTTGCACGGCTGCTGAGGTGGGTGGGAGTCGGGGCTCCCAGCGGAGGGGGTGGGCCGTGGTCTGTGGACGGCCGGAGGCAGAAGGGCCCTGCCCTTGTCACTGCCCTGTCTGTGCAGCCCAGACCCCCCGTGTGCAGTGAGGCCAGGGTCGGAGAGGAGCAAATAGGGGTCCCCAAGCTCTTAAAGGGGCTGACATCTAAGCCAGGAGCTGTGCTCAGGTGGTTAGCCAGGTGAACGCTGTGGGCTGTTCCCAGCAAAAGGGAGAGTGCGCCCACAGGCAACAGAGAGGCACCATACTCCGAAAGGAGCTGGGTTTGATTCCCAAAGTGGGGAGGGGGGCGGTGTGGAGGGCTCCTCATACTGACACACGGGGCTGTGCTGGAGGGGCGCAGGGGAGCCCCAAGCTGGTGAGGAGCTACCCCGCTTGGCCCAGTGAGGAGACAGCAAGGCCCCAGCTTGAGTCCCATTTCACAGATGAGAAGGCTGAGGCCAGCAGTGGCTTCCTCCTTCCCGGCGTGGCTTCCTTTCGCCCGTATTGACTTTGGGGCAAGTCATTTCTCTGTCTACGCACCAAGAAGGCATGTCTCTGAACACCCCCTTTAGACTAAAATCCCTTCCAGAAGCCCCGCTTTCTGCTTCTTCACAGAGCCCAGCCTGGCCGCCGCCCCAGGGAGACAGGACCGCGAGGGGCTCGACCCCCTCCCGTGGGGGCTCCTGATCGCTGCCCCGTGGCCCCTGCACCCGGTGCTCATGTCAGTCCTCACCCCTAGCCCTGTAGACCAGCCTGGCAGGGAGGAAGTCTCACAGGTGCTTTAATGGAGAGAAAAGCGCCCAACACGAAACCCAGCGGGGAAAGGGGCCGGAATTCACGAGAGAGGGAGGACGGGCTGCAAATACACAGACGTCAGCAAACAAACTACATTTTGTTTTGGAACAACGTTTCCAGCCTCCCCGTAATCGAATTACACAGGGAAGGGGAGACTGGGCTCTGCACCATCAGTCGGGAAAGTCGCTTACCTGGAAAGCTGGGAAACCGGGCCCAGCGTGCACAGCCCCGAGTGTGGCCACGGCTACCAAAAATGGCTCGTTCTTTAGCTTAGAAATTTGAAATTCCATCCCACGAATATTTATTAAAGGCCTGTAGCACCTGACAACTTTCCGTCCGGCATGTAACGCCAAGGAGGCATTCGTGTGTAAGCCAAGGTGTGGACACACGGAGGTCCAGTGGCCCTGGTCACAAAACCCAGAGACGGCTGGTCCCCGCCGACACTCAAGGAGGTGCCGGGGGCTGGGGGGTCCGTTCAGGTCTGGATTGATGCGCGTGGGAACCTGCCCAGGCTTATCAGTGAGCTAAGGAGAGAGAGTGAACACCTGAGATGGCGTAGCACATGCTTTATAGGATCTTAGTGCAAGCCTGTGCGTGTGCACGCGTGTGCACGTGTGTGCCTGCGCGTGTGCGTGCAGGTGTGTGCGCGGGCGGGCGTGGAGGTGAGCGTGTGTGAGGGGGTGACGGTGAGTCCCCAGACAGAACCTTGGCATTCAGTTCACACAACGTGCAGTCGTGATTTCTCCAGGAATACGACTTGACCTGATTTTTAAAAGTCCTTTGTAATCCCTTTCCCATTTCCTTTTACTTTTGATGACGTGCGTATTCCATTTTTTAATGCTATCTTTCATGACAGGTGTCCGTAAATCACCCCCGGAGGAGAAGCCGTGGGAAACACATCAGCTCTTTTAGGTGCCGGGCGTCTGGGAGAACAGTCTGGAGGCGGGGCTGGAGCGCGCACCACGGGGGCTGACCTCCCCGCAGCCCCCCTCCAGGATGCAGCCCGGCTTTGGGGGTCCCAGGGACTCCGGGCACAGGGGCAGTGCTGAGGAACGTGTTAATGCTTCACGATTCAGCCCACGCTGCGGGGACCCTCGGGCCAGGAGCTGGGGCGGCCTCTCCGAGGAGGGCGAGTGGGACTCATGGGGTACAAACGCGAGCAGGGCCCGCTGGGCTTCGGGGATTCTGATCAGGTCAGGCCCACCAAGGTGTCTCCCTTCTTAAAGTCAGGTTCCCAGTCTCCTCCACATCGCAGGGGAGCCGCCCAGCGCGCACCGGGGGGCAGGACCTCCGGGCCCTCTCAGAACTCTGCCTGCAAGCTCAGCCTCTCCCCTCGCCTGGCCTGTCCGAAGCACTCCGCACAGATGAGCAGGGCTGCGGGCTGCGGTCTCACAGCTCACCTCGGGCCAGGCCCCGCCTTACTGCATCCACAGCCACCCTGCCTCCCACACGGGGCCGGCCCGGCCAGGCCTGCCAGAGCTCAAGGGTGGTGAGCCCGGAGATCAAAGGGGGGCCTGGTGGCAAAGCAGCCGGCCTCCCTCCCTGCCAGCCGGCTGCAGACCCCGGAGCGCAGGGCTGCCTGGAAAGCTCGTGGGACCTCTCCTCCCCACCCTTCCCGAGCTGGACGCCCTCCCGGGAGGGACAGCTAATGTGGGAAACAGCTGGCAGAGAGGTCCAGCCGCGCTGGGCACGACCGCCGAGGTGGCAGCGTGGCCTGGCTCTGGGCTCCGGGGCTCAGCCCTGGCCCTGCAGCCGGAGATCCGGGCCGGGCCCCAGCTCTGCAATCCTGGGATGCCACCGCGTGCCCCGAGCCACGGTGCTTCCTGTCACTCCTTTGACAGATGAGAAACCGGGGGCCCCGAGGGTTTTACGCTCCCCGTGCCTTCTCACTCAGTCCTCACGTCCGTCCCCTGGAGGACGAGGGGTATCACCTACTTGCAAACGTGAGGAAGCAGAGCCTCCATTAGAGAGGTGAGGTGCCGAGGCCGCGGGAAAGTTGGGCCGAGCTTCTGGGTCCCTGATGCGTTCCTTCGACAAGCCTGTCCCGGGCACTGGCTCTGCGCTGGCCCTGGCTGGGCCCGGAGCACGGACGCAGGTGCACCACCATTCTGCCCACAGCGGTGATGCGGCCACGGCCGGGAGAGCCCCCCGACCAGCTTGACCGGCCGCAGCTCCGCCTAGAAATGTCACAGGATTTCCCTGGCCACTTGGGGATGTCTCTACATGCGGGACACGGACCACATCCTGGGAGTTTCCTGGGGAACCCAGGGATGCCCCTCTTCCCACGCCGCAGTGGGCATGGACCCATCAGGGGTCTCTGGGGGGGGGGGCTTGGCTCTGGCCGCCTGCCCTGCTCAGTTGCTCACACCAGCTCGCAAGGCCTCCAGCCCCCCGCACAGCTCCTGTCAGTCACGGTCACTGGGGTGGCCCCTCCTCCTCCTGCTCGGTGCAGACTCAGGTCCTGTCCATCTCCTTGGGCATCAGTCTTCCTTGGATACCTCCAGGGATGGGGCGCTCACTTACTTATAAGGTAACCCGTCCCCCACTCTAATGTTTTGGACATTCTTCCTCTTAACCTCAGGTCTTTGCACAGGCTGTTCCCTCTGGCTGGAGTATTGTTCCCACTCCGCCCGGTCTCCACTGCTCAGACTGGCTCTGACCCTCTTTCAGGTCTACTTCCAGGAGATCTCAGACCCCTCCTCAGTCTGGGGACATGTCCCCCAGGGACCCTGACAGCCACGTGCCCTGTTATGTCACTGTGTAATTAACCGCTTACATCTGGGACACCCCTTCTAAACTCTGGAGGCCAGAGACGGTATCTTGTCACCACCATGGCCCCATGCCACGCCTTGAGCTGCCTCCCCGAAGCCCCCATTATTTTTATTTTTTTTAATGTTTATTTTTGAGAGAGAGACAGAGAGAGAGGTGGGGGAGGGGCAGAGAGAGAGGGAGACTCAGAATCCGAAGCAGGCTCCAGGCTCCGAGCTGTCAGCACAGAACCCGACGCGGGGCTCGAACCCACAAATCGTGAGATCATGACCTGAGCCGAAGTTGGACGTTCAACCGACTGAGCCACCCAGGCGCCCCCAAAGCCCCCATTACTAGTTCACATCATCTCCGTGAGACCCACACAAAAAGTCTCCTTCATCATCGCCAATCAGGGGAGAGCCAGCTTCCCGGCTGCACACTTGTATCTCCTTCCCAGAGGAATGGGTGTCAGTAAGCCAGGGGCTGAGCAGTGGCTGGCCACCAGCAATGCCATCCTCCCAACAAATGGACTGGACAGTCATTTACTGCCCCGGCTTTACGGGTAGGGTACTTGAATCTCAGGTTTTCAGTTGATAGTGAAAATCAAGACAGCAATCAGGATTTGGCTCAGCTAAACGTGGGAGGAAA
Organism: Panthera onca; assembly: GCF_046562875.1. NCBI lineage: Eukaryota > Metazoa > Chordata > Mammalia > Carnivora > Felidae > Panthera > Panthera onca. The sequence continues at coordinate 3,122,636 of NC_138342.1, forward strand.
CCCAAACGAGTAGATAGATAAGAGAGGTTTTCTCTCCCATAGGAAAGTCCAGAGAGGAGAAACCCAGGGCAGCAGCAATGGGCAGCCCCAACGTCATCCGGGACCCCAGTTCTGTCCTCCTGTTCCATGCTCCTTAGACAGTGGCTTACGTCTTCAAGGTCACCTCCTTGAAGGTCCAAAAGGGCTGCTGGAGCTCCAGCCATCACATCCACATTTCAGGCAGAAAGGAGAAGGAAGGGGAAGGGAGGGAGAAAGGATACGTACAAATAGCCCAAGCCTTCCGAAGATTTCCCAGTACCCCATTCAGCACCTCCCATCCGTTCTCTTTGGCCACGCTGGGTTACAAAGGAGGCTGGGACACGGAGGCTTCCAATGAGCACATTGCCACTGTGCTGATCCCTTGCCATTTTGCTCTCAGCCTCGTTCCTGCTCCATGGGATGGGGACATTTCTCAGGCTCCCAGGCCTCCAGTTAGGCTCCAGCAGGGGGACACGTGGCTGGGGGAGGGTGAGCAGAACGTCTGCTCTTCCCAATTTCCCGTGGCATCTTTAGACACCCATGTGACAGCCGTGGCGTCCTCGTGGTGGTCCCAGCTGGCCAAGGCAGAGGACTTGGCCATGACCGCATCTCCACCGGCAGGCACGGACTCAGGGTTCAGCCCACCAGAGGGAGCAGCCCCGACCTCGGAGGCGTCACCCTCCTATCTCCTACCCCTTCCCCCCAGACCTTCCCACACTCTGACCAGCACCTTGTACTCAGTCCCCTCCGAAATACCTGGATGGGTTTCTGTTCCCCAGCCCAACAGTGGTATGGGATGAAATGGGGTTCTATCAGAAAGAAATCGGGGGAGCAGGCAACGAACGGATGGCTTTGAACCAGACCCGTGCGGGAAAACAGAGGCTCCCGACCCCTTGAAGCCCCCGTCCTGACTCACTCACTTACTGGGACGGGAGGCTGCACTTTGCCGATCGTCTACTCAACTTATGGCTGAACCCAAAACACGCAGTTCCCCTACCGCGGTGACCTCCGGTCCCCTGTGCGTTCACAGGATGTCCGGCCGCCGCCCCCTGCCTTGAAAAATCGCTCGGCAGAGACGGCGGCTCGGGCTGGAGAACGTCGTCCCCCGAGTGAATTGACCAAGAATGGAAGAGTTAATTTCTTCGGACATGTCAGCCTCAGCCTTAAATAAAGACGCCAGCTCGCAGCAGTCAAGCTCTGCTTTACAAATAGGTCTTGAACGTATTACAAGAAAAGCCCACCTTCCCGGAAGACCTCCGACGGCATGTGGACCCTTGGAGACTCGGCAGCCAGCCCGGCCCCACGGGGACCTGCGTTACTGCTTGGATGCTCCCAGGAGTGACCCCTGCCCTCCCGTCTGTCAGGAGGAGAGCCATCCAACCGCCCAGCGCCGTGACCTCGACGCTGGCCACGACGGGGACACTGCCACCGGCCAGGCGCCCAGGGTCTGACCTGGAGAGTTGTCCAGGAGCCCCCGCAGCAACCCGGCCCCAAGCATCACGAGGTCCTGCCTGCGTTAAGTGCCCCCCACGTTCCCTCCCCTCAGATCAGAGCTGTCACTTCCTCACCACCTCCTGCGTCCACCTTGCCCCTGGGACCCATTCCCCACACACCTCACACACGCTCTCCTCATCTGAAGCCCCTGCAAGGATATCCTGTGGCCCTTCTGTGTCCAAACCCCATGTGGTGGCCTGTGAGGCCCTTTTTCTACCTCAGCTCCTGCACGGCTGTGCTCCCTCCCCCCCCGCCACGGACCTCAGGACCTTTGCACAAGCTGTGCCGTCTCACGGACCCTCTGAACTTCTCTCAGCCTGGCTAATACTGCGTCTTCTTTCAGGCCTCACTTACAGGCCCCCAAATTCACTGGACACCCCCCGTCACATCCTCCCCTTACCGGCCTCCACTTGTATGATCTGCTGGCTGGACCATCCTCAAGGGCAGCTTTGGGGCAACCTTCACTGTAAGACCGTGTTCCAGGAGGGCAGGGGCCACGCCCGCTTCCCCAGCACCAGGAAGGGGGCGGGAGTTGCCTGAAGGCTGCGATGGCTGATTTCAAACCATGGAAACCGCCCACTGCTTCTGCGCAGAAAAGGACAGAAAGTCACCTTCAAGTGCATCCGACTGGACTCTTTATCAAGAGTCACCTTGATGGGGGAGCGCGGGGCGGGCTGAGGGCAGACGACAGGCTAACAGCACCCCCCGCCCCAAGTGGGACACGTGTGATATTCCTCGGCCTCTCCTGGCCGCCCAAGAACAGGGGAAAGGAAAGAAAGCAGGTGGGTGACTGATGGAGGTCACTGTCCTGCAGGACAGGCGTCTCCTCCAGTCTGCAGAGGACTTAGCAACTGCAAGAAAAAGGTAATCCGATCCAGAGCCTGGTCTCCAGAAACCTGTAGACTCCGTTTCCTGGAGCCCTAATATCACCCTCAGCAAGGTGTGAGGGGTTGAGTCGCTGGCCGTGGTGATGTGGGAAACTAAGGCAAATGAAAAATTAAACTCCCTCCCTGCCTACAGCCCACCGGCAAGTCCTTGAAACCAGCCGAGTGACCTCCCTCTGGGAGCTCAGCTGCCCCGACGATGGCACTTGGCTGGGGGCAAAAGGGAGTCTTGGCTTAACATTATCCTGACTCCCCCCCAGGAACCTGTGAGTCGACTTCAACATACAAAAATTCCTTTCGAAACTTCCTTTATCTCAACTCACCCAAGATATACGCTGGCGATCATAGTCCAAGCTTATGGCCCCGATGCACATCTGAAGGGTCTCACGAGTGAGGTTTTACTAAACGGTAATAAATGGCGTTTTCCTATCAACAGCCGGCCCCTCAAGGTCCCGGAAACCTCGCTTCCAAAATTCCTTAGAGACTTACTCTATCCCTGACCCCCTCCCAACCCGAAGGTATCTGATCAGTCACCCGTCACGACCCCAGGGCAGCTCTTCCTGCCCGCGGGTCCCGTCCCCGGGCTTTCATAAAATCACCTTTTTGCACCCAAGACGTCTTCAAGAGTTCCTTCTTGGGGGTCAGCTCCCAACCTCCCCACCCTCACCCCAAAACTTCATCCACCCGAACAGCTTTCCTTAGTTTGTTTTTAAACTCCAACCAACATAATGAATGAACAGTGGTGTAGCAGTCTCAGATTCACACGGTAACGAGGCAACAATTCTATGCAGCACTCGATGCTCGTCAACATAAGCGTCTTCTTGGGGCGCCTGGGTGGCTCGGTCGGTTAAGCGTCCGACTTCGGCTCAGGTCACGATCTCATGGTCCATGAGTTCGAGCCCCGCGTCGGGCTCTGTGCTGACAGCTCAGAGCCCGGAGCCTGTTTCAGATTCTGTGTCTCCCTCTCTCTCTGCCCCTCCCCTGTTCATGCTCTGACTCTCTCTGTCTCAAAAATAAATAAACGTTAAAAAATTAAAAACAAAACAAAACAAAAACATAAGCGTCTTTTTTTTTTTTTTTAATTTTTTTTTCAACATTTTTTATTTATTTTTGGGACAGAGAGAGACAGAGCATGAACGGGGGAGGGGCAGAGAGAGAGGGAGACACAGAATCGGAAACAGGCTCCAGGCTCCGAGCCATCAGCCCAGAGCCTGACGCGGGGCTCGAACTCACGGACCGCGAGATCGTGACCTGGCTGAAGTCGGACGCTTAACCGACTGCGCCACCCAGGCGCCCCAACATAAGCGTCTTCTTAACCCCATCGCCTATTTTCCTCGTGCCCCGCTCACCTCCCCCCGGTAACCGTCTCTTTGTTCTCTATAGTTAAGAGTCTGGTTTTTTGTCTCGTTTTTTCTTTGTTCATCTGTTGTGTTTCTTAAATTCCACATGTGAGTGAAATCATAGGGTATTTGTCTTTCTCGGACTTATTTCGCTTTGCATGCTGCTCTCCAGGTCCATCCATGTTGTTGCAGATGGCAGGATGTCATCCTTTTTCATGGCTAAATAATATTCCCTTGTACCCGTATGCCACATCTTCTTTATCCATTCATCTCTCTATGGACACACGGGCTGCTTCCACGGCTTGGCTACTGTAGATAAAGCTGCTATGAACTATGGGTACGCATAAATACCCATAGTGGAATTACTGGATCATGGGTCAGTTCTATTTATAACCTGTTGAGGGCCCTCCACACTGTCCTCCAGAGTGGCTGCACCAGTTTACGTTCCCGCCAACTGTGCACGAGGGTTCCCCTTTCTCCGCATCCTCACCAACACTTGTTGTCTCGTGTGTTGTCAATTTTAGCCATTCCGACAGGTGTAAGGTGGTATCTCATTGTTTTTGATTTGTATTTCCCTGATGACGAGTGATGTCGAGCACCCTTCCTGGGTCTCTTGGCCATCTGGATGTCTTCTTTGGGGAAATGCCTCTTCGTGTCTTCTTCTGCCCATTTAATTTGTTAAAAAATGGTTATTTGTTTTTTGGGTGTTGAGAGTTGTATCCGTTCTTTATGTACTTTGGATACTAACCCTTTATCAGAAATGTCATCTGCAAATATCTTCTCCCATTCTGTAGGTTGCCTTTTTGTTTTGTGGTTTCCTTCGCTGGGCAGAAGCTTTTTATTTTGATGTAGTCCCAGCAGTGTGAACAGAGACAGAGGTCACATACCTCGCCAGGGGTCCCACACCACAAGCAATGCTACCTGGGGTTGGAACCCGTCCCCACAGTGAGAGCACAGGGCCGCTCTGTGGAGCCAGTCCCCCTCCCGTCTGGCCCACCCGCTCCTCGTATCCGCCTGACGCGGTTCCCAAACATCTGGTTTGCATCAAGTACTGCCCTCGATTCCTCCAGCAGCCCACTGGGACAGGAACGCTCTGGGCCGTCTCACAAGCTGGCTCTCGGTGCTGCCCAGCCACAAGCAACCTGTGTCCCTGAGTGAGCCATTCACCTCTGAGTGGGGATGCGAGCTGGGCCGGATGCCCCTGTCCTGCCTGCCCGGCATCCAGTCCACAGTCCATGCCACAGACTTCACCCTGAGGACTCCTCCTCCCGACTGGCCACCACCTGGCTGAGATATGGGTCAGGGCCCCCCCCCCCTTCCCCGCCTCGCAGAGGGGGCACACAAGACCCAAGCCAGGCTACCACCGCCCTCTCCCTGGACCGTACTCCTGGGTCTACTGGGCACGGCGCATTCACGGTGCCATGGCCCCAGAAGTCACGCTGCCTCGTTCCACCTCCCTGGGCCCTGCTCCAGCCCCACCCTCCCACCCTCTTCAAAGTCTGGATCCCGGGCCTCTCCTTGGCTTCCGTTAATGGCTTCATATGCTCCCAGCACATTCTTCTTTGGCTTCAGTTGTCCAGAGCAGGCTTCAGTACTTTGATCCTCTCTGGATCTCAATTCCAGGTAATCTCCCCGCTCAACAACGTCCAATGCCTCCCCAGTGCCCACAGCTCAGACCCCACCCTTCAATTCCTCAGTCTGGGATCCCAGGCCCCCCTTGATTGCTCAAGCCCCGTTGCCCAGGACGCGTCTTCACACACCTGACTGCACAGACTCGCCTCTTTCCTGTTCCCACCGCGAGAACTTCCGTCAGGACCTTCCAAATGCAGTCCACCTTCAGAGATGGTGCCGTCTCAACCAGCACCCAGGGAGGGTGGGACCAGGGGCGAGCGGCTGGTGAGACTGAGCAAAGCAAGAGCTGGGACTTGGCCCCAGACAGTGAATGCGAAGCCTGTGCGTTAGCCACTAACCTCTACTGACTCCCCACCCCCACCCCCGTCTCCTGGTCGCCTGTGGCCACAGAGGGAGCTTCAGCTGCGTGGCCCGGGACTCCCTGTCGCCGGCCACGGAGGGGCCTTTGGGTGGTGCTGGTGCCCACAGTCTCCCTCTGCTTGATCGATCACCCAGCTCCCTGCTTCTCTTCTGTGTCTCCATGACCACGTTTTTCACTCACCTCTCCAGAAAACACAGGAGTTTTCAGGGCTGGCTGCGAGGTCCCTTCTCCTTCAGGCCCACAAGTGCGTGGACCGCACGGAACTCACCGTGGTTTTTCACACTTGCCCTGTTCTTTCTCTTGTTTGCTTTACCCTCCTACAATCTGCCACTGTCAAATTTTGTCCACATTTTTCCTTTTTTTCTTAAGTTTATTTATTTATTTTGAGAGAGAGAGAGAGAGAGAGAGAATCCCAAGCAGGCTCTGTGCTGTCGGCTCAAACCCACGAACCGTCAGATCATGACCTGAGCCGAAATCAAGAGTCGGACGCTTCACTGACTGAGCCCCCCAGGCGCCCTGCCCACACTCTTTTCAAGCTCGTGTCGCGTGGCCCCCATGTATCAGCAGCACAGAAAGTCTTGTCTCCTTCTGCCCTCATACCTTGGCTGTGGAGAGACTCCTTGAGAGATTAAGGCTTATTCTCCCGTTTTCTTCTTTCCTTTTCGTATTTTGCTTTTCCTGCATAAGCTGCTTTCACTGTGTTTGGCCAGTGACTGGGTTAGAGTAATCCGTGGGTGGCGGGACAGACCTTGGCTCTCATGCTCCTGGGAGTCCGGCCGATGGGGGGAGGGGTGGGGGGGCCCCGGGCTTGGGGACCCTGTGTGTCAGCACCCAGCTGGTGGAGAGGAAGAAGCGGCCCCTGCACCCCACCCCCACCCCCAGTCCCAGGGGCCACGGAACTGGATCCTGCTGGGCCATCTCGCCAGGTCACTGGGTTTCGGGGAAGGGGCACGGAGACCCGTGGCACAATCCGCCCAGGACCGGTCTCTCCCTGCAGGCCTCTCTTCCCACGGGTCCCCCACCCCTTCAGCAGGGATCCAAAATGCCCTCACAGGTTAAGGCTTCCCTCCCGGATGGCACAGGCCACCCGTTCCTGAGACCCTCTCTCAGCCCTCATTCCTGTCTCCTTCTAGAAGGCGGGAGGCTTTGTCAGCAGCGTCTGTTTCCCAGCCCATCCCCCACAGGAGGGCGGTCTGTCCACCTTTGTCACTGAAGCAGGGCGAATGGGCACTGATGCCCACTGCTCCTGATACCCCCCTCCAGGGGCGCGTCCTCGCAGGGTCCCCACCGGGGGCACCCGGGGCAGGCAGGACTTTACCTCGATGACGGAAAGAGCCCCTCCTCCCTCTGGCTCATCGCAGGGAGGACTCGCCCCCATTCAGTTCAGCCTTGGGGACGGATGGGCCTGGGGCACGTGGCTTCCCTCCGGAGCCCCGGCCTCCTACCTGTGACACCACCTGCGGGGCACTGCCCGGCACCGACAAGGCCTGGGTGGCCGGCTGAGCAGGTCACGAGTCGGGTCGCTGAGTTGCTTCCGTTCGATTATCAGAGATGCTCACGGCACGAAGCAGGGCACAGCCTCGGGATTGCTGTGTCCCCCGTGCCCGGTGCAGGGGCAGATGGGGGCTGCGTGACAAAGGGGCGGGGCCTGGCGGGGAGGGGAGGGCCCCACTGCCAAGTGAAGCAGCCTCGGCCACCAGCAAGCTGCTCTTCTCCCGTCTCTCTCCCCTCTGAGGACGCACTTGAGGCGCATTCTCGGAGAAGCAGGATAGTCGCTAAGCCCCGTCCACCAGGGGAAAGAAAGCGGGTGAAGCCTCCTGTGTGGTTCTTCTGTGCACTCGCCAGGGAGGGACCTGAGCCGTCCCCGGCTCGTCCTTCGGCTCATCCGAGCAGAATCTGGGAGACTCACCTTCTCTGGGGCCCCCTGTGCCGCCCGGCCCTGCCCACGCCGACCCGGACGAGGGGCACTCGTGTGTCCAGAAGACGGAGAAAAGTCCACGGGACATCCTCTCAGGGAAGGTTCCTTTTGTGATCGATGCTGTGGTGGTGGAACTGTCCCCCCAAAAAAGATACGTCCACGTCTTTACCCCCATCTGTGACTGGACCTATTTAGAAACAGGGTCCTTGGGGGCACCTGGGGGGTTCAGCTGGCTAAGGTCCGGATCTGGATCTCGGCTCAGGTCATGATCTCACGGTTCATGGGATCGAGCCCCACATCAGGCTCAGCACAGAGCCTGCTTGGGATCGTGTCTCCCTCTCTCTGCCCCTACCCCACTTATCCTCTCTCTCTCTCAAAAAAAAAAAAGAAAGAAATAGCGTCTTTGCAGTTGTCATCAGGCTAGGATGAGGTCATTAATTCAACGCAGCTGGTGTCCTTATAAGAAAAGGAAAAGGCGCACAGACCCTTTCCTTTCCAGACCGCAGAGGAGAAGCCGGGTGAAGACAGAAGGAGACGGAGAACCGTGGCCACAAGCCCAGGGACGCCTGGAGCCCCAGGAGCTGGGAGAGGCGGCAGGGACCCTCCCTGGGGGCCCCAGGAGGGAGCCCGCGCCGCCCACACCTCCAATGAACGCTTGCACGTTCCAGGCAGTGAGAGTAAATGTCTGTGTGCAGCTTCGAGGTGTCCAACCCAGGACACCGGCCCAGACGCTGAGCCTGGGAAGTGGGGAGTGGGGAGGCTGAGGGGGGCCTGGGGCGTCTGTCCTGCTGCACGTGGGATGCCTGGAGGAGAGGGCCGATCCCGGGTGGGGGTGGGGCTCGGGGAATGGGCAGGGCCATCTGCCCAGGGGGTGCCACGAGCACTCCTGCTCCTCCTTCCTTTCTGGAATATTCCACAAAGATCTACCTCCCACCTCCCTCAAAGGAAAATTTTAACTCATCAATTACCTATTGAACGCCTACTGTGTGCCAGGGGCTGGGTCATCGTGCCTGTCCTTGGGGGCTTACAGCTCTGCTCGGAGCGGGTCTTGCAAAGACTCACGCACGCGGAAAACCGTGACGGTGACAAGGGTGCCCGTGAGGCCACCACAAGTCCATCCACGGGGAGAAGCAAGGGCTGAGTAGAGGATAAGGAAGCTGAGGGCTGGCTTTGAGGGCAAAATCAGAGGAGGGGGGACAGGCAGGAACCCTGAGCCACCGCCCCAGGTCCTGTAGGACAGAATAGAAGTAGAACCCAGCTCTGTTCGACTGTAACCCACAGAATCCTGTCTCCTGAAGGAAGGAGTGAATGAATGAATGAATGAATGGATATCTCTCCTGGTTTCCCTGGTAGGTCAAGGACAGTGTGAGCCATTGGGAACTGCATGATTCTTAAACAAGGAAGGGAAGAAGGAAGGAAGGAAGGGAGGGAGGGAGGGAGGGAGGGAGGGAGAGAGGGAGGGAGGAAGGAAGGAAGAGGGGAAAGGGGGAGGGGAAGGGGAGAGGGAGGGGAGAAAAGGAGGGAGGGAAGGGGGAAGGAGGAGGAGGAGGGAGGGAGGGAAGGAAGGAAGGGAGGAAGGAAGGAAGGAGGGGGAAGGGGGAGGGGAAAGGGGAAGGGGAGAGGGAGGGGAGAAAAGGAGGGAGGGAAGGGGGAAGGGGGAGGAGGAGGGAGGGAAGGAAGGAAGGGAGGAAGGAAGGAAGGAGGGGGAAGGGGGAGGGGAAAGGGGAAGGGGAGAGGGAGGGGAGAAAAGGAGGGAGGGAAGGGGGAAGGGGGAGGAGGAGGGAGGGAAGGAAGGAAGGGAGGGAGGAAGGAAGGAGGGGGGAAGGGGGAGGGGAAAGGGGAAGGGGAGAGGGAGGGGAGAAAAGGAGGGAGGAAAGGGGGAAGGGGGAGGAGGAGGGAGGGAAGGAAGGAAGGGAGGGAGGAAGGAAGGAGGGGGGAAGGGGGAGGGGAAAGGGGAAGGGGAGAGGGAGGGGTGAAAAGGAGGGAGGGAAGGGGGAAGGGGGAGGAGGAGGGAGGGAAGGAAGGAAGGGAGGAAGGAAGGAAGGAGGGGGGAAGGGGAAGGGGAAAGGGGAAGGGGAGAGGGAGGGGAGAAAAGGAGGGAGGGAAGGGGGAAGGGGGAGGAGGAGGGAGGGAAGGAAGGAAGGGAGGAAGGAAGGAAGGAGGGGGGAAGGGGGAGGGGAAAGGGGAAGGGGAGAGGGAGGGGTGAAAAGGAGGGAGGGAAGGGGGAAGGGGGAGGAGGAGGGAGGGAAGGAAGGAAGGGAGGAAGGAAGGAAGGAGGGGGAAGGGGGAGGGGAAAGGGGAAGGGGAGAGGGAGGGGTGAAAAGGAGGGAGGGAAGGGCGGAGGGAGTTGTCCTTGTTCCTTGCACACCTGCACGTGAGCAGGAACAACGTGGCTGTGCTGCACTGTTCTCCCACCCCCCCCCCCCGTCTACCCCCCCACTGCCCCCACCCATCCGGGGAGCTTCAGGCTGACCTGAGGGGAGGAGGGCAGTAGGCGGTCGACAGGCGAGACCCCAACTTCTCGGAGATCTCTGGTGCAAAGAGCGGGGAAGGCAGAGTATGGTGATGCGGCTTGTAGACCGAGCTCTGCCACCGCGAGTCACTTCCTTGGCTTCTCTGAGCCTGGTTTTCCGAGAGCTCCTCCCTAAAGATGCAGCACCTGGGGGGCGACGGGCACAGACAGAAATGGCTGTGAGTGCCATGTGGGCGTGGAGGCAGGAGGGAGGGGGGAGGAGAGGAGGGGCTCCAGAGGAGGGGTGGGGTAGCAGAGAGACTATCTCCCTCCGAAGAGTCAGAAGCCTGTCGCAGAGGCACCTGCAGGCTGCCAGGTGAAAGAGGGGAGCGGGCAGGTGGGGAGTTTTCAGTCCCTGGGGTTGGGCACCCGGCGGAGGGCGCTAAGGGAGAAGCCGGGGGGCACAGGGACGGGCGCATCAGGCGCTGGGCCTCCATCTGTGCGGGCCGGGTGGCCTGTTTCCCGCCGTCTCCGGGACCACAGCGGCCACCACACTAACGGCGGGCTGCGGGACCCACGGGCACCCAAAGCTTCCTCTCCGATCAGGGGAACTGAAGTCCCCAGAGCACGGGACAAAGCTGGTTGCTCTGTGTCCCATCCTGGCACCGCCTCGGCCTGCACTCAGCATAGCTCCACGGAACGTGCAGCAATCCGGCTAACCGAGCCCCTGGCCTTCGGCCCAGAAGACTGAGGAGGGGACCCCTGAGAGCCAGAAAGCCCCCGAGACGTCATAAAGAGGAAGGAGCTTGGAGCCTGACACCGCAGGGCTGTTTCTGACCCCCCAGGCCTGCCCCTGAGCTGCACACACGTGGATCTGATGTCGACAGCGTGCCAGGACTCTGGGAACTCAGCTGAGTGCGGACCACCTCTCGGGGCCCAGACTGGCCACTGGGTGGTGCACACGGGACAAACCACCGCAAAGGCTGGAAATGGACGTTAAACCTGGACCCAGGACGGCTGGTGGAAACTCTGGGCTGGACCCAGCTGGATCCGTTTCCCGTTACCACAAAAATATGGACATTCCTCACAGTGTTTAAACAGGACCCAGAGTCGTATAACATAATATCCTAAATGTCCAGGATACAATCCAGAAGTACTTGGCATACAAAGAACCAGGAAAACTTCACTTTGCCTGGGAAAAGACCACCATCAGACACGAACGCCAACATGACTCAGACGTCAGAACTGTCTGATGAAAACCTTAATGCAGCATCATAAAAATAATCCAAGAAGAATGCGTCAACGCTACTGAAATGAAAGAAAGGATTTTTTAAAAATTCCAGCCAAGAAACACAAAATGTAAAGAAGAACCAAATGAGAAATTTAGAGCTGAAAAAGGCAGGAGCGGAAATTAAAAACTCATTGCAGGAGCTCAATGGCCGGATGGAAATGACAGAAGAAAAAGCGATTGAATTTGAAGAGGGAGCAGCAGAAATTATCCCGTACGAACAAAAGAGAACAAAAGAGCTGAAAAATGATTGTGTCTCATGATTAAAAACACTCACACACACACTCAGGAAACTGGGAACAGGAGGGAAAACTTCCTGCACCCAATCAAGGAGGACCAGAGAACACCCACGGCTGCCGTCACGCTCCGCGGTACAAGGCTGGGTGCCTCCCTGAATTCAGGAGCGAGGCCACTTCTGTTCAGCATTGTACAGGGGCTCTAACCAGGGGAGTCAGACAAGAAAAGGAAATTACAGGCTCCCAGATCGTAAAGGAAGAGGTAACATCTCAATTTACATGTGACATGAATTTCTATAGGTAAAACCCCAAGATGCAAGTGAGGGCAAAGCTACATAAATGGAAAGACCTTGTGTGTCCGTGGACTGGAGGGGTTCCTATTTTTTTTTTAATTTTGTTTAATGTTTATTTATTTCTGAGACAGAGAGAGACAGAGCATGAACGGGGGAGGGCCAGAGAGAGGGAGACACAGAATCCGAAGCAGGCTCCAGGCTCCAAGCCGTCAGCACAGAGCCCGACGCGGGGCTCGAACTCACAAGCTGTGAGATCGTGACCTGAGCCGAAGTCGGACGCTTAACCAACTGAGCCACCCAGGAGCCCCTGGAGGGGTTCCTATTTTGTTAGGGCGGCAATATCCCCCAGATGGAGCTATAGCTTCCGTGCAGTCCCTGTCAAAATTCCAATTGCCTGGCCTTGCAGAAATGGAGGCCCTGATTCTCAAACGCATCTGGAATGCAAAGGGAGCTCAAAAGGCCAAACCCGCCCCAGGAAAAGGAGGGGAAGCTGGAGGAGGCACATTCCTGACTTCGAATCCTGCTACTGAGCTAGCTTCACCAGGACAGGGAGCTGCGGGTGTCAGGGTGAACACTGTAGTGTGTCGGGCCGATGCACTACAATTCAGAGCCCAGAGATACAGCCAGACAGCTGCGGCCGACCGATTTTCTACAGGGGTGGCGAGGCCACCCGATGCGGAAAGAAGAGTCTTTTTAATACGCGGTGGTGGGCAACTAGACATCTGTATGCAAAACACCACAAATCTGTACCCCTACCTCACACCATACGTAAAAATGAACCCAAAATTAATTCAAAGACTTTAACGTAAGAGCTAAAACCGTAAAACCCTTGGGAGGAAACCATACGTAGAAGACTTTGTGACCGTGGACTTGACATCAGTTTCCTAGATACGGAACCAAAAGCACGAGCCATAAAAGAAAGAACAGATCATTTGGACTTCACCAAAGTTAAAAACTTCTGCTGTAAAGGACATTCTCAAGAAACTGGGGAAAAAACACACACAGAATGGGACAAACTATTTGCAAATGATGTATCTGATACGAGTCCGGTGTCTGGATCCTAACAATGAAAAGACCAATAATCCAATTTTAACACGTGAGGGATCTGAATAGAGACTTCTCCAGAGGAGACGCACGGATGGCCAGGAAGCACACAAGAAGGGGGTCCACATCCCTCGTCACCAGGGACACGCGGATCCAAACCACAGGGAGACACGTCCCCACACCCACTAGCACAGCTATCATCGAAAACAGAACGTGGCAGAGACTAATAAAGTATTCTCTAAATAACGAGAAAACAGAACGTAGTAAGTGTTGGCGAGGATGCAGAGAAATCGGAACCTGGTGGGGGGTGTAAAACGGTGCAGCCACTGTGGGAGACGGTCCCTCAAAAAGTCAAAAACGGAGTTACCGTGAGACCCGGAAATGACACCCCTACACGTAATTTAGTTCAAGGAGACTTGCAAACACGGGTTCACAGAGACACTGGCACCCAGATGTTCACCACCGCGTCCTTCACGGCAGCCAGAAGGGGACACGAGGCCAACGCCCCCCAGCTCATGAACGTGTGATGTGTCCACACAATGGAATGTTACTCAGCCACTGAAAGGACACAGCCGTGGGGACGTCTTGTGGCAGAAGCCGGACACCGCAGGCCACGGGTTACACGGTTCCCGTCCACGTGAAATGTCCACGCCAGACAGATCTACAGAGACAGAAGGCTGACGGGGGGCTGCCCAATCTGGGAGAGGAGGGTGGGGGTGACGGCTCATAGGTACGGCGTTTCCTTCTGGGGTGATGGGAATGTTCTGGAAGCAGACACGGGTGATGGCTACACAACACTGGGAATGTACTAAAGACTGTCACTTTAAAATGTTTAAGATCGGGGCGCCTGGGTGGCTCAGTCGGTTGAGCGTCCGACTTCGGCTCAGGTCACGACCTCACAGTTTGTGGGTTCGAGCCCCACGTCGGGCTCTGTGCTGACGGCTTGGAGCCTGGAGCCTGCTTCGGATTCTGTGTCTCCCCCTCTGCCCCTTCCCTGCTCGTGCTCTGTCTCTTTCTCTCAAAAAATAAATAAACTTTAAAAAGCTTAAGATGGTGACTTTGATGTTATATGAATTTTGTCTCAATAAGAAAATACAATTAAAAAGGGAAAAGTAAAACAAGAAATAAGAAAATAAAAAAGGAAGGAAGTGAACAGAGAGTCGCAGATCTGTGGGGAAACAGCAGAGGGTCTAAGGATTGTGTCGCTGGAGTCCGGGGAGAGGGAGTGACGGGCATCCAGAGAAACGGTGGCTGACGACTCACCCCATTTGGCACAGGACATAAACGTGAAACAAGGCGCATGACCTCGGTGGGCGAACAGAGACAAACAAGGCCACGTCCCATGATGTGACGAACAGGGACGGTCCCCAAGGGCCTCACGCTGCGGAAGGAAGCCGCCCTCCACGGCTCACTCTTCTCGGGCGACCTTTGCTGCGGCTGCTTTGGGCCTGTGTCCTGTCTTGTTCTGCCCACACGACGTCCCGGAGAAGCAGCCGTGGGGGGCGCGTCAGGGCCGGGGACAGGCGCCCAAGCGCGGCCTGAGGGGCTTCTCCGGGCGGCCGGCTGCTGAGCTTGGACAAATCTACATACGTGTTACAACCCACAACACCACACGCCAAAGAGCCAACGGCCTGTAGAGAATTGTAAAAACAAAGCAAATAAACTTAAAAACAGGAGTTTTGTAAAAACCTGGACTCAGAGGAAAGGCGTCCGGGGGCCTCGGATCAAGAAAAGGTGGAGAATCATCCTTGTTCGTATTTTGTTCTCGTAAGTCATTTACACACGCACGGGACTGCATGGTTCGCGGAACCCGGCGTTCACGCCCACTGGGCCAGGTGAGTGCACATCAGCTCGCGGAGAGCAGGGTCCCTGACACGCAGCCACACACACACACGCATGTGCACTCACATACCCAGTCACAACTCACCCCCCCACACACTCACCACCCAGACACTAGCACACTCACTCGCACACACACTCATGGGCCTGCCCTCGCACACACTAGCATGCTCATACATGCAGTCACACGCTCACACATGCACGTACACTCAAACACACACACGTGCACGCACACTCACTCACACACGTTTACACGCACACTCATGCATGCACACGTGCACTCACACGCACAGACTCGCATGCACTCTCACACGTGCACACACACTCGTGCACTCATACACATGCTCACACACACACGCACACGAGGCCATCCCGGCAGGGCTCGTTTCCCGCCTCCCAAGCTCACGTCTGCCTGCACAGGCTCGTCTGCCAGGACAACGTCACTTCTGGGGCCGTGGCTGCAGAAGGGCCCGGCCCAGGGAGGGGGGTGGGGTGCTGAGATGGGGCATTCCAGCCCTGGCCCCCACGGCCACAGGTTCTCTCCGTGCCTCAGTTTCCTCAGCCCCAAAACTGAGACCAGAATGCCAAGGTAGAAATGGGAGGTGACCAGACTCCAGCCCCCGGGGAACAAGCATCACCCCTCAGTGACTGTACCCACGGCACCGCGCTCGCCCCCAGTCCGCACCCTCGCACCCCCTGGGGGCAGGGGGACGCGGCAGGGTCACTGCCCCTTAGCGTGCGTGTCTGCACGATGAGGCTGGCCTGGCACGGAGGTGAGAGCAGTGTCCTAGTTTCACGGCAGCGGCTTCTCCCCTCGCGGCGCGCAGACGAGGAAGCATCGTGCACCGGACCGTGTCCCCGAGCCACTGGGGTGTGGGGCCTGCTGGGTGTCGCCTAGTGCACCGCCTGGGGCTCACCGAAGAACGATGCCCATCCCCAGGGCAGCCATGCAGACGGTGCCAGAGCAGGGAGAGTGACAGGCCGACTGAGGGCTGGCCCACAAGGTGGGGGGGGGGGGGGGGGGGCGGAGCTGATTCTGGTGCAGCCCCCACTCAGGCGCCCACTCCCCCAGGCACGCCTTCCCACTGCTGACCTTGCCCCTCCCTGGAGCCCTCAGCCTCGCCCGCCCGTGAAATAAGAGCCTAGACGGGCCGACATCCCGGGAACACAAACCTTCCTTCCTCTTAAATGTGGAATATTTGAGATTCCACAGGACGCCCCATTGAACTTTTCCAGAAATATTTCCTGAGCAGCAAATTCTTGACCCTCCTTTGAAATGCGTCTTCCTTCTGCCCTGCTTTTCTGCTGCCCTTTGCCAATTCTGTGGCCCAGAAACCTCTCTGGTTCACGGGGAGGCCTACGTGCTTTCAAGCTGGGTTCCTGGAGGGCCCTCGATGAAAAGCCGTTGAGCTTTCAGCCTCTGTCTGTCCCAGGTCCTCTACGGAGACGGATTCGGAAGCTGGGGTCACCGCAGGAAACACCTTCCCCCCAGAAGCCCTCCCGATTACCACGCGACCCGGGGTCAGGGACCTGGCTAGAGACCTGAATTGCCCTCCCTCACCTCCTGCCCTGGGCCCACTCCTATTCATCCCTCAGCACCCAGCTGTGTGCTCACCGCTCCCTGGCAGCCTTCTCTGATGCCAGGCCTGTCTTTGGTGCCTCCTCTGGGCCCCCACAGCCCCTCTGCTGCCCACAGCGGAAACCACGTAGAAACACGATCCGTCAACACAGGTGGAAACCCTGCTTCTCTCTTAGCTGGGCGGCCTGATACAGGTTCCTTAGCTTCTCTTAGTTCGGTTTCCTTGTCTATAAAACAAGGCCGCAAAGTCTGTTTCAAGTGTTAAATAAGGTCATCCTTACAAGCTTCCGGGCACAGCAGAAGGGCTCCGTGAACGATCACGACCACCGCTGCAGCGTGACCGTGGGCGTGTAACCGTCTCTGTCTGCGTGGCCTTCCCCACCGGACACAGTGCGCCCTGCGGCGGGAAGCAAGTCCGAGCCGTGGGGCTGCCTGACTTTGCTGACGGGGCGGTGGCCCCGCAGCCCTGGGACAACACGAGGACACGGCTTCGCTCACCGTAACGCGAAGGATTGTTGGAAGGCTTGGCCGGGAACCGGGGCTCCAGTCCACGTGGCCACCTCCTTCCTTCCAGAGCGTTCCTTTGCACAGTGGAAAATCAGTCCTGGCAGCCTCCCCCTGCTGGAGGCGAGCTCCGGGGAAGACTGCTCCAGACGGCCCCGGGAACATCTCGGCCGCATTCCGGCTGAGCGCGCTCTGCGGCCCGCGGTGGCCGCCCTGACCCCGCGGCACCGAGGCTCAGCGCGAGAAGCGGGTCTCCCGCCGGGGACACAGCCCGGCAGCTTGCACGGGGAGACACGGGCCTTTCGCTTTCTCTCCTAAAAGTCAGAACGAGAAGGTTGAAATGCTGGAAACCCTACAGTTCTGTCCACAAGACTTCCTTGGCCCTTTCTGTGTCCAGCCCTTGCTGGGGGGGTGGGGGGTGGGAGAGGCTGGAGACCCGGCCCTGGCTCCATGCTGGGTTGCCATCCATGTCCCGGCTACGAACCCATCGCTAAGAGACGATCCGATGGTCTTGGGGGCCACGTCCAGCCAGCCACGGCGACCGGGCACAGAGCGGCCCCGATCCAGCCCCGAGAGGGTCCGGCCCCATCACCCAGCAAGCCGGGCACGGCCCCGCCCACCTGCCCTCGGCCCAACCTGCCTCTTCGTGGCAAAGCCTGGGTAGCTCATGGCAAAGAGCCCAAGCTTTGGCGACACTTTGACCTTTCCATCATTCATTCGTATGTTGGTTCATTCATTCGTCCGCTCATCTCCCTGTCCCTCGGTGTCCTCGTCTGCCAAATGAGGATAATATCAGTAGCCCCCGCCCCCGCAGGGATGCGGTGTGAATTATCTCCGGGAGCGAAGAAGCCTCAATCATCATCTTTTGCCCTGAGCAAGATTGGTTGGAGCCACTGGGAGACGAAGTAGTCAGGTGGATGGGAGTGGACACAGGACAGTAGCTTTATTACTCAAAACAGAACCAAAGGCCGGATTCAGAGGGCACAGTGCGGACGTGGCACAATAACAGCCTCCTGACGGCAGCCTCTGGGGTGAGGCCACGGCCTGGCCGCTCCAACCGGCTGCCCCAAACCTGTGGGGGTGCCGGACTCTGCTGACGGGAAGGTGTCCACGTGGCGGGCACGGAGGGCGCGGGGGGCGCGTGTGTTCGTGCGGCACGCTCCAGCAGGGAGGAACTCTCCTCCAGCAAGGGGCAAAGGGAGGCTTGAGTCCGGCCCCAGGAGGGTTGAGGCCAAGTCCCTCTTCGGGACACCAGCGGCGGGACGGCGCATTCCCCCGCCCCCGTCCCACCCATCGAACAGGGCTGACACACCCACAGTGTTCGCACGGAGCCAGGCGTGCCTCAGAAGTGCACGGTAACTACCGGCCGTGACGATTCTTACCTCCAGTACTTACCAAGCCCCGCGACGTGCCCGGCCTGCTGCTGGAAGCCAAAGACACAGCAGTCAGTGGAGCGGGCGCAGCCCCTGAGCCTCCCGCCTCCGCGCTGGGGAGGGGGGGGGGGGCTGCGGGACGTGGGGTCAGGCGGTGACTTCCTGTGCCTCGGTCTCCCTGTGCGGTGGTTGAAAGGATGCCAGGAGATAATGCGCGACGCGAGCGCCTTTCTCCCTCGGGTGGTGCAACGCCTCAGCTCTGTTCTTTCTCAGCTCCCGTGGGACACTGTGGTCCTCAGCGCTCCCACACGAATTTGAGACCCGGTTGGTCAGTTTCCACAAACCAGCGGGCTGAGACCGTGCTTGGGATCCACCGGGTCTACGGACGACCTGGGAAAGGGGCAACTCGACCCCTCGCCCGTCCTCAGACCTTCAACTTCTTCTAGAGATGCTCTGCTACGTTCGGTGAACCAGCCTTGCTTCTCCTCCATCAGATTTATTCCTAAGTATTTCACACTTTTTGCTGCTATTGTAAATGGTCATTTAAAAGTTGAGTTTCTGGGGCACCTGGGGGGCTCAGTCAGTCAAACAATTCCAGCTTCGGCTCAGGTCACGATCTCGCAGTTCGTGAGTTCGAGCCCCGCGTCGGGCTCTGTGCCGACAGCTCGGAGCCTGGAGCCTGCTTCGGATTCAGGCTCGCCCTCTCTCTGCCCCTCCCCCACTCGCACTCTCTTTCAAAAATAAACGTTAAAAAAAATAAAATAAAATCTGTTTCCAACTGTTCGTTGCCACCATATTAAAAACTTGATTTCACATACAGACCTCGTATTCATTCCACAACCTTGCTAAACTCACTATTCTAGCAGCTTCCAGACTGTTCCAGACTCCAGACTCCACCACGCTTTCTACTGATTACTGTGTTGTTTGTGAATAGAGACCATTTCAGATCTTCATTTCCAATATGCATGGCTTTGGTTTCTCTTCATTGCCTCACTGCGCTGGCCAGCCTTCTGGCGTGATGCTAACAGAGGGGGGGAGGGTGCTGTCCCTGTTCTCGGAGGCATCAGTCCCGCTCCACCTGGGAGGACATGAACGCTGGGTGTCTGCAGGTGTCCTCGATCCCGAGGAAGTTCCCTTCGACTCCTAGTCTGCTGAGAGTTTTTGCCAAAACCAGATGTTGGATTCTATGAAAGGTGTCTTAGCTTCTATTGAGATGATCGTGTGGTTTTTCATTCCTCGCTTGTTAATGTGGTGAATTACGCTGACTGCTTTTTAAGTGGTAAGCCAACCTCGTGTTCCCGGCATAAACCTGCCTCGGTTGCGATATGTTATCCTACGTATATATTATTGGATTCAATTTTTGTTTAAAGGTTTTACTCTTATATTCATAACAGAGATTAGCTTGTAGTTGTCTTTTCTTACAACATTTAGTTTGGGCGTCCAGGTGATGGATGAGGGGAACTCCTCACAGAAGGAGTTGAGAAATGCTTTCTCTTCCATTTCCCGGAAGAATTTGGGTAGAATTTTGTGATTTCTTCCTTAGAATTTTGGTAGAATTTTCCAATGAAACCACCAGGGCCTGAATTTTCTTTGTGCAGAAGTTTTTGACTATTAATTCAATTTTTTTTTTTTTTTTGTTAATGGAAAAAGGGCTACTTGGGTTATCTTTTCCTTCTTGAATGAGCTTTTGTACTTTGTGTCTTTCAAGGAAATCTGTCCGTTTGCCCACAGCTAACTTGTTGAAATTTTGGCCGTGAGGTTCATACCATTCTGTATGTTTCCATCCAATATCTGTAGACTGTGGGCATCATCTCTCATTCCTGATACTGGTGGTATTGACAGACTTTGCCCAAACGGAATCTCCGTCACTATACTAATAAGTGGACATGAGGACTTGGCTCTTCCAGAAGTTATTTCACAACCGTCCCGGAATCCCCTGATCTCCCGCCTTTCTTCCCCTCCCTTGACCCATCAGGCCAGCTTCCAGCCAGTCACGCGGGATGACAGTGCGAGGGAAGATCAGCCGGGGCTGCAGACCACAGAAAACAGAAGAAGGTGGCTGAAACAGATCGGCAGTTTACTGTCTCAGGTAAAAGAGGTCAGGAGGTGGGCAATCAGGAGATGTGAGGTTGGCAGAGACCCTAGATCCTCCTCTCTTTCTGCTTCAACATACTGTGGTATCTGTCTTCAGAGTCACGATCTGGCTGCTGTGGCTCCAACGAGCACATCTGCATTCCAGCCAAGAGGGAGGGAAGAGCAGGGGTTGCCAGGGGTGCGCACCTGCTCTCCGTGCCCCTCAAGGAGCATTCCGGGAGAAGCCCTGGGGCGCTTCACTCACCCCCCTGCAGGCTGCGCCTGCAGCCCCCACGGTGCCTGCCCTTTCTTTCAGCCTGTCTGCTGGGGTCTCACCAAGCCCACCCCTTCCCCAGCTCAGCTCCACACCGGACTTCTGCGCCTCCTCCCCTTCCCGCCAGAGGAAGCCTGGCTCCTTCCCTAACCAAGGCTCATTCTCCATCACTCTGCAGATGGGGAAACTGAGGCCCCAAGGAAAGGGGCCGACCCAGGGGCACTCACAGAGTTAGTGACCCAGGAGGGCGAGCAGGCCGGCCAGAGCCCTTGCGGGCACACCCCGTCTGGCTCTCTGAACATGGCATCGGAGGGGATGACGGATGGATCCAGGACCACCCAGCGAGCCGGCTCGCGGCTACAGTGCCAGGCGCCCCTGAGCCCTCCGGAGACATGGCTGTTGTCCCACTTGTTGTGAACACCCTCTCGTTCCCTCCCCACATGTTCCTCTGCCCCGACACAGACCAGATGGGGCGCTGAGCACGGGGCTTCTGTGAAGGTGCCTTCTGTCTTCCCAGGAGGCACTGCCCCCCCAACGCTACCCACCGCCTTCCCATCTCCCAGGGTGAGGGCACCGCTGGCCCCTGGGAGGGCAGTTGGGTCCCCCCATCTCCTCTGTTGGGGGACACAGGGACAGATCATGGGACTTAAGGGCAAATGCCATGAGAGCATGGGCAGGACCCACCCACACCCATCATCAGGGCTGCAAACAACTGGAAAAAGCATTTGAGGAATGTAGAGCGACCTTCCGCCCATTTGACAGGTGGGCAGGCTGAGGCTCCCAGAACTGCCTTGTCCAGGCTGGTGTGGCCACAGGAGTCAGGTGGCCACGAAGCCAGCAGTGAGCAGAGCTGTGCCTGCCATCCGTGCCTCTGCTGCCTCCCAGCCACCCTGCCCCGCGAGAGTCCCTTCCAGGCCTCACTGTCCCACCCGGAGCCCTCACGCCCCCTCGCTGTCCCCCCTCCTGGACCAGCTCCCCTCGCCACGGGCCCTCTGCCCCCTGATGCCCTCACAGGCCACTGAAGCCAGGAGGCTGAATTAGAGCCTTTTGCAACCAGCCAGTGCAGAGAAAGGGTCCTTTCAAGGCAAGAAGCCTCCTGAATGCAACTCAGTTCTTGGAAGTCACTTTTTCCTTCTCTGGAGCTGAGAGGAAAGCAGGTCCCCAGGCGCCGGCCCTCCCCCGCCTCCTGCCGGCAGCCTGTGCCTCCTGGAAACCCAGAGAGCCCGGGCTGCCTCCCAGGCGGGGCGTGCTGCTGACGTGGCCTCCAGCCTGGGCCACCACGGGAGAGCGTGGGGATCTTCCAAGGAGCCCAGCTGGGAAGGGACTGTTTGTGCCGAACTGCCTGGGCCCCTCCCGGCCTCCAACAGGCTGTCTCTGGGGGCTTTCTGGGCAGGGGGCTGCCCCACCCCCACTCTCATTTGGCCCTTGGGTACTTGGACCCTGCAGGGCCTCCACTCCAGGGCTCCCCAACAGCCCTGCCTCCCCCGCCCTTCTTCCCCGAAAAGCCCGGGGTTGCTGCCTTGGGCACCCACCTTGTGTGGGTCAGGGCAGAAGAGGGTGACCCGGGTTACTCAGGAGTGCATGGCTCACCCCATAGCCTGTGCTCCCGTGCATGCCCCCCCTCCTGGCCACCGCCTCCCGCAACTGAAAACAGACTCGGTGTCAGTGTCGGGGACTTGAGGGCACCTGAGCAGGAAGGACCCAGAAGCCACCTGGCCCATGTGCAGCGCGCAGATGAGTATCCAGAGGCCCAAGGTCGGGGCGGGGGGGGGGGGGGTGTCCCAGCCTCACACAGCAGGTTGGTGACAGGGCTGCAACACGCCTGCCATGGCCTCCTAACCCTGGCAGGCCCCGCACTTCCCTTCCAAACAGCCTGGGTGCTGGAGGAAGGGAGACAACCTCACCGGGGTCTGGTTTCAACATGCCACGATCACCACTGGTGAGCAATGACTTTTGAAATAAATTTCTGGGTGAACCACGGCACCAGGAAACCTCCGAAACGGCCTGTGCCTGCTGGAGGCTTCTGTCCCGTCTCACCTGTCAAACGGCTTCCTGCCGTCTCCACCTCGAAAACTTGTAAACGATTCAGTGGCTGAAGACGGCACAAATGCCCTGCCCGCTGCCACCCCGGCCCCCTGCTGAAGGCCGCCTGGCAAGCAGGGCCCGTCGCTAAGGACCCTGCACTTTCCCAGGCTGTTTCTGCTTTGACGTCGGTTCTCGTCCCACACAGTAGTGGAGGGGGGCAGCTCCTCCTGTCTGCACACCGATCCTTCCCTTTGTGTTTAAAATCAGCTACAAGAGAAGCAGGAGTTTCAAGATATTGTGAGCGGAAGCGCCAGTTGTTATAAGGTTACATTGTTGCGAAGCCGGTAGAGATGCCCAGGTGGGATCACACAGTACCTAGCACCTGGCTGTCCGAGGTTCAACGGCCTCTTGTAGGGGGAAAGGACGGATGGATGGGTGGAAGGAGGGAGGGAGGGAGGGAGAGAGGAATGAGGGAAGAAGGATACATAGGCGAGTCGATGATGGACAGGTGGATGGATCTTTCTGGAGTTCACAGCCTGGGGCGGGGAAGGAAACAAAAGCCAGGCCCCACTGCACAGCAGGAGTGCAGGAGGCACTTTGCTCGTTTGCATGAGCCACACAAGCCCACCATGCCGAACATGGGAGTGTTTGTGCCATGGACTCAGCCGTGATCAAAGTAGGGGGGACGGTAGAAGGAGCCTGCGTTCCAGGGTCTGAGGGGCCAGGCTGAAGCACCATGGCTGTGATTACTTCCTGTGTAACACAGCAGGTCATTTGCTTCTCCTGCTGTTTCTTTGTTTGTCTGATGGAAGTGATTGTCCTGTTTGTGATGCCATCCTGGGTGTTGAGAGAGAGAGAGAAAAGGAGGAGGCACTGAATGTGCCTCAGATGACAGCTTTATCCTCCCCCTGGGAGTACTGCAAACATGGGGGGCGGGCATCAGCTCCATCCTGCCCCTTGAACCTCTGCTCTCTTCCTGGAGGGCCTCTCTCCGGTACCCCCACACCCCGTGAATCTCTCCACGCAGCCCATGGACATCCTGTTCAAGGCACCCCTGGTGGACACCCAAGCCCCTCTCAATCTGCTGTTGGGGCAACGCTGTCCTGGGCCTTGAGAAAAGGAAGCAGCAAACCTCACTCCCCTTCCTCCTCACCCCCATTTCTCTCTTTGATCTCGCCAAAGTGGAAAAAAGAAAATTAACGCTACGGAAGGAATTTAAAACGATCAGCTCGGTCTGACTTCCTACATGGGCCTTCCTAGCTCAGGAACCCCCAACTGCCATGATTTTTTTTGTCTTCAGAAGCAGGGTGTCCAACTGCAAGCCCCGTCCATGACCTCCGCCGCCTCTCGGGGCGCACGCCGGCATTGCTGCTGACCGCCCCCCACACACTGAGTGCCTGGAGCTGGACCCCTGGTCCCTGGGGCACTGGGGCTCTCTCCACTCCAGGCAACCCGCCTTCCCCAGCTAAGGACAAACCACCTTCCTGAGGCCAACCCCACCTGGCCAGCGTGACCCCAAGCGTGCCGCAGCCCAGAGCCATTTGCAAACCATTGTCACCGTCAGGGAAAAACAGACGCAGAGATTTGTGTTTGTAAACCTCATAATAATCATAATTTTTAAATGGGCCTTTTTCTTTGATCTTCTAGCAGCTTATTTGTATTATATTTTACCAAAGTGCTGGTCCGGACCGACTGGAACCTCTTGAAAATGGCCCTTCCCCATAGATCATTTGAGCGGGCTGCTGGGAACACAAAGGGAAGTGGGCCATTCGTCCTGGGGGTCCCGCTATCTCAGGTCTGTCCCCATGTGGGGACTCGGGGTCTCTCGTTCTCAAACAGCACAAGGTTCCTTTCCCTCAGCCCAGCCCTCCCCACGCTGGACCACCCAGCTCAGGGACCTACCGGGAGGAAAACCGAGCTCATTCAGGACGCTGTCTCAGCGCAGCTCCCCTGGGCCTCGGCCCCCAGCAACCCTCCGTGCAGGCTGCGCGAAAGGCCCCGGGGGGCCAGAGGGGTGTGGAAGACCCGGCCCGTCATCTGTCCCACCCATGGGAGGACAGTGCGCTGAGCCCCAGCAATCACATCTCTCCGGGTCTCCCCGCCAAGAAGCACCTGCCGGCGGAAGGAGGGCAGTTTGTTTACAGACAGAGGAAAGTGTTGGTGAGGCTGGCGGCCTCTCCGTGGCGTCGCGGACAGCCTGCGATGGATCCCTGGTCACTGGTCACGAGACCCCAGTCCAAACGGCCATGCCGGCTGTGCGGTCCGCGTGTCCACCTCCCAATGTGCTTCCCCACCTGCGGCGGTGGCCGCGGCCCCGGCCTCTTGTCTCTGAGACACGGTACAGTGTGACATTTCAATCATGCGGCCTTGCACACGGCAACATGCTTCGCTGCACCTCCCGAGCACTATTGGGGTGCCGGTTTCTGATTAAAGCAGGTGCGTGTCCCCCGACACACGGAGGAAACTGAGGCCCAGAGAGAGACCTGTTCTGGGCAAGATCACAGGTGTTCGTGCCAACACCGGGACCTAGGAATGCCAAGCAAGATCTCCGGTGATTCTGGCCGAGAGGCTGACGTGACACGGGCCGTAAAGCTGACCCGGAATGTGGGGTTCCCGGGCGCCGTGTCCGCTGGCCAATCAAAGGCCGTATGGACAGGTATTTCTTGAGCTGCCGGGGTGAACCAGGCTCTGGGCTGGACTCCAGGGGTACAGCCGGACAGAACCCAAGCATCTGCTCCCAGAAGCAAAAGTGGGCACAGCCCGCATCATCCCACACTGGGGAGAGGTATTTGAGGTGAGGCTGAAGGGAGCAGGGAGCAACTTGGGGAAACAATATTGCAGAAAGACAGATACGCTGCTCCCCGAGCCACGAGCAACCCAGGAGCCCCCGCCTCCTACATGGCTCATTCCCAAAGCCACCGCCCCCTGGAAGCCTCCCTGATTCATCCCTCCCCAGGCTGGGTGTGGCACTCCCCTGGGCTCCCACAGCCCTGGCCCCGCGTCCCTAGCAGCCTGGGGGCAGCCTGGGGGCAGCCTGGGGGCAGGGGCTGTGTCAGAAGCAGCCGCACCCAGAACAGGCAGTGGAAATGTCGTGTGCTCGCATCCCATCCATCATTTCAGAGGCCTGGGGCCAAGTGAGAACCCAGGATGCGGGTTCGCGGCCACCCTTCCCTGGATGGCGAGCTCCCAGCGGTCAGCTTGGCAGGGCTCACGTGGACGGTCCACCAGCAGCTCCTCCGGGGCTGAGGCAGGACTCTGCCCCCAGCAGGTGCTCTGCGAGTCTGCGTGTCACACACGAAGCGAGAGCCCCCAGTGCACGTGGACAGGACGTCGCGCTGGGATTCTGTTTTCTTACTGTGCAGCCTGAGTTGGTTTGGGCGCATGTTTTTGGTCAATCTGTTAAGGATGACAAATATCAAGATGAACTGTCACGAAAGGGACACGTGCACGTGGCCACCGCCCAGGTCACAAGTACAGACCGCCGCCCCGGCCCCGCGGGCGCCCGAGAGCGCCCTGGCACCTTCCGTCTGGTGGGTGTTTCGCGAGAGTGCATTGCAGGCCAACGTGCGTCTGCCTGAGGGCTGATAAACTTGAGCAGCTTTTCATGCGTATTGATCATCTGAATGTTCTCTTGGGAAGTGTCGTTTCAAAGTTTTTTAACCCACTTTCCTGTTTTTTAGACGCAAACGCTCGGTCAGTCGCGGGCACGGCCATTAGCTCCCGCGTGCTGGAGCCGGCTGGCTGGTTGGTTCTCTCGACGGCGGCTTTGATGGACTGACACCTCCAGCCGTCTACGGTCCAGTCGACGGCGTGGCCCTTCGTGACGCGATCGCCTGTGTGCTGGCGGGGAACCGTTAGCCGGGGTCATGAGCACCCCGTCCTGTCTCCTCCCGAGACTTGGCGTCTCTCCTTCAAGTCCGAAACTGCGATCCTTCTAGAATGGAGCCTGGGTATCTGCGGTAGACAAGGCTCACTCTCCCCACCGCTGACCCCAGCCAGCGGCCTCTCATCCACCCACACGGGTGTGGACGCTCCCACGGCTGTGTTGCCTGCCTGGGGTCCCCCCTCCCCGTGTCCGTCCTGCCGCTTAGGGACAGGTGTCGGTGCCGGGCGGAGGCCCTCCAGCGAGCTCTGCCCCCTCAGGTCGGCTGGTCTTCGTTCTCCAGGTGTCCACGGGGTTTGCAAGCACCTGCCAGGTCCCCCCGAGGAAGACCCCGCTGGGGTGTTCCTGGCAGTGCCCTCCTCCCTTCCTCCCTGCGCTCTGCAGAGGCTGTTCCGTTCCCAGCACTCCCGGTGTCCCTACCGCGGACGAGGTGTCCTGCTCCCCCCTCATGGGTAAGACGGCCGAGGTCACAGAGGACACCTTCACCTGCCGCTCACACCCAGGAGCGGGGAGGGGGCCCCACGGGCGGGCTCCTGCTCCCCCCCACCCGGCCGCTACAGCCCGTCACACCGCTTAGCCCACCAGCACCGCGCAGGACCAACCCCAGCTGCCTGTCCCGTTAGAAACAGATGTAGATACACGCGTGTGACGATGCAGACCGCCCTGCATTCAAGCATGTGGATGTATGCGTGTGTACATGCTTTTACCTATGGAGGAATCTACAGATACAGACACGTGTGCTGCTAGAGGTAAGCCTCTGTAGAAATGTGTAAGTTCATGTACACACATGTCTGTACATGTTTATGTAAATGTATTGATTGATCTAATAAAATTACTTTTAATTCTGTAATAAATTGTACTTAAAAACATATTCGTTATTTACGTATGCAATCCTTTGCCTAACTACAGGTTTATTTACAGATTTGCATATATGCACGTCTATACACACACATGTTCAAGAACCACAGGAAACAGATACACGTCAGAGACACAGTGGTCCTGCCTCCCTGACCGACCCCGACAAGGGGCCACTGTGTCAATAGGGCTTCTTCGATTCTTCATCTATGAAGTTAAAAGTGAACGTAGGTGGATGCCAGACCCCCCTCAAATTCCCGCAGTGGGTAACACAAGACAGTGAATAGCGGCCCTGCCCATCTCGCTGTTTCCAATAAAACATGAGCTTATGTTTAATAATTGTCATCAAAATTAATTTTCCTTGTACTTACGTGGTTGTGGTCAACTGGGTTCTAATAACAAATGTAGGGATAACTAAAGCCAGAAAAAAAAAGTAAGGTATTAGAATATAAATAAGGATCACAGAACTTTTCTTTTTAAATCTGTTTCAATTTACCTCATTTTGTGCATCACAGTGGGTCCGAAGGCTCAGAAGTCATAAACAGCGCACAATTTCCAATTCAGCAGTTGGAATCTGGATCCCGTGTGATCTGCTTTGTACCAGATGAGGACAGATACAATTTCCTGCATTATTTTAAATGTCAACATTTAAGAAAAAATTGTCATATTACCATGCAACACCGTTTAAACTTGGGGTGACAGCTGGGAGCCCCGCTTTAAGATGTGTGAGGAAGCACCAGGGGCACCTGGAGGCTCAGTCAGTTAGGCGTCCGACTTCGGCTCAGGTCATGATCTCACGGTCCGTGGGTTCGAGCCCCGCGTCGGGCTCTGTGCCGACAGCTCAGAGCCTGGAGCCTGCTTCGGATTCTGTGTCTCCCTCTCTCCCTCTGTCTGCCCCTCCCCAACTCTCTCTCTCAAAAATGAATAAACATTAAAATTTTTTTTTAAATTTTTTAATTTTGTTTCCACACTCACCTGGGGGGCAGGCAAGAGGGAGAGTCAGGGAGTCCTGCCCCGGGCCCAGCCGTGGCCAGTGAGACCCCATAGCACATTTGGGTTATTTAAACTGCTAAGAGTGGTGATTTATCATAGCACAAGACCCCGCTGCACCGTTTCTGCCCGGATGGCACCGAAATGCCGTGCCTGAGTTCCAGACGCGGGTTCCCACCGCCCCTCCGCACGGCCACCTCCCACTCTGCACGCCCACAACCTACTTCTCCACCCACCCCACAGCCCGGGGCGGCGACAGCGGGGACAGAGCACCGCTCCGGCTCAGCAGTGAGACCTTCCCCGTGGCCCCGGCGGTCCCGGGCGTGGCTTCCACACTAACGTGGAGGGGCTGCAACCAGCCTCAGAGGCATTGGGGGGGTGGGGGGGCGGTCGGCACACAACAGCCTCCTCCTTGCAAGAACGATGTGTGGGGCAGGCACGCCCGGGGCCGCCCGGCCTCTACTGCGTGTGGGGTGTGACCTGGACGAGCCCCATGATCTCTCTGGGCCTCAGTCTCTTCACCTGTGAAATGGGAACGGACACACGGCCGCTGCAGGGACTGGAGCTCCCTGACCAGGCCCCGCACGCCTCCCCCAGCGGCCGGAGGATCGGGCTGACTCACCCCCACAGCTGCCCCTTCAGAGGAAAACGGCCCTGGGCCAGCGCCTGCCCCGGGGCTGCCCTCTCCCCCCAAATCCAGAGCACCCGCAGGTACACGCTGGGCCTGCCTGGGTGGCTTGGTTCACACTCAGAGCTTCTGCGGTCCAGGCCGAAGCGTGACTCCGGCAGAGACCCTGCCCTGTCCTGGGAACGTTCCCAACAAATCACACAGCCACAACCCCTGTCTCGGGCTCTGCTTCTAGGGGACCTGGGTCCAAGAACAGCCGACACCTGTCCTGTGTTTTCCGAGTGTCATCTGCCACGGGCGGCCCAGGAGCTACGGCCCGTTATCCCACGTCCCTGGAAATGTCTCGGGGCGTCTGATAAGGGGCGCAGGCTGACCGCAGGCACCCGGCTTCTTCCCTGCCTCCTCAGCCACCCTTTCACGGGGGGCACCTCCACACCGCAGAGAAAACCCAGCTCCAGTGGCTGGAGTTAGATTTACGATTTCATTGTTTTCGGTTACTCGAGAGTTGCGATTACAAAATCTCCGAGTTCTCTGTGTTCTGTTTTCCAGCCTCCATGGAAACTCCACATGTCTGTCATCAGCTCCAGGGAGGAGTGGCTGGCTGGGCGCCCCCAGGCCCTGCCCCTGCCCGCCCTCAGGGCCCTGTGGGGCAGCAGAGGCTGGGGAGGGAAGGGGCCCCGAAGCAGCCGGTCAGCCCAAGGACACAGGAGTCACTCACTCAGAGAGGGACATCCCCACTGTACAGGTGAACAAACTGAGGCTCAGAGAGGGGAAGAGACTTGCCCCAAACCCAGGAGACCAGTCTCAGGACCCACCGCAAAGGGGACCACGTGGGCATGCCACCCGAGGTGCGTGGCACCTACTTCACATTAGAGCTGCTGTCCGTGTCCCTGCAGCCACGTGGCCACAGCCAGGGTCGGCCAGACCCTCACGGCCGTGAATGCTTGAGGGACGGGCTTCCCTCCCATCCACTCTCACTGGGGCTTCCTGAGCGGCTGTGTGACACAAAGGGGACACGGGGCGGCTTCAGGTTGGTCAGAGGCCTCCCGTCCAGCTGGGATGCATCCAGGGACTCCAGTCTGTTCCGACAATGACCTACAACCACAGGCAGGGCCAGTGGCCCCCAGCCGGCTAATAACGGCACAGACATTGGGAATGTGACCTTCCTGCCTCTCCTAACCCCAGTCACCCTGGGGCCGCCTCGGGGCCCCTTGAAGACAGAGCAGATGCCCCCAACTTCCGAGCGCGTGCCAGGGCCGGGCATTTCTGCAGACAGGAATCTGCATCCCGGTGGGTCCCCAACTGGGGGACAGTGCTGCGGGGTGGGGGAGCCCGTGCGGACCGTGGTCACTCGGGCTGGCTCTCGAGCCCTCAGAGCCTGAATTCTTCTGTACACTGAAGGGCAGCCCTGTTCTGGGTAGAGTAGCCTGGGGCAGGACCCAGGACCCCCAGGCAGGGGGCACCTCCCACACCCAAGTTAACTCTTTTTTGATGCAAGAGAGACCAACTCTACCTGCAGCCAAAACAGAGAGAGAGAGAGAGAGAGAGAGAGAGAGAGAGAGAGAGAGAGAGAGAGAGAAGCTCTTGTCACAGAACCCACGGCCAGGGATGTGTTCCTCGGGAGCTCAGGAACCTTCTAGAACTAGGCACTCTAGGAACCTATGGGACTCTGTTTGCTTAGGTTCCTCCCAGGGTTTGGCCTCATTCTCTCTAGATTGAATCCTAGGGCAGAATAAGTCACTGGCACACGACCCCGGGTTTCTGACGGGCCGGTCTGCCCCCAGCCGGGAACACAGCACAGCCTGGGTCAGGGCACACAGATGAGCCTGGGAGAGGCGTGGGGTGGAGAGACTGCCACGGGGGGGCCCAGTGAGGGACCCCGCCTGCAGGGGAAGCTCCCTGGGGCCGGCCCAACAGGAAGGCCAGCCACCCTGTCTCAGGGGCTCCATCGACAGGGCCCCTGGGTCCCCAGCTGCAGCAAGGCCCTCGGAGAGCCCAGAGGGCAGGCTGCCTGGCCGACAGCAGAGTTTTTCACTCAGAGCGAGAGGGAGCTTGAGTTACAGTGTTTCTTCCTGCCCAGAAACGGCTCCCAACCCTCCACGCTGGGCCTCTGCTGAGCCTCGGCGGGGCGGAGGAAGTGCACACGCAGCACTTGGCCAGTGGTCCAAGCACAGCGCTGGCTTCCCGGGGGGACCGCCCCCGCCCCCCCGGCCGAGGGAGGGACCTGCCGGCTCCCGCGGGGACCCCGGGATGGAGCAGAGCCCGAGCTCGAGGTTAAATGGGGTGAATCGGTGCCGAGTATGGCGCTGGGCCCTGGCTGCAGAGAATAGTCCTCACTCCTGTCCAGCCTGGGCAGCGGGGCTGAGGGCCCCGCTCCAGGCGTCCGGCCTGGTGATTACACAGGCTGTTTAAGAAACGGGGCATTCCAGGCCACGTTGTCCGGGGCGGCTGAGGTGTTAGAAGCTCCTTTCGCTTCACCCCTGCTGTGGGAGCTCTGGGCTGGGTCTGCCATCGGGGGTGGCTCACGTGGAGCTGTGGGACACCCCCCGCCGTGGCTCCAGATCTCGGCGGGGGGGGGGGGGGGCGGCGCTTAGGACATTGCTGGGGCCCCATCTCCTCGTAAAATACCCACAGGAGCAGTGAGAGCCCTTCATCCTTCCTTGTCCCGGGTGCACACGAGCCAGACAGCCCGGGGTTCCAGCTCTGGGGCTGCCATTCACTGTGTGGCCTTGGGCAAGTGTCTCGACCGCTCTGTGTCTGATTCCTCATCAGTACAGAGTGCCAATGAAGACGCCCTCCTCTGGGGTTGCTCAAGGATGAACGGCAACCAGACGGAGCGGGGGACCCCGTGACCTCCGCCCACCCCCTCCTCCACCTCCCCTCCCCCCACTGCCTCCAGGGCCACAGAGGAAACCTCGGAGGATCCCCGTCCACCCGAGATCAGCCCCGCCATCTGCAAGTACAGGGCGGAAGACAGCGGGCAGCAGGGGCCACTCCCGAGGCAGCCTTCTCTGCTCTTTGCCAGTGCCCCTGCACGTCCCCTCTGCTCAGGGACCCTCCACCTGACCACCAACTCTGCGGATTCCCACCTGAGCGTCTGGTGCTTTGGGCTGGCTCCCGGGTCCCATCTGCCGGGCTCAGGGCTCTGTGTGGGCAGGCGTGATGCTGTTTCATAGTGTGAAATACGTTTGGTCCTCATCCATCCAACTCTGGGGCTTCTTAAGTGATGACAGTGACAAGGTGTCTTATGCGAGTGAGGTGGCCTCTGGAAAGCCCCCAAGGATGGGGGCTGGGGGAGGAACCGACCATGTGACTGGAGGGTCTCCCCCTCCCGCCCCTGCACCCCGGAGGGAACAGGGGCTGCAGACAGACCCCTCGGCCAGGGCCAGTGATCCGTCAGTCGGGCCAGGGTCGTGAAGCCTCCGGGACCCACCCCCCAGCCGACCCGGGGCCGCGTGGGAGGGCTTCCAGGGCGGTGAACGCGGAGCCGCGGAGGCCACGGGCCGGGGGAGGGCGGGGAGCTCCGCACCTTCCTGTGCACCTGCCCCACGCATCTCTCCCGTCCGCTCTTCCAGTGACAGACATCCTCTCATCATAAACCAGCGATCCAGTGCGCGACACGTTCGCCCGAGCTCTGCGAGCCGCCCCGGCCAACGATCCAAGCCGAGGAGGGGGTCGTGGGACCCTCTGCTCCACAGCCAGTCGTCCTGCAGCCCGAAGGGGAGGGGGAGGCCCTGGGGACTGAGCCCCCGCCCGCGGGGTCTGACACCATCTCCACGGAGCCAGAGTTGGACCGAGTCAGATCTGGGGGACGCTCAGCCAGGGTCCCCGGAGAACTGAGTTACTTGCTTGGTCGTTCGGAAAACAAAACCTCCACTGATCCCCCTGGAAGGTGGGTGGTGTGGACGCTGGGGGACACGTGTGTGGCATCTGGGAGCCGGGCCGAGCCCCACTGCCGCTCGTGGATGAGGAGCAGAGACCCAGCAGGAGGCGGCCTGCCCGGGGTCACACAGCAGGTAACGCAAAGCCCGCTCTCCCGCCCCTCGCGTCGCGTGCAGGGGACGGGTGTGGGGGGCGCGTCTGACCCCGTCCGTCGATCCTCATCCCGATCTGCTCGGGCCTGGGCCCTCGCGCCTGTGTGTGACTGCGGGCGCGTGTGTCTGCGAGGGTGAGGACAGGGGCGCACAGGCTAGCGGCCCCAAGGCCCAACCCCTGTGTTCACGCTCTGACCTGCCTCCCCCGGGTGTGGGCGGGACCCACACCTGACTTTTCACCGGCAGGGTCCACGGGGGTGACGGGCGGCCGCGTCCAGGGGAACGCCGCGTGGGACCGCGAGTGGAGCAGCTCGCGGCCGTCCCCCTCGCTGGCTCTGAAGAAGCAAGCGGCCCGGTCTGGAGTGGCCCCCGCAAAGGGCCACGGGGCAGCGAGCCGAGGGCAGCCTCCGGCCGACCGACCGCCAGCAAGGAGCTGAATGCCGGCAACGGCCGTGTGCCTGGAGAAGCAGCTGCCTCCCCGGGCGAGCCTGAGCGGAGACCACGGCCCCGGCCGGCCGGCCGCGGGGCTGCGCTCAGACTCCTGACCCAGGGCTGCCAGGAGACGACTCGCAGGCGCCGCCTCAGGCCGTTAAGTTCACTGCAGTTCGAAGCGTCTGTCACGCAGCCGCAGGCAACAGAGTGCACGCACCTGACAACCCGTCTGTGGGAAACACGCACAGGCCGTCCGCCAGCGCTGTGGAAAGAAGTCAAGACTGCCCGTCACGGGGACTGCGCCACGGGGACGCTCGGGACGCGGGGAGTGTTCTAAAACGCCCCCAGCCTTTGTCACCCGTGCACGGGATCGCGTTTTACAGGTCGAGCCATTCTGGAGACGGCCACGTCAAGACTCATCACAACAAACCGATGGTCTCTGGGAAGAAAACGTCCACGGCCCCTCTGCCGGCACATCCAGCTGCCGTGGGAACACCCGGTGGGGTTTCCTTCCGGGAGCGGGGAGCTGCCTCCCCGAGGACTCTGCAAGAGGCAGGAAACCCGGCTGTCTGGGGTGGGAGCCGTCCCCCCGGTGCCCAGACCTGGGCGGGGAGCACTGCCGACGGCCGCTGCAGGGGCCGCCCGTGCAGGCTTCCGGTCTCACAGGTGGAGGGCCTGGAGCCCAGGACGGGCGAGGGGTTCGTCTGCCATCACACAGCTGACCGGAAGCACGACAGGGAGATTCCGGATCTCGGCAGCCGGGCTCCAAGACCCCTCCAGCCCCAGACACAGACCAACGCAGGTGGCGCTCTGGAAATGACGGAGCTCACACCCCCCTCAAATAGCAGGGACAGCCATCGTCCAGCATCCCTGCCGGATAATCCTGCAGCTTCCACTTACATTACCCTGGTGACAGGGTGCTCGCTACCCAAAGGCAGCGTGTTCTACTTCTTTTCAGCTGTGCTGCCCCGAAAGTGTTTTCTTTTACGGACTGAGCAGAAACCCGTGCCCAGTCTGGTTCCCGCACGTCGCAAAGTCTCACTACGGAGGGTGGCACAGAACGAGCTGTTGTGTCCTCCACTTGAGGCCCCTGGGACTGCCTCTCCTCCCTTACTTGAGCCCCGACGCTCAGCCCCGGCCGCTCCTTCTGGGCACGGCTGCCTCCCCGGCCGCTCCCCGGCCCTCAGGGGCCCCCAGAGCTGCGGGGAGCTGGCAGGCCCAGCATCCTCCCTGAGACGCCTACTGCCTGGTGGGGGGGGGGCGGGGGGAGGGTGGTGGGTGCTCTCTGCACCCCACAGCCAGAGGGACCTGGAGAGGAGGGGCTCAGACAGGGCAGGGGCCCCAGCACACTGAGGGTGCCCAGTACGTGTGGGTGTGTTCGGAGGACTCATCAGCCAGGGAAGATCGATACCTTACCTGGTGCCGTCTGCACAGTCCTGCTTCCCGTGGCAAAGGAGCAGAAAAACAGACTCTTCCTGTCTCCCTTCCTGCACTCCCAGAGGTGAAGAGGACAGAGAAGTTTGCCAGAGATGCAAAGCACCATGT
This sequence comes from Panthera onca, assembly GCF_046562875.1. Lineage (NCBI taxonomy): Eukaryota > Metazoa > Chordata > Mammalia > Carnivora > Felidae > Panthera > Panthera onca. The sequence continues at coordinate 3,157,630 of NC_138342.1, forward strand.
CCCAGAGACCTGAATGCAACTTGCTTCTGAGCTTCCTAGCAGCCCTTGCAAAAGAGGGAACCGCGAAAAGCTACCTGCCGCTCACATCCTGAGGACCCGACAGGCAGTCCGGGCTCCCACGCGCTCCGTGAAAAGCAGTTTGTCACCTGCATCCTGGCTAGGGTGTCACACAGGGACAGAATGGCCGGGACTTCTCCGCAGGCAGAAGCTGCCAGCACAGAGCTCAGGGGAAGGCTGGGCCGGGCACTGGCTGGGGTGGAGCAGGGCCCAGGGGGCGGACCCCACCGGACGGTGGAAAGGACGCGCGGGTGTCCGCGGAGGCCGGAGGACGCGCTTCAGAGCATGGGCGTCGGGGTGTGTGGGACCCCTGGCCCCCCGAAAGGCCTCGCCCTACCCCCGCCCGCACACACAGCCACGGGGCCTCCATCACCCCCGGCTCAGAACCCCCAGCTGTTATGGAGGAATCCGACCAGTTCTCCCTGAGGTATCTCCTCGTCGTGCAGACCAACGTCTGCATTTCTTTACTCTTTCTATTAAACAAGAAACCGGTATTTTCATTCAAAGGATGAACAAAAAAAAAAAGGGGGGGGGAGGGCTCTTGAAAGGAAATTTGCCCAAGAATTAAGCCCTACTGACTACCCCAAGAATTTCCAAAGCTTAAAACACCGGCTACAAAGCAAAGTCCTGGGGCAGAAATCGTGGGCGGGTGGCGTAGGCACTGCCGGTGCCTGAGTTCTACCGGATAGTCCTGAGCGCCAGAAAGGGGCCGCCCCCGGCCGGGGACTGGAGACGAGGAGAGGACCACGGCCGGCGTGAGGAGTTCGGCAAGGGGGCCGAGGGGGGGAGCTTCCCTGGGGGCTGGATTCCTCTGGGTTTTGAAGGGCAGGAACTTGCCAAGCAGAGAAGAGGGAAGAGCAGGTGCACAGGCCCAGAGGCGCAGCATCTCGGCCACACACACCAGCTGGACAGCAAGTCCAGCCCCCGCCCCAGGTTTCTGCCCGCGGGTCTGCGGTGACCCCGCAATTCCGCACTTCCCGCACACTCCCAGGCAAGGCCGACCCTGCGTGTCAGACCACATTCGGAGGAACAAAGGAACAAAGGTCTGGAGCTCCCTGTCCAGGGCACTAGCCACCAGCCATGTGCAGCTATTTCAACTTGGACTACAACTGCATGAAGCCAGAAGTTTGGTTCCTCAGTCACAAGGGCCACTTTTCAAATGGCTAGTGGCCAGGGGCCACCACGCCAGACAGTGCAGGTCTGGGGCAAACCCCATTGTTGCAGAAAGTCCCGTTGGGCGGAGCAGGTCTAGAGAGTTCAGGGGGGAGGAAGGAGCTGTCCAGGCTAGAGTCCTGAAGGGCAGGACCGAGGGGGGCGCTGAGCTCGAGGGCTGGCCTGGTGTGGAGGGCCCCACAGAGGAAGGAGGGTGGACTTCACCCAGGGGTCCAAGGATGACTGCCAGGCATCACGCTCTGGAAGCTGGCCATCAGAACGGGAGGTCACCTGCGTAATCGTTTCCTTCTCAGCTCACAGCCCAGGGCCCTGGACGGCAGCGATCGTGGAGTTAGTCTACGCGGGGCAGACTCTTCTGCTAACAACTATAAACTGCGATACAAAGAACAAGTGCTCCCGGGTACCGGAGACGGGTCAGAACCAGGTGTAACTGGAAGCTCTATCCCTAACAGAAGGGGAGGACACTGCCCGGGCCGCGCAGTGCACGCGGGTAGAGATCAGGCAGAAAGACGCCGTCTCGCCGCCCTGAGGAGCCCACGGACGGACTTCAGGGCTGCCATACCAACTGGAAACTGAGGGGCAGTCCTGGAGAGAAGGGACCACAGAGGGAGGTGCCCCACAATCTGCCTATGAGCCCCCCTGAAACCCTGGATGCCCCCTGAATTGCACCGAAGCAGGCTGAGGGAAGGAAGGCTCTGGACAGGAGCTAGAAGGCGGCTGAGCATGGCCCACAGCCACTGCGTGCCTGAGGGGAGAGCGTGTGGGATTCAAGTCCTGCAAGGCACCCCCCCCCCGCCCCCAGAAAGTCCCATCTTAGGAGTAAGACCCATCCCAGGACACCAGGGGGTGGAATGAGGGCAAACCAGAAATAGATCTGCCTTAACAAACTAATGCCAAGCCTCAGGCCTCCACCAAGTCAAAGTGATCACTGATAAACGGGTGCTGACTCAGCACTCTTCACAGGACGATAACAGGATTTATAATGTCTACAACGTATCATCCACACCGTCTGTTATACAGTAAGAACAGAACAATCCAGTCGTAGGAGAAACGGGAAAATGTGATTCACGGTCAAGAGAAAAACCAGTCAATAAAAACAGACCCATAGATGACCCAAATGTTGGGCTGGCAAAAAAGGACTTTAATTTTAATCTTTTTAACGTTTATTTATTTTGAGATTGAGATCGAGAGAGAGAGAGAGAGGAACAAGCACAGAAAGAAAATGTATAGAAAGTTGGCTGTTCTTTCCCAAACTTGATCAAAAACAGCAACCCAGGGACTTAAACAGTTCAGCAAACCCAAGCAAGATAAAGAAAACCACACCTCACGCACATTATACAAAACTGCTGAAAACCACAGATGGAAAAAAAAATTCTTAAAATCAGCCAGGGACAGAGGGCCCATCACATACAGGAAACAACAGTGAAAACCATGATGAACCTCTTATCAGAAACACAGGCCAGAACAGGGAACAACACCTTTAAAGAGCTGAAAAAGAAATACTGTGGAGCCAGAACGTTACGGGCAACTAAAATACCTTTCAAACACAAGGACCAAATAAAGATGTTTTCCAGGCAAACAAAAGACAGACGGTCAGATCCCCAGCAGACGCCTACTACGAGAAATGCTACAGGAAGATCTTCAGGCTGCAAGGAAGTGACACCCGGCAGAAATTCACACGGACAGGAAGCAAGAGGGGAGTACGGGAAATGGGAAGTATGCGGGTCAACACGAAATGTTTTCGTCTTAACGATTAAAGGTTAACAGACTCTAGGGGCGCCTGGGTGGCTCAGTCGGTGAAGCGTCCAGCTGGATTTCGGCTCAGGTCATGATCTCCCTGGGTCGTGAGTTTGAGCCCCGCGTCCGGCTCTAGGCTGACAGCACGGAGCCTGCTTGGGATTTTCTCTCTCCCTCTCTCTCTGCCCCCCTCACCCTTGCTCACGCTCTCTCTCCCTCAAAATAAATAAATGAACTTTAAAAAAAAAGTTGATAGACGGTTTCGAGGACAGCAAGAGCAGTGAGCCGTTAGGTTCACGAGAAGTAAAAGGCAGTATGACAACAGCCCAAGAGCAGGAAGCACGTGAATAGACTTACACGGTTGTGAGGCTTCTGCCTTCTCCAGAAGCGGTTTCAATACTGATCTGAGGTGGACACTGACACACGAAGGGCACGGACCGCAAATCCTGAGCGAGCGCTACAAACGCGACCCACGGCTCGCACCTGTTCCGCGAGCGGCCCTTTCTCCCCCCACAGCGCAGCCGCCCAGGACGGCCCGTCTCCCTGGAATCCAGCCGGGCCCCGCCTGGATGGGGCCCTGCTCCAGCACCACCGCCCGCCTGAGCTGACGCGCCAGGGCTCCCTGTGCGTTCTGGATAGCGCCACCGCGTGCCCAGTGCCAGCACGGCCGGCCCACCACACGTGCTCTGTGATATTTGCTGAGCGCGAGGGCAATGCTCTTACCTCCGACCAGGAGTGTGCCCCGGCCATCCTGCGGCGCCCCACCCCCACCCTCTGTCCCAGCCAGCGAACGTCCCATTCCCCGCACTGGGCGGACGGCTCCGGGGGCGGAGAGCAGCCCCGCTGCCCCTCACCTGGATAAATCACCTGAACGAGAGGGGGCTGGAGCCCTGCCGCCAAGGCCGCTGTGGCCTCTTCGGATCAAAAGTCCCTAGACTCCTAATTACCCAAGGAGCCCTGGGAGCCAGGTCCCCCCAGAGCGACAAAGGCCGGATGGATTACCGTGTGGTTTTAACTGACCTCCCAGCTCTGTGGCCCCGAGCCACGCACTTGCGCTCCTCACTAGAGAAGCCACGGGGTGGACCACCCCCAGGCCCAGGCCTTGACGCCCTGCTGACGGATGGTGTCGGCCGCACAGTCCGGCTCCTGCTGGGGCCCAGCCGGCTGGCCCTGACGCCTGCCCTCCGTGCTGCTGCTACATCCCGGGGTCCGCAGACAAGGGTGCCGAGGCACCGCCACCGCAGCCCAGGGCGGGGTGGCGAGGAGGTCAGTGGTCTCTGACCTCTGCCAGAGGTTGAGACGAGGATGCTGCCTGGCTGCAACTCTGGAGAAGTCACAGGGCAGGGATCTCCGGATGGGGACGATCTGAGGACGCCCATCCACACACCAGCTGAATGCCAACTACTGAGCATGTTGCATTACGGTGACTTGCTGTTTACGGGGACGGGCTCATCTCGAAAGCTGCTTCAGCACCAACGATGGTGGGCAGCGCCGGGGCCCCAAGGGGTGGGACGGAAATCAACGCCCGGCCGACTGAACCCCAGGTGTCTCCTCCAGTCAAGGGCTTGCCGGGTTTGAACCCTGACCCTGGCAGCCGCCAACCATGACTTCTGGTAAGTCGCCCAGCCTCTGGAGACAGAGTTTGCTCTCTAGGGCACCAGGTGACCCACGTGCCACGGGGAGGCGGGGCTTACACGCGACAACACGCAGGCTCCATCAAGCACCAAGCACGACAGGACGCGAGAGACTCACGGGGCAGACACTCCCGACCCGGGGCCTTCCAGAATTCTGGCCTCGCTCACTGGACCCAGGGCTTCGTGGGGGGGGGGGGGGGGGGGGAGGTGACCCAGGTCGTTCCAAACAGCCATGGTAACCGCTTCTTGAGCTACGGCCATGCTTGCAAGAACTCAGCCAGGAGCTGGGACACCCCAAGATTCATCCGTTTTCAATGTACTTTCTCGTGAGCTGCCTCTTCCCCAAGGACGGAGCCCATGGGAAAAGCACCCCAGGGAGGTGCCGGCCACAGCTGAGTGGGAGGAGGTTAAAGGGCGCTCTCAGCCTCTCCGTGCTGGGCTGTCGTCCCCCTGCGCGGTGACCCTCAGCGGACGGTCACCCCAGGAGGAGAGAGGGACAGAGACGCAGTGTCGCCTTCCAGTGCCCTTTGAGGGGGTGAAGGGTCTTCAACGGGAAGGGTGGACGGGGGTCACCTCCAAGGTGGGAGTGGACCCCTGCCACCCGGAACACGTGGTAGGTGGAGGAGGATGGAGAGGCTGGGGGTACGTGGAAGATGGGCCACCTGACCCGACCAGAGGCCCCTCCCCTGCCCACCCCACCCCCAACCCTGCACTGTCCGCAGCCCACAGCCTCAAGTGCACCAGACAGACTCCTTCCCACCAGAGCACCAGGCTGTCATCACCCAGCCCTCAGGACACTCGGGTCAGCTGCCGTGCCGTCCCCGACCGCCCCATTGCTAGGTTAACGGCTCCGAGTTCCCCAGCGCCCCTCCTCTGTGGCAGGTGGGGTGAGCCGGGCTCTGGAGAGGGGCGAGGGCGGGGCCTGCCCGGGCAGAGGCTGCTCTCTAAGGGCGTGACTGCCTGCCACGCACGGGGTAGAGGGCTGGGCGCCCGGCCCGGTTCACCTCCACCGCTTGTGAGGCACTCAAGAAACCCCATGTTCCGCACCTGCTGAGCTGTCCCCCTGGCGCGTCCTCGGAGCAGGCCCAGGCCGCCGCCGACAGCAATCATCTGGCCACATACCCCCGCAGACGCGCGTGTGGTGCGCCTGGCAACCCCACGGTGAGCGTAATGCCTGCCGCTAGTGGCCTGGGTGGGGACACCGTGGTTCTCGTAGCCAGTAAGAAGTGGCAGCTGGAACCAAGAGGCTGGATCCAGGGGACGGGCCTACCCAGGCATCTGTGCCGTCCTGGGCGGCATGTAGGGGGTCTGCGAGGTGTGGTGAGTCAGCACAGCACGCGGCCTGGCAGGACCCTTGGACGCCCACCTCAGGACAGGGGTCTCCCAGGGCACCCGCGAGAGGGCACCCCGACCCCAACGAACACACGTGGCGGAGAATGCAACCTTGGGATTCTTCAGGGTGAACCGTCCGTCCCAAAACTTTGGGGGGCAGCCCATTTTCCCGAGGGCACCTCACCCACTCTGGGACTGGCAGCTCCGGGGCCGGGGACAGAGGCACAGACCACAGAAACCGTGGCTGTCGTGGTTTCGCTCCCTCACGTGGTAATTAAAGCGGGAGCTGCCCCCCTGGCCTGGCTGGGGCCAGCCGTCTGTGCGGGGAGTCCCGGGCTCACGTCTCCCTGTCAGGAGGTGTTGTCCTTTTGAGGAGAGGGAAAGGAGGCTGCTTTGGGTCTGATCCCACGGCAGGGAGGCCGGGAAGCTCGTCTTGATGGGAATCGTCCCACACGTGCCAGGCAGCGAGTTAAGGGAAATCTCAACCCACCGGCCTCACTGACGAAGGCACCTCATCTCTGTGACAGAGGCCAGAGACGGGGAGGCTGCGGCCCCAGCGCTGGGACCCCGGGCCTTTCTCCTTCCACTCTGCCAGGCGTGACTTCCCACACCAGGCAGGCATGTCCTGCCAACGCGGCAGGAGGGGGCTCCGCCTGCACTGGCCAAGCCCATCAGAGCCCGGGGGGGGGGGCGTCACCGTGGCCGCTCAGGCCACCCAAGAACCTCACACAGGGAGAGGCTGGGGGCGGGAAACAACGCAGCCCCCGGGGGCCCATTGGACGCTCCTCCCACCCCTGGCCAGGCCGGCCAGGCACTTCCTGGGCTGCACCAAGCTGAGCCACCGCTCAGGGAAAGGGAAGAATTTACTGTCGTTGCCACAGGCGAACCACGAACACCCACACGACGAAAGGCCACCAAGGTACATACGTACACTGTGCGAAAAGTGAGCGGCAGGACCGTGTGTGTCGATGTGGCCTTTCACGTAAAACCAAAAATAATTTTAAACACAAACACATTGGATTTTTTTCCCAGAATACAAACAATTACTAACAGCACTTGGGAGAAAACCTAGCAGGGAAGGAAGGGCAGGGGCAGTTTTTGCCTTTCTGTGATAATTCTGTTTTCTGGCCTTGCTTTGTATTCCTTAGGGTTCTTTTTTCACGTCACCTAGAGCGACCTAGCCAAAGAAATGAGGGCCGTTTCTTGTTCTCCGTAACTAAAAATAACCTGCTCAACAATGTGCTACAGCTTTTCCAAATTACCAGCGTGGTGACCGACCCCCGGAGCAGGTGAATTTCCAGCGCAGCCGGGGGCGGCAGGAGGGCCACGCTCCGTGGGGCAGGCCGGCCGTCACACAGGAGGAGTCAGGCGAGCCGGGACGGGGCCCCTGAGAGGGCCGGGCGGCCAGGCACTTGCCCCACCTCCACAGCTAGATGCGACAACAACTCCCGTACGCTCTTCCCCAGGTAAAGGTGCTGGACGTTTAGGGGCGACCTCGTTCACACCACAGACCCAAGACGGGGTGGCGGCGTGAGTGTCTGTGACACGGAAGGCCACGCTCCGGCGGAAATCCGGGGGCCGCTAACCCGGCCAGCTCGGCCTGCTGTCCCCGGAGGAGCCAGCGCGCTCCCCGCGCCCTGGCCCCCCGCGCCAGGCCTGCACTCGCAGGGCAGAAGAGGCTCACAGAACCTGCTTCCTCCTAGGGGTCTGGGCCGGCCGCAGCTCCTCAGGCCCGTGGGCAAACGGGCAGCAGTCCGAAGGCAGAGCGCAGCCGTCGGGGTGGTGGCTGAAAAACCAGCACAGGCGGGTTTTGAAAGCTTCCGAGAACAGTCTGCGTCTCGCTTCCGGCTGCCGCTGCTTCCGGAGCCTCTCCTCTCTCCAGTCGCGAAGGTGAACTCGCCCGCTCCGAACTGTGGTTCAGGACAGAGAGAGAGACACGGCCCAGGCGTTACCCTCCAAGTCCACCAGCTCACCGGGACCGGTGCTCACAGGGCCCGACTCTGGGGCGGCGGCGCCCCAGCAGGGAGGAGACCAGGCGTGGAGATGGCGAGCCGGGCCGCAGCCCCGCCCGACACCAGCAACGCGGCCTACGGGGAGCGCTGGAGGCAGAGCCCAGCAGGGAGGTGTGAGGAGGGGGCCGAGGGAACAGGCAAGGAGCGAGGTGGACGTATGCCAGGGCGAGGGCGCCTGCAGGGGCCAGGGTCAGGGGTCAGGAGCCGTCAGGAGGCATGAGCTGCTCACCGGGGGCAGGGGTCACCGGGGGCAGGGGTGAAGGGGCATAGGGAAGCTGAGGGTCTGCTGCTGACGAGACCCAGGACGTGACCACGGGGACAAGCGGCGGGGACGGCAGCAGGATGGGCCTGTGGGAAAGGAGGCGGAGCACTGGGAGCCCGCGGCGTGAGAGCGGAAGTTGGGGAACTGCGCTGCCATCTGTCCCGGAGAACCTCACCGCTGCGCGAGAGAGGAAACAGGCAAGGTCCTTTCTGGGCAGGCGAAGAGGAGGGTTTGCCGGTGCCCCCATAACCAGAGCCCCCAAACGCAAACAGCGGGTCGGGGAACAGCGGGTGGGAGACAGCGGCCGCGTCAGCAGGGATTCAGAGGCCGGCCTGGAACGCGGGGGGACAAGGCCCCAGCAGCTGACCGGGCCCCGCACCGAGCTGCCTCCCGAGCCGGTCAGCACCGCTCGGGCTTTCAAGGGGCCTTTCTCCCCCAGACGCCAGCAACTCCACAGAAACACGGCCAAAGCCGCTCACTGCATCCTGGTTTTCTTGGAAGCTGTGAGACCACTGGAGACAGAAAGGCTCGGGGAGAAATAAAAGAAGCCTACTGAATAAACCTGGCTCTCCAACCGCTAATGAGACCGTGAGAGCACAAACTAAAGCTCGGATTTGCTTTCAAATCACCTCGTGTGATTGCAACACGTCCTCACAGACTGCCGTGTATGAACCATCTGCCCTTAAAGCAGAGAAAGGGCTGTGGAGAGGCGCCTGTGCACGGAGGGGCTCACTGGAGGGACTCCTCGTTGCGGGCAGCCGAGGGCACCTACTCCGGGCCTGGCATGACCGTCCCCCTCCTCGGAGCCGGCCTCCTGCCTGCTCCCCACAAGGCTGATGCCTGGGATCAGTCCGGGAGCTCAGGTCAGGGGAACGTCACTGGGATCCACTAAATGCTCCCACAGCCGAATGCCATGGCCCCAAAGATGCCCCGAAGGAGCCTTGGAGGCAAGACTCCCACCAGATGCCCAGGGTGTGGACCCCAAAAAGCAAGGAGCCCTTGGCCCGGCCCAAAGGCTCGGATGTGTTCAACAGAAACCTGGGGGAGAGGGAGGGGCGTGGGCCCCGCCTCCACAGGGGTCCCTCCCCTGAGGACAGGCTGGCTCCCGACAGGCGCTCCACAGTGGTTTGGTGACTTAAGAGGGCACCCAGCCACATTTCTGGAGCAGGGTCAGGGGAAGCGGGGGCCCAGCCAGGATTTCTTTTTTTTTTTTTTTTACGTTTATTTATTTTTGAGACAGAGAGAGACAGAGCATGAACGGGGGAGGGTCAGAGAGAGAGGGAGACACAGAATCGGAAGCAGGCTCCAGGCTCCGAGCCATCGGCCCAGAGCCCGACGCGGGGCTCGAACTCACAGACCGCGAGATCGTGACCTGGCTGAAGTCGGACGCTCAACCGACTGAGCCACCCAGCCGCCCCTTCTCAGCCAGGATTTCTAAGGCCCGAGGAGCGGGCACTGCTGACAGAGGATCGGCCCTGGCACAGGAGGGCGACACGCTCCCGCACACCCCCAGGACACAGGGCAGCTCCTGACACCCCCCTCCCATCCCGGGTCGGCCCGTGCGGGGCCCCTGAGGGCGCTCGCGGCCCTGGCTGCACACACGCTCCAGCCAGCCCACGGGTCAGACCACCAGCGGGATTCCCCACGTGGAAACACGCCCCCGACGCCACCACGGAACCCCAGGAACAAGGTGCTCTCCACCTAAGCTCACTTATCCGACGTTTGTTTCCTCCTGAAGCTTCGCTTCCTCGGAAGCCACTTACTGGTCCATCCCCTCCGCTCCTGACAAGCAGACGCTGCCATCATCAGAACGCTCCGGGGAACGGGCTGCAGACTGTTCCCGAAACCCCCGTGGACGATCTACCGGAGCAGTGCCCTGTGCTCAGGCCCTGATCACACGCGCCTCGGGTGGCCAGTCCAGCCTCAACATTCAAGACTCGGGGCAAGCCCCAGAGCTCAGCTGCGGCCACATGTTCAACACGGTCGGCACCGTGAGCACAGACCACTCAGTCGGTACCACGCCCGCGACACCCCCGGCAGGCCTTCCTCCCATGGCGCACGGCGCCGGGGGAACTGGGGGCATCCAAAGTTGATCCTACCCCTCGGTCCCGTAAACACCACCAGAGACTAGCCACCCTGGTTAAAACACCCTCAAGAAAGTAAGATAAAATAAAACATCCTCAGAGATAAGACCGGCCTCAGTGCATATTTTCGGCATGACTGCAAGTAGAATGTTTACTCAGAGCTCAGCCCCGAAGCCGCCTACTTGGAAGTATTTCCAAAAATAAACGTGCCCCCCGACGTCGACCGCACAGAAAGCGATGGTATGCACGCATATTTATAATGGGGAAAAAAAGGTACAATTTCACGAAGGCAAACAAAACAACGCACTGGGAAAAACAAGAGAGCAGCCCTTCCCGGTTACAATAAGTATTTTAATTGACAAAAGCCTCGTGAAACAGCAGATTCCAGGCCGCTGGCCAGAGCCCAGCTGGAGCAGGAACTGCCAGTTCGGGAAGGGCCGCCCCGCTCCCCGCTTCTCCACCCCCCAGCGGGGCTGCCCGTCCCGGGGCCTCGGCTTTCGCAACCACTCCAAATATGGGGCCCCCAGCACTGCTTACGAGGCCCGATGCCATCGTGAGCATTTCCCCAGCAAAGTCAGGCCCAAACGAAAACAGTCTAGCTCCACAAGGGCAACCAGGCCACCCAAAGGCACTGCAGGGGCGCACACCCGAGCTCTCCCATGCACACGTAGGGGGCGCGAACACCCCAGCTCTCCTATAGGGACCTCACACACCGGAGCTCTCGCATGCACACACCCAGGCAGGGAAGAGAAGGTGGCTGTACTCAACTCCCTTAGGCTGGGAGTGGACAGAAGTGCCTCCGTCAGCTGTGGCCACCTGCCCCGAGTCGCCACCCGACCACCCTCTTCAGCAGCAGCACAAAGGTGGGGCTGTGGGGACTGGCCCAGATCCCGGGGCTCAGACAGCTGCCCGCATCCCCGTCGACAAGGCCCTAGGGCCTCCTCTCATCCTACCTTGAGCTCTGCTCACGATGGCACCGCACGGACTGGGACTCCGGGACGCAACAGTCTGCCCCCAGTCACCACCCCCTGCGAGGAAGGATCGGGTAGGCGTGCCGTCCTCACGGGGCTACTTTCCCTTCTTCAACCTGAGACACGGGCTCCCAGCTGCCTCTCGGGCTACGGAGCAGCCGGGCCCATCCACAGGGAGCTCACGGTCTATCCAGTTGAGGCAGTGAGGTGACCGAATACGGGAGGCCGTGTGACAGAAGCTCACGCAGACTCTGGGAGCCCAGAGAGGCAGGACTGGGTGGGGCAGACGGGCAGCAGTTTAGGGAAGATGCCCGGCTATGGTCCGGAACTATGGCTATGCCACCAGAGAGGCCAGGGCCTGACGTGGGGGCGGGGAGCAAGCAGGCAGCCTTGTGGGGGAAGAAACAGCATCGTGACAGACACACAAGCAGGGGAGCCACGTGGGGGGGGCCGGAGGGGGGGGGGGTTAGTCTGGCAGAAGCGGGTGGGGCCGGGGCGGGCAGGAGGCAGGCAGGGAGCGGACGCCGCGTGCAGCCCTCCAGGAGCCCCACCCGGCAGGGGAAGGTGGGCCCGGGGGCACGTCGGCAGCCCCTGCCGGCCCGGTCTTCTCTGGCCTTCACGTCCTCAGCACGTGTTCCCGCACCTCTGCCCGGAGCCACCACTCTGCACATCAACCTGCCGTCTGCAGCCCCCTGCACCCCTACACCCCCTCCCAGAAAGGAGCGCGAGCCCACACCAGCCCTTCGTGGGACACCTCACGGTGGAAACAGAACAAAAGCTGCTTCCACGTAGGAAGTCCTGAGGAGCCGGACGCTCCGCCGCGGGGGGGCCTGAACAGGGCCCCGCACTTGGCCTTGAGGCTCCGGACACGCCACAGAAGAGGCACACAGCCGGCGACGCCGCAGCTGGACGGGGGCTCGGCCACGCGGGGTCACCGCTCCCCTGCCGCCACGGAGGCCAGACCCTCCCCACGGCGCCGCCTCCCCCACCCCTCCGTCATCACACCGCAAGCCTCCTCCTCCCCAACTCAGAGCCTTCGCGAAGGCTGCTCCTGGGCCTCCTGACCGAGTCCCAGCCGAGATGTCCTTTCCCGAGCACAGCCTTCCTGACTCCTCCTGCGCAAGCGTGCCCATGGCACTACAGTGGTGCGAAACGCCGCCACCTTCAAAGCCACTGGCTGAGGCGCTCGCAGGTAAGACAGCAGGCAGGCCGGGACGCGCTCTAAAACGCTTCCATAAAGATCAAGGGAGGAAGGAGATCTCAAAACAAAATGTAACAAGGTATCAACCATCTAGACGATGGATGTACGTTTGCAAACTCGAAATAGGGGCACCTGGGTGGCTTAGTCAGTTGGGCTTCAGCTCAGGTCATGATCTCACGGTTCGTGGGTTCGAGCCCCATGTCGGGCTCTGTGCTGACAGCTCAGAGCCTGGAGCCTGCTTCGGACTCTGTCTCCCTCTCCCTCTGTCCCTCCCCTCGCACTCTCTCTCTCTCTCTCAAAAATAAGTTAAAACATAAAGAAAACTCCAAATAAGGGAACTTCTTTTAACCCCAAGCACCCATGTGAATGCTTGTTCTGTGTCCCCACCCACCCACCCCGCCCCCCGTCAGACCGCAGACCCCAGGAGGCAGGGACGGCAGCTGCCCGAGTGAAAGAGCGCAGGCCCTAGGCCCTCGTCCTCCCGCCGGTCCCGGAGGCCCGGAGCCCCAGGGCAGGAGGGCAGTGCCAGCCTTGCTCCAAGGGCACAGTGCACACGTGACAGTAGGGGAGTGGACAGGAATCGGGGGCTCCCTCCTCTATCTGCCCAGGGCCCAGCTGGGACCCCGGGACGCTTCCAGTCTGCAGGCGGCCCAAGGCCAACGCAATTAGCAACTCCCCACCCAGAAAGTCCTCCAGCGGCACGGAGCCAGCAGGCTTCCGGACTCGGTCTTCCTTCTGTGTGAGGCGTGAGCACTCACACAGGCCAGGTAAGGCCAGGACTGGGGGCGGGGCGGCTGTGCCCAGAGGGAATCAGAGGGACCAGAGGGAATCAGAGAAGAGGCTTGGCTAACGTTCCACGGGGCGGAAGACGCTGAGGCAGGCGCAGGTCATGGGCAGAGAGAACTCTGTTCTCTTTCTCCCACCTTCCGAGGAATCTCAGACTCCTCCAGAGTGAGCTTTGCTTACTAGAAAAAGCAGCGGGGGGAGGGAGGCGCCTGGGTAATTCGGTCGGTTAAGCGTCAGACTCTTGATTTTGGCTCAGGTCGTGCAATCGGGCCCTGTGTCAGGCTCTCCTCGCTGAGTGTGGAGCCTGCTTGAGGTTCTCTCCCTCTCCCTCTGCCCCTCTCGCTCGTGTGCCCGCACTCTCAAACAAAAACAAAAAAAAAAAGGAAGACCCGAACCGCAAGGCTCAATCCCTTTACCTTCAAACACCTGATGGTTGTTTTTGAGCAGCGTCTGCAGGCCTCCACATTCCCGCTTCAGCCTCCGCAGGGTCTCCCCGTCCAGCTCTCCGGCTACGTCCGCCAAGGAGAGGCTTCCTGTGGAAAAGCGGGATTCCCCGACACCAACAGAAAGGCCGTCAGGAGCCGTGGAACCGGCTCGCCGCTGGCCCTGCGCGCGGCTCTGCTTCCGTCCGCTCCAGCCCCTGGCGCACGTCGGCGGGAGGGACCGCGGGCTTTCGTTTAACCCGGGCACGGCCATCGCCACCGGAGATGCGGGGGCCGCCCACCCGCCAGGCCCGACACCCCGGGGCTTACCTACTCCCACCAACGACTCTGCAGGAGCCTCCCCCACAGAAAAGCAGCGCTCCGGCTCGGCCCGGCCCCGGGCGCCCAGGGGAGGCGGCCGCCCTGTGATTCCACCTACCAAAGCCCAGCCGACCTTCAAGATGCCCCTCTCAGCCGCCTCAAACCCACTCGGAGCCGGCAGGGATCGGCCGGGACAGCCCTCCTGCCCCTCCTGTGCCCCGGCCCTGCACACGCTCCTGGACCCTGATGCTCACGCGCGCTGCTCCGCGCTGCCTCCCAGTTGCTCATCCTCAGACGTGCACGCGCCTTGACCCAACCGTGAGGGCAGGGACCGCCCCCTCCTGCCCTGTGGCCCCTCAGCCATGCCCTGCAGAGGGCAGACCCCAGACTGAGATCACTCAGGTCCAGGGGTCTGACCCACTCGTACATCACACAGGCGCAGGCCGGAGAGGTCGCTAAATTCCAGCACCGAAAGGCGAGGGGACCACCTCGGGCAGAGAGGCCAAGGGCACACGTCCAACCTCAGCGGAGCGTGGTTCTCCCGCAGGGCAGACGGGGCAGGCACAGGGGCGGAGGGACCACCTCAGGCCAGCCCCAGACCACGGAGACCCAAGGGGCGGCGGGGGGGGGGGGGGTGTGCACACCAGCCCTGCCGGTGTTTCCGACAGGCGGGCAGGCCCGTGAGCCGAGGCCCGACGACCAGAGCCGCCTGCCGTCCACCCCGGAGCCCGGGACAGAGCCGGGGTGCTCACGGCAAGGGTCCGTCCCCGGCACAGGCCAGCGCCTCCTGAGCTCAATCAAGCCCAGAGGACCCAGCAGAGGACAGGACTATCCTGGGGTGCAAAGGCCAGGGTTAGGGTTAGGGTTAGGGTTAGGGTTAGGGGAAATTTGCCCGAGGGTCTCTGTGGCCCCTGCCCCCCTGCTGTGGCTCCCTGCCCTTCGAGGCCTGGCCAGAAGCACCCGCCCCCCCGCCCAGCTTGCCCCCGCCTCAGCAGGGCGCACCGGGAAGTGAGGTGCCAACCCACACAACGGCCCACGGCCCCTCAGGGCTTGTGCAGGTTCACGGACGGTCAGCAGCTGGAGTGGGGTGGGGTGGGGGGTTCTGGCCAGGACGGCCACCTCATCCCTCGAGAGGCTCTTCTGATCAGACGCCACCAGGGTGGGGCGACCCACAGAGCAGAGGAGGCGCTCCGGGGCGCTGCCACGTGGCAAGGTCACAACGGCCAGGGAGGCCGGGACGGCGAAGACACCAGGCAGGACGTCACGGGCGAGGGAGCCCGGGCTCGCCGCCTCCTCCCTGGCCCCCCACCCACGGGGCCAGCCAGGCAGCAGCCCCCCTGGCGGGCTGAGGGAGGGCTCCTCCAGTTCCTCCAATGACCCCAAAACCTCACAGGCAAGTCTCAGGCGCCGCCAGACCCAGCCAGCTCCACAGCGCCCTCTGGTGCCGACCGCCAGCGTCCCGGTCACAACTTTACAAAAATCCTCAAAACCCACGCTTTGCTCCTTCTCTTGAACGCCACTCGAGAACAATCAGATGTCATTTTCTCCCTTTTATCATGTCTGATTTTTGCCATTTGGGGGATTTCAAAGAGAACTACGGTAACAAACCACAACATCTCCGAAACGGTACCTTATATTCAAGAGGACAGCACGCTTTTCTGGCATTCGGAAACCTGCTTGTGGTTTAAATAATTTCCATAGAGGGAAAATGAGTGGCTCTACACCCAGAAGCCTGGACACTTCGTAAAGGTTAATCATGGGTCCAAACACTACCACTCTGCTCTCAGCTCCTTCCTCTGAGGGAGCGGAGTCCCTTATGTTAAAAGGAACTGTAAGAAAAAATTCTAAACAAGTGTGTAGGTGGCCTATTATCGATATCTCTTCAAAATATACGTAATCACAAACAACCACAGGATTCCAAGTTGGTCCCAAAGGAGGGCCGCGCCACCGCCCGAAACCCGGCAGGCACGCGGCAGGGTCCCGGGGGCCTACCTCCTCGGTTCCAGGCCTTCAAGCTCCCGCCCGGAGCACTTGCTGGGCACGGCCGCTCTGCGTCCAACAGCAGGTGTCCCACTTGCAAAACCACCTGGTCAACAAAGTCTCGAGGGAGGGCAGCGCAATTCCTCACGCGCTCGGCTTTTTCTCTAGGGCGAAATCCAGACAGCCAGAGTCCGGCGGCCCGGGCCTCCGCCCCCTCCTCGGCGGCCCCGGCGGCCAGGGCCTGGCGCCCATGGGGGCGACCCGCACGTGCCACAGCGGCCCGGGGAGGAGGACGGGGAGGCTCCCGGCCAGGCGGGCTCACGGGGCGGCCCCGCCTGCTATTAATGTACCGGGTTCTCTGCTCCTCCATGGGGGCTTCTCCGGTGGGGGGGTATGTTCTGCGTTTCCCAATGAGACAAACCTGCATGTGAAAAAAGCAGAGTGTTTTACCAGGATCCCGCGGCAAGTCACGTTTTCCATTCGCGTCTCTCGTCCTGCGGTACAGATTACGTTCAAATTTTAGACGCTTATCGTGAAAGAAATGCCTACTTTAAAAGCCAATACCAATACCAGTGTCCCAAATAAACCAAGAGCCAAAGCCCACGAAGAGTCTCGCGGCTCGGACACTCAGAGACCTACGAGGCGCGTACGAGTGCACGCGCACCGAGCTCACAGCCGTGCCTGTTCTGAACACATCGCTCGTGGGAGCCTTCATCCGGCGCCCCCTCCCTCAGGTGCAGACACGGACGGCACCCAGAGCTCTCAAAACGGGACGTCCCTCTATCGACCTTGCCAGAGGGGAGGCAGCACTTGGCACGGCACGGACGTCCGTGCCGTGCACTGTCCTTCCTGCGTGTCCACACAGGATGATGACGGCTGCCCGCGCACTGGAGCCCCCGGGCAAGGACGCTGCCCTGAGCACGGCATCTCTGGACTTCCTCCTGGCCACGAACTACACGGCCAGCTTAGGGGCAACGAAAGACAGCGAATCTAATTACACGAGAGCCACCCCTGACCGCTCTCCGGCTCTGCCACCTGCCAGAGGCGTGATCCGGGGCTCGTTCCCGGACGTGCCGGGCAGGACCAGTCCTCACCAAAGAGCTGCCACCTGTGGACATCTGCCCTTGTGTTTGCCCCCAGAGCCACAGGGTGACGAGAAAGCTGAGGCTCAGAGAGATTAAGGACTGGTGCGTGGTCTCCAGCAACGAGTACTGGAAAGACCAGTGCAAACACCCACCCGCGTGACCCGAATTCGAGCAGTTGGCAGAATCGATCCCAGCCTCGGCAGGGCGGTTTGCCCAGGCAGAGGGCATTTAGGAGAAGGACATCGTGGCTCTGAAGCAGGGTCCCCAAGAACGTTCTCACGGTGACGTGAGCAGTGGCAGCATCGGCAGCAATGACGTACCTGCGGCCATCGTGGGCCCCTCTCGGCCACCACGGAGCCCTTCAACGAAGGCACCGTTCTATCTAGTCTGTGAGATGAGCCCAGGAGGGCCCCCCCTCCCCCCCGGACAGACGAGGGCACAGATGCAGTGTGCAATGTGCCCGGAGTTCACGCCCAGGCAGTGCCAGGGCCAAGAGTTCACCTAAACCTGTCCTGGATCCTTTGTGCCACATCGAGCGATCAAACTCACGATTTGGATCTGACGGGTTTGTGCTTTGCTGATGGTAAGAAGCCTGACCGCCACAGAGTCTGGTAAGAGGAAGCTACCGACACGAACACGCGCTGACGGTGGCACCTCCCTCGACTTCTCCAGGGGGCTGGCCCGCTGGCAGGGTCACAGGGGGCACGGGTGCTGCGGTCACAGACTGTGGCAGGGGCGGCGTCTGCCTGGGCAAATCGCATCGCAGGTACGTCGGAATTACTGAAGCGCGGAACGAGACGCTGAACTGCTCTGAACCTGGAACCAAACTTCAGGTTCGGCCCGTGACTGGGAAACCCGAGGACCCCGGAGGTGGTGAGCAGCCTCGGACAAACTAGCTTAGGACGTTCCACACGAGTCCAGCTGATGCCCACTCTGGGAAGGTCCCCTAGGGCCACTCAGGTTTCTGGGAAGGAAATGAGGGTTCGGTGAGGGCTCCCTGCAGCGCTGCTACGGGCCTGGGGAAGGCAGTGCCAGAAGGCCTTCAAAGCGGGGGTCGCGGGGACGGAGCGAGCCCTCTGACCCCCACCAGCGTCCGAGATGCTGGAATCGGCACAGGCTTTCAAACATCACGGGGTCCCCTGTGGCTCTGCGACACGGACCCGGACCCTCCCCCCAGAGGCCAACGCCGCACCGAGGCCACCGAGGACGCCCCAAGCGGTCAGGACGCACCCTTTTGGTGGAGGGAATGCGCAGGCAGTCCTCCTGGACGTGGAACCCGCAGGCCAGCCCCACCTCGGTCACGAAATCGAGGTACTCTCGGTACTGAGTCTTTCTGCTCTGCCTCCGGGCGTATTTCCCCACGAAGTCAAAGAAGCAGCAGGGAAGGACAAAGAAACGGCAGCTGTAATGAGACCTTCGAAAACAATCCCAAAAACAAAAACACTCAGCGCAGAGCCACGTGGCCGTCGTGCACCAGGGTGAAAGAGAAGCATCCGCTGCCCCCTGGCTGTTCCGGAGCAGAGCCCGAACCCGAGCTGTCCCTCGCTCTGCTCCCAGAGACGACGTGGCGTGGTCTATCCCTCCTACGAACCAGGAGCCTAACTGCCTGTACAAAGCACGTTCCACTAGGTTGTTCTTACTGACTTGAAACGTAAAACTTCCCAAAGGGTTTTGGGATGTCGGCTGGGAGCGAGATCTCAGAGGTGGGCACGAGAAAGATTACGTTAAGACTTGCTCCGTGATCTGCGTGGCTCCTCGAGAGCTGAAACAGTTCACGAGACGCCTGGATCAGGAGCCACGGCAACAAAATACCCGGGCCGCCACCATAAGCTGCGTGTTCCCAAGGTCCCCGCTGACCCAGGGGCACGGCCACGGGCGCAGCCCCCCTCTGTGAACATCAGTACTGTTG
Source organism: Panthera onca (assembly GCF_046562875.1). NCBI lineage: Eukaryota > Metazoa > Chordata > Mammalia > Carnivora > Felidae > Panthera > Panthera onca. Next base: position 3,176,596 of record NC_138342.1, read on the forward strand.
TGAGGCGTCTCTGTGTTGGCAGATTTTCCCTCTGGAGACACTCACTCCCGTTATCAGAAAATAACTTCCAAAACATGACCTGTCTCCCTGGACAGAAATACTGCACAAATGGTCAGCTTTCGTCAGCACTATTCAGATGTACTTTGATGTTTTCTAGCCATATCTCAAACAGTGAAATAAAGCAGTCAGATGGGGCGCCCGGGTGGCTCAGTCGGTTGTCCAATTTCGGCTCGGGCCATGATCTCACAGTTCCTGGGTTCGAGCCCCACGTGGGGCTCTGTGCTGCCAGCTCAGAGCCTGGAGCCGGCCTTGGATTCTGTGTCTCCCCTCTCCCTCTGACCCTCCCTGGCTCACGCGCTCTCTGTCTCTCTCTCAAAAATAAACGTTTACAAAATTTTTTTAAGAAGCAGTCAGAATCTAACCCTAAACCAGCACGTTCGGCACGTTCTCATCCCCACAGTCCGAACGAGCTCCGTCTCCAGTGCTCCACAGCCCCAAGTGGCTACTTCCGGACAGCGAGGTTTAGGCAACAAAATCCCTCCCGCCGCCCGCCCTGCTGTGCGGGACACTTACTCACCTGGCCGCGATCACAGGTATCCACGGCGTCAGTTCATCGGAATGGTTACCAATTACCCAGTCAACGTCAGGGAAAAGGGTCTTATCACTGGGTGTGATTGCACCTTCCTTAAAAGAAAAACGCAAGATAAGACCACCGTTTAGTAGAGCAGCACGGAGCTACTGAGGCAAAGGCCCCGAGGAACCGCAGCTTGCTTGGGGTGACCTCAGCCCCTTGGGGCCCCATGGGTACAGGCGTTCCCCTGAGCACCGGGCCCGCGTCTGTCCAGGGGGCATGAAATACAGCAACTTACAGCATCATCACTAGAGAAACTAAAAATGCTAATTGCCAATCTTTTGGATCCTTAACAACGTGCTTCTCAGGGCACCTGGGTGGCTCAGTCGGTTAGGCGTCCGACTCTTGATCTCAGCCCAGGTCATGATCTCAAGGTTCGTGATACACGGCCTCGAGCCGGGCTCTGTGCTGACAGCGCAGGGCCTGCTGGGGATTCTCTCTGTCCTTCTGCCCCTCCTCTGTTCTCTCTCTTTCAAAATAAATAAGCAAACTTAAAAAAAAAACTGCTTCTCTACACGAACATACACTGGAGCTACAGGAGAGGGGACACAGGAACTGTCTCCACGTGGGCAGAATACGGGGGCAAGAGAGTGGAAGCAAGCTGGCCTGAAGTTGATTTGCTGAGAACCACAACGCGTCCCACAACCTCCAGACCCGTGAAAAGTGAGGGTGAGGCCAGGAGAACTGCTAGAGTTTACGTAGAAACAACAAATAGGCTGCTATCACGTGATTATCTTTTATAAACACCCAGAGGCCAAGTAAAATCCCACTGAGGAGGCGTGTTAACTGTTCTGATAACCTCTCTAATTAGGCTGAAAACAGCTTCATTTTGTGACTTAGGAACTTGACATAAACACCCTATTCTTTCTGCTCTGTGTTTTCACAGACCATCACCCATGATTCAAGTCAGGGCCCAACAGCAGGTCTGTCGGTAAGAGCTGAAGACAAAAAAGATACACGCGACCACTCAAAATCCTCGTTGTTTTAAAACTGAAGAACGACTCCCCAAGGGAAGGAGGCACACCTGCTACCCCCCCCCCCCCCCCCGGCCAGAACAAAGCGGGAAGACATCAGGACAACACTCCCGTCCAAGGCCGTTCCTTACAACAACAGAGCCACGCGTCTTTTGCAGACGTGACGTATACAAAAGTAGAATTTGAACTCTACAATCTTTCTGGTTCTTAAATTAAGCATCCGTGCTTCTATTTACACACATATTAAAATTCGTGTATTTCTGTTTAAACGGCCTGCGTTAACAAACACGTGGTTTACAGTTCACGACTGCCATCATCACGGTTACAGCCACCGGCCAGCGGCACGTCAGACGACGAGGCCTGTTTCATCAACATCTTGAACACAGCAAATTGTAGCAGTTCCCCTTCCTACACAGCATCGTAACACAATTAAGACGTTTTGTGATCCGTGCAACATGTTATTTAAAACAGGTGTTTTGGGGGCGCCTGGGTGGCTCAGTCGGTTGAGCGTCTGACTTCGGCCCAGGTCAAGATCTCGCGGTCTGTGAGTTCGAGCCCCACGTCGGCTCTGTGCTGACGGCTCAGAGCCTGGAGCCTGCTTCCAATTCCGTGTCTCCCTCTCTCTTTCTGCCCCTCCTCCGCTCATGTCCTGTCTCTCTCTCTCTCTCTCTCAAAAATAAATGAACATTAAAAAAACTTTTTTAAACTAGTGTTTTTTTCTTAACAGTCTCTTGCTTACAATCAAATAGGGTTTTTGGAAGAAGCTGTAAACTCATGCTCAGCCATTGTACAGACTGTCCCTGTTCGTGGCAAAGACTCACACACCAGGACGTATATACAAACACTCGTACTCGCCAACAAAAGCATGCTCATTTCTGGCTGTTCCCCTGCAGCAGGTGTAACAGAAACGTGGTCAGCATCCACCCTCACGCTGCACATGAGAACAGGCAGGACTCAACACCACGACTGAAGGTCCAGGTGTAATAAGATCCACATGAGATCAGAACCCAGAACCTTCTGAGCAGGCCTGGAATGAGTGGGCTGGGGCAGTTTCCCCCTCCACAGAAAAGTCGGGGTGCTGGGGAACCTCAAATAAAGAACTAGAACCTTCTCCCCGTTCTCCAAGGGGCACCTCATGCCAGCCAGCTCTGTCCTAGGGTCACGACTAAACAGAGGGCCTGTTCAACTGCTGTTTGAGCTTCTTACCCAAAGAAATTATTCTGCGTTTTCACAGAACACAGGGACACAGGGAATTCTGAAACCAACCACGTAACTCGTGTGGCTCTGCTCATCAGCCTCGCACTAAACCCAGAGCCTGACTGACCAGGTGACACATGGTCTGTGTGCACCTGTCTGCACGTCTGCAGAGTCCCCCCAAGTCCGTCGCCCGGCTCCTCAACTTTCTTCAAACCTGAGGTTTCTCTCAACGTTTTAACCTATTTTGATGTATGAATGTCTAAGCAAGTGCAAATTCTTACATTACAAAGCAAAACACAAACATACAAGGAAAACATGAGCGAAGCCTGCAATGAACCTCTCTCCAGAGGCGAATCCTTTTTATTTTTTGCAGTATTTTTTTCAGTATTATTCTCAACTTTAAAAGTGAGGCAGAGAGAAAAATTTAGAAATGCTGTCAGTTTTATTTCCTATTTGCAGATGGAACGACAGAGCTGAGCCCTGCCTCACGAGGGCAGCGGGGCCGCGGGAGGGCTGAGAGAGTACCTGCCGAGGCCGTGAGCTCTGGGGCGCCAGGCTCTTCTCCCGGAAATCAACACATGAAGAGTCCTGTCGGCGCTCTGCCCTCTGGGGAGGAGAACCCGTGTCCTGTCCCACCCTGCATTTAAGTCCAGGACGAAGGCCTTGAGGCAACCGGGGCAGCTGAGCAGAGCTGGATGGCGGGGAGGAGCGAAGGGCGTGGACCCCACCGCCGAGCACCCCGCCGGCCGGCCAGCTCGGAGGCCTCGACCAGACGCCGACACCATCTGCACCTGACCCCGCACCTGACGTGGGAGTGCTGAGGGGGCCGGTCACTTTCCCCCTTGGGACACATTCTGATTGGTAGCAGGGCGAGGGAGCTACTCCAGAGCAAGGCGGGAGTGACCTGGGTTCACCCTGGCCCCACAGGCATGGGCTCAGAGCAGATGTGCCGCCCCTGTCCGCGGCCCCCCAGCCGGCTGCATTTGACCTTCTCTCCCCGGACTTCTCACCACCAGCCCTCCTGCAGGGCGGCCCTCCTGGGGCCACCACGCACACAGCAGGACCTGCCCCGCAGTGGCGCCCTCACCCTCCCCACCCTGCTCAGGTCTTCAACCCTGCTCCACACGTCACAGCTGGCGCCCCGTACCCACGCTGTACATGGGGGCGCCTCCCACCCCCGTGAAGGCAGCATGTGCATCAACACCTGAGAGTGCCTGGCAGGAAGACGGCACCCAAGTATTTGGTAAATATGCAAATCTCTAGTTTCTTCTGTCTTCCTGAATGCGTATCTTACGGCATGTGAAATTCTTCCTGAAATGAAAGTGTCTGAAAGAAAACCTTTCTGAAAACCATCATGACAGTATCATTAAAAACGTTTTAGGGGCACCTGGGTGGCTCAGTCGGTTGGGCATCCGACTTCGGCTCAGGCCATGATCTCATGGTCTGTGAGTTCGACCCCCGCATCGGGCTCTGTGCCGACAGCTCAGAGCCTGGAGCCTGTTTCGGATTCTGTGTCTCCCTCCCTCTCTGACCTTCCCCTGTTCATGCTCTGTCTCTGTCTCAAAAATAAATAAGTGTTTAAAAAAAAAAAAAAGGTTTTAAAGTTCAGCCTATGACAGACTTATCTTACGTGGATTAAGGTTTATTACCTAAGATTTCTGCACAAAGATTTACATAATGTAACTTGTCATCCAAAAACACGGTCGAGAACAGGAGGTGGGACAAACAGATATGCGTGTGTCCTGCCCTGCGGGCGGCGGGGACAACAGGGGATGGACACCCGGCCCCGTGTGAGGACTGGGTAACACGCACCAGGCCCCTGGACACTCGGCAAAACAAGGGTCACCGGGGGACAACCTGCTGGGCTCAAGCAAGTGAACAAAGCCAGTACCTCTAAGCAAGTCTGCGGTCCATACACGTCCCAGATCTTTCTTCTTCGGACATCGATCCCTCTGCCTGGGTGCTGAAATGATTTCAGAAATCAAAGGTTAACGGCAGCGCATTATTACAAATTGGCAAGAACAAATCAGACTCTGCAGGTACTGCCACCGGCATGAAGCACAAGAGACCCTTAACCTCCACGGTTAAGGCGCCCGCGGTTTCTCGGCAATTCAACACACACCCGTGCCCCTCCAAGGCACAGGTTAAGAACCTGTGCCCCGCTAAGGGTCACCGGGAGTCTTCACGAAGGGGAAATGCAGTCAAGGAGCGGGCACACGTCCAGGGCCAGGGCCCCAGAGTCAAGTGCAGACCCCAGCACGTCTGCCCCTCCAGCTTGCCGGCAGGCAAGGCTCGTCCTCCTCAGCTGCTCCTTACCAGGCACGCCGTGCCCGCGCCCGCCAGCTCTCCAGGGCCACCGTGCTTATTTCCAAGTCAGGCGGAGAAGGGGATGCACAAGGAACCCCGTCCTCCTCACCCACCAGCCTGCAGTCACCACCTGATGTGCCGACATCCCACAGACAACTTGGGAACAGCTGTTAGAATTACGAACTCAGTTTTCTATTTTTGTTATTAATTTTTGTTTATTTTGAGAGAGCGAGCACGTACAAGAGGGGGAGAGGCAGAGACAGAGGGAGAGAAAGAGGGAGGGGAGGGGAGGGAGAATCCCAAGCAGGCTCCGAGATGTCAGCACAGAGCCCAACATGGGGTTCGAACCCACGAACCGTGAGATCACGACCCGAGACAATATTAAGAGTCAAATTAAGAGTCGGACGCTTAACCGACATAGCCACCCAGGTGCCACGACCTTGTTTTTTTTATAGGGCAATTAAAAGTACATTGTAACAGCCCCGTTTTAAGTTCCTACAGTTGTGGACAGAACGTGTCTGAGACAGGAAACAATGCTACCCTCAGAAGAAATCAGCTCAATCAGCTCACGGGGCGGGGCGCCTGGGGGGCTCAGTCGGTTGAGCGTCTGACTTGGGCTCAGGTCATGATCTCACAGTTTAGGTTCGAGCCCCGCGTCGGGCTCTGTGCGGACAGCTCAGAGCCTGGAGCCCGCTTCGGATTCTGCATCACCCTCTCTCTGCCCCTGCCCCACTCACACTTTCTGTCTCTCTCTCAAAAATAAACATTAAAAAAAAAAAACAAATCAGCCGTGGTCCCCGTGACGAAGTGTGAAGCTGCCAAGCTAAGGCGACTCCGCTCGGCGACTCCACAGGAAGGCTGACGCCAGCTGGAAGCACCAGCCTGGGCGGGTCGTGGCTCGCACTTACGCGGAACCGCTCCCGGAGGCGGGGGCTGCTCTAAGCACTTCCTGCCTTTACTTCACGGGCCCAGAAAATGGTGCAAGACTCGGTATGGCAGTGTTCCATCACAGCGTAAAAACTGTCCTCCGAGCCGGACTCAAGCTTCTGGAGGGCAGAGTCCACCTTGCCTTCCACTCCCTTCCACTGCCTTGACTCCCTTCCACTCCCTTCCAGTGTCCCAAAGAGGCACCTGACAGCAGAAACCGCCGTGCTGCGGGCTCTGTCGTTCTACAGGCGCGCCCGCGAGCCCTGTTCTACGTGGCGCCAGGGCCGCCGACTCTCCTCAGTCACGAGTCTGACAGCCAGGCGGACTCTGGATGCGGCTCGTACCGGCAGAGAAAGAGCTCAAGGGCCCTTGTGCTGGACCGGAAGACACTTTAGAAAAGGAGCCAAAACGGCCAGGGAAGTGCACTTTACCCCCTCAGCGCTCAGGATGTGAACCAGGAGACCATTTCCGCAGCCTAGGTCAACAAAGGACTGCTTGGCTGTCAGGCCCAGCTCAGCTCTCTCTTCTTCCCACAGAATCTAATTAAAAAAAAAAAAAAAAAAAAGAGAATCAGTTCCTGATTCACTTCTTCCAAGAGTCATTCAGACACAAACCCCATGTGGGATTACAAATCACGCTTCCAAAACAGGTAGAGAGGCCTCGTCTGTGGCCCTGGGCTTCTGTGCGCGTGTCGGACAGGTGAGCGGAGGGAGCGGAAGGGGTGTCGGCCCCTGCTCTTGCCTGATGCTGTGGGGGCATCGAAGCTTTCTTCTTCCATCAAGAGTCCACAGGAAAGTGGTCATCTCTGGGCAAGAGCTTTACAGATTATTGTTTGTTGGTGTCCTCATGCTTTCTCTATGTTCTTCAAGACTATCTACTTTGATGATCAAAGCAAGATATGCCGTTTCTAAACGGGCGATGAGAATCACAGAGGAAAGGAAACTGGAAATTATCTAGACTAAAATCAAGACCATCAAGTCAGAGGGCACATTTTGGAGCCGGTGAGCTAGCTAAGGGAAGATTCAGGACTGGAAGGCAAGTGCCTATCACATGGGCCCCGCCAGCAGCGAGGGCCACCCAGCGTGTCCACGGCGACGGTGAATCAAGCAGGCACCTGCTAAGCTGGAGTCCCCACAGCTCGGCTTCCCACGACTCAGACTCGTTCCACACTCACGCAAAATCCGACTGCTGCACCTGTTACCAACCTGGCAAGCAGAACCAGACACGCCCCAAGGTAGGGAATTCGACACGTGCGGTTCCCTTCGGTACGTGCTGTTCCCCGCTGACAGCTTCTGCCAGTGGCGACCTTGCCCCGCCCCACAGGAGCTTAGATGACGACAGCGGTCCTTACCAGCAGGTAGGCAGCAATAGCCACATCTTCATACACAAACTTTTCAGGATCAGTAACTTCAGGCCACACCTGAGAAATCGGCAAGAGCATACGTAAATTGTTCTCCCAGCACCTAGCCATCTTGCTATACTTAAGTATCCCCATAAGGCACAAGTCAAACTCATCAGGCTGTAAAACTTAAAAAAATAAGCTCATTGCAAAGCAGACACTTAGGATCACTCTGCTGCAGTAAGAGATCCGCATCAAGACACATAAAACTTGTACCCTGGATGCATCACAGGACCCGTCAAGGGCAATGCCGTCCAAGGCAGGATTTTCCAACAAGGACAACACACGTAAGACATTCAGATGAGACCACAGGACATCAGAGGAAAGCTCTCGGCCATGCCTTCCCTGACGTTTATGTAGATGAGGAAAATGAGCAAGGCGCCGGGCGAGGAGAGCGAAAGGGTCAGGAGGTCAGAGCTCTAGCCCTCTAGTCTGTTGGTGACTGGCTGTCAGCTGGTCCCCATCTCCCTATCTGTAAAGCAGGGACAAAGCCTGAGGGGAAAACCTCAGCCGCCACACACGACAACGGTCAGGTGCTCTCACAGCTGTGCAACACCAGCTGCACAAGCGTGACACCCCATCGTCGAAACTAGCAACGTGCAGAGGACATCTGGCAGAAGAGGAAACACCAACGACAAGGTTACACATTCTGTCCTGTTCTGGATTCTGTTTCTAGGCATGGGGGATTAGGCAGGGCAGTCTGTGTGACTCAGGACAATTTCAAAGGCTGGAATAACAGAAGGTCCTTTCTTGAAAGAACCCAACAGTTAGTAAGATAATGAAGGCCTCACAGACCAGCATCTGGAAGAGGAGGGTCCCCAGCTTAGGTCGGCCAGGTGCCCTAATGAAGGGTCACTGCCTCCAGCCTGTGACCTTTGGGGCACCCTGTTACACGACAACAGGTAACTGAGAAAAAACCACACGTGGAAAGGACAGGTCGTGGTTCCTTCCAGGAACAGGGCCGGACCCTGGCAAGGGCACAAGAGAAGTTCAGCCCCATTAGTGAGGCTTTATTTCTTCCTCTGGGTGTGAACACGGACGTCTGCTGCTACCTTCTTTTTATGTCTTCAATATGCAGTGATAGACGTGATCTGAAATGTATCTCCTTTCGGAAAATATACGCTTTCGTGCTTTAAGTTTTTATGTATTCTCCTTAAACATCCTTAAGTACGTCCTAAGGAAATGTGGCAATTTAGTAACTAATCTTGAAGTAGTTTCAATTAAATATTCCCTCTTATTCGCTTGGAAAAAAATTCGCAAAGCGCAAAAGAAAAGATCCCTCTCCGTAACACATCTGTCAATATTTTTGCGGTTCGCATCCATACAAATCTCGAAGTACAGCCCGCCCGCAGTGGGGGCCCGTAAGTGGGGATGTTCCGCCGTGATGTCTGCGTCGGGATAAACTGGAAGGTCTACGGGAGAAACGACTTGACCCGCCTGACCTGCTGTCTGGTCACTGCCACCCATCGGAACAAGGGAGTCACAAACGTTTTCCCCAGAGTTACCTTGACCATGTCTTTATGCTTCTCCTTAAGCGCCTGGTAAGTCTTGCTGTATTCGATGATGGAAATGAGGGACAGGGTGCTTTTAAACCCACTTTTCTTGCTCCCCACAGACCACCTGGCCAGCCTGGCCAGCAGCTCTTCCCCCAGCCAGGCGGGTTTGGGGTAAACAGTTCCGTCTGAATGCCATCTTTCTGGACAGAAAATTAAAATAGATATGAACCTTTAAAAATAAGAGAAACACGAATAAGCAGGGCTGGTTTCAAGTCCTATTTGTACGTTAACCGTTTACCCCAAGAGTAGAGGGCATGTTAACACAACGATTGGACCTGAAACCCAAAAATCTGGAACGAGTTGCAGAACTTTCACCCAATGGAGAAAAATGCACGTTTTAAAAGCAGGAAGACTTCTCCTGCCACCAAGGTTAAAGATGCCTTTGCCCATCCCACGAATCCCATCACAAGGATCGACGACCAATAACAAAGCCCCTCTTACCATCTGCCTCACACACTGACTAGCCAGCTTCCCAACGTCCAAGGATTCTCCTCCCATTCTCATCTTCCACATTTTCACAAGGGCAACTCAAATGCGAGCACACCGGTCGCTAAAACTCACTGGCCGAAGAGCTGAGTGCTCAGTCGCAAAGCTAAGCACAGGCACAGCCCCGGGCAGCTCACAGGTTCACCGTCTCCGCGTGTCTCAGGGCCCAGGCCAGCCCGCAGCTCCGGGTGCGGGGACCCACGGCACACAGGCCGCACAGCAGGCCCTCACCGTCTGCGGGAACACACGAGCAGAAGCTCACAATACCCCTCTGAGGGCCCAACGCTGGCGGCACAATAAAGGGGAGGGCAGCACGGAGCTGGTCAGGCAGAGAGAAGGGGCCCCTGAGGGTAAGCAGAAGCACAGGCAGCCGGATGAGAGGGGCAGGGCTGGGGAGGGCGCGAGGCGACAAGGGCAAGCGGCCAGCTGCCCCAGAGGGAGCAGGGACCTGCGGGCTTTTTGCCGGCGTGTGCGTCGGAGGGACACAAGTCATTCCTAAGTAACAGGCCCCGATTCTCCACGACAGATGCACCCCCGCGAGGTCACGATGCGGCGAGAGCCTGGGCAGGACTCGGGCTGCACCCCTTTTCCACTCCCTTCACCTTGGAAGCTCTCCCGCTGGGGCCCGCACACCTTGCCAGGCCCTTCCCTGCTCTTCCCTGGGCCTCGTGCCCTTTCCCTGGGTGTCCCCAGAGTCCCCACGGCCACTCCCTCATCCGCTCAGGCCTCACGTGCGACGTCCCCTCCTCGGAGGCATTCCCCACGCACCCTGCGTGGACCGGATACGACACCGTTCCCATGTCCCCTCGTTAGGGAAGGCAGAGACCCACTTCACCTGTTTTATGGTACTTCGCGGCACTCAGCACTACCTGGTGGCAGAGCGTGTAGATGTGTCGCCCCGCGAGACCCACTCACCGCTCTACCCAGTGCTGAGCACGCGGCGGGCACGCGCCAACACTGCCGCGACGGAAGGTGCCGGTGGGGAGCATGTGCGGCGGCCCCACCAACTCCCACTTAACTGACGCTCAGTATCTGGTCCCAGTGCCCAAGGGGATGTGAGGGACGGCTGCCCGGTGGGGCAAGGACAGGAAATGCCAACCCGGAAAGATGGGGAGCGGGCAGCCGAGTCCGAGTCCTCAGGACGTCAGCCCAGAACGTGACCACGACGCATCACCTGCACGGGGCACTGCCAGGGCCGGGCCCCGCTGGGCGCCCTCACAACAGACCCGAGCAGGAGCCTTCAGTGCTCACCTAACAGCTCGGCCATCAGCACCCCAGGCGACCGCCACGGGAGACGTGGCTTTCCCCAAGGCGCCTGCGCTCGCTGAGGCAAGGGCCTGGGGCCAGGTCCCTCGGGCAGTCTCTAGAAAATTCAAAGAGGCTTCACCCGTGGTCCTTGAGGAGGGGGGCCAACGTGGCGGAGAAGTAAGGGGATCCACACTTCCTGTGTCTCTCAAACAAAGAAGTGCTGAAGCCAAAGGACTTTGAACCCCAAGAGGCTGGCAGGAAAAGAGACTGAAACTACCGGGAAGAAAATGGGGAAACTTGAGAAACCCTAAGTGGGTGACTGTGAACTGGGGGAGATAAAACGGGCCGTGTAGGCACGAAGGGGAGGGATCCCCTTCTTCCGAGGGACAAAGGGAAGAGAGAGAACGGCTGGGGAAGCGTAGGGCTGTATCTGGACAAGAGAGAAACCTCGGGCCGGGACTCAGAGGGGTCCCATCTCTAACCGCGGGGCTTTCATCGGACTGGGGCCGGCTCCCTGTTCACGCACCTGGGGAGGAGGGGAGCCGGCCGGGTTCGGGGTCGGTCAGGGGCGCGGTCCGCAGTAGGAGAAAGCGGCCCCCTCCCTGGAGCGCTGTGGGAAAAGACAAAGCCCGCCCGCGTCCGCCGCCCCCGGGGTTCGGTGGGGAGGCTGGTAGCGAGGTCCGCAGTAGAAGGCGGTCCTCCCTGAAGCGCGGGGGAACAGACACGGCCAGCGGGGACCACGTATCAGGCCGCATGGAGAGGCGCTTCCCCAGCACCAGAGCACACGGAGCGGGACTCTGAATCCTAGCCAAGCGCAGGGTCAGGGGAGTTGGCGGAGCGAGAAGGACCGCCCCGTCTGCGCCCGTGGCACAGTGAGGACGACTCAAACGGGGCCTACCGGGTCCGCGGAGAAGAGACTGGGGGATCGCCGTCCCCCCCCCCCACCCCCCAACCACCACCACCACGGCGGGGCCTCAGGGATCAGTCCTGGGGCCCACGGTGAAGGCGGGACCAGCCTACGCCAAGCCACGCCCCTCCGCACTGGGTGACCGCGTATCTCCCGGAGCTGGACAGACCCTGCGGACGGTTCCCCCAGCCCAGCGATGCAGCGTTGCCTGGATTAACTCTAGGTCACTTCTGGATTTGGAGCTATATTCTTGCCCACCCCCCCATTTCTCCTCCTCGTCTCTTCCCTCCCCCAGGCTGGTTACTCTGGTTATTGGTCTGTCTAAACAGACAAATTTAACGCATTCTCTTGACACGTTCCACACCTCCTTCTTTACGCTCCTTTCTCTCTCTGGAATAATCAAGCCGTATAGTTTCTCTGTCTGGGTAACCGTATCTTCCTTTCTTTTTCCCCGCCTCCTTCCTTATTTTCCTCTCTCTCTCTCTGTCTCTGGACCAAGCCTTTTAGTCTCTCTGCCTGGTCAATGTTTATCCCACCCCCCACTCCTGTCACTTCTGTCTGTTCTCTTCTGTCAGCACCTCCACCCTGTTCTTTACTTGTGGTCGGTGCTTCTGGTTTTCTGCTTTTGGATCGTTTTTAGTTTGTTTTTTGTTTTTGTTTACTTGTTTGTCGTGTGTGTGTGTGTGTGTGCGTGTTTTCGTCTCCTGTCTGTCTGTTCTCCTTTCCAGGGCTACTCCAAGGAACGAATCAAAGCACACCTGGTGGAGGGTCCAAACCATCACTATGAGTAGGAAATAAAATAACCAAGGTCACAACAACAGAGAGCAAGTAACAATCTCCTGAAGGGCCAGGCCCCGGACGGCGTGGGACCCTCCTTTCATACACCAGTGCCGGCACGGGCAGAGCACACAACAGGCTTTTAAAAGGCAAAAGGGACAGAAAAGTAGCCGAAACGATGAAACGGAAGAATTCTCCTCAACAGAAACTCCAGGAAGAAGTGATAGCTAACGAATTGATCAAAACAGACTTAAGCAATATAACTGAACAAGAATTTAGAATAATAATCATAAAATTAATTGCTAGGCTTGAAAAAAGCATAGAGGACAGCAGGGAATCTATTGCTACAGAGATCGAGGGCCTAAAAAATACTCCCGATGGATTAAAAAATGCCATAAATGAGGTGCAAAATAGAATGGAGGCAGCCACAGCGTGGACTGAAGAGACAGAGGGTAGAATAGGGGAATTAGAAGATAAAACTATGGAAAAAGAGGAAGCCGAGAAAAAGATTAAAAAATCCAGGATTACGAGGGGGAGAATTAGAGAACTAAGTGATTCAATCAAATGGAACAACATCCATTATCATAGGAATTCCAGAAGAAGAGAGAGAAAAAGGGGCTGAAGGTGCACTTGAACAAATCATAGCTGAGAACTTCCCTGATCTGGGGAAGGAAACAGGCATTGAAATCCAAGAGGCACAGAGAACTCCCTTCAGAGGTAACTTGAATTGATCTTCTACACAACATATCATAGTGAAACTGGCAAAATACAAGGATAAGGAGAAAATTCTGAAAGCAGCTAGGGATAAACGCGCTGTAACATATAAAGGGAGACCGATGAGACTAGTGGCAGACCTGTCTACTGAAACTTGGCAGGCCAGAAAGGAATGGCAGAAAATCTTCAATGTGATGAACAGAAAAAATATGCAGCCGAGAATCCTTTATCCAGCAAGTCTGTCATTCAGAATAGAAGGAGAGAGAAAGGTCTTCCCAAACAAACAAAAACTGAAGGAATTCATCGCCACTAAACCAGCCCTACAAGAGATCCTAAGGGAGATTCTGTGAGTGAAATGTTGCAAGGACCACAAAGGACCAGAGACATCACTACAAGCAGGAAACCTACAGACATCACAATGACTCTAAACCCGTATCTTTCTATAACAACACTGAATGTAAATGCACTAAATGCTCCAATCAAAAGACATAGGGTATCAAAATGGATTTTTTAAAAAAGACCCATCTATTTGCCATCTACAAGAGACTCATGACACCTTCAGATTGAAAGTGAGGGGATGGAAAACTATCTATCATGCTACTGGAAGTGAAAATAAAGGTGGAGAAGCCATACTGAGATCAGACAAACTAGACTTTAAAGACTGTAACAAGAGGGGCGCCTGGGTGGCTCAGTCGGTTAAGCGCCCGACTTCGGCTCAGGTCACGATCTCACTGTTCGTGAGTTCGAGCCCTGCGTCGGGCTCTAGTGCTGACAGCTCAGAGCCTGGAGCCTGCTTCACATTCTGTGTCTCCCTCTCTCTCTCTGCCCCTTCCCTGCTCATGCTGTGTCTCTCTCTGTCTCAAAAATAAATAGACGTTACAAAAAAAAAAAATTAAAGACTGTAACAAGAGATGAAGAAGGGCATTATATAATTATTACAGGGTCTATCCATCAAGAAGAGCTAACAATTATAAATGTCTATGCGCCAGATACGGGAGCCCCCAAATACATAAAACAATTAATCACAAACATAAGCAACCTTATTGATAAGAATGTGGTAACTGTAGGGGACTTTAATTTTTTTTTTTTTAACGTTTATTTTTTATTTTTGAGACAGAGAGAGACAGAGCATGAATGGGGGAGGGTCAGAGAGAGGGAGACACAGAATCTGAAATAGGCTCCAGGCTCTGAGCTGTCAGCACAGAGCCCAACACGGAGCTCGGACTCACGGACCGCGAGATCATGACCTGAGCCGAAGTCGGCCGCTTAACCGACTGAGCCACCCAGGCGCCCCAATTGTAGGGGACTTTAATACCCCACTTACAACAATGGATAGATCATCTAGACACACGGTCGATAAAGAAACAAGGGCCGTGAATAATATATTGGATCAGATGTATTTAGAACTCTGTATCCCAAAGCAACAGAATATACTTTCTTCTCGAGTGCACATGGAACCTTCTCCAAGATAGATCACATACTGAGTCACAAAACAGCCCTTCATAAGTATACAAGAATTGAGATCATACCATGCATACTTTCGGACCACAATGCTATGAAGCTTGAAATCAACCACAGGAAAAAGTCTGAAAAACTCCAAAAGCATGGAGGTTAAAGAACACCCTACAAAAGAATGAATGGGTCAACCAGGCAATTAGAGAAGAAGTTAAAAAATATATGGAAACAAATGAAAATGAAACATTAAAAATAGACCTACCCTATGACCCAGCAATAGCACTGCTAGGAATTTACCCAAGGGATACAGGAGTGCTGATGCACAGGGGAACCTGTACCCCAATGTTTATAGCAGTACTTTCAACAATAGCCAAATTATGGAAAGAGCCTAAATGTCCATCAGCTGACGAATGGATAAAGAAGATGTGGTTTATGTATACAATGGAATACTACTTGGCAATGAGAAAGAATGAAATCGTGCCATTTGCAGCAACGTGGATGGAACTGGAGAGTATTATGCTGAGTGAAATAAGTCAGGCAGAGAAAGATACCATATGTTTTCACTCATATGTGGATCTTGAAAAACTTAAGAGAAGACCATGGAGGAGGGGAAGGGGGGAACAAAAAGTTAGAGAGGGAGGGAGGCAAACCGTAAGAGACTCCTAAATACTGAGAACAAACTGAGGGATGATGGGGGGTGGGGGAGAGGGGAGGGTGGGTGATGGGCACTGAGGAGGGCACCTGTTGGGATGAGCACTGGGTGTTGTATGGAAACCAATTTAATAAATTATATTTAATATAAAAACAAAAAACAAAAACAAAGAGGCTTCACCCAGGTCCTAAGAATTCCCAGCAAGCTTCTCTGCCTGCAACAGGTCCCCAGGAAGCCTAGGCCCCTCCTCAGAGGTTCAAGAATTATTAAATCCATTTCACAGACGGGAAAACTGGGCGCCACAGAGGCGACATACCCAAGGCCACACTGCTAATGGGGAAACCCAGCCCTTTCTGACCTTTCGGACTGCAAAACCAGGCTTCCCACTGTACTCCTCTCCTTTCTACAAAGCCATGTGCAAAGCCCCGTCTGATGAAACAGACACAATCCTCAAGGCTGTTCTGGAAAGTATCTGTACCCTCCAGATGTGGCTCCCAGGAAAACATGAGTGGCAGAGCGGTAAGTGAATTTACCCTCCCTCTGACTCGGTCATTTAAAAAACACCAAACAGAAGTCAACCAGATTTCACGCTTGCTGGACAGGCCCAAATGCCACACGGAACTAGGGGGTCCTGCTCAAGTACCACTTGTGTGAGAAGCACCACTGGGTACCCACTCCATCCAAACCATGGGGGAGCCTCAGCAGGAAGGAAAAAAGGAAGCTTACACTCACTCAAGTTACCAAGTTGCAAGAAATAAAACGAAAGGATTTGCAATTCTTTGACTTGGACGCTAAAACCGGTTGCTACTAGTTCTCAAGGCTTCACGGAACGCGAAGAACACAGACTCAGGCCAGGCGGTGACTGCCCCACCCCCACACAGGGGCCAACGAGGAACAAAGTCTCCCAGGAAGGTTCTCACACCGGGGCTGCCCCTTCAGTTCTTGCGGGGCCTGAATCTTGCAGCTGCTCAAACACCCGCCTGGAAACAAAGTGCCAGAGGAGGAAGCCACTGCTCAGGTCTTACCATTCTTCTTTGCTCCCACTGAGCCGGATTTGATACACGTTGTTTGTGTCAACCTTTACGTTCCCTTTGTCATCTTCCTCCAAAGGTAAAAATGTTACAGTTCCGTTGAGGACATCTGGGGAAGCGGGACACAGGGATAATCAATGAAACAGTCTGTCAGCATTTTAGCAGAAGCGTCAATAAAAACAGTAATAAATCAGCAGGCTTCTGCTCTCCCATGGCTCTTCCTCGCTCTATTTACCATAGCGCCCAGGAGGTCAGACATGCTCATATGTCTCATCCACTGCTGCATCCCTAGCCTGCACGGTGCCGGGCGCACAAGGGAGAAAGCAGTCCTAAAGCCGGCAGTCCTGGGGCGCCTGGGGGGGGGGGGGCTCAGTCGGTTGAGCCTCCGACTTCAGCTCAGGTGATGATCTCACAATCCGTGAGTTCGAGCCCCGCGTCGGGCTCTGTGCTGACAGCTCGGAGCCTGGAGCCTGTTTCGGATTCTGTGTCTCCCTCTCTCTCTGCTCCTCTCCCCCTCCCCCTGTTGTGCTCTCTCTCTCAAAAGTAAACTTAAAAAAACAAAAAACCCGGCCCTCCTTGTAGAGGAGCCCTGCCTCTCCCCTGCAGCGAAGCCGATCTGGTAACGCTGACGTCCAATCTGAAGGCCTCAGGGGCACGGACTCACCCCAAACCTCTGTCTTTCCTTAACTGTCACTTCTCTCACTCTGCGGAGCCCACCACCACCCCCTACTCCCTCCCTCTCCCTTTCAAACGCAGGTCAACTCTGCACAAATGCAGGTGGAGCTCAGTTCAGGCCCGACACCTCTCCCTACTGCAATAATATATGTGTAATTAAAATCTGTAGCTCTCCTTGCCGCTTTAACTGGCGTCCGCCTTGACCTCGGGCACCTCTCGCTACCGGAAACACTCCCACCTTGCACGACAACTTCTCTCCTCGGAGCAGCAAGCGGGCAAAGCGGGCTTGTTTTCGGGATGACGGTTCTGAGAACCACGTCGAGCTCGCTCGGCGCCTCTGGCTGCGATCCCGCACGGGCCCCGGTGAGGAAGGCCAGCAACTCGTGGCTGCCGCCGGCGAGGCTTCGGGAGAAATCGTCCCACAGAGAATCCAGATCCCAGGCGGAGAAATCGCCCTCCCCGGCTCCTGCCTTGTCGGGCTGCCCGGGGCCCTCTACGAGCAGGGGCGCCGCGGCTGCTTCCCCGGGGCCCTCCCCTTGCTGGCGCCGGTGCCGGGACTCCTCGGGCCCGCGACCCGGGCCCCCCTCGGGGGGGCGCGGACCCCGTCCGGCCGCTCCCGGCTCCTCCAGCTCGGGGCCCGCGTTGGGCCTGCGGCCGCGGGGCGACACCCGGGGCAGGGCGGCCCTCCGCCGGGCCTCCAGGCGGACGCCACACAGCCGCTTGTTGGCCACCTGCGGCTTCTCCAGCCACACGGCCACCGCCTCCCAGAAGCCCCCCGGGAGCAGCTCCCCAGGGTCGCGCACCGCCACCCGGCCCACCTCGGCCATAGTCCAATCGCGCCGAGCTCCCGGCGGCGGCGCGCCGCGATGACGCACCCGGCGGCGCCGCCTGTGACGTCACGGGGCGGGGCGCCGGGAGCGCGCAGGGGCTAGCGCGCGGCCACGCGCCTCTTGCAGGGTTCCTGTCCTGGGCCTGCTGGGGACGGCCGGTCCTCCAGTGTCGCCCGCGTGTCCCCCCGGGAGGACCCGGGCCCGCCGAGGGGGACCCACATCTCCAGCAGAGCCTGCAGAGTCTGTGCCGTTACCAGAAGCCCCAGATAGCCCTCGTCCTCTGTGGGCTTTCGTCCCTCTTGTTGGGACTTTTGCCCTTCGCTGAAGAGTCTCTGTGGGAATCCAGAAGAAGGGAACCCTGACCCAAAGCGGGTGATTTGTCGGAGACACGAGCACGTACCCGTTCCTGTGGAATTCAGTGAGACCTAAAAGGAGGCATGGAACCTCGTGGACACAGCCGTTCACGCCTTCCCTTTTAGTCTTGGACCGTGTGCTTGATTTTCATGCTGTCTCTCCGGTCAATCTTAAAAAACGAATAGCCCCCCATCTTACTAGCAAAACGAGTTTGTTCGGGAAGAGCAGAGAAGTTGCAGGCCGGGCCGTGCAAGCTACGGGGAGCCAGGGCCAAGTCTGGAGACACGAAGGAAAATTCAGCGTATGTTAGGTTTTCAGGAGGAAACCGGGAGGGAGTTTTAAACAAAAGTTCAGGGGAGAAGAACACGAGGTTTGAGGTTGGACAGTTTCTCCCGGGCTGCAAGCCATGCTTCCGCGTGGTTGCTGGGGTGGGCTGGGGATCTTCCTTCGTTCTCTTAAAAGTAGGAGATGGAATTCCTATGTGCAAAATGTCCTCTCTCGTTCAAATGATTCTTCTCTGCCGGTGATCCTGGCTGCAGCCAGAGATACCTGGGTGAGTGCTCCCCCTTCAGGGCCACCTCACTCCATTTTAATGAGGCTTTCTTCCTTTCCCGGGGCTGCTGGAACCAAGAACCACAAACTGGGTGGCTTCGAACAACAGAAATTTATCCTCTCGCAGTTTCTGGAGGCTCTAGGAGAGAGCACTTCTTGCCTCGCCCCAGTTTCTGGCAGCTACCAGCAATTCCTGGGCTGCGGCCATGCAACTCCGGTGTCTTCTTCCGTGGTCACACAGCCTGCTCTTTGAGTTTCTCTGTGTCTCCTCTGCAAAGACCCTATTTCCAAATAAGGCCACAGGTACAGGGGATGAGGACCTTGACATGGTTTTTCGGGCAGGACATAATACAACCCCTAACTCTTTCCCAACAGGTGTAGTCTGGTTAGAGCACCCGCGATGAATCATTACCGATCTTACCCGTTGCTGATATGTGGTGGGAGGTCTGGGGGAGGGGGGAGCAGACCTGGGTGCGCTAAGCATTGAGAATGCAGAGCTAATTAAGAGCCTGCATTTGACAAACCTTCAGGGCGACCATAGAGGCAGACATCTAAGACGACGGCTATGGAACATGAGAAGTGCAACATTCAACACAGGCACGGGGTTCAGAGGTTACAGAAAGAGGGAAGTTTTCTATGATCTAAGGCTCTTCCTGTCTTGAGGGGAGGATTCAAGCCAAGGCTCAGCACGGCCTTCTCAGCAAGGCACACTCAGTCCATACACCGGCACCCGCTGTAGTCTAGAAGGCAATGGGGAAGCGCAGGGGGGTGGGGGGGGAGGAGGGCTGGCCTCCCTCCTACAGGCGGTGATCGTAGCGATTTTGTGCCAGTGACGCTTCAGGTCACTTTGACACCAGGCACCTCTGACGTGTCCTGCATGTGGGACTCCACCCAGGTGTTGGGGGTGGGGGGATTTTCTCGGTAACAGACCTTCACTACTTTTCTAGGAGCATGGGAGCTTCCTCCTCGGTCCCCAAGGACTCTCTCTTGGGATGCCTTTTAACCCCCTGGAAACACTTCGGGAAAGGACTAATGTCCTCTAACTCTGCGTGGCCTTAGTAGGGACCCAGCAGTTAGATCTCTTCTGCAGGGAACAGGGCAAATGGACCGAGGTACCCCAGGTCCAGGCCTTCATGCCTCTAAATCGGGGCCTAAGGGCCTCTTATTATCTAAACAGCCCTCCTCCGAATAAACCCAGGTTGCTGGAGGAAATACAGGCCATCCCTGACAAAGGGGACGCTACTCTTTCTCACTGTTCCTCCTCCTAATACATGTGGGGGCTTCTCCCTCATTCATTTCCTGGGTTGATGGCTGTAATTGGAACCACGGTCTTTGGTGAGTCTGCCTCAGGACGGGGACTTTAAGCAGCTGCCGAATCTCCCTTTGTTTCGGGGAAATGCCCAACTTGGATAGCATGGTTCCACTTTGGTGGGGGGGGGGGGGGCGGGAAACACGGCTTCTGCTCATCCGTCTGAGCTGATTGAAAACCAGGAATGCTCTTTCTGCTTCCTGACAGCACCTCCCCTCTTCTGTCTCCTCCTGTTTCTGCACCACCTCGGGTGCAGCCTGCATAACTGGTTCTATGCCACCCTTGGACTCCGTGCCTCCGGTAACATTGGCTCCTTCTCCCACCCTGGAGGACCAGAAGCAAAGAGCACCCCCTTGGACTGCCCACTTCGGATTTCCCCACCGGAGTTCCCAGGTTAAAAAAAAAAAAAAAAAAAAAGACAATGGGGAACAGATTGATTGACTTTTTTTTTTTATAACGTTTACTTATTTTTGAGACAGAGCATGACTGGGGGAGGGTCAGAGAGAGAGGAGACACAGAACCTGAAACAGGCTCCAGGCTCTGAGCAGTCAGCACAGAGCCCAACGCAGGGCTCGAACTCACGGACCGCGAGATCGTGACCTGAGCCGCTCAGACCCTTAACCAACTGAGCCCCCCAGGCGCCCCTGGATTGATTGACTTTTAAGTGGACCCAGGTTGAACATAATTTGAATTCCATCTAATTTAAGTTTGAAATGGACACGTCGTTAGAGTTATCAGCATTAAATATGAAACTCGTGTTCTACCTAGGTTTGCTAAAGGTCAAATAAGCTCACGTGATCTCTGTTGAAATTAGCAAAAGGATGACTTGATACAATGGTGGCTTTTGTCTCTAAGTTTTCGTGGGTAATTGTTAGGGTAGCTTTCAAAGTCTTTGGTAACCTGAAGTTTCAATGTTTCGTTTGGATGATAAACTGGGCTTGAATCCATTGGACAGCTAAGTCTTTCGTAACTAGGATAAAATGCTAGAGCATTGATTACTGAGCATAAGGTTTATCTGCTTTTGACTCCTTATTGCAGAGAAACTAAGGATATTTGGGTCTGTTGGAAAACATGCTTTGTGCTGAAGTGTATCCACAAATTCGCCATCTAAAGAATTCTGGTGTAACAGTTCACGATTGGTTACTACTTAGTTTTCCCCGGAGACTATGGTTCCTAAGCATTAAAATTCTGCCAAGTGTAATTGAGACTGACGGAAATACGGGAAGCAACTGTAAGAAAGATGTAAGGTGTGGAAACACATTTGTGTTGAAGGTAAAAGAAAGTAATCTTATCCTAAACGAGACTGGTTGTTGGGAGAGAAAGGGCTTCGGGCAAAATCTGAACGCGAAGGCAAGTCGTGGAAGTTTTGTGAAGGGAAATCTTTGGAAAGGAGTTTTATGTGTGCTCAGGATGGACTAAGGTTGAAATGAATGGACTTTTAAAGTTTACTGGAATAAGATTGAAATTCTGCCTTCTCTCGGATACAAAATTTTCTTAGATTGTTGGTCTGCTCTTGGTAAGAAAACGTGCGCAGAACTGTTTCCTCATTTCTTTGCCCAATTTTTGTGTTTTACTTTACCAGGTCTCTGATGATCCGTAACCTTATTTAACAGGACACCGTTGGAAATACAAGGCTTTGACTGCAGTGCCATATTTCAGAGGGACATACATGGTGTCAGATATGACCGAACAGCGTTAGGGAACTAAGGTTGACTCTCTGAAGCGTGGCACCAGTAGGGTCCCTTGGAAATGTTGGCCTGATACCTTGCTTACAGAGTTCCCAGCAGCCTCACCAGGTGAGTACAGCATGTCACTTCCTGGCAGGTGCAGGAACCTCAGGATATCTTGGGGACCTGGTGAAGAGGAATTCACCCAAATTTACAGGTATTGCAGGCCTGTCTGATGTAAGTACTTGGCTTGGCTTCTGGGCCAGAGAGGCTATTAAAAGTTCAGTTGAGATTCCTTATAAAAGTTTCAGCAAAGGCAACTTTAAGAGATCTACCTGGGGGCGCCTGGGTGGCTCAGTAGGTTGTGTGTCCGACTTCAGCTCAGGTCATGATCTCGCACCTCATGGGTTCGAGCCCCGCGTCGGGCTCTGTGCTGACAGCTCAGAGCCTGGAGCCTGCTTCGGATTCTGTGTCTCCCTCTCTCTCTGTCCCTCCCCTGCTCGTACTCTGTATCTCTCTCTCTCTGTCTCAAAAAAATAAATAAACATTAAAAAAAAATTTTTTTTAAGAGATCTATGTGGCCAGTCGCTATTTTTGCTGAGCTTAGGTAAATAACTAGGCCACATTTGTTAAAATCGGCCTTGTTTTTGCAAACAAATTAGTCTTAATTTGACTCTCTCTGGAAATAAGGGTGATTTGAGAGAGGAAAACTATGCAGACATTGAGTTCTCGTCCTGGTTTGTCTTTGAATGTTTGTTGTTTGCCTCAGCTAGACAACTTGAGGTACACTTAAGAGAATCTGCCACAGTAGCTCGGGTGTAGACAGTCTTCATGCTTGTATTCTGTGGGGGTCACAGGCCCCCACGGGCATATGATGATTTGAACAGCTGGAAAATGAGGTGGGTTCCCCAGCAATTGTATGACTCACCTGTCACCTTGACCAACTCCGTGTAGCCGGGATGACAAAATTGCTCCTTAAAAACCAAAGCGGAACCCCCCTTCCATGGGAATAACTGTGGACTTGTGGAGACAATGGATGGTTCCCCTTTCCCTGTGATTGGTTTGGACGGTGCACTTGGGAATGCCCTTATGTCCCGAGACAAGTCTCCCACTTGCCAGTGATTCCTCATAATGAGGATATTATGAAGGCTAGCCCTCAAAGAGGGCTTCTTGATGGTTTTATCCCTTAGCCATATTTGTCCTAGGAGCCACCTCTATTGATGTAAAGTTGAAAATAGAAGCGTTAGCCGAGCATACAACAGCCCTCCTGGGAGCAGAAGCCTCAGAACTCACTACAGGACCGTCCTTGCCAGTGAGGACCCCACATCAGGTCCAGGGTGTCTCGGAGACCAAAGGCCACCAACGGATGACCAGAGGCTGAGTTATTAAATACCAGGCTATGGTTATAAACACCCCTGAAATGATACTTAAAACCTGTCAGACTTTCAACTCAGCTGCCCTTGTGCCTGGGCCTGATGGTCGTACTTCCGTGTCAGAACGTGACTGCTCACAGATTATTGTTTATCCTAGCCGATCAGACTTAAAAGACTCCGGTATTGAAAATGCAGACAACAGTTGGCTTACGTGATGGCAGCAGTTTCACGGAAAAGGGTGTAAGAAAAGCTGGGCCCACCGTGGCCAATCTGACACAGACTGTTGTGGTCAAAGCCCTCCCAGCAAACATGTCTGTCCAAAACGCAGAGTTGGTAACACTCATTCGTGCTTTACAGGTGGCAAAGGGCCTCAAAATTATTATCTGTACATGGGCGCCTGGGTGGCTCAGTCGGTTAAGCGGCCGACTTCAGCTCAGGTCATGATCTCGCGATCCGTGAGTTCGAGCCCCGCGTCGGGCTCTGTGCTGACGGCTCGGAGCCTGGAGCCTGCTTCCGATTCTGTGTCTCCCTCTCTCTCTGCTCCTCCCCCGTTCATGCTCTGTCTCTCTCTGTCTCAAAAATAAATAAAAAGCGTTAAAAAAAAATTAAAAAAAAATTATTATCTGTACCGACTCCAAATATGCCTTCCTAGTCCTATATGCCCACGGAGCACCGTGGAAGAAAAGGGATTATGATCAAGCCCTGACTCCCCAAATAGAGGCCTGAAATGATTACTCTTCTTGGGGTTGTATGCCTACCTAAGGAGGTAGCTGCAATTCTCCTCAAAGGACATCAGAAGGATAAGAACGTAGGATCTGAAGGAAATTATTTGTCAGGCTATGTGGCCAAGAGATGGCACAGAATAAATATTAAGTCTTACACCGGTCTTAAGTCCAATGAAGTCCATAACTCCAAGCTATTCGGACAGCCCAGGAATAGCCCAGCTATTCACGTAGCCCAGGAACGAGGATACTCAAAAAATGCACAGGACTGGCTTAATAATCAGGGAAAAAAATCTTTACACCCCAAAAAATAACCAAAGGAAGATAATACGGGGGTTACACCGGGCTACTCGTTTGGGTGAAAAGGCCTTGGAACAGATGGGTAACAACACCTTTGAGGGAATTAACCACTCGCACGAAGCGAGCCTGTCAATCATGTGCTACTCGCAGGCAAGCAAACCCAGAGGGTGCAATTCACTCCCCCCGCCCCCTTGAAGGCCAGTTCCCAGGCGGCAGACATATCCTGGAGACTGCCGGCAATTAGATTTTACACACATGCCATGTTGTAAACGATGTAAGTACCTATTGCTTTATGAAGACCCCTTCACTAGATGGATAGAGGCCTTTCCTTGTGGAACAGAAAAGACCACTGAAGTGACAAAAACCTTGCTAAGAGAAATCGTCCCTCGATTTGGACTCCCTCCGTCCTTTGGACTGTCCTTTTAAATTTTTAAAAAATGTTTATTCATCTTTTTCTTTTTTTTTAATGTTTATTTATTTTTGAGACAGACAGAGACAGAATGCAAGTGGATTGGGGCAGAGAGAGAGGGAGGCACAGAGTCTGAAGCAGGCTCCAGGCTCCGAGCTGTCAGCACAGAGCCCGACGCGGGGCTCGAACTCACAAGCTGTGAGATCATGACCCGAGCTGATGTCGGACGCTCAACCGACTGAGCCACCCAGGCGCCCCAAAATGTTTATTCATTTTTGAGAGAGAGACAGGGCGGGAGCAGGGGAGGGGCAGAGAGAGAGGGAGACACAGAGTCTGAAGCAGGCTGCAGGCTCTGAGCTGTCAGCACAGAGCCTGAGGCGAGGCTCAAACTCACAAAGCGCGAGATCATGACCTGAGCTGAAGTCAGACGCTTTACTGAGCCACCCAGGCGTCCCATAACGGACTGTCTTTTATTGCACAAATAGCTCAGCAAATGGCTCAAGCCTTAAAAATTAATTACTATTTTATGTTTGGCCTGGCATTCACAGTCCCCTGAAAAGTTGGCTTCCAGACCCGAATGACCCTTGCTATCCTCACTGCAGCTCAAGGAGGCCCAGAACCAGATGGCTGGCTCCCAACAGGGCCCAATGGCTGTGCAGCTCTAACCTGTGGCCACGGCTTCCCCCAGGCTGGATAGTACAGGCCACTGTACTCTGGGTTTTGCCTGCCCGGACCCATTATCAAAACCATCACCAACATAGCTAACCCTCCAAATTTAAAACGACAGTGGACACGCTCTGTTTCTAAGGCATGACCACGGAGCATCCAGCTTTGTTCCCTCTCTGGGACTGGAGGATGTTGTTTGGCACGTGGAAGCTCCTAATAAGTATGCAGCCAGAGTCCTAAATGACACAGAGTAGCATTTCCCTAAGAAATACTCAGATAACACAAATGCATAAGGCAGTGTTGCAAAACAGAATGGCGTTAGATGTTTGAACAGTTGCACGAGGTGGAACTCGTACTCTCATAAACGCAGAATGCTGCGTGTACATTCCAGATGGCCACAGGAATATTTTTGGGTTTCTGACTGACATGAACACTCAGATTGGCTCTTTAGGCGATCCCTGTCTTTCTTTCAATGATTGGTTAAACTCTTGGACTGGAGAGGATTTTTATCAACTACCAAAGGACTCTTATTTGGGCTTATTTTTAGTTCTATTATTATTCTTATTTATTTTAGAGGGAGAGACAATGAGGGGAGAGGGGCAGATGGAGAGAGAGAATTCCAAGGAGGCTCGATGCTCAGTGTGGAGCCCAACATGGGGCTCCGTCCCATGACCCTGGGATCATGACCTGAGTGGAAATCAAGACGCAGATGTTCAACTGGCCACCCAGGCACCTGATGAACTTCTTTTTCCTTTTGTTATTCAAATCCTGTTTTGCTGTTTTCTCCCTTGTCTCTCCACCTGGTGCTGAGACCCCTTGGCTGCCATAACTTCAAGCCTACAGATGACCCCTTCCACTCAGGAAGATCCGTACATGCGATCTCCCTTGGATTCAGCTGCCTCTGCCTTCCTTCCAAAAGTCCCTAACCCCCACCCAACTTTAAAGTATATAATCCGTCGTCTGTCGCAATCCCAGGGCAGCTCTTTTCTGCCCACAGTTCCTGTCCATGTGCTTTAATACAACCACTTTCTTGGGGCGCCTCGGGGGGCTCAGTAGGTTAAGCGTCTGACTTTGGCTAAGGTCATGATCTCACGGTTTGTGAGTTCGAGCCCCGCGTCGGGCTCTGGGCTGATGGCTCAGAGCCTGGAGCCTGCTTCCGATTCTGTGTCTCCCCCTCTCTCGGCCCCTCCCATGCTCATGTTCTGTCTCTCAATAATAAATAAACGTTAAAAAAAAATACAACCACTTTTTTTGCACTGAAGCCATCTCAAGAATTCTTTCTTGGCCGTCAGCTCCGAACCGCAGCATTTTCCACATATCCCAACTAGAAGTCTGGTTTGGATGGGAGTAACAGCTTCACAACTGTGAAGACGCGTTGTCACGGAACAAATGAGAAGGTATTGCAACGTGCGGTGGGAACAGAGACAGACTTTCCAAGCGTCAGCTGAGCGTCTCCACGAAAATCGCCCACCGGCATCTTACATGTCACACATCTCAACACTGAACTTGTCATCCTTCTCTTCCCACGACCACTCTGCCCATCTTTCAGTTCCCTTTCAACGGAAACCTTCGGACTTCTTCCCTGTTCTCTCTGCGGTGAATTGCCAAATCCAGTTGACTCTGATGTGATTTGGTGTGATTCGGGATCCAGGAATGAAGGGTCAAGAGAGAATTCTTGAGATGTTTGTTATGCATTTAAAAAAAAAGAAAAAGAAAGGTTTATTAAAGCTTGGGGACAGGGCCCACAAGCAGAAAGGGCTGCTGCCCTGGGATTGTCAGAGCAATTGAGTATATACTTTTAAGGCGGGGGTGGGGGTACGGGTGTCAGGGATAAAGGGAGTTTCCCAAAAGACCTTCACGTGTTGAAGGTGACTCACAGATCCTGGAGGCCTGGCAAAGCTAAAGCGGTTTCTCTGCTAACAAAGGCCTTAACTTTGAAACCACGTGGAGTTCCTGGGGGAATGTCACGCTCTGCCTGCGTCAGGGATTTGTCCATGGGTTCCCGGCCAGAAGGACATTTGATTCTACCTACGTTTCCTCTGGCCTTTGAGCTCCACATCAGGTTCGAGCTCTATGAGGCAGGCTCCCATGCCCTGCGTGTCTTAGCTTGGACCTCCCTTCCCCCCCCCCCCCCCAAACAGCCCGAGACCAGGATTTGGGTGCAGGTGACCCGGCAGCAGGAGAGAGGCCCGGGGCAGCGAGGCGGGGGTGGGGGCAGAGCGCGGGGCTGCGGGCCGGGGCGCCGCTGCCGGGGGACGCTCGCGGGGACTGGGCAGCAGGCCGGGTCTGGAGCGGTCTCGGGCACCTGCTCCAGCTCGGTCACCGGAAAAGGCGCAGGCTCCGCCCGGGGGTGTCAGGCCGGCGCTCTGGAGTCGGCCCGGGGCCCCTGCACGTTAGGCAAACACCCCGATGCAGTTAGAGAGGGGCCGGGAGGAGCGCCCGCCCGCGCCCAGAGACGGCCCCGCCAGCCTCCGCCGCGCGCCGCCTTTTCGCTGAGCCCGGAGGGCGTGGGGGCGGCGCGGGGTGATGACGTCAGGGCCGGACGGTGGGCCGGAGGCGGTGCGCGCGCGCGCGGGCCAGGCCTTGCAAGCGCTCGCCCGCGGACGTGCGCGCGCTCCAGAGGGCATTTATTGGGGGCCCGCTGTGTGCG
Organism: Panthera onca; assembly: GCF_046562875.1. NCBI lineage: Eukaryota > Metazoa > Chordata > Mammalia > Carnivora > Felidae > Panthera > Panthera onca. Next base: position 3,204,364 of record NC_138342.1, read on the forward strand.
CTGGACCAGCTGCCGGGAGGGCGAGCGAGATCGAAGGTCGGACGCCGTGGGGCCGCGGGGCGCGCGTGGCAGGGGACGGAGTGCCTGGCCCGAGCTGGGCGGGCGGGCGGGCGGGCGGGGGGGGGGGGTCATCCTTCTCTTCCCACGACCACTCTGCCCATCTTTCAGTTCCCTTTCAACGGAAACCTTCGGACTTCTTCCTTGTGCTCTATGCGGTGAATTGCCAAATCCAGTTGACTCTGATGTGATTTGATGGGATCCGGGATCCAGGAATGAAGGGTCAAGAAATTCTTGAGATGTTTTTTATGCATTTAAAAAAAAAAGAAAAAGAAAGGAGGTTTATTAAAGCTTGGGGACAGGGCCCCCAAGCAGAAAGGGCTGCTGCCCTGGGATTGTCAGAGCAATTGAGTATATACTTTTAAGGCGGGGGTGGGGGTGGGGGTACGGGTGTCAGGGATAAAGGGAGTTTCCCAAAAGACCTTCACGTGTTGAAGGTGACGCACAGATCCTGGAGGCCTGGCAAAGCTAAAGCGGTTTCTCTGCTAACAAAGGCCTTAACTTTGAAACCACCTGAAGTTCCTGGGTGGGGTCGGCAGGTGCAAAGATCCTGGGACACAGTCCATTCCCGCGGTGGGTTGCTGGGGGCGAGACGGCAAGCGCTGGGGACCCGGCCGCTAAGCGTGCGAGACAGTTTGAGGAGTGCGGACGTTGCCCCCCCGAGGTCACCACACAGCTGTCCCCTAAAGGGAGGATGATCACATCAGATCCGCATTTTAGAGTCACCTCTTGTGCCCCCGAGAGGAAAACTGAGCGAAGGCGGCTGTTGCTCTTGCAGTGATTCCCTGCCGGGGACTGCTCCAGTGCCCCTGTGAATTGCAGCAGCCTGGATACTAGACAGCAGACCAGCATTTCCGTGTGGTCACCCTGACACACAGAGAGGTGAGGCGACAGGCTGAGTTCACCCAGCTCGGAAGCCAGCGCTGACTTTGGCATCTCAACGTCAGGCATTGTGGCTCCGGAATCCTTGGTTGCTGACAGCTGCACAATCTTGCGGTGATGTTGGTGACCCCTGGTGGCATGGGGACCTAGGGATCTTACTGGCTGCTTTGGGTCATGGGATTTGAGACCGGGTGTGATACCAGCTGTGGATCTTGGGCGACTTCACGCCAACAAGCTCCAGTCTGCTCATCTGGAAAATTAAGAGTTGGAGAGTTAAGAGTACTGATAATACATGGCGTCACCAGCACCGTTGAGATCATGTAACTTCTTTTTTTTTTTTTTAATTAACGTTTATTTCTTTTTGAGACAGAGAGAGACAGAGCATGAATGGGGGAGGGTCAGAGAGAGAGGGAGACACAGAATCAGAAACAGGCTCCAGGCTCCGAGCTGTCGGCACAGAGCCCGACGCGGGGCTCGAACTCACGCGAGATCGCGCGAGATCATGACGTGAGCCGCAGTCGGCCGCTTAACCGACTGAGCCACCCAGGCGCCCCAAGATCATGTAACTTAACACCCACCTGCACCCAGTGATTGCTCAATGATTGGACAGTATTGTGATCGACTTAATAGTTGCAGAGGGAAACGATTCCATAGCCATTATAGAGGTGCAGTGGAGGGCTTGGTAACCAACTAGGTTTGGGGACAAGCCGAGAAGGGGAGTCCAGCGTGGCTCTCAGGTTTGATAGCTCCGGTAACCCCGGGGGAACTGGCAGTGTGGACCTGGGTCTGTGGAAGGAAAGGCTGGGTCAGGGAGCCCTGGGTTTGAACATTCAGAGCTTGCGGAACTCTAGAACGTGAGAGGGGAGGGATGTCCAGGAAACTGCCAAATGAGTGTGGGGGTCTCCTTTCAGGTCTGTGAAGCCTCCTCTGTGCATCAGGGACAATTTCAGCAGGTATTGCAGAGTGAGAGTATAGCCGAGGCTGGGAGTCTGCAAGGAGCCAGAGGGGAGCAGGAAGGGACAGCGGTGTGGTGTCCTGGACCGCAGGGAGGGAGCACGAGGAGACAGGGATGCAGCCTGGACAGGGGGGTCGGGAAAGACCCAAGTTCCCCTTGGACTTTATAGCTTGTATTTTTGTGCACTTGGATTCTGCCACAGCTGTGCCTTACTTTCTTTTTGTTTTTAAATTTTTTTTTTAAACATTCATTTTTGAGAGAGAGAGAGAGAAACAGCATGAGCAGAGCAGGGGCGGAGAGAGAGGGCAACGCAGAATCGGAAGCAGGCTCCAGGCTCCGAGCCGTCAGCACAGACCCCGATGCGGGGCTCAAACTCAGGAAGGGCGAGATCATGACCTGAGCCGAAGTCGGGACGCTTAACCGACTGAGCCACCCAGGCGCCCTTGGTGCCTTACTTTCCAAAACAGTCTTGCTTTGTGGAGATCTAACTCAGCATGCAATCCGTCCATCTCAACTGTACAATTCAGCGCTGTATTTGCAGAGTTGTGCAACCATCACCCCTACGTAATTCCAGGATGTTTCTTCACTCCAAAAGAACCTTGGCCCCGTTAGGAGTCCCTTCCAGGCTCCTGGCAGCTGCCGATCCACTTTCTGTCTCTACGTACGTACCTGTGCTGAACGTGAACAGTTTGCATCAGTAGTCACGGCACGGATGACCTCCTGTGTGTGCCCTCTTTCCCTTAACATAACATCGCCCACGTTCATTAGTTCATCGTATTGTAGCAAAGAGCATTTCATCCTCTGGGAAGAAGACATTGTGTTTATCCATCCGTCAGTTGATGGATGTAGGAGTTGTTTCCTCTTTTGGGGGTATTATAAAAATGCTATGAGCCTTCCGGCACACAGATTTGTGCGGATGTTTCATTTCTCTTGGGCGTATCCCTGGGAGCGGAGTTGCCGGGTCACGTGGTGACCGTATATTTAAACTTTTGAAGAAGGTGGACGGGCTCTAATTTCTGCACGTCCTCATCCGTCCTTGTCATTTATCCCGTTGATCGTGGCCATCGTGGTGGCTATGATGTGCTGTCTTACTATGGTTCAGTTTGCCCTTCCCTGATGGCTCATGATATTGAGCGTCTTTCCATGTGCTCATCGGCCATTGTGGTGTCTTTGGAGAAACTCTATTTGAGACCTTTCAATTGGGTTATTTGCCTTCATCGCTAAGAGTCTTCGTACAGTCTGGGTACAAGTCCCTCACCAATACGTGATTTGCAAATAACTTCCATTCTCTGGTTTGTCTTTTCACTTACTCGTCAGCAGCCTTTGCAGCAGAAGATTTTATTTTTGTTTTTTGATGAAGTTTAAGTTAGCTACTTCTATAGCTTGTGCAAGAAGGCTTTGGCTCACCTCAGATTGTAAAGATTTACTCCTACATTTTCTTCTTAGAGGTTTTCGTGTTAACTTGTACATCTAAGTCTGTGTCCCTTCTGAGTTCAGTGGTTGTGTGTGTGTGTGTGTGTGTGTGTGTGTGAGAGAGAGAGAGAGTTGGCCCTCATTCCTTTGCACGTGGACATTGGGGTGCTGGCACCGTTTGAGAAAAGACTGTTCCTTCCCCATGACGTTGTCTTGGCGTCCTTGTCCCAAAGCAGTTGACCCTACATTTCAGGGTTTACTTCCAGACTCTCAGTTCTGTTCTGTCCGTCTACACACATGTGACTTTCTGCCGACGCCGTGATGTTTTCATCACTGTCACTTCTCAGCAAGTCTTGGAATCAGGCAGAATGGATTCTCCAACTTTGCTCTTTTTCCAGACGGTTTTGTCTATCCCGGGTTCCTTAAATTTCCACATGGATCTTAGGATCAGCTTTTCAATTCCCGGAGAACAAAGCCAGTTGGGCTTTTGACTGGGGCCACAGGGGCTCTGCAGATCACTTGGGGAGTGTCGGCTTTGCGACGACATCAAGCCCTCTGACTCATGAATGAGGGGGGTGCCTTTCCGTTTATTCAGGTCTCAGGTTTCTTTCAAAAATGCTTTACACTTTTTTTTATTGAATTTATTGTTTTTGACGCTGTTGTAAGTTGACTTTTTTTCTTAATTGCATTTTGGAGTTATCGCTGGTATATGGAAATACAGTTGATTTTGTAGCATGTAAACTGAGCGAACTAATTTGTTCTAATGGTTTTTTAGTGGGCTCCTTAGGATTTTCTATATACAAAATCATGTCATCTGCAGATAAGAGAGAGGTTTCTGATTAGCATGCTTTTGATTTAATTGTCTTGCGTAACTGCGGTGGCTAGAATGCCCAGCACTATGTTGGTTAGGAGAGGCGGAGCGGACATCCTCGTCTTGGTCCCGATGTTCAGAGAAAGGCGATGAATCCTTACTGAAGTGTGAGGGTAGCTGTGGGTATTTGTAGACACCTTTTACCAGGTGGGGGGAGTTTCCTCCTGTTTCCACTTTGTTGAGAATTTCTCACGAAAGGGTGCGGGATTTTGTCAGATGCTTTTCCGGCACACGTTGGCACAATCTTGAATGTCTGTCCTTTATTCTGCTGGCGTGGTGTCTTACCCTGATTGGCTTTCACATGTTGACCTGGCCTTAATTTCCTGCGGCACGACTCCCTTGTCTCCTGCTGGCTTCGTGGGTCACCCTGTTCCTGTCTTTTGGAAAACACTGTGGACACGGCATTTTTCTTTAAATGTTTGCTACAATTCACAATTGAAGCCCTGTGGCTTTTCTTTGTGGGCAGTCTATTGATTTTTTTTTTTCACATTTATTTATTTTTGAGAGACAGAGCACAAGTGGGGGAGGGGCAGAGAGAGAGGGAGACGCAGAAGCTGAAGCAGGCTCCGGGCTCTGAGCCATCAGCACAGAGCCTGACGTGGGGCTTGAACTTATGAGCCACGAGATCATGACCCGAACCAAAGTCGAACACTCAACCAACTGAGCTACCCAGGCACCCCTCCCTTTTGAAAATTTTTTTTTAATGTTTATTTATTTTTGACAGCACGAGCTGGGGAAGGGCAGAGAGAGAGAGGGAGAGAGGGAGACACGGAACCCGAAGCGGGCTCCAGGCTCTGAGCTGTCAGCACAGAGCCCGACGCGGAGCTCGAACCCACGAACCGGGAGATCATGACCTGAGCCCAAGTCGGACGCTCAACCGACTGAGCCACCGGGTGCCCCAGAATCATTGTTGTTTCCTTAGGCTCGGTAGTAATGTCCCCTTTTGGATTGGCTCAACCTAGCTAAAAGTTTGTCAATTCTGTCAGTCTTTCCGGAGAACCAGCCTTTTGTCGGTTTTCTCTGTTGCTCTCCTCTTTTCTGTTCTGGTGATTCACCGTCTTCACCGTCTAACGTCTGCTTGCGTTTGGTTTAGTTTGTGCTGATGCTTCTCCATCACAAGGTGGCGCCTGTGGAGGGGGACTCGGGCTTGGGAGCTGCCCTTCTGCAGTCCCGGGAGCCCCAGAAAGTGCCGGCTGAGCTTCAGGTTCTCCATCCCTCAGCAGGGACGTGAACGTGGGCTCGCGCTTTGGGGGAGGGTTCCAGAAGAGACGGTCCACAGAGGGCACGGTCCCCGACAGCCACGCAGGCGCTCAGAAGGCCCCGTCCCACTTTGCCCCTCTCACGTGGAAACAAACACACGAGGTTGTTTCATCAAGAGATTTGTTTCATCAAGTTCCCGTTTGCTTCTGGGCAAAATTGAGCAACTCGGAACCCAGCGTCCTAGATGGCGTCCACCGGGGCGGGGGTGTCCACGCCCGGCACTCCGCTCTCCCGCCGCTCCTCGAATCCAGTGGGAATCCACGGCGGGAAAGGAGCAGTCCTCTGAGAAGACCCGGGAGGATTGTTTGGTCAGGAGGGCTGGGCTGCAAGGTGCCCTCTTCGTGGGTGGGAAGCCACATGTGTGTCCGTCGGGAGAGTTCAGGGCAAAAGGCTGTGTTCAAAGGCTCTCTGGCAGGTGTCCCGTGCCCTGGCGGGCCGTCCTGTGCGGCCAGAGTGGACTGGCCGGTGTTGGCCGGACTCCAGAGGGCGGCCTCCCGGACTGCGGGGTCGATGGCCTTCGGGGGTGGGTCTGGTGGCCCCGAGAGGGCGAGGCGTCCTCTGGCCTCAGCTGCCCGGGGCTGCCTCCTGACCTTCTCTCTGGGGAAGGGGGGCACGAGGTCTCGGGCGGTGACCGTCTCTTGCCGGCCCTTCCGAGTCCGTCTGTGTCTGTCCCGCCTGTCGCGCGGCTGCGGGCGGCTGAGCGGGCACCGCGGCCGACTCCGGTGTCCGCGTCTCCCACAGGCTGACGCGGTGCGATGGCGGCCCCGTCGGAAGGCGACGCTGCCTCCCTGCTGCCGGACCTGCCCGGGGGACCCCTGCAGGCCTACCGCGCCCGCGCCTCCTTCTGCTGGAAGGAGCTGGCGCTGTTCCTGGAAGGCGAGGACATGCTGCGCCTGAAGGTGAGGCTCTGGGCAGCATGCCGGGCGTCTGGCTCGCGGGCACAGGGGGCCCTGCGGCCCCTAAGGACCCTAAACACCCTACCTGGCCCCCGGCCTGGCCCGTGTCCTCGGAGGCCCCCCCCCCCCACCCCGGGCGAACACAGGTTGGTTAAGCTTCTGAGGCCTCAGGTCCCCGTGCCCGCGGCCGGAGGGGCCTTCGTCCGCCCCGGGGTTGCAGGGGTCGCCCGTGTCCCGCGGCACCAGTGGCCTCGGGAAGAGCCGGAGCGAGAGCGTGGCGCGTTGCCGTCCTTCGCCTTCGAGCCGGCCGTTCCCGTCTCCCGCATTTCCAGAAGAGCATCTTCTCGGCCCTGGAGGACGACCCCCTGTTCGCCCGCTCCCGCGGCCACGAGGTCTCCCTGGAGAAGCACCGAGAGCTGACCTTCCTCCGCTGCAAGCGGGTCTTGGGGCGCGCCCTCCTCCGCGTGGAGGACATGGTGCGGAACCCGCTGTCCGTGCTGACGCTGATCACCTGCCTGGGCACGTACGACTGGTCCCTGGCTCAGAAGTTCCTGCTGCACTTGCTGGTGAGTGGGCGGCGAGGAGGCCAAGGGGATCGAGCCCTTCACGCCCCACGTGAGGCGGGGGAGGGCACCGTCCGGGGCCGGGCGGGAGGAGGAGGTGCAAGAGAGGGTCCTCAGCGCACGAGAGGCAGACGCTGCCCGCGGGGTGTGGCGGCGGCTGGTGTTTGCTCGCTCGTAGGGTTTCGTGGGGTGTGTGTGTCTGGGGGAGGTTTCTTTAAGAGATTACTTTCTTGGGGCTTGAACTCGCGACGCTGAGACCGAGAGTCACGTGCTGTTTGTACCCACGGAGCCAGCCAGCCGTTGCTCTCTTAAGAGATTTCTAGAAAATAATATAGGAGGGGCGCCTGGGGGGCTCAGTCAGTTGAGTGTCTGACTTGGGCTCAGGTCATGATCTCACAGTCTGTGAGTTGGAGCCCCGCGTCGGGCTCTGTGCTGACAGCTCGGAGCCTGGAGCCTGCTTCGGATTCTGTGTCTCCCTCTCTCTCTGCCCCTCCCCCTGCTGACACTCTGTCTCTGTCTCTCTCTCTCTCAAAAATAAAAAAATAATATAGGAAACAAAACCAGAGATTAGAATGTGTGGGCAGATCTTGTGATGTTTGAGGGAGAAGTCCAGCTTCTTCCAGCTGTGTGTGCAAATTTGCATACGTGAGTCCTCGACGGGAGTGCCATGCAGTGAAAACCCCAGAAGAGAAGGAGCTTTGGGGGACTCTTTTGCTTTTATGCCAAAAAAACTTAAAAGAACCCCCCCCCAAAAGCCAAAAACAAGAAGGGAAGGGAAAGCAGGTCTGGGGAGACGCCAGCGCCCCCCGCCGGCACACGGGTGGAGGTGGAGAGGTGTGTGTGGCTGGGTGGGACGTGTGGCCCGTGTGCACCCTTTTCCCTCCTCTCCCCTGTCCCCTGCCGTCTCCACCTGTCCGCGGCCCCTGGGGACCTCCTGAAGGCATCTGAAGTGTGAAGTGCTTCTGCTGAGCATACCAGACACGGATTCCATCCCCCCCCCCCCCCCGCCCCGCTTCCCTGCCACGAGTGTCAAAGCACGTGTGTCTCCTGAGGCCCCGGGACCTCAGGACTCCTTGACTGCCACCGGTTTCTCTGATGATTCTATATTTTCAGGTTTTTGGATTCGCGATTTACAAGTCTGGTTCCGAAAGACATTTAGAATACCTTCCCAAGATCCTCAGCATGGAGGTGAGCTCAGAGTCCCGGCGGACCGTGAGCCCGTGGTCCCCAGATGTCTCTGCAAAGGGCCGCGTGCCAGAGGAGGTTCCGGGGAGCCGTGTGTGCCGAAACCCCAGCACCCGGTGCATTTAGCTTGTTGCCGTCGAAGCGAGGCCTTCCCTTTCCTTCCACGGCCCTGGCAAGGCGGCTGTCACCTCACCTACCCCGCCGTCCTCACAGGCTGAGGGACGTGGTGTCCCTAACACCCTGGTGGGTCAGGCGGGGGAGTGGGGATTTAGCGCTTTGACCTGGGGTTTTGTCCTTCAAGGAAGGACAGCAGCGGGTCCCTCCTGGAACCTTTCTTGCCTTACATTGTTTTGTGCTCCCGCGTTAGATTTTTGGATGTTTTGCTGTGACTGAAGTAAGTCACGGGAGTAACGCCAAGGCCATCAGAACGACCGCTCACTACGACCCCGCCACGGAGGTAGGTGTTACGTGCGCGTCGCGTGTGATGCGGTGTCCTTACGCCCAGAAACCCGTCTTTAGACACGTGTGCTTCTACCGTGCACACGGAGACCCCTCACCCGGGAGGGTGGCAGCTCCTGGGGGGAGAGGTTCCTTTCTTTGTTCACCTGCCTGCTGGGGTTTGGATGCGGCCCGGATCGTTTACAAAACCAACAGCGTGAAGAAGACTCTCCCCGGCGCTGGTCTTTGCTGGCTGCCCCTGCCCCCTGTGTGCGCCAGGCTCCGCCGGCCGGGGCCTGCCTCGTCCACTCCTGCCCCCGTGTCTGGCCCCTCCGGCCCCACTGCCCTCCTGCATCCCGTGGCCCGCGTGCAGACGTGTGTGGCGTTTGCGCCGTTGGCCGCTGCCTCCCATGTCCGCATCTCCGTCTAGCACGTCCCTGTGCAGGTGTCGGTCGCAGCACGGTGCGGTCGCGGGCTTTGTCCTCGCTCTCGGGGAGACACGTGTCCGCAAATGGGGTCATGATTTATCGGGTGGCTGGTGGCGCGGAGGGAAGGGAGGGCAGGGAGAGGATGGGGCGCACGGGTCGGGAAGCTTCCGCCCGTGGCCTCCGTGCTGTGCCGCTCCCACCCCCCGGCCCCTCTCCCACCGCCGGGTCAGTCTCGTCCGCTCCTCCGAGGACCGCGGTCCCCGCTGCTTGGTCTGCACCTGCCCTAGTGTTCCAGGAGCCCTTCGCCTGCCCCTTGTCGGTAGTGTGGTTTGCAAGAGTCCGTGTAACGGAAAGTAAAGCCCTGTGCTTGTGTATTTGCTTCTCATTCCTTCCTTCGTGCGTTCAGTGATGTGGGCTCCGTGCACACTGTGTGCTGAGGGGCTGTGTGCCAGCAGAGCAGAGCCATGAAGCCGAGGGGGGCTGAGGCGGGGCAGGGCAGGGCCAAGGGGAAGGTGGTCGTGGTGCAGTGCCCGTGGTCCCGTGCACCGGAGAACGGTGGGCAGAGAGCCGTCAGCGACAGCCCTCTTGGGTTTTCTATTGGCCTTTCAGCCACGAGGTACCTCTATCCGAACCCAGGTTTTGCTGGCCCGGCCCCGTCTCTTTTCTCTGCCCTCTGGTGCCGAGGGCTCTCGGTGCTGAGTGGGGAGGCGGAGAGGGCAGATCCCACGTGGCCTGGGGGCCTGGGCGAAGCCTGGCCGTCCATGGGGCGGCCTGCTTCTGACCTGCTTCCTCTCGGCACCCGTACTTCAGTGAGCGTGACGTCGCAGCGGGGGAGATCGGGAGCCCGAAGTCCTCTGTGGGCCGCTGGTCGGGCACCTGCTACGTGCCGGGCACTGCTTTCAGGGACCGGGCAGCTAGCGGTGAACGTGACACGTGAATCTTTGCTCTGGGGGATCCCTCGTGCCGGAGCAGAGACACGGACAGACAGCTGGAAGAAGTTAGGTGTGCCAGGGGGCCATGGAGACCTGGAGGGGACGGTGGCGGTACGCCACATGCAGGGAGGACGCCTGCAGAGCGGGGAGCAGAGGGGGGACTCCAGTCCCCCATCCCCCCGCTTTTCTTCAGCGGGGCGTCAACATCTGCGAGGTAGTCACACGGTGCGCTTGGAGGCCGTGACTCCGTACACACCGCTGGGCGGCACGAGGGGGTTCCCCGTGAGCCCTTCACAGCTTCCCACCTGCGGGGAGAAGGACACCCGCGGGGTCTGCCCGCAGTGGCCTGCAGGTTACAGGGGAGGCAGCTCGCCGTCGGACTCTGGCTTTGTCCAGCTGTCAAGCCCCCCGCCCAACCCTGGAATCGCTCACAGGCTCCCCTACCCCACCCGACTCATGGACCCTCCCGGCCCCCAGCCAGGGCCCCCGCCCCGTGTCTCCCCTGCTCGTCTCCTGCCTTGCTGAATACCCGGCGAGCCTCCCGGCCCCTCCCGTGACCCCCGGCTTCACTCACCCTGATGTCTTGAGGTGCCTTGTGCTCCTGGGCACGTGGCCCTCATGGAGCTCGTAGGCGGGGGGAGACCGTGGGAAAAGAAGGTCTGTCGCCGGTCAGAGCCCAGGGAGGGGTCAGGGAGGAGCGCACAGAGGAGGGGCCGCAGAAGACGAGCGTCGCGGTGACCGCTCCCCGGGCACCGGCCGGCTTCCGGAGAAGTTGGCGTATGTTTCATCGTCCGACCCCGGAGTGGTTTTCCGTACCGGTGTCTTCGTTAAGTCACAACACCCAGGGATCCGCTCCGTGTACGGGCCCCCCCTCGTGCCACACGGGAGCTAAAGCGTTCGCTCGGTTCTGCTCTTCTTCGGGGACTTTGAGCAGAGAACGTGGGATTCTGCACGTGTTTGGCGTGTCCGTTGGAACTTGGACTACGGCTCTAACCTTCTTTTTCCCCTCGCGCAGGAGTTCATCCTACATTCCCCGGACTTCGAGGCCGCCAAATTCTGGGTCGGCAACATGGGCAAGACGGCCACCCACGCCGTGGTGTTTGCCCAGCTGTACACGCCCGGGGGCCGCTGCCACGGCCTGCACTCCTTCTTGGTGCAGGTGAGGGGGCTCTCGGCGGGGAGGTCTCACCCACGGGCGCTTGGCTTCACTGGCAGGCGCCTTCATCGCAGCTGGGGCGGGGGCGCCCTTGGCTTCCAGTGAGCACACCGCAAGGACGCGGTGGACGCCCTGTAACGCACAGGACGGCCCGCCCACCCGCAAGAGGCAATTATCCGGCCCCCGATGGCGGTGGGCCGGGCTTGGTCAACCCTGGTCTAGACCTGAGGTCGTCTGAGGCAGAGTCGTCCTGTTCCTCCCGTGGCCACGTCGCCATCTTTCCAGACACTCTTCGCAAACCTGGGCTTCCCGGCCCCGCCTTCCTGCGGTTCTGAGCCAGCACGTCCGATGTGGGCTCCCGTGCCGACGTAAAGTCTGACTCCGGGGCCTTGACGTCTCCTGTTCCCGGGCCACACGCAGCAGCTACTGCCACGGGGGCGCCTGGGACCGATGGCCAGGCCTGGGCTTCCTGCCTCCCTGGTGGGGCCTGTCTCCCGACCGCCCGGGGCGGCTGCGGTGTCCCTGAACCCGGAGCTTCCGGAAGCTCCTCCGGGCCTTCCTGTCCCGGCCACCTGGATCCTGACCGAAGCCCCGCTGCCCTGCACCCCAACCCCACTCTGGCATTCTTGTTAAGACCTTCCGGGTGAGGGGCCTCTCGGAAGAGAAGAAAGTAAGCCGCGTCCCTTTGTCCTCATTGAGGTGAAATTCAAGTAATACGAAGTGAACCGAAATTCAGGGGCCTTTGGTGCCTTCCCAGTGTCGGGCATCCGCACCCGTGTCTAGTCCTAAAGCGTTTCCGTCTCCGGGAGGGCGCCCCGCACCGTTCCTCGCCCCCCCCCCCCACCCCCCCGCCCCCGGCAACCGCTCGCCTGCTCTCTGCCTCCACGGATTCGCCTGCACTGGACGTTCCACACGCAAGGAACCCTCCAACGTGAACCTCTGTGCCTCAGCCTGTTTTCTGAAGGCCATCCACGTCAGAACGTGCTCAGTATGTGTTAGAACTTCCGTGCTTTTTAAGGGGGGCGATAAGCCTTCGTGTGGATGGACCGCCGTTCGTGCACCTGGTTGCTGATGGGCATTCTGGCTGTTTCCACCTTGTTTCTGTCGTGAACGTTCACGAGCACCTGTCTGTCTGACCACGTGTTCTCCGTTCTCGGGGGTCCACACCCAGGAGCGCAAGTGCCGGGTCCTGGGGTGATTCCGTGTTTAACTGTTGGAGGAACTGCTGTACTGCTTTCCACGGTTCTGCCAATTTATACTCCCATCGGTAGCGCGTGAGGGTTCGGATTTTCTCATATCCTCGCCAATACGTATCTTCCTTTTTTTCTTAAATACGCACACGAGTGGGCATGGTAGTATTTGTTTTTGTTTTTGTTTTTTTTTTTTAACATTTATTTATTTTGGAGAGAGACAGAGACAGGATGCGAGTGGGTTAGGGGCAGAGAGAGAGGGAGACGCAGAATCTGAAGCAGGCTCCGAGCTGTCAGCACAGAGCCCGACGCGGGGCTTGAGCTCACGAGCGGTGAGATCATGACCTGAGCTGAAGTCGGACGCTCAACCGACTGAGCCACCCAGGCGCCCCTGTTGTGCTTTTGATGTGCATTTCCTTTTCCTTTTTTTCTTTTTGGAGAGTGCGCACAGGGGAGAGGGGCAGAGGGAGAGAGAGAATCCCAAGCGAGCTCCACACTCAGCACGGAGCCCGACGGGGGCAAGGGGCGGGGGGAGGGGAGGCTCGATCCCACGACCCTGGGGTCATGACCTGAACTGCAGTCAGGAGTCAGACGGTCCACCGACTGAGCCACCCAGGCGCCTCTGGATTCCCATTTTCTTCATGACCAGTAATGCTGAACATCTTTTCGTGTGCCAGTTGGCCACGTGTATATTTTCTTTGCAGAAATGTCTGTTCACGTCCCTTGCCCTGTGGAAATAAGCCAAGACCTCCCTTATGGGAAAGGCAAAGGTTGTGTGCTGCCTGGAGGGGGAGGTTTGGCCACTGTCCCTTGGGAGGTTGGGGCAGTGACTGCGTCTGGCCGGGGGAGTGGGCTTGGTTTTCTCAGGCTGGTCCCGGGCTGGCAGCAGGACAAGAGGAGAAGCTGTTAGCATCCTGCCAAGCTAAGTGACCCCATCTCTGACCGACCGTCACAGGCGTCTTGCTTGGCCGCCTGCACTGTTTGCTGTGGGTTATGGGTCAGAGCTCCAGTGTCACTGGTCGGGAGGCCGTCCATCGGTGCCATACATTCAGTCTCTTTCAGTCTCTTTTCTTTTCTTTTTTTGAGTTTGTTTATTTTGAGAGAGAGAGAGAGAGAATGTGAGTGCGTGCAGTCAGGAGAGGAGCGGAGAGAGAGGATCCCAGGCAGGCTCTGCACCGTCAGCACCGAGCCCGGGGATCGTGACCCGAGCCGAAATCGGGAGTCGGATGCTCCACTGGCTGAGCCCCCCAGGTGCCCTCGGTGCATTTCTGAAGTGGGCGGTTTGTCTCTGTTGTTGGGGTCGGAGAGCTCTCCGCACGTCCCGGAGGCCGACCCCTTATCCGGTAGGTGGTTGTCTCCCGTTCCGTAGGTCGTCGTCCCATTTTCTTGTTCGTGTCCTTGGAGGCGCAAAGGGTTTTAATTCCAGCCCCTTTTTCCCTTGTTGCTCGTGTCCTTATTTTCCAATTCGCATCGGAGCCACTGCAGACCAGGTTCACCTCAGGCCGCCCCCTGCTGTTTCTGGGTGTGTGTGTTTGTACCCGACGTGAACTTCTAGGGGGAAACTGGCTAGCTTTTGGCCCTGTTCAGTCTTTCTGTGCCGTGGTCGAGAGCGCCGTGGTGTTTTAGACTCTTTACGCACCGTGCTCTAGGGACTCAGCAGGGCTGTGTCGTGCCTCCATCCAGGGGAGCATTTCTGAGGCCGAGTGTGCGTCAGGCCGGGGCTCGCGGGGGGTGGGGTGGGGCGGGGGGGCGCTTCCCTGTCCCCGTGGAGGGAGAGAGCCTGAAAGGAGTGATCACAAGACTCTTCTAGGGTTGTGACGCACCTCACAGGTCGCAGCCGATGTGGCGCGATTTGTCGCAGGTTGGTTCTATACCAGGCGGGGAGCCTTCGCAGATTGTGGCAACGTGATACGGAAATCCACGCGATCAGGTTTGTTCGAGGAGTTTGACATTAACGCGTTCTGCCGTGGACTCAAGTCCGCCTCCTTTCCTTCACTGGGAGGTCAGTGCGGTATTTGGGGCCACCGCACCATCGTAGATTTCCCCGTGAACCGGAACCCACCCTGGCGGTATTTTTCTGTGCGATGACCCGAAACGCACCGGCTTGTTTTCTTTTAGTGCCTCTTCTCTCCATGTGCGCTTTCTTACCAGCGATTTTCTATTTTAAAATGTTATAAAAGGGTAGCGTCTGAACTGTCACTGGGTCTTACCGAAGAGTCGGAAGGGGGAAGAGCGTTTGCATTGGGGGTTCAGCCTTTGTTGTCCCCAAAATACCGTTATCGTGATGGTCAGTGTAGGCAGAAGAGTGTTCCTCTAAAATAAAAATTCCCAATAGTGCAGGCTCAGTATTCCCGCTCCCAGATGCTGTTGACCTTCGGGCTGGGTGATCCTCTTGGGGTGGGGCCGACCCGTGCGCTGGATGCCTGGGGCGCCCTCTGGGAGGGACAGCCGGCCGGCCTCAGGCGCCCTCGTCCCCGGCGGTCGGGGGGAGGGTGCCGGCTCACAGCGGGTGCGGAATCGCCCCCGTGAAGGTGTTCAGGGGGGACGCTCCGTGTCCCTGCACGGAGCTCGCACAGTGAGAACTGTCGGCTCGCCGCACCTGTACTTAGGGAAGCGTGTTTACCGGTCGCCCAAAGCCAATCTGGGGGTGGTTCTCCCCCCGCACGTAGGTGCACGGCCATCTTGTCATTCGCTACAGCCCGGCGCCAGCCCGGTGGCCGACTTGAACGTGACATGGGTGTTCCGGACGGCCTCCAGGCTGCGAGGACTCCTCAGCTGCTGGCCCGGCACCGTTGTAGCCAAATGGCACGAACCGGGGCCTTAAAACAGCAGGCGGTTACGGTCCGGGAGGCCGGGAGTCTGAGATCCGTGTCGAACCCCCCACCCCCCGCCAGGTTCTAGGGGACATCTTGTTCCTGCCTCGTCCCAGCCCCTGGTGGCCGCACCCTCTTCTCCCCACGTCCTCCCCTCCTCTGTCTCTTACAGGACACTTGTCATTGGACTTGGGGCCCAGCTGGGTCATCCGGGGCCCCCTCGTCTCCAGATCCTTCACTTAATTAGAGTCGCAAAGATCCCAGACGAGGTCACGTTTCTGAAGGGCACCACTTACCCCCTGCAGATACACGAAGGGAGCCCACGGCTTAGTCACCGGGGTTTTGTAACGTCTTCTTGAGATTTTTGTGTGGTCCTAACAGCTGCCGTTTGCGGCTTTCTGTGTCTCGTACAGATCCGGAACCCCAAGACCCTTCTTCCCATGCCGGGGGTGATGGTTGGCGACATAGGGAAGAAGCTTGGGCTGAACGGCATCGACAACGGGTGAGTGTGTGCCCGGCCCCGATGGCCGCGGTCTCCTCTGCAGGGTCATTAACCTGAGGGTGCTTGCTCGGCTCTCTGGTGCCTGCTGATTCCAGCTTGGGAGCCCCCAGGACCCTCAGTGCTGTCCTCACCCTCCCGGCCGCCTGTGGGGCCGGGAAAGCGTGCTGGGATGCACACGTCACCTGTCACTTGAGAGCTGTGTCACATACACACCCTGTGTCACACCCTCTCTCACATGCACACAGATCGTGTCCAATGCACCCTGTGTCCCACGTACCCCGTGTCATATACACATCGTGCTGCACACACTCTGGGGTCACACAGCCCCTGTCACGCCCACACCCGCGGGCTAGCCACCATCTGTTTCTGGAACAGATTTTGTGGTCCGCACATGCCCAGACGAGAGTGTGTGAGATTGTGCTTTCGGTCGAACTCCAGCAAATTCTTGCACAAGTAGAAATGTGGCTCAGCCTCGTTCCAGCTCCTGTGGCACGACAGGGGAAGATTTTCCACTCCTTAAAAAGGGCGCTTGGAGTTTTCAGTCGTGCTCGAAGAAGCATTCCTCAGCTTTCAAGCAAGAAGCTGGAGCTCTCCGGGGGTGCTGGCGCCCAGTCTGCTCTTAAAAGGTGGATGGCTGCCCTCACTGCCCTGGGGGGGGGCCCCGTCTGGGCCTCGTCTGGGCCCCCCGCGGCCTCCACCACGCCCGGTCAGAGCCACCCCACGAGGCCCGGACAAGGCGGCCGATCCCGGCAGGGCCTCAGAGTCTCCCAGCGGGGCCCGTCTGCCGCTCCCCTTCGTCTCGTGCTCGGGAGGGCGGCCCGCGGAGGTTGGAGGTCCCCAGGGGCCGAGCATCCCTCACCTGCAGATCCCCTGGGCGCCTCCTAAGGAATTTGAGAGGGGGCCCCTCCTGCCCGCCCTGCGCACAGCCCCGGGGGTCCTGGAAGGCCGGCCTGGACGCGGGGAGTGGCGTAGAGATCAGCGGCACCCAGGGGACAGCGCGTCACCTGCTGTCGGCCCGCCTCGTGGCTCTCTCAGCATCCGCCAGGTGCCAGGCCCGATGGCCCCGTCATAAGAGGGTGAATCGGACCCACAGAAACTGGCACCGAGAAGTAGGTGGCTGAGCAAGGACGTGGACAGCAGGCAGTCACTGCAGAGTGGGGCCGCCCTGCAGTGGTGCAGGGAGAGGGCCGGTACCCCCTGCAGGGGGGTGAGAGGAGAGTCCTGATGGGCCTCTGGAGGGGGTGGCGGGCTCTGAGGGCCGCCTGCGCGGGGACCACGGGAGAGCCTGGCCTGTTTGAGGGTCACGGCGGGCGCCCCCCGGCTCTCGGCAGGGCCCCTGTCTGAGGGCTCCCCACATCTCTCTGAGGGGCTGGGGGCTTGAAGGGACTTGTGCGGGGCGTCCCCGTTCCGGTCAGCAGTTTGGAAAGGGCCGTGCTCCCGCGTGCAGGACAGACTGAGGACGTGGCCCGGCAGAGAGCCCAGCAGTGGTTGTGTCAGTGAGCCGGGCCGGAGGGGGTGGGCGCTAGACGAAGACGGACGGAGGGAGGGGGTGGCCAGGACCCTGCTTGGGCGGAACTGGCGCCCTGCTCCCCTCTGGCTCGATGACGCCATGCTTTAAACCGCCGTCTCCCGTGGGTAAGCCAGAGAGCGTTCTGGATGGCACTCAAAGTGCTCTTGGTCATGAGATCGGTCGCCGTGGGAGCTCTCGGTATTCACAAGGTGGTTTGGGGTTTTTGTTCGGGTTATGGAACATCCAGTCCTCTGCCTGACCTTGTCCCTTAGACAAGGGAATAGGCTTTCCCAACCTGACAACGATAAAAAATAGCTTCCCTAAGTGACGTGGGAGTGAGTTGGCTCTTCTCAGCGTTTCGGAAGAAACGGATTTGATTGCTTTTGGATCACTGATACGGTAACGGTGTTCGTTTGTGTCACACGAGAGTTCAAAACCTTAGTTTGTTCATTTTTCACATCGTATCGTGGATTCTGGTATGAAATTGAAGGGTGAGAACCTGAAAAAAGTCAGTCGTCTCCTTTTTTCTTGACCGACCAGCTTTGTCCCAGCAGCGTCAGGAACCTGGCTCATGATTCCCAGTATGTGGCCATTGTTTTGGCCCAGAGCCCCGCCTCACGCACACCACATTTTTTCATTTAACCTTTTTAAAAAAACATTTTCTTGGGGCGCCTGGGTGGCTCAGTCGGTTAAGCGGCCGACTTCGGCTCAGGTCGTGATCTCACAATTCGTGAGTTCGAGCCCCACGTCAGGCTCTGTGCTGACAGCTCGGAGCCTGAAGCCTGTTTCAGATTCTGTGTTTCCCTCTCTCTGACCCTCCCCCATTCATGCTCTGTCTCTCTCTGTCTCAAAAATAAATAAACATTAAAAAAATTTAAAAAGAAAAAAAAGAAAAAAAACCATTTTCTTTTAATGTTTATTTACTTTTGAGACAGAGACAGTGAGAGCAGGAGAGGGGCAGAGAGAGATGGAGACAGGATCCAAAGCAGGCTCCAGGCTCTGAGCCGTCAGCACAGAGCCCGACTCGGGGCTCGAACTGTGAGATTGTGACCCGAGCTGAAGTCAGACACTTAAGCGACTGAGCCACCCATGCAGCCTCTATTGAAGCTTTTTAGCTAGAAAAACTCGTTGAAATTTCCTGTCTCTGTTATCTTCTCCCATTTTCTTTTTCTTTGGGGGATTGGCACCCTTTTGGCTTTCCTTTGCCCTTACTTGACTGGGTTTCTGGAAGGAGAGGAGACTGATGCCAGGGCCAGAGCCCCGTGTCACCAGAAGTCCTGCCATATCTCCCCACAGATTTGCCATGTTCCACAAGGTGAGAATTCCTCGCCGAGCCCTCCTGAACCAGACTGGAGACGTCACCCCCGAGGGTACCTACGTCACCCCCTTTAAGGTACAGGTGTCTCCAGGTGGGGAAGCTTGCGGGTGGAAGGCCCTCTGCTGCACAGGACGCTCCCGGGGCTTGCCCGGAGACCCGTCCCAGCTGGGTTGGCCAGTGGCAAACCCCGCTCGGTTCAGGTTCCAGTGTCACCAACAAGGAAGGCGGCACTTGGGTCCCCTGCACCCCCAGGGCATGATGCCAGACGCTGCTCACCCCCCCAGCCCTCCAGGGCTGCTCAGGGAGGCTGCCCCCTGTTGGTGCTGTTCCCCCAAAGGGTTTAAGGGCGTGTGGCGGCCATCCCAAATGGGGGTGACAGTGTTCTCTGGTGTCCGGGGCTCACCACATCCCGGAGTCCTTTGAGTGATAGACACACGGTGGTCACGGACACACTGGAGCAGTTGGTCGCCTCCCGGTGTCTGAGGTCAGGTGGGCCCGTCGGAGGAGGACTCTGTCCAAGGACACGCACCGCCTGACTGGAGTCGGGACGGCAGGATTGGAAGGAAGCGTGGCACGGGCGCTAGGGACGAGAAGTCAGCACGACACCAGAGTCTCTTCGAAACGGAAAGAGTAACATCAACCGTTCGCTAGACGCTAACCAGACGGCAAAGGAACGGAAGGCACACGAGGAGGGGACGAACGGAGCAGGTGCGGGTCAGAGGCTGGGAGGCCCGAGGGAAGGGTCCGCGGAAGGCGCAGCAGAGGCCAAAGCAGCGCGAGAGGAGGCAAGTGTGGGAGCAGCAGGGGCGAAGAGCGTCCGAGGACGGGGAGAAGACCCGACCGAGGGCCCGTGCGGCACGCCGCAGAGACATGAGAACGTTTCCCAGAGACGCACCCGGGATCTCCGGAGAGGGCGCAGCTCTGGCTCCCACGGAGCGAAGCTCCCTGAGCCTCCGGGTTTCTGCGTGCGAGGAGGCGGCGGGGTGACCCCCAAAGTGTCGTGCGCGTGTGGGGTGTGGGGAACGCCCTCCGGCAGGCGCGGGCTCGCGAGGTGGCCACGCCGGTTCCACCGTGGGTGTGACTGCGGAAGAAAAGTCTAAAGAATGAAAGAAGCGAAGCCGGGAGAGGCGGCAAGAGGTGAGGGAGGTCGGGGTGCCCGGAGGAGTTAAGACTGGCAGCGGGATGTGCCCACGGCACCGCCACTGTGGGACACGGTGCCCGGGGCCCTGAGGTCTGCAGCGGATTGACACGATGCCGTGATGCCGTGAGGCCGTTCGCGTCGTGAAAGAACACGTGAAAGGACGCCATCAGGAAGGTCGTCTTCCGCAGGGAGGGAGGATTCTGGGGCACCGGGGGTCACGGGAACGGGACGCTGGCACCAAGTGGCGACGCCTTGGCGCTGGGTCCCTGCTTCGTGCCGGGCGTGGCTAAGCCTTGGGGGGCTCCGGGCGGCTGGGGGTGGCGCCCTGTGGGGCACTCATCCCTCCTCCTGCAGCCGGAGGGTCCCTGCTGGGGGCCTTATGACACCTGTGCCTCCGCAGCCCGGCCCGCCCGGCGGTCCTGGCATGGGGGTGCACGGCGGGGGGCGCCCAGGGAACCATCAGGCGCGGCCGTCTGCGTGCTGCTGTCCCCGAGGCCGCCAGGAGTCCCGCTCGCGCTCACCACGTGTGCTTTCTCTGTAGGACGCCAAGCAGCGCTTCGGGGCATCCCTGAACAACCTCTCCATGGGTCGGGCCATCATCGTGGCCATGTCCGTGGTGAACTTAAAGCTGGCCGTTTCCATAGCCCTTCGTTTCTCAGCCACGCGGCGTCAGTTTGGGCCGACAGACGAGGAGGAGGTACCGGTGCTCGAGTATCAGACGCAGGTACGGCTGTGGCGGGCGTCCCGGCCTGTCCCTCCTGTCGCGGGGGCACCTGCGGGTCTCTGAGCCGCTGCGCTCTGGCTGCTGGGGGGCCGTCAGACCCCGTCAGGCAACGGTCAGGGCAACTGACGGGAAGGAGCCTGGCCGCTGGGCGGGAGGCTTCTCGAACCTGGGTTTTCGGGAAAAGGCGTGTGTGCGGTAGCCCGAATGAGGCCCTTGGAAGAAGCGTGTGCTGGTGAGGCTCCCGCGCGGTTGCGCGCAAAGCCTCCGCGGGGTCCGGCGGTGGCGGCTCGTCCCGGGCCCCACTCTCTGGCTCCCTCACCACGTCCCGAAGAAGCGACCCCGCGGGAAAAATCCGCCGTGGCAGCCGGGCGCTCGGGCCGTTTGTGGTGACAGCATTTAGAGTAGCGGGAGGGATGCTCGTCCGGCCCGTCCTTGGGGATGAGGCGGCCTGGATGCCAAAGGGGGCGCGGTTTTATCCCGGGAGCACGCGGTGCTTGTGCGGTATCCGCCCTTCTCCCGCCCGGCCTCCACGCTTCTCACACGCCTTCCTGGCGCACTTGGCCTTCACCGGGTGGGGCGCAGTCCCAGTTCACAGGTGGGGGCATCGAGGGTCAGACAGGGGGCTCCTGTCCGAGTCCGGCAGTGAAGCCCGGCCCCGTCTCGGGCCGAGCACTGTGGAAACGCAGGGGTGTTTGAGGGAGAGCCTGAGGGAACCGTAAGAGAATCTCTGTTTCTTCTCCCGCTTCTCACCGTGGCCGCGTGCCTGTTTTAGTAATAAGCAAACTAGGAGAAGCAGAATGTCTGTGGCGCACGCCGTTCCTTCCCCCGCGAGCCCCGTGGCCTTTGCGAGGTCAGCGCGCCCGACTGCTGGTCATCGAGGGTGAATCACGGTCCGGGAGCCCACTCGGGCCACTACGCTCGGGCTCCACCCTGCTGGCCGCGTGCCCTTGGGCAGGGCCGCCTTGTGCCGCCTCCCCGGGGTCTGGGTTCCTCACGGACCAGAACCGATGATGACGCCTCCTCGTGGGGTGGCTATGAGGATTAAACGCCTGAGTCCATGGAGAGCGGTTGGCAGGATGTGTGGCCCTCTGTTCCGTAAGCGGTAGGCGGGGGTGGTGCCCGTTTGCCGGGTCCTTTCCCGCTTTTTCCTCCACGCCCTTCCAGCCGTGCGGCGCTGGGCGTGCAGAGACCCCCTCCCTGCCCGGGCGGACTCCTGGCCCCCTGTGGGCCTCACTTTCCCAGGTGGCTGAGGGGTCATCACTTGGCCCCTGGTGGGCATTCAAAGCCCAAGCGATCACCTGTGCAGCCCGGCGTGGCGGGGGGGCCGATAGTCACCCTCCCAGCGGTCCCGTTGGTGAGACCCCTGAACCTGGTACACAGAGAGCACCTTTGAGTGAGGCTGAGTTGGGTTCCCTGCGAGCGGCCGGGGGGGGTGGGGGGTCCCTGAGGGGGGTGCTGGGTTCCCTACGAGGCGGGGGTGCGTTTTCTGAGGAGGAGTTGGTTCCCTACGAAGGGAGGGGTGTGTCTCTGCCCGGGGGCGAGGGGGGCTCTCCGCCAAGGGGGTGGGTTCAGGAGGAGGAGGGTGTTGTCTGCGGGCGGGGGCGGGCTCTGTGGGAGGACCGTGCTGTGTTAACGTGAGCGTCTCGTCGATTTTAGCGATGGCGCTTACTTCCCTACCTGGCGGCTGTGTATGCCTTAGACCACTTTTCCAAATGGCTCTTCCTGAACTTGGCGGAGTTTCAGCAAGGCCTCATGGCAACGGACCGCAGCACCAGGCAGGTGAGAGGCGATTCTCTTTTCTCCGCGGTGTTGAACCTCGTTAGCTGTCGCCGAGGTTGAACGGCACACATCAACCCGTCTTCCCGAACGACATCTGTCCGTCCGTGGCGGCCTCGTGGGGCGAACGTGAGGCGTGTCCTTAGCCGTGCCCCGCCCCCCCGCTCAGGACCCCCAGAACCCTCGCTGCGGTGTGGACCGTTCGGGTGTGCGTCCGTATTCCTGCTCCTCAAGGACGGGCTGACGTGACTCCTAATTCCAGTCCGTGAGCTCAGCTGGCCTTCTGCTTTTGAAAACATGATGAGTTTGCACAATCCACATTACCGGCCCCTCAGTAGATTTCACGGCTCCGATCCTTTCGTAAACAATCCTGCAAAGGCTGAATCCAGCTGACTGGATTTGAATGGACAGTCAAGGATTTATGCCAGATTTGAGCGTCCGCTGAGCTCAGGCACTGTGTAAAGTCATCCTTGGCTGATTCCTGCGTAAACAGTTTACGACAGACTTTCCATAGTCCCTCACGTTGCCTCCCGGGCACGAGTGAAATGTGAATCACGAGAAAACAGGTTTGAAAACAGGTCAGAAATCCTGCCGATCGGTGTGAAGTCCAACACCCTAAAAAGCCTGTACCAAATTAGCACGTTTTGGAATATTCAGCGT
The DNA here is from genome assembly GCF_046562875.1 of Panthera onca. Lineage (NCBI taxonomy): Eukaryota > Metazoa > Chordata > Mammalia > Carnivora > Felidae > Panthera > Panthera onca. The sequence goes on from NC_138342.1 coordinate 3,227,034, forward strand.
AAACGTCCGGGAGTCGGGAGGCGGCCAGCAGGGTGCACTGCGCGGCAAAGCACAGGCCCTGGGAGCACGGGGATGAGTCACTGAAGCTTCCGCAGCTGACATCGGACTCATCCCGTTCGTAACGTTAGGGTGATCACGCTTTATTCTTTCCGAAACCCAGCGGTTTAACCGGCGCACGGCAGGGCCTGGGAGTGGCCCTGACGTTTTCAAGTTGAAAACATTGGCAAAACGGACCATCTCATTTAGCGGGGCTGTGTGTTCATCTCTCTTGTTTCTGTGAAACGTCAGGTAGAAGCAAAGGGTGAGACCCGCCCCGAGACGCTGGCCGGGACACCCTTACGGAGACGACTGTGGCTCCCTGTCACCCACGCTGTCTCCTGGGCCCCGGGCCCGCCCGCCCCTCTCCTCAGAGGGGCGCACCCTCCCCGCCCCGCCTTCGGGTCTTCCTTCCTCCGCAGGTGCTCCGCTTCAGGTTCACGAGCTTCACGGGAAGGGAGCCGTGATGGACTCCTTGCTTCTGTGCTTTGCGTCTGTGATCACCCTTATGCCCCCGGCGTCTATTTGCTGCACAGAGCCCCGGTCCATCTGCTCGTTGCCATGGAACCGTCTGTACCACAGTGTAGCCACTCCCCTTTTCAGGTTAAGGTGGTTTTTTGTTTTTTCCTTTGTCCCGCAGCTGTCGCGTGTCTTAGATAAGACTAGAGGGGACGTGAGCCTTCGACGCTAGGGGCGAACTGACCTCTGACCTCCGGTCATCTCTTGATGAAAAGAGGTCAGCCTCTTTTCATCTCTTCTTGTCGATTTCCTCTCCCAAGGCAGAGCTCGGACGTGAGATCCACGCCTTGGTGTCGGGCAGCAAGCCCCTGGCTTCGTGGACCGCGCAGCGGGGAATTCAGGAATGCCGGGAGGCGTGCGGAGGACACGGCTATCTGGCGGGTAGGTCTTGAGAGGCGTGACGGTTTCCTGTCCGTAGCCCTCCTTTTGGCTCAAGGGGTCCGCAGACTGCAGCCAGGCGCCCAAAGTCAGCCACCGCCGGTTTTTGCGAATCAAGTTTCATCGGCACGTGGCCACACCCGTCCGTCCATGGGTTTCCTGTTGCCGCATTCGCACGACGAACGGAGTCGCGTCGTCTGCGTCGAGCCTGAGATCAGGCTCAGCGTCTGGCCTTTTCCAAAGCAAGTTTGCCGACCCCCTGGCCTAGACACATCCCTGCGCTCTCCGAGGCCTCATGTTCCCACGTCTGAGGAGAGACGGTGCGAAGGGCCCGCCGACGACCAGAGCAGAAAGCACGTGATCCGTTTGTTGAGTCGTGACTTTTCGGCGACTGACCTGGCAGTAAACCAACAGCGGACTTTGTTCTGGTGAAAGATTCTCAAACGTAGGAAAAGAGAGTTTTTTCTTGGCATTGGCTGTCGTTTGGGCAGCTGGTGTGTGGTAAAGAGAGCAGGCAGGCGACAGCCTCTGACCAGCTCCTGCCCTGCCAGTCACGGGCCCGCCAGCTAGCCTCGCTGCGCCTCAGTTTCCCTACCTACGAACCAGGGTCAACAGGAGCGTACCGCGACACGGGCACGTGCGGTGCTTATGTGAGTTAATACACGTGAAGTGGTTGGCACCGCGTCGGGCCTGTGGCACGTGGCCAGGGGCCGCGTCACCGTTGGAACTTTCGGTACTCTCGCAGATGCCGTAATCATTCGTGAGCTTCCCGTGGGCCACTCTGAAATAATTAAAAAAAAAAAAATCAACGTTCATTCATTTTTTTGAGAGAGAGAGAGACAGAGCGTGTGCAGGGGAGGGGCAGAGAGAGGGAGACACAGAATCCGAAGCGGGCTCCAGGCTCCGAGCCGTCAGCACAGAGCCCCACGCGGGGCTCGAACTCACCGTGAGATCGTGACCTGAGCTGAAGTCGGACGCTCAACCGACTGAGCCCCCCAGGCGTCTAACATCCAGTTACTCCCAGAAGGCCATGCGCCTCCCAAACAGCAGAACGCGACAGCCTCGTATCAGCGGATACCTTCAGAAGCGTTGCAGGCTCTTGCCGAGCTCGAGCATGTCAGTGACGGGCTGTGGATGATCACGTGCTCCCAGTGAGGATCTGTCCCGTTCCTTGTCACGTGGGCGGTCCTCGGCCGTCCCTCGGCTGCCTCCGCCTCCCCCTTCCCTGCTGACGAACAGGCGACCGTGGCTGTGCTGTGTCACTCACCCATGCTGTCCTCTGTGCAGCGTTCTGTAGTTTCTGTCGTTACGACTCCTGGAGTCCCTGTAAACAGTTGGCCGTTTTGGGCCGTAAGTGGGATAATGAACTTGAACGTGCAGCAGTGCAGACGACAAGAAACTCCTGTGTCCGTGTCCTGTGTATAAACGCCAGGCCGCAGTGGGCGAGACCCGACTCAGCGGGGCGGATGTCACGGGCCCTGTCCAGGTTTAATAGCAATTGCAAGTTATTTCTCCGTGGCCTCACCCGACTGTTTCTGTAGGGAGGTCTCTCTACGGCCTGGGGCACCGAGTCGGGGGAAAACGATCAGGGTGGCACAGGTGACCGCAAGCCCGGCGGCGGCTACAGAACCTCGTGCGCCCTCTCTGGCCCCTTTCCCAGCAGCGTGTGAGCCTGGGAGGCTCCCGCTTTTCCCTCTTGCTCCTCCCGGCCCAGCCTGGCCTGTGGAGAACATTCTCCATCAGGGGATGGAGACCCAGACGGGAGGGTCTGGAAATCGGCGGGGGAGACAACAAAAAAAAGCTGAGCGTCGTCTTCTGATACCTGACGTTTCTTGTGTAAAAAAATGCCACGGGGTGGGCAGCTCCCCTGAGGGGCCCATGTCTGTGAGCGACCCTAGCGAGGCCCACGGTCAGCAGGGGAGAGGGAGACGCGGGCGACGCAGGGCATTTCTCGAGCGCCGCGCCGTGGGCGTCGGGGGCCTGGCCGCGTGGCTCCGTGTGTCCCCTTAAAGGCAGAGCGGCCAGGCTGGGAGGTGGAAACCTGGCTGGGGAGGAGCGGGGCCTCTGCTGCCTCGGAGTGCGGTGTCTCGGTCGGGCCGGGGGATGGTGGCAGTACCGTCCCGTGAGCGCAGGGAGTGATGAAGCGCGTGGCTCCGTTGCAGTGAACCGCCTGGGCGACCTCAGGAACGAGAACGACCCCAACTGCACGTACGAAGGGGACAACAACGTCCTGCTGCAGCAGACCAGCGGCTACTTGCTCGGCCTGCTGGAGCTCCGCCTCCAGGGTAAGGCCCCGCCCCCGCTGGTGCAGCTGAGCCGTCCGGGCCCCCCCCGCCGGGCCAGCTCGTCCACCCGTGTCTGCAGGAAGGACGTGTGTCCTCAGGCAGTGACTCACCACCTTCCGGTGGGGGCGGGGGGGTCAGCGAGGCGGGGCGGCGTCCGTCACTCCGGGTCCTGGGTGTGCTTGTAGGTAGCGCTCGCCTTGAGAGCCCTCTGGGGACCGTGGACTTTCTGGAAGCCTATCCCGACATCCTCAACCAGAGGTTCTCGTGCCCCAGCATCGCCGGCTGCTTGGAATCGTCAGGTGAGCACTCTCTCTCCCTATGTCCCTCCCCTCGTGATCCTGGGGGGCACACTGTACCGCAGTGGGGGGCTTTGGTAGGGCCTGTAGGCGGCTGGTCGGTTCCTACGTTCACCCAGCACCTCCCCAGCCTGACTCCTGAGTCGGGTGCTGCCTCCCCCTCTGAGGGCGAAGACGGAGAGGCTCTGGGTTCCTGCCTCGCTGGGCAGCTGGGCTCCTGCCCACCGGCTGCCCCTGTGACTGAGCCGTTTTCACAGGAAGCTGGGGCCCTTTTGCTCAGGGCCTTTGCACGTGCCGGCCACACTGGCATCACCTCCGCGGCCCCCGCTCTGCAGTGTGCTCACCCCCCTCGGCCTCTGCACAGGCTCAGCGGCCGTGACCATTGGTCCCCGTGCTCGTCTTGTGTGGCCGTGACAGCCTGGCGGGGGGGCAGAGCCAGCCGCGACTGGGTTCCTGCTCTCACGCGGCATTATGGTCCAATAGGGACAGGCCTGTGCAAAGGAGCAGGGGCTCTGCATGGCAGGGGCCCACACACTGGGCTTGGCTGCCCAGGACAGCCCGTCTGAGATCTCAGTGACACGGACGGGGTGGCCACGGGGCGGGGGCGGGGATGTGCCCAGCGGAGCGTGCGCGTTGATCCAGGGCTGGGGGAAACACGGGACTCTGGAGAAGAGAGCGGCTGACTGACAGGTCTGTGTGTGCGCTGTGACGATTCACTCTGAAACGTCCCTCTGGAGCGAAGGCCGCTCTGTCCGCCTTGGGAACAGAGCAACACGAGAGAAGATGGGTGTCCCGGACGGGGCGGTGGCGGTGCTGGTCGGGGGGCAGTGTGAGGTGGGGCGGCTCTGGTCGCGTCCCCCGCTCCGTCCGGTCCCCTCCACGTCCCCACGCTCCCCCGGCGCCCAGGCCCAGGAAGGTCCAGCGGCGCGTCCGTGGTATCCGTGCCGAGCCCGGGTCAGGCCCGGCCTGTTGCGCTCCGAGGCCCAGCACCAGCCCCCAGAAGCTCCCGGAGGAGACTCCCACAGGAACAGGGCTGGAACTCGTGCCCGGGCCTGCACCTCCCGCGGGGCCCCGCTCAGCTTTTTGTCAAGTCCCGTGTCAGACACGCGGCGCTCGAAGCCACCGCAGAAACGTCACTGGTCTCACCGTCGTCCGACCCGTGAGCACCGAACGCACCTGCTTCATTCCTCCCCGAAACGCCTGTTTCCGCGCCCTCGCGGACTGCCTCTGTGGGCTGGTGGCGAGGCGGACCTCGGAGCACGCGTCCTTGCGGCTGGAAAGGAGCCGCTCTTCCGCTGAGCCTCCCGGGACCTGGAAGTGCAGCCCACCCGCCAGGAGAGCGAGAGGGCGCCCGGCCGCCTGGGTCTGCTCCGGCCCTGCCCGCCTCGGCCTGCTGGCCACGCCCGGGGCGATAGCAGCATCCGCCTCTCCAGGCTCTTCTCTTTTTTTTAAACGTTTATTTATTTTTGAGATGGAGAGCAAGCGGGGAGGGGCAGAGAGAGAGGGAGAGAGAGAATCCGAAGCGGGCTCTCCACTGTCAGCGCACAGAGCCTGGCTCGGGGCTCAAACCCAGGAACCGTAAGGCCATGACCTGAGCCAGAATCAAGAGCCGGACACGTAGCCAACTCTTAACCCAGCAGCCGCAGGGGGAAAGGCAACTTCTTCCAGAAGCACAGGCGTCCCTGAGTGGGCAGGGACAGGCTCTCGTGGGGACACTGGGCCCCGTGCTCCTATCATCTTGTGTTCGGGACTCGTCGGCCACTGCGGTAAACGCAGCCACGCGTGGCTCTGGCCTCCCCAGACTCACCGCGAGATGCCCTTTGTTCCCCCGGCCGCTGTCAGCAGAGCGCCTGCGGCGTGGGAGGAGGGCAGCTGCGTCAGGAGACCCCAGAGTCCGCGTCCGCTGGGGTCCGGGGGCCGCTGGGTCCTCCGGGTACAGGACCTGCCGCCCGCCCGCCCACCCGCCAGGGACCGAGAGCCCGAGACATCGCAGTAGCCGCGGGTGCTGGAACCGGCCGCACACCGTCCGCTTGGCCCCGCGGGGCACGCACTGCTCACGTCTCCCTAGAGGTGGCTGGGCCGGGTGGCCCCGGCCGGCCCAGCCCATGTCAGCAGCCGGGGCAAGAGTAGGACCCAGGCGGGCTGGCTTCCCAGCTGGCTCTCCTCCATCGTCATCCAGGAAGGTTCTGCCCTAACCGCTTGATTTCTCATCGGTCGCCACGTTCTGTCACGGCTTTCCGGACACACGGTACACGCGGTGGGACACGATTGAAGATCGGTTTCAGATGGTGGCAGAGCTCCCCAGCCCAGCGTTGCTACAGAACGCGCCGGAAAATAACCTAATGCCTCTCGCGACGTCAACGCCACCAGAATTTTTCCCCAGAAACCGTCACCCGTCGTGAAACCAGACGGAACACCAGCGGTCTGCCAGCCGCGTGACGTCCCCAGGACTCCGCACGGGTCCCCCCCGCTGCCCCTCGCGGACACCGAAAGCCGAGGCAGCACCTGCGAACCCGCGGCAGGACACGTGCCCGGACAGAGTCATGTTTTCCCTGTGACTGCCCTGGCCTGCGTTTTCGGGAGGAAACAATGCAGCTGAAGTTCCTTTGGCGACAGTGCCCGACCCCGAATGCCGACGCTCCTCTCCGCGCACGGAGGAGGCAGCGTGCGGCGCGTGGCCGGCCCCTTGTCCCTGGGGCGTGTGGCCATCACATCCCACACGTGGGCCGTGGCTCGCGTCGGCTGCGTCCTTGCTAAAGAGTACGGGAAGTCTTCCTGACCCTCGAGCTCTGTAGGACCGGGACACGAGACCCTTCAGTGCAGAGAGCCGCCTGCCGGGAAGGTGCAGAGGGTTTCCTTCAGCGGCGGGCGGGGGGTCACGGCTCTGCCTTCCGCATCTCCCCGCTTCCTCTGACCCGCAGGCCAGCGTGTGTGCTGAGGACGGGTTTCGCAAATGTCCCGGCGCCTTTGAGGACCTGTGCTGCCACCTGACACGAGGCCCGGTTCTTTCCTTTCCTTGGCTGATCTGCAGTCCGACCTGCGCTTCTCACAGCCGTGTGCGCACCAGGCAGAGGCTCGCCTCCTACCACCCGTTCAGCGGGTTCCGGGCCGCAGTCACGGGGCTCAGGCTCTGGAGTCCACGAGACCTACGGCTGGGCACTTGGCCTCTCCGAGCCTCAGTTTCCCCTGCAGTACACAGTCGTCCCCACGCTGCTCTCGGTGGGGCCTGGCCCACGGTGCGCTCTCACTGGGGGCCACCGCTCCAAGCCCTCCCTCGGGAGGGACGGAGCAGGGAGAACTCAGCTGTCTCCCCGGCGGCCGGCTCCGCGGGGGGTCTTGCGGGTTTAGAGGAGGTCGTGTGGGAGCACCGGGTGTGGGGGCACGGACGGAGAGCAGGCCACACCCAGACCCTGCCACGCCAGCCCTGGGGCTGGTGCCAGTCAGCCGAGCCTTGCTTTCTGGGCCCACCGAGGTTGGGGCCCCACCCTGGAAGGGGGGATCGGCCAGGAAACAGGGGTCTAGCAGAGGCAGTGTCGGGGGAGGCAGAGAGGTGGTTGGAAGGTGGCTGGCCGGCCTAGAGGGGCTTGCTGGACGGAGGGCTGGGTGAGAACAAAGCCCCCGGGGGGAGGGGAGGGGAGGGGTCATGACACGGGGGGTTCTGGTGTCACTCGTGGAGCCAAGTGCCCGGCGGGTATGTCCAGATGCCCCGGGACCAGGAGGTGGGGCAGGGCTGTGCTCGCTGCAGAGGCTGGGGGTGGGAGGTCCTTCCTGCCTCTCCCAGCCTCCAGGGCCCCCGGCACTCCTCGGCTCTTGGTCGCATCACTCCGTGTCTCCTCCATGCCCTATGGGCCCCCCCCATATGTGTATCTCCCCTCTGAGAGGACACTTGTTGGATTTAGGGCCCGCACTCTCCAGGGGAGTCTCTAGAATCCTTAGCTGCTTACGGCTGCCTTTTCCCAAGAAAGACACTTGCAGGCTTCGCGTCAGGACGTGAGCGTGTCTTTTGGGGGCCCCCGCAGAGCCACCACACGTGGCCAGACTCTGGCACGGGCTCGAGGAGGCCCCAGAGGAACCGGGGTCGCCGTGTGCGCTCGGCGTGTGAGCTTTGTCTCGGCCCCGTGAGTGAGTTTATTTGTTCTTTCACGGACCTCTCAGTTGTGCTGAGACAGTCGAGTGTCCGCGGCAGGGCCCCGGCGAGTGCCGCCTGTCTTCCCCGGGAGTGGGCTGTGTGACGCAGGAGGAATCCCCGGGACCCTCCGCCCAGGCTTTGGGGCCGGACCCAGTGTGGCCAGGTCCCCGTGGTCCCTTCTGGGGGCCCCGCGCCGAGGGCGACCGCTGAGCACAAGGGCTCCCAGGCCAGGGGGCGCCCTGCGGCCTTCCCTCTTCCGGCCCCTCCCAGCACGTGCCTGTCTGTCTACACTCTGTGGTGCCACCTCCTTTCTTGCCTAGAGCTCCTTGGGAGGAAGGCGCGTGGGCTGAGGCCCCGGGAGGGCCAGCGAGAAGCCCCCGCTCAGCTGCCCGCTAGTCCCAGGGAGACCAAGGGCCGTGCTGGCCACTGAACAGACACCCCTTCCTCCCGCCACTCGCCCGCCATCTGCCGCGAAGCCGTCCTCTCGTCCGTGCAGGGCCGTAGTGACACTGAGGCGACGCGCCCCGTCTCGTCACCCAGAACTTGCCGCCATCCCAAAGTGGCTTCGTGGCCCCATGGCCTCAGCCGGAGCCAGAACGTGCCCTCCCGGTGCCTGTCCCGGCCTGGGGCCGTGCCCTCCCGGTGCCTCCGTGTCCGTGAACCGGGCCCGCCTCGCACTCTCGCCACGAAGATCACTGTGCACCGTGCAGCCTCAGCCCCTCCTGCCCGTGTAAGTGCTCTGCACACGTGGGTGCTCTATCGTTACTTTCCCTTCTGTGTCCTTGTCTTGAAGTCCCGCTGGCGGCATACGAGTGGCTGGTCTGTTACCTGCTCCGAGAGAGTGTGCAAAAGGTAAACCAAGAGAAGAGATCAGGAAGCAGTGATTTTGAAGCAAGAAACAACAGCCAGGTATGCTTGTTCTTGAAACTGCTTTTTGAATTTGCTTTGAATTTCTGTGCTGCCCTGTCCCCGTAAGCTGAATGTCCTGCTGGTGGCCGGCCAGGCCCTCCTGCCCCTGTGCCCTCAGGTGCACGACCTGTCTGCACCCTAGTTTGCTGCAGGGACCTTGCTGGATTGTGGGTGTCATGTTTAAAGTGCTCAGTGTCCTCGGGGCACCTGGATGGCTCAGTCGGTTGAGCGTCCCACTTCAGCTCAGGTCATGATGTTGTGGTTTGTGGGTTCGAGCCCCGCGTCGGGCTCTGTGCTGCAGCTCGGAGCCTGAAGCCTGCTTCGGATTCTGTGTCCCCCTCTCTCTCTGCTCCTTCCCCACTCATGCTCTGTCTCTCTCTCTCTTAAAAATAAACATTCAAAAAAAATTTAAAAAAAAACAAAGTGCTCAGTGTCCAGAGCTGTCACTATTGGAGCTGGGACGCTGGGCTCTGGGGCCAGGCACCAGCCCTGGTCCCTCCCAGCCGACCAGCGACAGCTTGGTGACTCACGTGAGGTCCCCCCGGCCCTGCACTTGGTTGCTCTCAGGTCATTACTGCCCTTCTCAAGGAGCCTCAGGTCCCAGGGTGGCTTTGGTTCTCGTGTTCGGTCAGGGCCAGCTCCTGGGTTCCGGAATCCACGGTATGGAGGCAGCCTGCTCTGAAACGCCCCCTGGTGTCAGGAGCTGGCCCGTCATGACCCAGGGTATTGTTGGGGAGGCCATGGATGAAGGAGACAAGAAGTCTCTAGAACTGATGGCGTCCCCTCTCCTTGGTCTCGCTCCGTGAGGCTCTGCGTCGAGAACTCGGCGTCCTCATCCGCGCATCTGCAGATGCCCCCGCCCCCTCCCGTTACACTGGGACGGCGGCTTCCGCGCTCGGGTGGACGCGGCCAGAAGCAAAGCGGGTGGTGTCTCCCGGGACCTGCCGCGCACACCTGCCCAGGTGTGGAGCTCAGGGAACAGGATGGCGTCTTGACTGGAAAGTCCTGGAAGAGTAGACCCAGGTCGGCCCCAGGGCCTCAAGGAAGCGAATTCAGCAGGTGGCTGCAGTTAGCAAACTGTAGCTCGTGTCACAATGACCAAAACTGGGGGGGCAGGGAAATGATCCTTGTGGAATGGCTGGGGCCACGGCAGGCTTAGCCTTTTGGACAGCGACGGCAGCACGGTAGCTTGTCCCACGTCCCTCTGTTCTCTGCGTGTGAGGCCGTCACTGTTGACATGGAACAGGTCCTCCATTTCTGGAGGGGAGGAGGGGACAAAAGGCACCTCCGTCCGGATGCCAGAGAGCTGCCCGGGGGTGGCTGTGGGTCTCCGTGCTGTCCTTCCGCCCCTGTGCCGGCCGGCCTGTGCCCGACACCCTGACGGCGGGCCCCGAGCAGGGGCGCAGCCGTTTTAGAAATAATTCACCCTTAGACCTTCATCGAAGGACCTCGTAGCAGCATTTCAGTGAGCGGCATGGCTGAAAAGGACGGAGAGGCCACAGCTGGCCCAGCCTGGGTTCTGGGTCCAGCAGAGGTGGGGTGCCTGGGGAGAGCTGCTGAGCTGACCGGCACTCAGAAGCTGGGGTGTAGCACGGGGAGCAGCCGTGAGGCCTGGAAGGGAGGTAATGACCCAAGAGCAGTCTGCATTTTCCGCACCTGGTCTGGATCACGGAGCATTTTAAGAGCGAGCACTGGGTCGTTTCCGACAGCCGAGAGCTCTCACGGCCGGGGCTGGACGTTCATGTGTCCCAGAGAAGACGCCGTCTCTTCCCGTATCATGACTGGACCAGCAGGACGGCGTGAGAAGAACGTGTCAGAGAACGCTGATGCAGCCTCGGCGTGGGACCAGCCTTCTTAAGACAGGAAACCCGGAAGCTGTAGAAAAAAAACTGTCAGATCAGACTATGTAAACTTTCACCATTTCTATAAACAGAAATCAGGAGACAGACCACAGACTGGGGAAGCACGTACAGCATGACCCACAGACAGCGTCCCCGTTAGGGAAAGGGCTCCCGGGCGGGGAACCAGCCGCTGGCCCAAGGCGGCAGGCACGACAGTTGCTTAACGTGAACCAGGGCCACACGGGTCGAAGGACAGTGACCGGCGGGTCACGGAGGGAGTGAACCTGCTGTGTCCTTGGGGGCAGACACTGGCTGCTCTCGTGTCGTCCCAGCACGAGCTGGCCGGGACTCGGCAGGGGAGGCCGCCAGAGACCGCTGCCGTTCTGCTAACCCGCCACCTGCCCGCACACAGTAGGCTCTCGAATAGTTGCGTTTATTGCCTCTTTGGGCCGAGTAATCCCCTCCCGGGCTCAAAGTGAGAAAATGTGAACAGGTGGGCGGCAGAGACCCCCTCCCGGAGCCCCCCGTCCAGAGCCGTCTGCCTCGCAAACGCAGATGAGCTTTCCTCCCCCGGCCACACACGGGCTCCTCGCGTATTCTCGTCTCGTGCCGGCCTCTCTGATGCGTAAGGAAATCGAGGCCAAGAGAAGTGCCCCGGCTCAGCTGTGCCGACGTCCACACCGGGACAGTTAGGAGTTAGTTTTTTGCCGGAAGTATCCGTCGCTTGTTCATGTGCAGATGTCCTCAGTGATCAGAGCACAGCAGAAATGAATACCTGGACCCCGATTGGTTTAAACGTCGTGGGGGTGGGGGCTCGTGGGAGAGGGGAGCCCGGCACGGGGGACACTGTGGGGAGGGGACGGGGCTGGGGGCAGGGGCCACCCCTCCTGACTCTGCACGTGTGACCGGCCCTGCCTCTGAGTGCTCGCTCTCTGCAAACGGGGTCCCAGGTCCATTGCTGCGTAGTGACGGGTGACCCTTGGCCACATCGGGTCCGAGGTGTGCCTCGTCAGACTCCCAAAGGGGACGGTTAAACAGCACGGCGCTGGAGGGTCAGAAGACCGCTTGGGAGCTGAACAGCAGAGCTGTGGCCCCACCGCGTGTCCCCGGCTAGTGGAGGTTGGGGGAGCAGGGGCTCCATCCGGACCCGTCCAGGGGCAAGGGGCCCCCCACAGTGTGGACACGTGGGCAGACAGTTCTCGGTGGGACGGGGGCCTGTCCTGTGCTCTGTGTGGTGCTCAACGGCGCCCCCACCTCTACCCACGAAGATGTCAACACCACCCCTGAGTTTTGAGAACCGGAGATGTGTCTGAGGTGGCAGACGTCCCTGGGGGCAGACTTAAGCGAGCAGAGAGCCCCTGACGTTGAGTGCAGCGGTCCTCGGGGGGTCTGGGGCCGCAGCCCACGGAAGCAGACCTGCCCTCTGGCCCACCGAGTCTCAGAGCCCACAGGCCTCTCCCGCTGGGCCGCGCCTCCCTCACACAGGCGTCCTGCCTCCCCGGCCGTCTGGACCTAGCACGTGCGGCCCTCACATCGTGGGCTCCACGGCCGTCATTGCGCAGATTCTCAGGTGACGCGCGGGGTGGCCGACGCCCAGCCAGCGGAGCCGTCCCCGCGTAGACGCGGCCCCTGAGGCTGCCGTGCGGAGGCGCCACCTGCTCGTTATAACAGGTCAGGTGATGCCAGTGCAGTTTTTCTGACTTAAAAAAATCCGGTCGGATGATCGAGTGGAGAAAGAAAAGCCGGCGAGCAAAGCTAACAATGACCAGCAGGTACTTCGGATGCCGGGTGAAAAAGGAGACACCGGGCCCAGAGGTCTGCAGTGACCTCCTGCTTTCACAGACCCAGCCTGACCTCCTGCTTTCACAGACCCAGCCAGCGTCAGCACCGCGCCCGCAGATGAGACCCGGCCGGGGGCGGCCCCACGCCTTGGCTGCCCGTCAGCCGTCCCCGAACTTCCAGACAGATGTGTGAGTGGGATGGAGAAGCGGCTTCCTCAGCAGCCCAGGAGAGGGGGCACAGCGTCACCCCGAGGGGCTGGCCCGGGTCACCCGGCGACTTCTCCGTGGCTCCGGGCGCGGAAGGGGACCCGCGGCGTGCCCCCGTGCCTCCTGGGGGCGCAGTCGTGGCCGTGTGCTCCAGACGGGGCCGCTGACGCCGGCTTTCCCGAGGCCTCGGAGAGCGTAAACGCCAGCTTCGAGCTGGGCATTCTGGCGGGCGGGCCCGTCTGCAGCGCTCCCGCGGGGGCGCTTCTCACGCCGTAACCCCTCCGTGCACCGCCTCACCTGCTGTCGTCGTCCCCGCGTCCGGACGTGCGCCGGAGCTCAGACCTCCGTCTGCGTTCCCGAGGGTTTCTTCCACCAGAAACCGCCGTGCCGGGAGCCCCGGCCGCCCGCTCACGGGGGTCGGTGGCCCCGGGCCGTGCTCTGTCTTCAGGTGTACCGCTGCCGTTCCCTGGCCCTGGCGTTCCTGGAGCTCACGGTGGTGCGGAGGTTCCACGAGTACGTGCACCAGCCCGGCGTGCCGCCCCCGCTGCGGGCCACGCTCCAGCGGCTCAGTGCCCTCTACGCCCTGTGGTCCCTGAACCAGCACACGGCCCTGCTCTACCGAGGTGAGGCCCTGCGGCCGCCCCTGAGCCCGCCTCCCCGCCCCGGCCCGCCCCGGCCCGCCCCGGAGTGCAGCCTGTTCTGTCCGGGAGGCTTGGCCTCCTCGTCCTGAGCGGTCCTCACAGGCTGCGTGAGCCTGTGGGCAGATGAGGAGCTCCAGCCCCGTGGTAAGAAAAGCGGCATCAGGACGATGTTGCCGACGTAGTTTCGCTTTCACTCAGGGTCCCTTTGAAGTCCACTTCCAGTTCAGAGAATATTCCAGAAGGCCCACATTAGCCAGACAGGGAGTTGGTTACCCACCCCTCGAGTCCCATAGGTCCTACACAGACACAAGCCCAGGCTGCTGGGAGGCACCCTCAGGAACGCCCAGCCTGTGGACCCAGGAGGGCAGCCTGGAGGAGGTGGTGTGTGGGCTGATTCCCGGGAGATTGGTGAACATGGGGCAAGCCTGAGCTTCCCAACCTGTTTTCATTATTGTCCTTCCAAGGAGAGACTTTAGACCTTTTTCCCCAATCTCCCTCTGGACACGTTCATGCTGCAGACAGCCTGCCTGTGTGTCTGTAAGTGTCCTGTGCGTGCATCCGGCCTGGTGAGGAGTCAGCCTGTGTGCCCTACTCCCCTTGCCAGGAGCCAGGTTCCCCCTCGGGGCTGGTGTTGCCCCCGGAGGCCACGAGAGCTCATGCGAGGCTAGCAGAGGGGAGGGCGGTTCAAACAGAGGGTGCGGCAGGTGCAGGGCAGGAGACCGCGTGCTTTACGACACAACTCCCAGTGACGGGCAGTTTCCATCACAAAAGGCAAAGAAAAGATTCTGCGGCAAATTGCTCTCAAATGCACAGGCTGCATGCTTGGGCCCACTAGACGCCGCCACAAGCCGGCCACGGTGGTGGCCGCGGCCTCCAGGCGCATGCGCAGTGATGGGACAGGGACGTGGGAGCCCTGGCCCCGGCCAGCGTGTTCCTGGAAAAGGGCTGCAGCCCGGCCTGGGGGGCAGGGAGCCCTTCTGCACCGGGGGCGGGGCGGGGCGCCTGGAGGGGCCCGCGTGGCCGCAGGGCACCAGTGCCCAGTGTGACCCGCCCTCTGCTTGCAGGTGGCTACTTTTCTGGTGAGCAGGCGGGTAAAATGATCGAGAACACCATCCTGGACCTGTGCGCACAGGTGAGTCGCCATCACCCTCCTGTGATTCACCCGCGTTCCAGGTAACCGCTGCCTGGTGACACACACACAGGAGCGTGCGTGCGACTTTGGGCCAGAACGGGAAAATAGGCTCGTGTCAGAAATGTTAGGCAAAGCGTGATTTTTAGGGAGCGTCTTAGAATCCGGACTCTGTAATACACTGTTTTACAGCTACCTGGGTAATTCTTTTTTCGAGCCTTCCAAGGTACTCGGTGGCCAGCTTCAATTCATTTCGTGGCTTATTTAGTTATTTATTTAGGTACTTAGTGCACAGGAGCGAGTGGGGAAGGGGCAGGGAGAGGGAGAGAGAGGATCCCAAGCAGGTTCCGTGCTGTCAGCACACCGCGGAGCCCGACCTGGGGCTCGATCCCGCGAACCATGAGATCATGACCTGAACCGTAATCGGGAGTCGGACGCCTAACCGAGCCGCCCAGGTGCCTCGTTATTTTTTTGTGTATTGTACTCTTTGACCTTTGTCGTCCAGAAAGGTCAGGTGGGTCCAGCCCCCGCTTTATGTTCGGGTGGCACCATATCCAGTGGGAACGCCTACGGGGGTGGATGTGTCCTGGGGCCGTGCTGTCCCTTGTGACCACCACAGCCCCGTGGGCGGCTGGCAGGTGAAAGTGTGCCCAGCGTGGCTGAGGGTGTCTGTCCTTACTTTGAACCGATTTGCAGTTAAAGGGCCACACGTGCTGGTGCTGCCCTGTCGGGCCCCCGCAGGTAGCTGCGTCCTCTGTCTTCCTGACGTTGGGCAGTTAAGTCAAGGCCCCGCCAGCATTTTATCAGACGTCTCAATGGCCGGTGACGGGCCACCTCATTTGTCCCCTCTCCGTGCTCGGAGCTGATGTAGTCCCAGGTGACCCCTCTCCCCGGACCCCTCGTGAGCGTGCTCCCTCTGCCTCCTGGTTTCTGGATCAGCGTCTGTGGCTGCACCGCCCCGGCGTGTGGCCACGTTTACTGTTCCTCGAGCAAAACCAGCGACCACAGGGATTTCCTGTGTGGGCTCCGCGGGGGCCAGCTGCCGTTCACAAAGAGTGCGGCGGGTGTTCCTCTGCTCTCAAACACCTGAGCCCCCCGAGACCCCCGCCCGGTGACCGTGACCCCCGCAGGCAGGTGGTCACGTGCACGGTGTGCGGCCGACGCCTCGTCTCCGTCCACCGCCTGGCAGGGCCAGGTCCCCATTCTCGCTCGGGGAGGCCCGGGTCGGGCAGGCGGAGGGGCGCCAGCCCGGTCCAGTGGGTCACGTGGGCGTCGTGGGCGGGTGTGCGGCCTAGGCCGAGGTACGCGGTGAGACGGAGACCCCACGCACGGCCCCCGAGCCGGACCGTTTCCTTGTCTGGACGAGGGGCCTCGCTCCGCTGACGGCTCCAGGCTTGTTCATGCGAGGCCCGAGGGGCAGAGGGCACGCAGCCGCGGGGCGGACGGGCGGGGGCGCTAAAGAGCAGCCCCTGAGCCCCGCGGGTGTTCTCCTTTCCTGTGCTTCGCGGACTCCGTTGTCCCGCGCTGGCCGCCTGCTTGCCTCCATCGCTGAGGCTGCCCGCCTCCAGGGCTCCGGTCAGTGCAGCCGGGACACTTCACGGTTACTTTCGGAAAAAAACGCTTCTGCGTTTCAAGAACGTCCTTGGGAGGCTCCTCACATAAGTTCCACGTGTCCCAGTGAAAGGCGACTCGCACGAGGGGAGAGCCATAAAAGCACTGTGCACCAGCCGCCTTCGTGGGACAGCCTTCCCGGGCCCCCGTAAACGCCTTCCCCGTCACATTTTTTCCGGACGTATTTTCCTCTGCTGCGGCGGCAGCTGCCCAGATGGGTCAGGATTCAGACACAAATCTCGGAGGACGGCTGCCAGTTAGCGAGCCTGCAGGACGCTTTTACGAGGGGCCCCTACCTTACTGAAAGGCAGTTAACACGCTGGAAGTCCTGAGTGATTAGCAACGTGGTGAAAATATTCAGACGCGCCCCCGGGGGATCTGTAGTCCAGGCCAACGAAGAGATAATGCGTTACTGGCCGAGCCGCGCGCGCGCCTGCTGCGGTCAGCGTTGCTAGCGGGTCGTGGCAACAGGCGGCCCGGGCTCTGTTTCTTAGGGGTCGCCATGGAGATTTGCAGGGGTTGCCAGGCATACGGACTTTGTTTCCCAACAGCTGAAAGACGACGCCGTTGCCCTGGTGGACGTGATCGCCCCTCCCGACTTTATCCTGGACTCACCGATTGGCAGAGCCGACGGCGAGGTGAGCGCAGCTGTCCCCCTGCGGCCCGGCGGGAACGGCCGTGTGTCCGAGCGCGAGCAGGGGCCGCTCCGGGGGCTGGTGGGGGCTGTGGCAGAGCCCGAGATGCCGACGTGGGCCCGGAGCGCCCTGGCGCCTTCTGGGGACTTGTCACGCTCGGGCGGTGGTGGAGGGAGCGGCCAGGAGATGCCTGGGGTGACTTAGCCATCCTGCCCCCCCCCAGCCCACCTTCCTCTGAGATGGGGGCGGCGGCACCACCTTCGTCGGCCCGGGGCGCCAGGTCAGCACAGGCCCTCGTGCAGCCCTCGCGCTCACACCCCCGGGGGCCTGTTCCCGTGCTGGCTCCTGACCCCTTCTGGCCACCGGGCGCTCACCCCTCGTTCCTTCACTTCCCGGCAGCCCCCCCTCGGCTCCCCGATCTGTCCTGTCGCGCCATGCTGCAGGATGATTTCTTAAAGTGATCCCGTCGGGCTGCTCTTCTGTTGAGCCCTCATACCGGAAACTGCAGGCACACGGCCCTTCCCACACCCCCAGCCTGGCGGCCTGACCTCTGCCTGGTTCTCCGAGGTCATTTTGTGCCGTGCTCCTCCGGCCCTCTGGACTCCAGCCTCACCATCCCTCTCTGTTGTGGTGTGTGAGCTTTCCCACCCCAGGGCCTTTGTACCTGCTGTTCCTGGAGCACTTCCATTCGTTGGGTCCAAGCAGAATGCCCCCTCTCATGTCTTCTCTGGCTCCAACCAAAGTGCCCCCCCACAGGCGTGTGACCCCCCCCCCAGGCGTGTGCCCCCACCTTGTCCTGCCGTGTGATCCTTGTGCTCGTTACTGAGCCAGCTCATAACCCTGTGTGCTGGCTGATGCCCAGCACCGCGCTACCAACAGGCGGCCCCGTGTTTGCCCCTGTGTTACTGCGGGGGCGTTTCAGTGTGTTAAAGTCACTTACCTGAGGTCTCCCGACTGTGAGCAGTGGAACAGGACTGACTCCCGCCTGACCCCCGACCCCCAAGACCATGTGTTTTCTGTGGGGACACGTGCCACTGACCCAGGCTCTGTTTCGATGGAAATCGGACAAAAGGGGACAGGACCCCTGCACGTGTGCTCAGGGGAACGCTGGAGTCGGTACTTTGCAAGATCACATCCGGGAAGGGGGCACGGCCCAGGCCACACATGGGGTTGGGATGGTGCACTGGGCCCCGGGGTGGGCAGGACAGAAGTCCCCCGTTGACTCAGGCTGGCAGGGGGACAGTGGCCCCCGCGGAGGCCTGCCGTCCTCGCGCTGCAGGGTTGGGCGTCTGGCCCCCTCCCACACGGTGCATGTCGCACGCCCATCGTGCCGGGGAGAAACCCACCCTCCGGAGAAGCCACGTGGCCTGCCCACAGCTGCCCCGCCAGGGGCAACGGAGCCAGGGTTTGGGGACAGATCTACCGTTTGGAGGGGAGACAGGAGGCCGAAATGGGTCCCCGGTGTGGCCAGGGCCCCCTCAGGCGCACGGAGGAGGACGTGCCGACAAGGCCACGAGAGAGGGCTGGCCCGGGCCCGTGGGGGGCGCGTGAGGAGGAGACACGGCAGGGGCGGTGGCGTCACGGAGCGCGGGGACGTGGCCGCCCCCGGGGCCCTGAGCACAGGGGGGCGTTGGCGCTCGCAGAAGGCGCCAGTGCGGCTGGCCCACTCGAGCCCGTGCCCGTGCGGCTGCCCTGCAGAGGCAGCCAGGCTGACGGGCAGGAGAGCGACCGGTGCCCGGGGGCACGTCCCGCGGTGTGGGGACCCCACGGTGGGAACCAGAGCCGGCCCGAGGCTCACCTGTCGGGGTGGTTTCTGTGGCACACACCGTAGCCAGGTGCCGCCACGTGAGACGTTCGTCTTGAGTGAACGAACACAGCCGCCAGAGGTTATTAGAGACTATCGTTAAGCGAAGCCCGAAGCTCCAAGCGGCCACGGAGCCCGTGCACCAGGCGAGCCCGAGTGTGTGCGTCTGGGAGGGAGCAGAGCACAGTGTCGGAGGCAAATTGCAGGCGCTTCTCCAAAGTAAAATCTGTCGATCCCAGCCAGGCACAGCGTAGGCCCCTTCCTTGTCTCCGCGGGCTGGAGGTCAGCCTGGGGGCCGGGTTTGGGGCGGGCGGAGGACCAGCCACCAGCTCCCGCGACGCTCACGGCCTTTCGTCCGGGACGGCGGCCGCTCTCCTTGTCCCGCGGGGCTGCCCAGCGGGAGGCAGTTGAGTGCGGAGGTCCCGGAGGAGGCGGCAAGCCGGACAGAGGGGGACAGCGCGTGCCGGGCGCCCGCCCCGCCGGCAGCCGCGTGGGGACAGGGCACGTCAGGGCCGAAGGCTAGCGCACGCTTGCAGAGTCCGGGCAGGAGGCGCGAGGAGCCATCCTCGTAAACGCGTTCTACCCTTTGCTTTCGGTTAGAGAAAAAGATTTCCGTGCATTAGATCCCCTTAAAGTTTTCTAAAAGGTGACAGAACGTCCTGTGTTTTCAGCAAAAGCTAACGAGGGGGTTTGCGTCTGCCCCCTCGGCCGTTCTCAGGAACCTTGTGTATTGTTCACGCGTGTGCTCCTTGTTCGCAGCTCTATAAAAACCTCTGGACCGCCGTCCTTCAGGAGAGCAAAGTGCTGGAGCGGGCATCGTGGTGGGCAGAGTTTCCTGCCAGTAAGACCCACGTGGAAAGTCTGAAGTCGAGGCTGTAGGCTGATGAGGACATTGACCTCAAATGCTGGTTCCGGAAGATACTGGAAATGGCTGCCGCCTTCTGAACGCTCGTCTGCTGCTCCCGTGCCCGTCCCGTCTCCCGACCTCACCGGGAGGGCTCAGCCCCGGGGCGTGGGCCCGACGAGGCCGCCAGCCGCTCGTTATTAGAGGTTCTCTGGTCGGATGATCTTTTGCTTTCTGATTTTTCTACAAAGCTCTGCTTCGCTGAACGCTTAATGATGCCAGCGTGATGCTTTTTGTTAACTAATGTGACTTTATCAGGTAATTAAATTGTATTTTAATCATACCCGGATGACGTAGTGTTAGATGTTTAAGGAGAAGAAAATCTATTTCATGACTTCCTTATGCGAACATAGAAGTTTCCATCAAGGAAGTGTTTCCAAAGAAAAAAGACGCGTGACATCGGTCTGGTCAGTTTCCAGTCCTGACCCGCCGGCCGCGTGCACGTTGCTGTCTAGCGGTCGGCTGCTCGGGTGGGTCTGTTGCACAGTCAGCCAGCGGCTCGGAGCTCCCCACGCCGCGCGTGAGTGCGAGCTCCTTCCGGCGGGGGCCAGGTCAGAGGTTGCCAGACACCCACCCGGTCACTTGTGTGTCCCAGCCCCAGATGACGGGCTTGGGGGCCCTTCTCCGTTTTGGGGGTCTGCCCCTTGGCCTGAGCACAGCAGGCACATGTGACCCAGGCGCCCGCAGAGCACCAAGCGGACGAGGACGGAGTCTTATCTTCCCAAACAGCCCAGAGTGGCCCTGAGCTCTGTTTCCAGCTTCGGAAATCCCCTGGGTGGTGACCCTGACTTCTCAAGCCTCAGCCGCCATGCCTAGAAAAGCGGGACCCCCCCCCCAATCCCCGAGCCCCCAGGGCTGCCAGGAGCACATCAGTGGGTAACAGGGGCGACTTCCGATGAGCACTTACTGCGTGCAGGGACTTTGCTGTCCCCACCTCCTTGGACCCTCAGACGACGGTGTGAGGGGAGTCGTGTTACCGTGCCCGCTGACCCCCAAACGCCTAAATCACCGCCATGGGCCAAACAGCCAGGAAGTGGGGGGCTGGCCCGGGCACAAGGTCCCCTGCATGGCTGTCCCAACATCGTTGGCCCAGCACAGGGCTGGCATGTCATACAGACTGGAAATCTGGCTGTGCAGCTGACACGTGGCCCTTGGGCACTGGGAACCGTGAAAGAAAACAACTCCACTCTCAGAGATAACCCCTGGCCATGTGTTCATTTACTCTGGGGCCAAAGGGCAAAGGAGTCGGTCCCTCGTGGTCCTGATTGGCCGGATTGGCCCCCGCCACTCCGAGGCACGAACGTTGACGGACTTGTGCCTACCGCTTGGGGCCTGGTGGGTGGTTCATCCCTGGGGCGCCCCATTCCCGAGGCCCCCTCTGTGTTTGTGCACTCGCCTGTGTGCATGTGATTCCCCTAACAGAAACGGGGTCATCCTCTTGCCGCCCTCCCTTTCCTGCTTAAAGCCACACCTCGGGCATTCCCCTATCCAGCAGCACGAAGGTTCAAGTCCACAAGCCTCCTGAGGGACGCGGACGTTAGGGTTTCTGCTCCGAGCAGCTCCGTGCACGGGTCCGCCCCTGGAGGCCGGCTCGCTGGGACCAGCGCCTTGAGGGTGGGGTTTGTGATGCCACGGTGGAGTCACAGACGGTGGCACCAGGGTGGCCAAGCATAGGGTGAGAGCCAGGCGGGGCCAGATCGCCTGGGCGGATCCCTGTGTGTCCCTGGTGAAACCACACGCACCAAAGCCTACCAGTTCTGCGGTTTGTCGGCATTGAAATGGGCTGATACAGAAGCAGACACAGGCCTGGCCCGCACACGGCAGCTGGGGTGGGGGGTGTCTCTGTGTTACCACACTGCTCCCTCGCCCCTCCCTGCAGTGTCCTCCTGGTTCCAGTCTGAGAGGTAAAGAGCCCTGACAGCTCCTGGGCAGGTGCACCCTTCTCTGCCCCCCACTGAGGCTACACGGGTCTTTTCATCCATTTAGAGACTATTTCTATGTGTTCTGTGATGACTGTCCCCTCTTGGTTTTTTTGCCTAATGGAGCCTTTTGATTTTACGATAGTTTGTTGATTTTAAACATACTTTTTACATATTAAGGACAATAAACCTGAACATATATGTATGGTCTATATTGACTCTTCTTTATTTATCATCTGCCTTTTAATTAATTTTTTTCTTTTTGCTTTAACATGATGTTTAAAATAAAATTTGAAATCTTATATACATAAAACTAAGAATCTTTTCTGCCCCGGCCTTTGAGGTCATGCTTGGAAAGTTCTCTCCCACACCAAGATTGGTGCTATTTCCATTTATTTTTCGCAGTGTGCATCACAGTATTTAACTGACCAGGAAGTCGCTTGGAGGTACGGTGTGAGGTAGGGATCCAGGATAGCTGGCCCCTTGCATGGACCAACCAGAACGGCCAGCTGCATCAAATGCCAGAATCATGGATGTTCCAGGGCCTATTTCTGCCTTTTTCTAGTTTATTGCCTTTTCTGACGTCAGCTCCTCCTGCTTCCGTTACTGTGGCTTTTGTACTTTTCAGTATCCTTTGGAGCAGGTAAAGCCGTGTTGCTCATCTTTTGAAAAACATTTCTTAAGTATGCACATTTTAATTTTGGTATCGTTTCGTCCTTGCGAGCTCTCCTTTCCCCAGATTAATGAACCATTCTTTGGAATTCGGGGGTTTTGTTTAACTTATAGATCACTATCAGGAGAATTTATATCTATATGGCGAGTAGTCTTCCCACCTAAGACCATTTTTTCAGGTTTTTAATAAAAGGCTGTCTTGTTTTGGTATGTTTACTTTGTAACTGGTCCCTTACAAAAAACCTTAATTATAATAGTCTTTCACTGATTCTCTTTGGTTTTCTCTGTATGTCATTGGCAAATACCGATGGTTTGGCCATTACCTTTCCAAAACTTTCACCGGGCATTTAACCTTCCTGGCTAGCATCTGCCGGCCCTGCCGGAACAGTTTACTTACAGGTGATGGTGGCACCCTTTGTGTGGTCTCAGACGTTCAGGAAATGCCTTCAGCGGTTTGCGTTGGTGTGATGCTGGGGGGTGGCGAGGGGGGTGTATGGCAAAGGCAGAAGACCACGCGAGGGACCTTCTCTCTTTGCACACAGGTGTGTGCTCGTGGCCGGATGTCGGACTCCCCGAGGACAACGGCTGCAGAGTGAGGTCCTCTCAGACGAGGAGCCGGCCCCCTGCGGCTACGTGGGGCCGGTGGGTGGATACAAATGGAAACCACACCAGCATGAAGAAAAACCCGCCAAACCCCATCATCGTTTGTGAGAGCCCATTAACATCCTGGGATTGAGGTCTTCCTTGTGGCCACCACGGTGGCTGTTGGGCCCTCTGTTATCATGGGACGTGTCATTGATGTTTGGTGACTGTCACTTTTGATGTGCTTCTGATAGCCCGGCCTAAGTCTAGTCACCTTTACCCTGGTCTTTTTTATCCCGCCGGGACCACCCCTTCCACAAAGTCAGCACGCACCCAGCACCCAGCCGCACCTGGCACCACGCAAGGGCAACGGGCGTGCGTCCCGTCCCCAAGCCTCCCTTCCGCGAGACTTGGTGCACGCAGCCGTTTGGACATTGCCCACGCTCCATGCGGACTGTGTCCCGCCAGACGGTGGGCCCTGTCAGAAGACACAGGAGGCCACACGGCTTCAGGCAACGGCCTCCAGGCATAGGAGCAGCTCAAGGCAGGCCACCCGGGCCGACAGACCCCGCGCAGGGAGCCCCGGCGTCAGACCGGCCCCCCGGTCACCTGCAGAACAGCCCTGCCGGGTGGCTCCTGACTGTGTGTGTGAGGTCCACTCTCCATGGGGGGCAGGAAGACATCCTCAGTCTCTGGATCGGGGACTCCCGGCCACGTGGTGCAGCCCAGCGAGCCCACGCAGCCCCTGCTTCGCGTTCACATTCTCCCTACGGCCACCGGCCGTCATCGAAACTTCTATGCGGGGACTCTTCTCGGCTGTGGGCACTGATCCTGAGTCCAGGAGGTCAGGGAGGCCCTGTGAGAACCCAGGGGTCCTGCCGGCTGCCAGGAAAACTCTCCTGCCCCGTTTCCCTTCAAGCGCAAGGACGGACCTCAGCTGGTTCCTGTCGCGCCAGGCTGCCCAGCGGCCCAGGGAGGTGGCCCAGCTCTGAGAGCCCCAGAGGCAGGCAGTCCTGGCCCCGTGAAATGGTATGTGAGCACAGTCACTCCCTTTACGTGCTCGCGCATAGAGCTAGGCTCGCCAGTCTCTTGGGGAGGGGCCCACGTTGTGCCGAACTGTTTGCTTTGCAAGAGGAAACCTGAGTGGGCGCCTACAAAGGCCGGAGGCTTGGGGCGTGAAAACAGGACGCGAGAACAGTCCCTGGGTATGTGTCCCAAGTGCCCGAATTCAGTTCGCAAACAGTTCTGACATCTCTCGAGATCTTCCCCCTGAGCAAGGCTTGCAGAAACAAAGTCAGTTTTCGGGACTGTTTTCTCAGGTCATCGTCCTTAAACACCCTAGCCCGATGTTCCTTCTGGCAGCCCGGAGAGGCTGGTGGCAGCTTCTGGAGAGGACCAGCTTTGGAGGTGGGTCCAGGTTCAAGGCCTGTGTGGTCACTGGGTGTGAAGGCTTGGGCACACTGCTTCCCGTTCCTGAGGGTGTTTGCTCCTTTATAAGTCATAGTCCCGAGCGTGTGGAAGGCCTACAGCTCACTGACCAGGACCCTTGTGACCGGGCACTGTGGCCAGTGGTGATGTGCAGAGTCTGAGGACCCCCACCTCTGTTATGGGCCTGGATTCTGGGGAGAACGCGGTAGTCAGTGACCCTGGGGACGGGAAGAGCCATCCCATGGCCTTTACAAAGATGCCAAGATGGGAAATGACCCTGTGTGGTCCCACCAGCTGCCCACACGCGCCCAGGGGCCAGCTCTGCTCTTGGCCTCCAGCCCCCCCACCTCAAAAGAGGGTCTTTTCCAGGAACCAGGGTGGCCACAGCAGAAACTTCACGTGGCTCCAGGCTGGCCCTTTCCCCGTGGATCCTGGACCTGCATAGAGGGCCACCCCTTGGGAGCGCCCTGGTTACGTGGTCTTTGTCTCCGTATGGGCACCCCCAACACCCGGTCATCAAGGGCCAGGGGTCTGGTGGGCAGTTTGCTCCATCCCTGGGTGCTGCTTGGCTGCCCACGTGACTTTCCAGCCCCAGGACAGCCGCTGGGCACCGCGCCCGAGCCTGGCGCCCTCGGTGTCCTTCCTCGGGGCTTCTGTGTGGATGCACGTGTCGTACTGGGAAGGATCTTGCTTCCCACTTCATGTGACAGCTACTGTGGACCATTACTTTCCCTGCCCAGCCGTCCCCCTTTTCCCAAAAGGGATTACGTGACATTCCTCCTCCTCCGTGTCATAGCCCAGAATTCCCTGGAAAACACTGACTGGTTTGTGGTCAGTCTTCCCACCAGCCTGGAAGCTCATTAAAGTCAGGGATTGGATCGGATCTGAATCTTCCATTGCCTTCAGCGCCCAGCACAAGACCACTCACGGGAAGCGTTTGGCAAGCACTGAAGGGGGGCACGGATGGATGGATGGGTGGATAGATGGGTGAGTGGGTAGGTGAATGGGTGAGTGGATGGGTGGGTGGGTGGATGGATGGGTGGGCGAGTGGGTGAGTAGAAGGATCGATAGAAGGGTGGATGGATGGGTGAATGTTGGGTGGCTGGGTGGGTGGATGGATGGATGGATGGGCGTGTGGATGGGGGATGGGCGGGTGGACAGATGAATCAATGAGTTAAATGAAAAAGATGAATGAGTAAATGAATGAATGAATGAATGAATGAATGATTTGGGTGGGTCTAGATATTCCACAGGGAAGGAGGACCATTTTGGCCCCAAGTTCCTTAGCGATGGGCATATACAGCTATGGTCTCATCACTCTACCAAGTGGGGCGACTCACCCCTCCCCATAGGAGACACGGGCTTTCCTGTCACTAGCCTGGGTTTGTGCTGTTGCTTCGGCCCCCACGCTGACCCCTCCCCACCCCTGCCGCCTTCCAGCCCCAGTGCTGGCTGCAGCTCCTGGTTAGCCGCCCCTGGGTGGGGCTGCCTCCCTCTGGACCAGGGAGGGGGTTCTTGTTGAGCCCCTCACAGGGCCCCGCCCATGAGGTGCTGGGTGGAGGGAGGGGTGAGCAGAGGGGTGGACGCTTCCTTCACCCCAAGGACGGATGGAGTCCCATCTCCAGCAGGCATGCCCTGTGGACAGCCTCAAAACCGATGCTGGAGCCCTAGGACCAGACAGAGCTCAAGAGCCGGTGAAAAACCCGTTTTTCGTCTTGCAACGTCATTGCAGTTGAAATTCTTTAAAAATCATCCCAAGGAGAAAAGCGCAAGCCGCAGCTCTCGTCCAGTCCCACGGAGCGAACAAATGTTGTTTCCAGAGATGCTCGCTTGCCAGTTGCAGTAACTGAAGCCTTTGAGGCAGGCGGGTCTATTCCCGTGGAGAATATCACGTGGATGACAGGACGCGGGATGACGGTTTGTGAGCACGAACTCCAGAACTGCCCAAGGAGGCTGCGGTCGCACATGCTCAGCCTCCGGCCTCCGCGCAGGGTGCAGGCCCTCCGTGGGGACCCGTGCAGGAGGGGGCCGGCTGCCGGGCAGGGCGAGTGGAGGAGGGGAGCTCCGCAAGAAGGACTCTGAAGTCCCGGGTCTTGTGGCCACGGTGCTTCCGATCTCGGCTTTTACGCCCTCCTTCCCCGGAGTAACAGCCACCCGAGGTGTTATGGCCGAACCGTGTCCCCGCAAACCCATAGGCGAAGCCCTCACCCCCAGCATCTCAGAACGTGACCGTGTTTGGAGATGGGGACTTTACGGAGGTGATAATGAGGTCACGCGGGTGAGTCCTGATCCAGTGCAACAAGTGTCCTTGTAAGGAGAGTAGGACACAGACATGCAGAGGGCCGGCCATGTGAGGACACGGGGAGAGTGATGGCCGTCAACACGCCAGGCAGAGAGGCCTCTGGGGAACCAGCCTGGATCTCAGACTCCCAGCCTCCAGAAGGGTGAGGAGAGAAGTTTGGATCTCCACCCATTTCCAAGAAGGAAACTGAGGCAGCGAGTGGTGTGGCGGCTGGCCCAGGGTCCCTCTGACAGTGGGGCGCATGCACGCGGGGTGTGTGGATTTCAATTTCTGGTTCTGCTGCCTGGAGAGAAATAAGGGGACACGTGTGTCCAGGGAATTCATGGGGCGGGTGGACACTGGGCCACACGGATGTTCACGGGGAGGCGGCGGGAGACGTGTGCGTGACGCTGGCTGGGGAATCAGTGTCCACCTGGGGCCCGCCACACAGCCAGCGTCAGAGCGAGGACGTGGGCCCTGAGGGTGGGCAGCGGCCCACAGCCGGGAGCTGGGCGCAAACCCAACCCCCCCTCCTCCACAGCGCAGGCCCCCAGAAGTTTACCGTCCACGTGTCACCTGATTCGAGAGGTGGGGGTCATCCCCATTCTCCAGATGAGGAGGCTGATACCGGGATGGCCTCAGTGACCAGCCTGCGACTCACTCACCTGCCGTCAGATGAGCCCCTGGGGGTGCGAGGAGCCGGGTTTACAGCCAGGCAGACCCAACCTCCCAGAGACGGCAGGCGGTACAGGGCACTCAGGGACAGGAGGCCGCAGAACCCTCACCTCTGCGCCCCTCCTACTTCCTGTCTGCGGCCACGGTGGCGGTGACGGTGACGGTGATGATGACAGCTCTGCGGACGGTGCCCGCCCCCATCCCAGGGTACCCCACCCCTGCCTGGCCGGCCTTCGGCGGGCCCAGGCGGCCGAGACCTCGCTTCGCGCAGAAAGCTGTGACAGCAGCTCAGCCAGGGGGACACACGGTCCTTTGTGGGGACAGGAGGGAAGCAGGCATGGGCGTCCTGCCCAGCTGCTGGCATCAGACGGGCGTCTGGTCTGTGTTTGCTCCCTGTCTTCCCACAGCCAGGCTGGAGAAGTGCCCCTTCCACCGGCTGCCGGGAGCGACCATGTCCTTTCCCTGGTGTGCTCCAGGACCAGGACCACAGTGGTTTCAACAGACCCCAGCCTCCGACCAGGTACCGCACTTCCCCAAGCCCCCCTGAAAACTCCGGGGGCACGGGGGTGCCGTGGCCATCAACACCATGGGTGCCTGGGCCTTCCAGCCCCTCCCACCTCCACCAGCCCCTCCCACCTCCATCCGGTCCCTCCCCCAACTTCCATCCCCGGCCCCACCTCCACCCAGCCCCTCTAATCTCCTCCAGCCCCTCCCACCTCCATCCGGTCCCTCCCAACTCCACAAGCCCCTCCCAACTCCACCCAACCCCTCCCATCTCCTCCAGGCCCTCCCACCTCCACCCAGCCCCTCCCATCTCCACCAGTCCCTCCCACCTCCACCAGCTCCTCCCACCTCCACCAGCCCCTCCCACCTCCACCCAACCCCTCCCACCTCCATCCGGTCCCTCCCATCTCCACAAGCCCCTCCCACCTCCACCCAACCCCTCCCATCTCCTCCAGGCCCTCCCACCTCCACCCAGCTCCTCCTATCTCCTCCACCCAGCCCCTCCCATCTCCACCAGCCCCTCCCACCTCCACCAGCTCCTCCCACCTCCACCAGCCCCTCCCACCTCCACAAGCTTCTCCCACCTCCACCCAACCCCTCCCATCTCCACCAGCCCCTCCCACCTCCATCCAGTCCCTCCCCCAACTTCCATCCCCCGCCCCACCTCCACCAGCCCCTCCCACCTCCACCAGCTCCTCCCACCTCCACCCAACCTCTCCCATCTCCACCAGCCCCTCCCTCCTCCACCAGCCCCTCCCACCTCCATCCAGTCCCTCCCCCAACTTCCATCCCCCACCCCACCTCCACCCAGCCCTGCCTACCTCCACAAGCCCCTCCCACCTCCATCCAGTCCCTCCCATCTCCACCCAGCCCCTCCCACCTCCACGCCCCTGCCCCACTTCCATCCTCCCACCTGCCGCCATCCAGCCCATCCCACCTTCATCCCCCTCCCTTACTTCCATCCTCCCCCCTCCACCCAGCCCCTCCCACCTCCACCCAGCCCCACCCCCGCCTCCACCCAGCCCTTCTCACATCTACCAGCCCCTCCCCCTCATCCACCAGCCCCTCCCCCGCCTCCACCCAGCCCCTCCCACATCCACCAGCCCCACCCCCCCATCTCTCCCGCTCCCGCTGGACATCCGCCCGCCCCTCCCACACTCACCCAGCACCCCCACACTCAGCAAGGATGACTCTGTCTTCGCTCCTGCCAGATGTCCGGGTGTGTCCTTCCTGCCTCCCTGCTCCGTCCAGCTGCTCTAGGTTCTTACTGAGCGCGTCTGTCCCAGCTGCACACCTCCCCTCTGTTCGGAGCCCATCCTTCCGGCCCAGTCTCCCCAGGTGTGTCCAACACAAACCCGAGCCCAGCCCCAGCCTGGAATTCTCACGGGGGTCCCACTGCCCTCGGGCAGGAGCCTGGACTCCCAGCCTGCCTCCTGCTGCTGCCTGCAGCCCCTCCTCACACCGCTGGGCCTTGGCACGGCTGCTCCCTCGCCTGGAACGCCCTTCCTGCCGCCCCCGAGAACTTCCCGGGGCGTCCCGGACCTCCTGGGAAGCCACTGCCTCTCGCTGTGCCCGCCAAGCGCCTGTCGCCGTGCTGGGCACATGCTAGGTGCTCAGTAAACACGGGCGGAGTTCCAGACGGCTGCGGCTGGCTCAGGCCCCTGGTGAAGGAAGCCCCAGAACATTTCACCACCTGTTACCTTTGCATAGTCTTTCCGCCAGGGCAGAAGCCGCCGGATACCTCTTCCGGGTGAGGTCACCACACGGGAGCAGACCCCTCAGGCTAAACGAGTAAGTAGGAAGCCTCGAGGACAGAGGGTGACAAGACAGCGGGCTCCAACGGTTGTGGTTTGACCGGCCCTGGGCCAGCGCGCAGACCTGTCCGGCATGCGCTGGACTGGCTGGGGGTGGCCACGCGTGATGGCTGAGTGGTGCCCCCCCAGACGTGACGTATTTGGACATGGGGTCTTGAAAGAGGTGACTAGGGTAAAATGAGGTCGCTAGGGCCGTGTCCTTATAAAAAGGGAGATTAGGACACAGACACAGGGGCACAACCACGTGAGGACGTGGGGAGAGGACGGCTCCCTGCCAAGGAGAGAGGCCTCACGCCTTGACCTTGGGCTTCTGGCCTCTGGAAAGCGTGAGAACAGATGTCAGCGTGTGGTTCTTTGTTACGGTGGCCCCGGGAAGCCAGTTCGCCGCGCCTCCTAGGTTGGGCAGCGGGTGTCAGCGGTGGGGATGGGGTTTCTGGGAAGGTTTCAGGAAGTGATAGATTCTGGGAAGCCCCTCTGCCCTCCGCCACCCGCCCGCCTGGAAAGGCGGCACCTGCTTTGAGACCATGGGGGCCGCCAGGGACAGCGATGGGCAAAGCAGTGACAGCAGCAGGGCCCCTGAGTGGCCATCTGAGTCCCAGGCTGCTTGCTGGTGGGAGAGACCCGCTGTTTAGGCCCTGCAGGGCGGGTGTCCTGTCCCTTGCAGCGCTCCTGGCTGACCAGCACAGGCCTGGCCTCTCCGTCCCCCCCTGTAAGGGGCTGGCTTCTTCCCCGTGTCCACATTTGACCACCGGCCCATCTGGGGCGCCTGCACCGCAGGCCCCAGGCCACAGAGGCACCAAATCCAGAGGACCGTCCTACCTCTCGCCGGTCGTCAGCGATCACTTCTGCCAAGCCGACTTTTGTGACAACTGTTTGGGGAGGACGGCATTGACGATGCTGTGACACTCATCCTGCCTGGTCCCCACCCCTACCCCTTGGCCCCGGGGCACGAGGCCTCGAATGCTTGTCATCAGAACCCCAGTGTCCTGTGTTGGCAGGACCCAGGGCCCAGTTCCTTGCTGTGCGGTCTGACACGAATTCCTGGCCCTTTCTGGGCTTCGGTTTCCCCATATGCAGACGGTGGGAGGTCCAGGGTGCAAGTGAGTGGAGGCGGAAGGGCAGGGGGCTGTTTGTCCCTGTGTTTGGAGGCCTCTGGGAGTCCCCCTACCCCAACCTGAGCTCCATCCAGGTGGACTCACGACCTTTGATTGCAGCTGGGGAAAGTCAATCCTAATTAGGCTGTTCAATCTCAAGGTCGTTTCAAGCTGCGTCTCCCCACCTGTGCGCCAGGCCAGCCAGGGTCCGGCTGCCAGGAAGGGAGAGGTGGGGGCTCGAGCCGGCCCTGACACCTGCCTCGCCAAGCCCCGCTGCAGGGGTGCGGTGGGCTTGTGGAGCACGCGGAGGCCTTCTCTCTTGGCTACTGACCCCGTTCTGCAGCAAACTCTACTGCTACCCTCAAAGCCCTCTGGGCAGCAAGCACTCGGAACACAGCATGTCTAGGGCGAGTGTGGGGGTCCTTGGGGGGGGGGTGGGGAGCCCTACAGGGCCTGGCTGCTGCACCACCCTGACTTGGGAGATCAGGCCATGGCTGACCCCCTGACCCTGCCAGCTCCCCGCCGTGCCCCTGCCAGGGCCTGCCCCGCACGCTGCTGGAGTCCTCCGTCTCGGTCCTCGGCCCCCCACTTGTGTTGTGACCTCTCGGCCCACAGGAAGCTAACCACGGCGGGAGAGCAGGCTGCTCCTGGCCACCCCACCCGGCCCCCCAAACTCTCCTGGAAGGGCCCAGGAGGGCAGGGACCCACCCGAGCAGGCAGCGGCCAGGGCACAGAAGGCCCTGTCCCGTTCGGCAGATGTCCTGAGGAGAGGGGAGCCCAGAGGGTGACGGGGAAGCCACAGCCTTCTTCCCCGGACCGCAGTGCACAGCTCTCTCTCTGCGTGACGGACGTCCGGCCAGTTGCCCGGGCAGATTCACACCGCTCCTACTGACCAGGCCGCGTGAGCAGAACCCGGCCTGTTTTCTCCCCTCCCCGCACCCCCACCCGGGTCACTGCACCACCCAAGCGTGGCCGCTCGGCGCGGGCTAATTTCGCCGGCTCCCGCCGGCGCGGACGCGAGGCCTTCTGTGTCCGGCTGCGCTCACTCTGCCGTGCATCTGGGAGAAGCGGCCAAGTGACGTGTGTGGCTGGAGACCGCCGCGTCACGCCCCGTGGTCTCCACCGTGCGGCCGCACCTCGGTTTACCCGTGTGCCCGTGGGTGGCCGTCTGGGCCGTCCCGGGTCTCTGGGTGCACCCGGCGCGTCTCCTCTGGGAGCTCACGGCGGGGGACCGCACGCGGCCTGCTCCTTGGCCCCCCGTCTCGACACTGCCTCCTCTCCGGCGGTGCAGGAAACGTCTCGCCGCGGTTTCGGTCTGCGGTTCCCCGATGGCTGATGAAGCTGAGTGAGTCGGGGGGGCCCCACGGCGCCTCTTCCCACAGCTGACGGCGACACCCCTGCGGAGGGCGCCTGAGCCTGAGGATTTCAAGACGCAGACTCTGGCGACCGGGGAGCCCAGCCCTGCAGACCCGGGGCGGGGGCGGGGTGTGGAAGAGCCAGGCAGCGCGGAGCAAGCGTGGGCTCCAGCTCCTGGAGGTGGGCACTCCCCTCACGGGGCAGCGCTCCTCCCCTCCCCCGGGGCCCGGGCCTGTCCCCTCCCTGCTGCAGGGTGTTCCCAGGCTAGGCCTGTGTCCTTCCAGGAAAGCCTCAGCTCCTGGCCCAGCTGGGGGCTCGAGGAAGACCCCCGGGTGGGGCCGTGCGCCGGTGCCCTGTGCGTTAGGAGGCCTCCGCCTTCCCTTCTGCCACGGAGCCTCGGGCCCCCTTCCCGGCCGTGCCTCAGTTTCTCCAGCTCCTAAACGCGCGGGTTTGAACTCAAAGCTCTAGCACAGGCCTTCCAGCTGAGAGCATCTCTCTTGGTTAAAACCATACAAACCATATAAACAAATTCTATGAGGTTCCAAAATCAGAGGACAAGCGTCTCACTGCATGGTGCTCTGCACACCCCCTCCTGCAGTGAGTCTCCCGGGCTGACCCATCCTTCCCTTGTTTCTTCTGTTCACGCTCCACTTCTGGTGTTTCCCGTGGCGCCGTGCAGCGCTCGTGCAGACCTTGTAAACGGCTGCGTACTATTCCATCCGGCAAGCCGGCCCCGGCCCTCGGCCCTTCCCCCGCCGCTGGACCCGAAGCCTGCGTTCCGGTTCCTGGCGAACGGCACAGCAAGGGTGGATGGGCGACTGCGTGCACGTCCCTCTCCTCCACGTATTTGGGACTATTTCTTTAGGATGCACTCCCAGAAGCAGAATTTCTGGGTTGCGGTCCACGAACGTTTTTGTTGTTTAATGGCTGATCTAAGTTTCCATTTCAGACTCATTATCCCAATTTATAAAGTCAACAGCAAAGCACGGGACGCGGCAGCCAGCTCACCCCCCAGTGCCGGCTCTGCTATTCCAGAACGTTTTGATTTCATGGCTGGAAAGAGACCCCCCGTGGGTTTAGCGTGCGTGTGTGTGTGCGTCTCCTGGCAGCGGGGACAGCCCTCGGGTGGGGCCGCGTCTCGGGGGAGCCAAGCTCAAAAGAGGTTTTATTCTCTGCTCCTCGAGGAGACCGACCCTCGGAGGGAAGGTCTGCCCACCGTGGGAGAGCGCTGGGCAGGTGCCAGGGCCCCTGGGTTCCCGCCTCCCCTGGACCAGGCAGCCAGAGCCAGGTCCCCAAGAAAGTAGCTTGGCCCGGCCCCCTCCTCCCCAGGAAGGCGAATCCTTGGGATCACCAGCTGGATTCCCAGGGGACCCTCGGCCCCCTGGTACCTGGGCCTGTCGAGGCTCAGGGTGCTTCCTCCCTCTGGGGCCCTCCTGGGACCGCTACCCCCCGAGCCAGCCTCCAGGCCACCGGGCAGCTGTTGCAGCCTCCATGCTCCCACTGCTCTGGGGGCCCAGTGGCGGCGCCTCGGACTGGCGTTCAGGGCCCTTCATGTGCCGGCCTCCAGGGACCTCCCTGTGTCCCCTGTGGGCCCCGGACCGGGCACCACTCTGCCTCTTGGCCCTTTTCTAAGCCGGACGCAGGTACCCTGGAGGGAAGGGAGCTGGCATGTTGCTTCCGGGGCTCAGGCACAGGATGGCAGGCCTGTGGCACCTCAGTTCCCCCATCTGCAAAATGGGACAGCGTCCCCTATGAGGCGGGACTCAGGAGATGCTGACCGTCACTGCTGCTGTGGTGAGCGGGGCCCCAGAGTCAGGGCGGGGGGACGCACGGCGAGCAGGGCCTCAGAGTCGGGGGGCGACGCACTGGGCGAGCCGGTCTGAGTGCTCCCCTGCAGGGAGGGCTCCCGTCACGGGAGGACAGAGGAGGGCCGGTGCCCTGCTGGCCTGAGTCTGAGGCCCGAGGGACCGGGTGGTCGCCTTGATCGTGACCCCTGGAGGGGGCAGCTCCGTCCAGCCCGTGCGTGGGATCGCTGCCGCCGGCCCTGCGGGAGGGGCGTGTTTCCAAGTTTCCAAGCTGGGCTTGTGGTATCAGAAGTTTCTCCAAAATACCCATTCGCTCCTGGCCGCGCAGCTGTTTTTCCTTAAAAAGAAAAACACAAATCAAACCCAAAACAACCAAGTGGGGCTTCAGTGGTGTGCTGGCCAGGCTGCTGTCGGAGAGCGAACAACGCGAACAGCTGTGCTGGCCAATTTCGGCTTAAAGGAGCTCTGGCCCTCCCTGCTGAAGTCGCCGTGTGAAGGGCCAAGCACTGTCCACCCGCAGTCCCATCAGGCCCCTCTGAGGACAGAGGGGCAGCGGGGCCTCCCGCTCGGAGCCTTTGTGCAGGCTGTTCCCTCTACCTCCAACACCGTTCCCTCGATGTCCTCCCTGCAGCTCCTCCTGTGGGGGCTGTTCCCACCCAAACCCCGCTCCCTGCCTCTCACCCATCTGTGCGACGCATCTGCTTCCGTCCCACGGATGTGCTGTCCGTGGATGTGGGCTGGGCCATGGCTCTGTGGTTCTCCTTGGGGTCTCTGAGCCCCCTGTGCATACGACAAGCATCCGGTTACTGCTGGTTGCACAAAGGCCTTCGTGGACTGGGCACCTGCTGCTTCCTGGGGCACAACAGTGCATCACCTGGGCCTCTGCCCTCTGCGATCGCCTCTTTTTTTTTTAAATTTTTTTTTAACGTTTATTTATTTTGGGGACAGAGAGAGACAGAGCATGAATGGGGGAGGGGCAGAGAGAGAGGGAGACACAGACTCGGAAGCAGGCTCCAGGCTCTGAGCCATCAGCCCGGAGCCCGACACAGGGCCCGAACCCACGAACCGCGAGATCGCGACCTGAGCCAAAGTCGGACGCCTAACCGACCACCCAGGCGCCCCTGCGGTCGCCTCTTTAAAGCTTCATGCAATTAGCAGGGAGGTAGGGTGTCCTTGCGGAGCCCACGCTATTGCTGGTCATTGCAACACCCCGTTTCCGAATTTCACAGCCAGGCAGACTCAACCCAGCCTCACCTCCTCTAGGGAGCCCTCCTGAGCCCTTCCCTGTGCTTCCCTCCATCAGAGCCCCGCTCGGGCTGGCCACCCCCACCCTGCATCTGCCCGTTCTCTGACGGCTGTTCCGGGACGTGGGGCACAGGGAGCAAAGCAGGGAGCCCCTGCTCCTGGGGCCCGGACATCTGGGGGGAGAGGTAGATTCAAACAGGAAACAATAAGGAGAAATTGTTAACGAGTAAATACATAAAATGCCAGACAGCAGTAAGTTCTGTGGGAAAAGTGAAGATGGGCAGGGGCAGGGGAGCAAGGGCAGAAGCAGGGAGACGGTCAGAGGCTCCCGCAGGGCCATCCCAGCTGCCGCTCGTGGCTCAGAGCAGCAGAGGTGGGGAGAAGGTTCTAGATCGTCTGCAGGTGGCACCTCTAGAACTTGCTGGTGGGTTGCACACACCATGCGAAGAGAAGGGAGTGACGGCCACGGTCCAGTTGAGTGGAAGGAGGGGCGGATGGTCCCCAGGATGGAGACCCCGGCGGTCAGTTTGGCTTTGAAGGTGGTGGGGAGGCAGGTGGGCGGGGCAGGCTACGGAGGGGCTTTGCCTGAGCCCTGCTCGGCCCTTTGTGAGCCTGGCCACCTGGAGCGAGTGACAGGCTCCCGAGCCCGGCTTCCCAGCTGTGCAAGGGAGACACGGCCCCGCCGGGCAGCTGTGGGAGAGCGGCCTGGCCTGCGCGGAGGAGCCCTCCACCAAGGGGTCCAGGTGGCCACCGTCCCCCCGAACGTGTGTCCTTCGCCCCGTCCTGGGCCCCAGCTTCCTGGAGCCCCCGGGAGTCATTCGGGGCCCCAGCTCAGATGCCGCGGGCCGCCCTCGCGCCTGCACATCCTCTCTGCCTCTGGCTTCGCGGGCACAGCAGTTCCAGTCCCTCGTCCCCGAACCTGGGGACCCCTCCACGGGGACGTATGCGGGTGGGGCCCTCGCCCCTGCCTGCTCCTTTCCCCAGTGGCCTTGGCCTGGGGTGTCCTCCGGGAAGCCTCCCCTGGGCCCCCCCACCCCTGGCTCCTTCTCCCTCCAGCAGAGCCTGGCCTAGCACCCTGCTTTCTCTAATGTCTGCCCCACAAAGCTAGAGAGCTCACCCGGTAACAGGCTCCGTTGTAGGCAGCCAACAGAGAGTCGCGTGCCTCATCCCCAGGCGTTCTCTCGTTCACGGAGGAGGAAACCCAAAGCACAGAGAGGGCAGGTGCCTTGCCCAGGGTCACACAGCCGGCAGGGGTGGAGTTGGGGTTCAGACCAGCACTGGGCTCCAGCGTCGGCCGCCTTCTGCCCTTGCTTGCCCTCAGCCCCGGGCACGGTTGGGTCCGCCCACGACAGAGCGGGGGCTCCTAAGGGTATGCAAAATGCAGGAGCGCTCAGATACGATTCTCCCCACTTTCCAGGGGAGGAAACTGAGGCCCAGGCAGTTAGCGCGTCCCCTGCGTGTCCTTAGAGGCTGTGTCCAGACTGGAGCCAGCGGTCCTCTGAGCCCCAGCTGGCCCGGCCCCGGGCTTGAGGCCAGAGAGTGGACGCGTGCGTGGGCTCACCCCAGGGCTCGGTCACTCCACCTCCCTGAACCTCACCTTTCTCACCTTTCTCGACCTTGGGCGATTGGGGTGGGAATTCAGTCCTATAAGCCAGAGTGTCCTGAACTTTAACCTCCCCGGTAACGGCTGAATGCAGATCCCGGGTCAGTGGGACTCACCTTACCGTCGGGTCTCGGGGGGAAACCAAAGCTGCCTGACGGCAGCCCACGCTATAAGCAGCAAGGACGAGACCAAGCACCCAGAGGCCCCTGAGCCAGCCCTCCACCCGTGTCACTGCCTGGGGCACCCGGGCACCCGGGGCTTGGGGCAGATTTAGGGCTTAGCAAACTGAGTCCTTTGTGTTGGCCATGGAGCTCATGGGGAGACAGAGTGTTCACAGCTGTTGTCAGAACTGCAGAATTTGCCAGTAATTTGGAGAGAACTGGCCCCAGCGCAAGGGACAGCTGGGGCCCATGAGCACGGATCCGTATCCCCTCTCCCCCGAGCGAGGAGTTGTTTGCTCTCGCGCTGGGGGCAGAGGCACAGGCATTCTATTTTTCTCGGAATATAATGAGTCCTGGGCCTCACTCCTATGTCCCTCAAATGGGAAAAAAATTGCATCGGCCCTACATCTGGTGGCAGAATCAGGAGGACAAAGCTCCAGCATGGCACGAGGGCTGGCCACATGGGCCCATAGCACCGAGCACCAGCTGGTCCCCAGGCCTGGGCCCACAGCCCCCACACTCAAGGGACTCCAGTTAGGATCTAGGAGGAGGCAAGAGCAAGGTGCCGGAACCCCCCGTCCCCATCCACACGGCCTCCGCTGCTGTGACTTTCCTGCGCATCTCAGGGTGTGAGGCCAAATGTCTTCCTCCTACACAGCACACGACACTGGGAAGGGGGACATGACCCCACACAGTGGGGACCCCCGGACCCATCTATCTGCTGGACTCTGAAGTCTACACCCCCCACCAGGAGCCTGTGGCCCTGAGATCTCATGCTTCCCCCTCCCTCTGCCTCTCCGGCTGGGGCGGCTCCCCATCCCCCTCTGGGACACACGTCTCAGGCCACCGTCCGAGCTGTTCTTTTCCACGGCTCACAGGACAGCTTTCCTTCTGTCTCATTTTACATCAAAGCTGTATGCGCTTGTGATCTAAGGAATTATATCATTCCCAAGGCTTGTTATGAACCCGCCCACTACACCAACTGTTCTTCCCCAGAGGCAACCACTTCCTTTTCCTTTTGAAACTAATTATTTGGGTGTTTATGTCTGTATTCCAAAATAGCCTTCTTGTGTTGCCGATTCTTGCTTTTTTCAGCTTGGTCAATAGTACTGACTTCCTTTATGGAGGAGAGGCACTAGCTTTCTCTCATCCCTACTCCCACCCCACACACGTCTTCTCATCATCCCTCCCGATCACAGAGAGTGTGGTGTGGAGTGGATTCATATGATCATGTAAATGTAACCCACAGCAGAGCCAGCAGAGCCAGGTCATATACGATGATCACTTTACCCGCCTTACGTTTTTTCCCCTATAGTTATCAATTGCTCTGTTATTTTATCTGGTTTTCGTTTGTGTGTGTGTGTGTGTGTGTGTGTGTGTGTGTGTGTGTGTGCTTATTCCTAACTCAACACCAAACTCTTTGTCTTGTCTAAATCTCCAGACCTTTGGGGGCACCTGGGTGGCTCAGCTGGTTAAGCGTCCGACTCTTGATCTCAGCTCAGGTTTCGATCTCGCGGTCGTGGGTTCAAACCCCTCGCTGGGCTTTGCGTGGAATGTGAAGGCTACTTAGACAATAAACAAGTAAGTGCCCAGAACTTTGGACACACCAGGTGTTCTGCATCTTGCTTGGTCTGAGTTGACTCCCGCGTGGGGCAGAGCTCACGCTCTGTTGGCTTTGGTGTCTGGCAGGGACCTGCTTCCTGGTTCACAGATGGCACCTTCTGCTTATTTCTCACAAGGCAGAGGGGGTAAGGGGGGCACTCTGAGGTCTTTTTGGTAACAGCACCGATCCCATTCTTGGGATCTCATGACCCAAGCACCCGCCAAAGGCCTCCCCCTAACGCCGTCACATTGGGGGTTAGGGTTTCAACGTACGAACCTGGGGGTGGGGCTGCAGATATTCAGTCTATAGCACTGGGTAGAATTCTAGTCTGGAAATCATTTTCCTACAGAAGAAGCTGGGCAGGGGCCAACTGCGTAGGACTGGCTCCATCCCCTTCTTGTCAGTGTAGCCATCGTCAAGTCCAAAGCCGTTCCCACTCCTAATTCCTTATAAGTGACCTTGCCCTCTTGTATTACCTACTGAAGAATAAAAAATAAAAATAAGTTAACTGTCGAGCAGTCTCATTTGGCCCACACTCCTGTGTCCTTCAACTTAAAAAACAAACAAACAAACAAGAAAAGCCAGTCTCGGTCTCCTCTTGTGGTCACGGGAGCTGGACTGCAAATCCAGAAATAATCAAAGGAACAAATCATGGCTGTGTTTTCCCCTCAAGCCCATCAAGTGTGGAGCTGTGGGAACGTAATGAAAACTGCCATCAGCTCACTGTTGTCAGGAATCTGGCCCGTCGGATCTGCGTGCTGTGGGCGCTGGCCGTAGGACACTGGGGAGTGAGCCTGGCACCGGTGGGCCCGCGGGGGGAGCGGCCAGCACTGTCGTCCCCGCACGGGGCACCTGCACCTTTCTGGAACACACTGCCCTGGCTTCCCCTGCATCAGCCCCTTGGCGCTCTCCGTGGCCCTCCCTGCTGGTGACAGCTGACCTCCCAACTCGGGGTGGCCCCAGAGGCCCTCCCCCGCCCCGTGCCGTGGGCGATCCTCTGGGAGGGGAGCAGACTGTCCCCTCCTCCCACCTACCTCGGGTTTGAGTGTGATTATCTCACCTACAAGCACCGGTGGGAAGGATAAAATCACCAGGCTGCCTTCCCAGCTGTGCAGACCGAGGTTAAGGGCTCGGTGCTCTGGGCCTCAGTCTCCTCATCTGTAAAGTGGGGAGAAGAAAGCTACTTTGAAAATGAAAGCAGTAACAAGATGCGGTTTGACAAATGCCTGGCACACAGTAGGTCCTCATATTTGCTGCAGAACAGTCTGCCAAAAAGCCGGGGGTCCTTGGTGGGCCCAAATGCTCGTGACAGACCCCAGAGGCTCTGCCTGGAGAAGCCCCAGGCTTGTCTGACGTAAACCGCAGCCCCCTTGGCCCCGGCCCCGGAACTGCAGCCTTCTGGGATTGGAGAGGCTCCCGCCAGGAAGGGCTGGGCCGCCAGCTCCCTCTGGTTCTCATTAGGACTCCTCACCCCCCTCCCCTGCTGGGCCGCATCCCTCCTCACAGTCGCCTTGGGACCCTCATGGCCCAAGTCCCTGCAGCTCGCCAGGGTCAAGCCAGAGGACTTGAACCTTCCAGAAAGGAGGTGGAATACAGCCAGACCCCAGGCTGGGCCGGGGATGCTGAACCAGGTGGCCTGCGGGCCTCCAGACGTGGGTGAGGACGGGCTGGGCCGGGCAGACCCCGAGACAGAGGCAGAGACTGGGAGGCAGGATGAGGAGCCGGCCCTTACCTGAGGCTCTAGGGGACCCCAAAGGGTGTGCACTCCCTAGAGGTGGGGTTGAGCGAGCGGGTGGTGTCAGGACAATTTCTGGGTGACCGGGGTGGGGCAGGTGGGGCTGATCGGTGGGATATCTAGGAGGTCACTAGGCACCTGGTCAGGCGCTGGGACAGGGCTCCCTGTGTCCCCAAGGCCTGCCGTGGCGCTCCGATCGCCCTTTCCTGGGTCATGGCTCTTGGGTCTTTACCCCCAGGGTCCCCTTCCTGGGCAGGCCACGGGCGGTCCACGGGTCTAAATCACCAGGGCCTCGGGTACCGACGCCTTTGTGGGAGACTCGAGCAGATGTTCGGCAACCTCCGCCCTCTTCACCAACGCGCTTTTGCGGGTGGGTAGTTTCTCTCCGTGACAGCTCTGCCCGGCGTTCGGGCAGGTGGGGTGGGTGCTGGGTGGGTGGGGTGCCCATGGCTCTGGCCGGCCGGTCAGGGCCGGCACCTCCGGCGGGCAAGGGCACACACAGGCCCACAGGACCCTGCATATGTTCAGCTTTAAGTCCTTTTGGAATCAGAAGGAAACGTGAAGATATGTATATGTAATATGAAGATATGCATATGTAATATGAAGATATGAATATGTAATAAGAAATACGGCCTGGGCACATTCATCTCTGGACTAACATGGCTGTAAGATACGATTAAAAAAACTCTGTTTTGGGGCGCCTGGGTGGCGCAGTCGGTTAAGCGTCCGACTTCAGCCAGGTCACGATCTCGCGGTCCGTGAGTTCGAGCCCCGCGTCAGGCTCTGGGCTGATGGCTCGGAGCCTGGAGCCTGTTTCCGATTCTGTGTCTCCCTCTCTCTCTGCCCCTCCCCCGTTCATGCTCTGTCTCTCTCTGTCCCAAAAATAAATAAAAAACGTTGAAAAAAAAAATTAAAAAAAAAAAAAAAAACTCTGTTTGGTGTATGTAACTTATTGTCACGTTGGCTAACATACGGCGCGTGCATTGTGCTCTCGGCTTTGGGACTAGATTCCCGTGATTCATCGCTTGCATACGACGCCCGGTGCTCGTCCCAGCACGTGCCCTCCTCGATGCCCGTCACCCATTTTCCCCACCCCCACCCCCCCATCAACCCTCAGTTTGTATTTAAGAGCCTCTTATGGTTGGCCTCCCTCTCTGTCGGCCTCTCACGTTTCCTTCTTTTCCCCTATGTTATCCGTTGACTTTCTCGAATTCCGCGGAGGACTGAAATCAGATGATATCTGTCTTTCCCTGATGATATGATATTCATCTATCTTTATCTGTCCCTTGCTCAGCCTAATACGCTCTAGTTCCATCTATGTTGTCGCAGATGGCAGGATTTCATCCTTTTTCATCTCCGAGTAGTATTCCATGGGCTGTCTATACACCCCACCTCTTCTCTATCCATTCAGCAGTCAGTGGACATTTGGGCTCTTTCCATAACCTGGCTGTGATTTGTGATGCAAATCTTCTGATTATGACTTTCGGGCGCAGAAGACCCTCACTGGGTTCGTTTGGACCCTCTGACGACAAGGCGTCGAAACGTGACTCAAACCAGCTTTAATCTAAAAGGGCAGTTGCCTGACTCAGTGGCTGATACGGGCACAGCTTGTTCCGGGGCCTGGACAGAGTTGTCCGGGCCCGGGCCCCACCTGTGGCTCTTAGACCGGCTCTCTCCTCCCTCGGCGGCCCCCCGGTGCCAGCTCAGCCGGCAGTGTAAGGAACGCCCCTCCGTGACCCTGGGAGCTCCTGGCCGGTTAGCAGCAAGTGGGGGTTTCTGTCCCTGGGGACCTCCCAGTGACAGCGCTGGGCCGGTGCATGAGGCACTCAAGCAGTGCTCTTGGGGGTGCAGACATCGGTCTTACCTGGGGGCCAGTCCCCCCACTTCCTTCCTTCTCTGCACGGTGCCAACCCCGGGTAAGCTTCAGGAACCTCCCGAGGGCAGCTTCCTTTGGTTCTGACAGGTTTTCGGGTGGGAGGTGGCTGTGCCTGCCTTAGGCCACCAGGACAGGCTCCAGTGTCCTGGTCCAATGGATGTGGCGCTCCCCGGGGGGTCTGAGGCTCAGATGCTGCGCGTGTGGGACGTGGCGGGGGTCGGAGGCGGGAGGAGGCTCCTCGGTGAGCTGGCAGGGCACCGCCTGTGCTCAGTGGCCCGCATCTTCCCAGGGCTTGGAGGGCGCGAGGTGCATGTGAGCGCATAGGTGTGAGTTCGGTCTGCTGTGAGCGCACGGTCACACGCACTGATGACCTCCTGTCTGTCCCCCGCATCCTCCCCCGCCCCCGGGGCTGCAGGCCAGCCCAGCCACGGGACGCGTCGCCGGCCACGCCTCGCTCCCCCTGAGCGTGAGTTCGTGGTGCCTTTAAAACAGGAGGCGTTGACGTCTCTCTGAGCTGGTCCCCTTGGTGCCCGTGGGGAGACTGAGGCCTGTGGCCCGTGACCCTGCTTCACCTTCTGTGGCCTTCGGGGGTCTCCCGGTCTGTGGGTCCGAGGCGGCTCGGACCTCACCCCTATGCAGCTCGCCTCCCTCTGTGCCCTCCCGTGGGCCACAGGCCCGGGGACTTCTGCACGCGGCTTGCTTGCGACCACGCGGCTCAGACCCTAAACGGCGCCCAGCTGCTCACAGGTGATGGGTGTCACGTCTTCGCCGTCGGAGCCTTTTGCAGACTTGCCGGCCTGTGACCGAAGGCAGCCGTCTCTGCCCGGGGGCCACCCATCCGCGGGACCGCGTGTGACCCTCCACAGGCGTCTCTGGCTGTAGGCATTTGACCGTAAACAAGAGACGCCCTCTGTCCCTGTGACCTCATCTTTCCTTGGCTCTCCCAAGCCGTCCGTTGGCAGGACCCCAGGAGCGCAATCAGGGCCCGAGGACCTTCCATTGCTTCCCTCGGACCCCAGGGAAGAGGCTGGCTTGGGGTTCTTTCCTAGTGCATGGGGTGGGGCTGCGGCCCTGGGCGGGGAAGGGGCTGGGCAGGGCTGCCCGGTGCC
This sequence comes from Panthera onca, assembly GCF_046562875.1. Classification (NCBI taxonomy): domain Eukaryota; kingdom Metazoa; phylum Chordata; class Mammalia; order Carnivora; family Felidae; genus Panthera; species Panthera onca. The sequence continues at coordinate 3,269,601 of NC_138342.1, forward strand.
CCCCTCCCCGTCCCCACCGCTCGCCGTGCAGAGCGTCTCCCGGTAAGCCTGCCCTCCACACCACTTGGCACCCGGTGTGCCCTCACCGCGTGGGCACCAGACCGCGGCCGGGCACAGACAGTACCTCATTCACCCAGGTCTGCCAGCTGCGGGACCACGGCTACGGCCAGGAGAGGGCACAGGAGGTCCTGAGTCCGCCTCGGGCGGGCTGTGGGGTGGGTGAGCGTGCACCCTTCCCACCTCAGACATTCTAGAATGGTGATCTGCCGCTCACACTGGGCAGAGAGGGGGAGGGGCTTCTGCCGGGAGGCAGGCACTGTGCCAAGCACTTGACCACTGGACCTGGGCCGTCTCTGAGACCCTTCATGCTGACTCTGTGAGGTGGAGACTCGAGGACCCATTTGACAGACGAGATGAGCTGACCAACTCAGGGTCTCACAGGCGGGGGCGGGGGGATCAGGATGCCAGGCCACACCCCTGTGGCTCCAAAGCAATGCCCCCCGGGTCACATGGACTTTCTAAGGACAGGAAGACGCAAAGAGCCCCTGAAATCCCACCAACGAGACTCAGGCTGCGCAAAGCCTGGCAGAGCCTTTTGCGTGGTGATGAGGTCCAGAGGTGACCCCAGGGTCGAAGGTCTTCCGTGGTCCAGCGTCCATGGTCGAGGCCTGCACCCCGGGCAGGGCTGGGAGGGGGAAGAGGGGACCAGGGTGCAGCCCGGGGGGAGGTACCCCCTCTCAGGAGGCAGCACGCGCTTGTGAGGCCCTACAAGGGGGCACCTCCCTAAGTGCCGCGTCCTGAGACCCCTCTCCGCAGCCTGTCCCGGCCCCGATCAGCCACCTGTTTCCGGCAGAGGGGACGGAGGGGGCGAGGCAGAGGGAGAGAGAGTGGGAAGGATTCGGGAGGCAAGGGCTACTCAGAACGTGAGGGCCGCCCTAGAGCTCCCCGGGCCTCGCACAGAGGGGTCTGGGCCGTGGTTCCAAGAGCGGTTCTCCCCAGAGGGCAGCATTGTTGTGACGTTGCCCGGCTTTGATTTCTGGTTAAACGCGCTGTATTTCTTTCTGATCGTAAACGTAGCATATCCTCACCCGACACCATGGATTAGTGGGAGCCTGGGTGCTGGGGCCACATCGTGGACCCACCTGCAGTGTCAAGCTTCAGGCAAGTTATGTCTCAGCCTCCCCAGCCACACGCAGGGGCACGGGGTCGCCCTTGCCTTCTGCACGGTGACATTCCAAGATCCCAAGGTTCGGAGTTCCAGAATTCAGCATGTGGGGTTTTTTTTTGGCAGGTGGTGCTATGGACTGAATGTCTGTGCTCCCCCCGAAATGACATGGTGAAACCCTCACCTGCAGCGTGGAGGCGGGAGGAGGGGGATGATGACCCTCGGGAGGTGACCAGGTCGTGAGAGCAGGGCCCCGTGACAGGATTAGTGTCCTTACAGGAAGAGACGGAGAGGGTGATCTCTCTGGGCCACGTGAGGACGCGGCAAGGAGGTGGCCGTCTGTGCACGGAGGAGAGAGGATCGTTCTGCCAGTGCCTCGATTGAGGCTTCCAGCCTCCAGAACCGTGGGGAATGGATGTCCGTTGGTAAAGCCCCCAGACCCCGGTGTTCTCTTGCAAGAGTCCGAGCGGACCAGAAACCCGCCCTTTCTTTCCCACCCTGCCCTCGGTTGGCTGGCCACCTGCTCCCTTCTGGTTTCCCGGGGGACACCGATAGCCAGGCGGGTCCCAGCGTGGACGCACAGGGCACAGGGTTAACCAGGTGCCCACTCTCAGCGGTGTGCAAGTGCAGGGCTGCGTCCGTCACGGCCCGAGGCCCCACCCCCCAGGGACTGTCTTAGCCGCTGTGTGCCCGGGGGCTGCAGGGCCCAGAGAGGGCAGAGCCTCCCGGCTCGAGCTGCTGGGCATCCTCGCCCTTGGCTTCCTCTGCCCCGCCTCGCCTGTCTTGAGTGTGTGTGGAGGTCACCCACCCGTGGGGACACCCAACAGCGGCGCCTGGACTTGGGGCAGCTCCCAGGACTTTTCCCCTCACCCGGACCCCAGGTGATGGCCGGGGCCCCTGTTCCCGCACCCACATCCCGCCTCCCGTTTTCCTGAGAAGTCACGGCCCGAGGGCTCAGGCACAGGACCTGCCTCCCCAACCCTCCTGGCCTCCCCGGTTCCGCTGGCCTCCCCCCGGGCCGACCCTCTGCCTGCCTCTCCACCCACCTGCCGCGGCTCCCCGACCTCTGGCCGCAAACGTCAGCGTCCGTGTCTAACAGCTGTCCCATTTCCTGGCCGGTCTCAGCGCAGGGGCTCCTGAGGGGTACGGGCACCCCGGGTCCGTCTCGGGGTCCCGGCCGTGGGAGACACGCTGCCTGGGATGCACCTCCACCCTCCTCGGTTGGGGTTGTCACCGCTCGGTCCCAGAGGCTGGGCCTCTCTGCCTTCCTTCTCCCCCAAGAACCCGACCTGGGGCTGGCATGGCACCACCCCCGGCAGAAAACCTTCCCCTGTTTCCCAAGGAGCCCCAGGCCCTGTGCAAAGATGGGACCGTGGTGGCCTGCCCCCATCCCCCAGGGAGCGTCACCCTGATGTGGAGGCTCCGAGCGGGGCGGCATCGTGCGTTCATTCATTCGTGATCCCTAGGCGTGGCCCCAACTCAGGTGGGGTGTGATGACAACTGGGCTCACAGATGGGGGGACAGAAAGGGGTGAGGGAGAGCGTAAAGTCACTCAGGGAAGACCAAACGTAACCCGGTTTGGCGGCTGGACTACAGGACGGGCAGAACCGGGCTCTGCAGTCAGAAGTCAGGTCACAAGAGAGCGGGGTTCCCGGCTCCCGCACTGTGGACCCTTGGGGCCGGATGATTTGGGGGGGGGTCACCCTGTGCATCAGAGGACGCTTAGCATCACCCCTGGCCTCCACCCACTCGATGCCAGCAGCCCCCCCTCGGTGTGACAGTCCAGACTTCCGCAGACACTGCCTGATGTCCCCCGGGGGTAGCTGGGATAGATGGTCACCCCCGGTGCTCCTGGGGAGCTGGCATCGTCCTCCCTCAGATCTGAGGCCGGGCAGGTGGTGCGTTTGTGTTGCGAATTCACCAAGCTGTCCGCTCGCCATCAGAGACCCGCTCCATAGGTACATCACAGCCGGGACAAAGTCCGGAACGAAAGGGATCCCGGCAAACAGGACAGAGACGCCACGGGCCTTCGGGGTCTCCAGCGGCCGCCGGCTCTGAGGGTGTCGGCCTGGGACAGAGTCTCAAAGAGCCCCCAAAGGAATCAGCTCGGGGCTGCTTTGAGCACGTAGCTGTGCGCCAAGGTCAGCCCCGTGCGCTCAGGCTGGGCCACGGCTGGCGGCGGGGCTCCCGTCCTGACCCCACACTGGCAGGCGAGTCCTGTGCTCCGAGTCCCCAGCGCCTGGCACACAGAGCAGGCCTCAGCGATGACCCCGGGTGGGCGCGGCTGGCACAGCGACACGGTCAGCCGCTCCGACGTGCGCAAGCTGTCTTCTGGGCTCCCTGCTGAGCTGCTCCCACGCTTCTGCGAACAGAAGACAAGTGTCTCTTTATTGTCGTTGGCGGTGCTAAGAGTGAGCCTGGGGGTCAGTACTGGGGGTGGCTGGCAGGTGTGGGGTCTGCACGCCCGGGAGACCAGGCAGAACCACAGCCGTGCTTGGAGGGGGGCTTCACTTCCTCGCGGCCCGGCAGGACAGCGAGCCCGGGAGCCACGCACAGTGTGACATCGGGGCTCAAGCCTCAGGCGACGGAAAACCTGGATAGTCGGGGCGGGGGGAGGGACCCCATGTCCGCAGCCCGGGAAGCCCCGGGACGGTCCAGATGCCGGTTCCCCGACTCGATTTGCAGATTCAGGGCAGCCCCCCGCCCCCCACGCCAGCAGGTTACTCGGTGGGCGTCGGAGACGACCGGAAACCTGCACACCTCGTCTCTGCAGGCTGACGTCAGGCGTATTTTCACTGTCTTCTTTGTGCTCTCCTGGTTTTTCTGCTACGGACCGTGTTACTTTTAACACTAGAAAAGGGCAATCAGCATATTAAGTTTTTGAAGGAAGAAACGCAGAAAGAGGGAACAGGCAGGCCGGGGCCGGGGCAGATGAGTTTAGCAGCAGAGCGTTTCGAGCTGGCCGGACGGGCCGGCAGGGCCGCTGGGGCCCGCTGTCCTACGTCTCCTTCCGGCGTCTGGCAGCCCCGGGCCGCGGGCTCTGGCGGGGAGGGAGGCCCGCGGTGAAACTTGACCCGGGCTGGCCTGGGACGTGGGCCCCTCTGCCTCCTGCATCTGCACTGGGGGGGGGGGGGGGGGGGGCGGGAGGGGGACGCCTGGGAAGCAGTCCGCTTTCTAGCCTGGCTGGGCTGTGAAGGGAGGAGTTCTCCAGCTGGGGTCCTTTCTTTTCAAAGCCCTTTAAAATAGATGATGGGGCAGTTTTTCATGGTCAAGCCCCGTCCTCAGGGCCCACCGTGCAAAGGGCCTGAGGAGGCCTGAGGGCAGTCAGGAGCCGGCCCCTCACACTGTGCTCGGCCTTCAGGGCCTGGCTCCCGGCCGCTTCCTCCAGGAAGCACCCTCCCCACGTTCCTGGGCCTGCAGTGCTCAGTCCCCAACCTGCAGTCCTAATGGGCCTCACCTGCCCTGTGCCGGGTCGCTGGCTCTTTCTCCCTTTGTGGGGGAGGCTGGACGACCCAGCTGACCTTGGCAGGGGAGCCGGGAAGGGAGGACACATGCCTGGCGTGGTCCCACGGAGGCACGAGGGAGCTGGTTTTATCCACAAACAGTCATCCCTCTCTGGCTGTAGGCTGCTCTTGGCTGTTGCCTCTCCGGCACGTGGGGCCTGCCCCGGCCACCGGCTGGCACACTGCCAGGCTGGTCCTCTGGCCTGAGATCAACGTAGGCAGAGGCAGGAGCGACGGGATGGTCTGCAGGCGAGCTGGCCAAGGTGTGGGGATGGGCCCCGCCACACCTACTCCTGTGTCCTCGGGCAACCGGACCTCACGCTGCACCCCCGTGGCCTTCTCGGAGACGGCACTTGATGAACAGCACGTGCCCGGGACCCAGGGGGACCCAGGGGGGCCGCGGGCCCCTTCCCTGAGCCCCTCTTGCCTTGGGTCTAGAGCAAGTACTCGCGGGGGTTTGATGAAGGAAACAGCAAGGAGGGTCCGTGCCAGCTGTAACCCAGTCCTGGAGCGGCCGCAAAGCAGCCACTCACTCAACCGTTCCTGTATCTGCCCGGCCGTGAACCTGAGCCTGTCGCAGCGGCCGGTAGCGGCTCAAAAGGAGGACCCTCGGTCCCCGGAAACCGGACAAAGGCTGGGGACGGGCGGCGGCTTTGCAAGCAAGCCGGGCGCACGGAGCTCACTGCTGGACTTCGGAATCAGACAGATACAGGCCCACCTCAGCCCCGCCACGTTTGTGCTGTGTGGCCCCGGGCAAACGCCTCTCCTCTCTGAGCACCTCTCCTTGTCTGCAAGACGTGGGAAAGAAGTTGTTGACAAAGTCAGGAGAGGACAGCCCGTGCCTCGGGGGCTCAGACGCCCTCCTCGCGGTGAGTGGGCCACACAGCATCGCTGCTGTATCGGGCAGCTGGATGGGGCTCTCGTTGCCTGGGATGTGCTTCCAAGAACAGAGCGCGCTACATTCCAACCGCTTCTTCTGTACAAAGTTTTCGATGTCTAGTTTTGAGGGAGAGTGTGCGAGAGGGGGAGGGGCAGAGAAAGAGGGAGACGGAGAACCCGAAGCAGGTTCTGCACGGTCCGTGCGGAGCCCGACGCGGGGCACGAGCCCGTGAACCGTGAAATCACGACCTGAGCTGAGGTCTGACGCTCAACGGCCTGAGCCACACAGGCGCCCCTCACCCCTTCTAAAGAAGGATCCTGACCCTCTGGAGGGACACCGACCTTAGCCGTCCCCTGCTTCTGCCGAATGTGATGGACGGCGGCGGATGGATGCTCAGGAGACAGCTGGCCGGGCCTGTCATCTCCAGCCCCGGAGGAGGGGGGTGTGCAGCCCCCAGGCCACGCGAGGGGCTGGGCAGAGCTTGGCTCGTTTGCAGAGACGAGGAACACACAGCTTGGCCCTGGCCCTGGTGCGGGGACCCGGGTCGGGAGCGCTGGTCCTTGGGGAGTGTGACGGGTGAAACGCTCACCTTCTAGAGCGGGTGGCACGTGGGCCTGCCCGAGAGCCTTCCCGCCAGACAAGCGGCCCCAGGGAGAGCGTCTGAGTAGGGTGACCTGTCAGAGGCAAGGGAAGCGATGACACTTTTCAGCCTTGCCCCCCACCGCCCCCCCCTAATCTGTCCTCAGCCCCAAAGAGGGCTCGTTAGCCATGGACCTAACGGACGCGTCTGTGAGCACATGTGTCTTTGCACAAGCGCGTATGTCTCCGGGACGGGTTTCTGGGAGTGGCGTTGCTGGGCCAAAGGGCATGAGCCTTCAAACCCTTAATGGACGGATGGAGCCAGACCGCCCTACGAGGTCACACACCCATGGCCTGTGTCCCCACCTGGCCTGCAGTAGACCTCCATCCTCTAATCTGCCTGTCAAGGTAGGGTGGCATCTCATGGCTGCTGTCACTGTCGTTGCCCTGGTCCCTGGGAAACCTGGTTGGGACCACTTTCCTCAGGGGAGCTTCGTGGACACTGTCCCCAGCCTGCCTGTCATACTTCCTTCCGAAACGTCGGGGACATGATCTGCATTTGACAGGGTGTTTTGAAAGAGACTCAGAGGATGTCCCTCACCCAAGGCCACACAGCCGGTTCCAGGTCCCACGCTGGTCCCACCGCGAGAGCAGCACGGACGACGTAGTGGCTGGCCATGGGCACGTGCCCGGCACATGCTTCCCTCTGGGAACCGTCACCTATGGCCTGTGCCACCAGGGTGAATTCTTGAAAATCTCCAAGCTCGGTTTCTTTTGGAAATAACTGATGGGGTGTTAGCATCGGGCCGGATGCATGTTCTATGTGACACCACGGGACAAACATATGGAAGCCGTTGACTGTCCTGGGATACTTTGTGGGGAAGACACCTCAGCATGCTTGAGTCAAGAAAGGCCTTCGTGGCCCGAGTGTCTGCCGGGCCTGGTGCCACTGGGGGAGACTCTGGGAAACAGGACAAGGGACTTGAAATTCCTTGGGGACACCTGGGAGAATTCCTACCCAAATTCCTTGGGTGCCACTGGGGGAGACTGGGAAACAGGACAAGGGACCTGAAATTCCTTGGGGACACATGGGCAGGTGGAGTGGGGTCAGAGGGGAAGGTGGCTTCCAGTGAGGCCCGGGGTTCCAGGAGGAGCCCACCCTCCTTGGGACTGTGAGTATCTTCATGTTGTTGCTCTAAGACTGTGATGTGATTTCCTTTCCTTCCCTGCTCCCAACAAAATATCTTCAGCAATTCAACATTTTCCTCTTCTATCATTAGGCAAATAGATTCTTCTTGAGGAACACTGAGGACAGCAGAGAAGATGATGGTGATGATGACGGGGACGGTGAGGATGACGGTGGCTGCAGATATTTTGGGGACACTTACTAAGTGCCAGGCAGAGGTTTCATTTTATTTGACCTGAATTATCCCATTTAACCCTGGCGAATCTTGTCCGAAGCGCATGTCATTACTGTTCCCAGTGTGAGTCCGATGCCCAGGTGCCTCCACCTGCTCTTGAAGGTGCCGGAGTCTAAGGGCAGTGAGAGGGGAGGCACCTCGACATTCCGAGACCCACAATCAGCCCTGCAGGGAGGGACTGCCGTTCTGCTCCACAGGCGCAAACACCGAGGCCCGTAGACGGAGAGTGACTTACCTGAGGTCACAGAGACGAGGTGAGGACTTGGGTTTCACTAAGCACGTAGGGCCGTGCCAGGAAGGCAGAGATGCACCAGATGGGCCCCTGGTCTCACGGGAGAGACAGACAGGTGAGCTGACAGGAGGGAAGGAGCAAGGAGGCTGCCCCCTGCCAGGTGGCCTGGAGGGCTTCCCAGAAGAGGCGGCATTTGGAGACAGGGAAGCATGCTCAGACCGCGGGCCCCTGGAAGCCGGGAGGCAGGCTCTGGTACGTGCTCTCCCCATCTGTGCCCCAGACCTGCCGTGCAGGATCCCGGCCTCAGCGGCCACCTTTCCCAAACCTATTTTTAGACCCAATTCAGTTCTAAACGCAAACACATTGTCAAGATAGTGGCCAACTTGGGTCCCATCCACGAACCTTCGCTGAGACGCCAAAATAGAAAATGGCTCTATTTGTGGACGACACGGACTGTTGGCAGAGGTGTTGACTCCCGGTGGACGGGGGCCAGATTATGGCCCAGCCCTTGGATGACCCGACACATCGATGCTTCCTACCCAAATACAGTATAAAAATGCGGGCACGAGTGTGTTGCAGTGAATCTCGCAAGGAGGCAACTTTCTCCTGGGGCCAGCGGACCTCAGGGAGAGAGCACAGGTCCTACTCACTTGAAGTGAGAGCCTACTCGCTCCATATAGTCTGTTATTTTTGCTTTTTCCAAGATAGAAAGCCACCGGGTGGGGGCTGGGAGGACCCCAGCCCTTTTGGACCATCTTAGTGACGTCAGTCCCAGGTTGCTTATCACACGCGCACTACGGGCGGGGGTGATGCCAGATACCTCACCTGCCTCTGACCTCAATCTCCAGAGCCATCCCGTGATGAATGCGTTATCATCCCATTTTATAGATGAGAAAACCGAGGCTCAGGGTGAGTTGTTTGCTTTACCAGCTAGTAAGCGGGAGGCTTTGGATTTGCATCCAGGTCTGTTGAACCGCAGAGATCCCGGGTTAATTTCTCCATGACACTGTTTCTCTCTCTTTGCGAAACTTCCTCCTCCCGTTCATCTCCAAAGGCTAGGTCAAATGTCACCTCCTCAAGGAAGCAGGTCTCACTTGCCAGGCCAGGTTGGGGACTTTCTCAGCAGTGATGATACTGAGACACCATTCCTGCCAGACTGGGAGTCCCTGGAGGCCAAGGACCGCGTGCGATCATCCCCGATCCCTGTCATGTCCTGAGCCCAGCCCGGACAACCCGCTCCGAGAGGTCTGGGGACGCAGCGAAGGAACGAACGAAGCTTTTCTTTCCACGGCGGGGGAAACCGAGGCCCGGGAGGCAGGACGGTGTTGGTCAGAGGGACCAGGGTTTAACGGATGCACTGGCACTTTTTAGACATTTGGTGTGGAGCCTTGGTTTCTCAAGTGTGTTTGGGGGTGATGGCGGTGCTCCCACAGGGGGCCGGGGTCGCATCAAACTGAGGATGAGGCCTCTGGCGCCCGGCACACAGCTGGCACACGTCAGGCTGCACAGATGACCGTGTTCGCTGGTGTGCAAAACCAGACCTCCATTCCGCACAAGCCAGGGGAAGCTGATGGTCTTGTTTTACCCACATAAAGTCCCAATGTGCCCGGCGGGGAGGGGGAATCTTTTTTCACTTTCAAAATTGGGGTAAAATATATAGAACCTAAAATCGTATGTTTTAACCACTAAAAATACCTTACTGCGGTAAAATACACATAACACAAATTGCCCAGCTCAGCTACGTTTTTCGGCGTCTGGGTCAGTGGCGTTCAAGTGCATACCCAGAGTTGCGTGGCTTCCTCACCCTTCATCCCCGGAGCACTTCCTACTTCCGCAGCCGAAACTCCGTCCCCCTGAGACTCTCCATTCCGCCCTCCCTCGTGCCCTGGCACCTCCCTCCCCATCTGCTCTCTGCCTCTGCGGACCTGACTCCACGGGGGGCCTCGATGACACGGGATTTGTCCTTCCGTGACCGGCACGGACCGTATTGGATGGACCCGTCCCTCCGTTGGTGGATATGTGGGTGCTTCCAGGATACGGCTTTGGGTCCCCGTCCTCTGACTCCGGGAAAGATGCACGAAGAGGTCATGACACGGGGCGCTGGGGCGTCGGCAAACTTACCGAGCACCTGCCCCGGGAGCACGTGCACCCTCGGAGCGGCCCGGCGGGGCCCGCGGAGGCACGGCGTGGGCAAGTGCGTGCACGCAGATCCACGCACACGCACGCACGTGCGCGTGCACGGGGCACGGTGTCTGCGGGCGGGGCACGCAGAAGGGTGGGCGGGCCGACGGCTGCTGGGGGCACCAGGCGCAAGAGGTGTCGAAGCACCATTGGAAACGCGGCGCTGTATTTGTTTCACTGCACGCGCAGCAGGAACATCGAATGTGCCAGAGCTCTTCGCGGGAAGACAACTGTGTGTGGCAGCCGCCGCGTGTCTGCAGAGCCCTAGGGCGAGGGCTCCGCACTCTGCCCGCCACTCACAGCCGCGGACCTTGCTCTGCCTCCTCCCCCTCCCCCTGCCCCCCCTCCCCCTGCTGCCAAGTACCAAAGACGGAGAGAGGACCTTAAAGCGTCTGGAGGGAAAAGAGCACTGACCCGCAGAGGAGTGGTAACCCTACGGACCCAACGCCCCCCGTCACGGCCACCGAGGTGCCGCGGCTGCCTACGATGCACGGAAGGGCCCCCTGCATGCCAAGAAGAGTGCCGGAAACGGACACGTCAGGATGCTACAGTGTACCGGGGCTGGGAGGAAGGTCCACGGCTCGGCCCTATTTTCTGTTCTTTGCTGTGCACTGGAAATATTTCACACTTAAATTTTTTTCATGTTAAAAGCACCAACGAGGCAAAAAGCCTTGAAAACATGTCTTAAGGGCTGCCAAACTTCGAACCTCCTGCAGCATTTCACGTGTCTGCCTGCCCCGGGGATGTGTCCATCGGCCGCGGGTGCTCTGGGTTCCCATGCACGCGCTCCCCCCGTGATCGTCCCGGGTGTGTGCACAGCGTCTTATCGCAGGTTCCTGCCACTCTGCTCAAGTACTTTGCACTCACTCAGGACACGCCCCCCCTCGCCGAGCAGTCCTTGGCCAGTGACGCTGGGGACTGGAAATAGTCCCCTGTCCCTTCAGGCAGACACTGCTGCGTGGCTCACACCGTCCTCCAGGGGTGCCACGGCAGTGACCCGCTCACTGGCCCTTGGCTTCCTTTCCTTCCCTGTCTAAACTCCGGACTCGTCACAGTGCTTCTGGAAGTCACTTCTCAAGTAGAGCACTCGCGCCCGAGTCCTTGTCTCTGGGCCTGCGTCTGGGGACCCAGCCATGCTGGTGGCACAGGCAAGTGACCAGCTCCTCTGAAGATAAGAGGTCTCCAAGGGTGGGGTGGCGCTCCAGGGGAAGCCCTCCTCATTTTGTCAGTAGGCAGACGGTCCCGCCTCCTGCATGCCCTCAGTGAAGCCTGGCAGGAGGCACAGTGCCCGGCGCCCACAGACCACAGCCCACATCTCAGCAGGGAAACCACACGGCTGCCACTCACTTACGTCCATGAGTCAAGCCCCCAAGTCGCGTGTTTCAGCAGATAAGCAAGGACCAGCTGACACGAGAGAAGCAGCCAGGAGAAGGACAGAGGTGGACCAGCAGGGCTGACTCCAAAGAAAATGAAGTTCACTCTGATTTCCGACGTGGTTGACTTGAAACCATAGTAATCGCTCCCCTGGAGAGATCTGGCGTCCATCAAACAAGAATTGGTTACTATAGAAAACAGAAAAAAGAGGCAGTCCCAGGACAAGAGCTTATGGAAAAGTTAAATAGAATCAAAGAGGGAAAAGTCAAGGAAATCTTCTTGAGTTAGCCAACGACAAAGAAATGCAGAACGGGTGTAACAGAGGGGGAACGGCTAATAACATTGTGAGTGCACACCCTGTGCCAGGCACTGTGTAAAGGGTTTTAATTATTTAATCCCCAGCTGGGAATTACGACCATCTTCATTTTACAGATGAAGGAACTGAGGGATGAGAAGTCACCTGGACGTGGTTGCCCAGCTAGAAAGTCACAGAGTTGAAGTTCAGATACAGATTGTCTGGTCCCGGACTCTACACTCCAAACACAATGTGCAACATCGCCTGAAGGGAGGTCCAGAAAAAACAACTTGGGTGATGCAGCTAAAACCGTGTTAGGGGGAAGTTATACCTTCCAGTGCCTACATTAAAAAAGAAGGGGGGCGCCTGGGTGGCTCATTTGGTTCGGCGACTGACTTCCGCCCAGGTCATGATCTCGCTGTTCGTGGGTTTGAGCCCCGTGTCGGGCTCTGTGCTGACAGCTCAGAGCCTGGAGTCTGCTTCAGATTCTGCGTCTCCCTCTTTCTGCCCCTCCCCTGCTTGTGCTCTGTCTCTCAAAACTGAATAAAAGTTTTAAAAAAATTTTTAAAAAGAAGAGAGACCAATTAACCCCACCCCAAAAAAGTAGAAAAAATAATAAAAGTAAGAGCAGAAATTAATGAAATGGAAAACAAAACAAGTACATGGTGAAAAGGATCAATAAAACGAAATCTTGTTTTGTTTTGTTTTAAGAGTAATAAATTTATACCCTGGCAGGACTACTCAAGAAAAAAAGAGAGAAGACAAAAATAGTGATGTCAAGAATAAAAACGGGGACATACTGTAGAAACTGGAGACAATTCAAGAAATAAAAAGAGAAGGGATGCCTGGCTGGCTCAGTTGGTGGAGAGTGTGACTCTTGATCTTGGGGTCGTGAATTCGAGCCCTCATGTTGGATATAGAGATCACTAAAAAAGAAATAAAACTTAAAAAAATAAAGGAGTGCCTGGGTGCTCAGTCGGTTAAGCATCTGACTCTTGATTTCGGCTCAGGTCATGATCTCATGGTTGTGAGATCGAGCCCTGTGCGGGACTCTGTGCTGGGTGTGGAGCCTGCTTAAGATTGTCTGTCTGCCTGGCTCTCTCTCTTTCTCTCTCTCTCTCAAGAAAAAAAAACCTAATAAATGAAAAGAGGAAATTATGAATAATGTTATGCCACTACTTTGAAAACTTAGATGAAATGAATACATTCCCAGAGAAAGGTGACATACCAAGCTGACAGAAGAAGAAATAGAAAGTCAAAACAGTCCCATGACCATGAAAGAAATTGAAAACCATCATTTAAGTGTTCCCACAAATGAAACTCCAAAAACAGAGGTCTATTCTTAAGTTCTATCACCACTTAGTAGAAAAATAATGCCAGTCTTACACCAACTTACCTAGAGAAAAAGAGTAGACACTGCCCAAGTCAAGTTAAGAGGTCATTGTAGGAGCAAACTCCAGTGTGAACATTAGGAAAAAGGAAACATACAGAACTATTGTACTTACGAACACAAAAATCTCAAACAAAATATTAGCACGAATATGAAAAATGATAAGACTTCATGATAAAGTTAGGTTTTGTCCAGTAAGTCAAGGTTGGTAAAAATATTTCAAAATCAATGCATTTCAATGCAGTAACAGAAGAAAGGAGGAAATCTTATCATTTTAATAGAAGCAGAAAAGTTTATGTTAGCATCGGTATTGGTGCATAATAAAACGTAGCAAACTAGGAATAAAAGGAAACTTTCCTAAGCTGACAGAGCATAACTACAACAAACCTACAGCAAACATTATTTTTAATGGTGAAACATTGAAAGATTTCCTTTTGAGATCTGGAACGAGATTAAGATGTCCATTCTCATTATTTCTGCATGACATTGAACTTGAGGGTTAGCCAGTTCGGTGGGGCGAGAGGAAGGAAAAGGTATTAGGATTGAAAAGGAAGAAATAAAACTCATTATTTATATGTGATATGATTGAGTATGTAGAAAATCCAAAATAATCGACTGGGAGAATTAACAAGTGATTTTGGCAAGAATGTTGTTTATAAGTCCAATATAAAACATGATAAAAAAATAAGAAGAAATCATAAAAACAAGTCAATATACCAGCAAGAGTAAGGAAATTTAAAACAAATTTAAAGGATACCATTTATAATATCAAGTGTAAGCCATTTACACAGAAAACTATACACTATTTGGAGAAATTAATGAAAATGTGAATAAGTGGGGGTATACCCAAGTTCCTGTGTTAGAAGCCTGAATATCACAAATGTCGCCTCTCTCGGAACTAATCTATAGATTCAATGCCTTTCTAACTAAATTCACAGGCGGTGGAACTTGGTAAACTTATTCTAAAACATGTGGAAAAGCAAAGAACCGAGGATAGGGAAGCATTCTTGACGGAAAAGCACAGCGTGGCGGTTACCGCACTGGACGACAAAGTAGGTCATAAAGGCCGAAATAACTGGGACTGGATGGTGTTGGGGCAAGGACACAGAGGAGGATCAGGTGGGCGGAAGGAGTCCAGAGACAGACCTACACGCACACAGGGGGCCTGGTTTATGACAAAGGAGGAAAGCAGTGCCTTTCAGAGAAATGGTTTGTGGGAAAACCATGGGAACAAATGAAACTTGACCTCTCCCGTGCACCACACACAAAAGTCAACGCCAGGCGGATCGTGTATCTAGTGTAAGATGTAGAATAATGAAGTGTTGGGAAGCTAACAGGAAGGTAGGGACCTCGGGGGTAGGAAGACGCTTTCTAGATCAGGCACGAAGACACTAGTTATAAAGGAAAAGGTTGGTAGGTCGGGCTGTTAAAACCGACCTTTCTGTTCCTTAGAGGACGCCATTTGGGGAGTGAAATGCGAGCTGTAGATAGGAAGAAGGCATCTGTGGTGCACGAATCAGAAAAGCGTTCATTTCCTGGTAAGAGAACTATCCAGCAAGGAGGAAAAGGCACGTCGAGACAATCAGCAGCCGGCCAGACGTGAAAGGCGCGCGACAAGGACGCACGCCTGAACGGTCCACGGATGTTTGAAAAGTCGCCCGACCTCCGAGGGGTCGTGAGAGTGCCAACCGAAATCCGGAGGCACCGCTCTGCGCCCACAGGATGCCTCAAATTCAAGGCTGACCGCATGCGTTGCTGCAAATTCGCAAAACCACTTTGGAAAGCTTGGGTTTCTACCAGAGCTGATGATACGTACCCCCAATGACCTGGTTGCTTCTCTCCCAGGAACACGGGCAACAGAGATGCTCACACAAGTCCCTGGAGACACGCGCAGAGAGGTGCGCGTGTGCATGGCGGCCACAGCCCCTCTCTGAAGCAGCCCGAGTGTCCGTCAATGGGACACCAGGCGTGTGCCAGCCGGATGTTGCACCATGATGAAAATCAACGCACTACCTCCACGCGCAGCAGCCTGGACTGATGTCACAAGCACGCTATCCGGCACAAGCAGCCGGCCCCCAGTGAGTATATGCTGCGTGATTCCATTCACAACAGTTAAAGAAGCGGGCAACCCCCAGCTCGTGTCGAGCGACGCACTTACAGGCGCTAGAGCCGCGAGGGAACTCGAGGGGTGTTCACCACGAAGCGCGGTTGTCGGGAGCCGCTGGCGGGGACCAGGTGGTGCCGGGGGCTGTCGGGGCTCTTGACGCGGGGGTGGTGACGTGCACCTGCTTTCTGATAATGCGTGCGACCCCTGAACAACACGGGTTGGAACTGCGAAGGTCCACTCAGCCGCAGATTTTCTTCCATAAATACAGAGCAGCGCGTAAACATATTTTCTCTTCCTCGTGCGTTTCTCGGTAACATTTTTTCCTCTAGCCTGCTTTATTATACAGTACATGGCACATACAACATGCAAAATAGGTGTTAATCAACTTTCTTGTTATCGGTAGGGCTCTGGTCAATAGCAGACTATTAGCAGTTGTGTTTTGGGGGAATCAAAAGTTGTATGTGGATTGTTTAGGGGCGCCCCGGGGGGCTCAGTCGGTTAAGCGCCAGACTTCGACTCAGGTCACGATCTCACGGTTCGCGGGTTCCAGCCCCACGTTGGGCTCTGTGCTAACAGCTCAGAGCCTGGAGCCTGCTTGGGATTCTGTGTCTCCCTCTCTCTCTGCCCCTCCCCCACTCATTCTCCCTCTCTCTCTCTCTCTCTCTCTCTCTCTCTCTCTCAAAAATGAATATAATTAAGAAATCTAAAAGTCGTATGTGGATTTTTGACTCAGTGGGGGTCAGTGCCTCTAACACCCATGATGGGTGAGCATCAGATGTACATTCAAATGTCAGGCTCGGGCCCTTGTCTCCGTCACGCTTCGCGACGACAATGATTCTGAAGACATGAAAACGTTTCAAGCATCTCAGCTCTTCAATCCCCTCCCCCGGACTCCTTTGTGAAAACAGTTACTGGAGAAAACATTTCGACCGAAATGAAAAAAAAAAAAAAAGAAACTTACAAAACGAGGAAGAAACTGAATCCAGGAAAAGGAGGCGTGGCCCTGACGTGTGCAGCGAGAAGAAACGTCCGCAAGGGCACATGCCAAAGATTGTCTGATTGAGGGCTGAGCAGTTCCATGGGCACGTGTCGTGTGCACGCTCACGTAGGCCGCGTGCACGCGCGTCTGTGCCCTGGGGATGCTCACACGTGCCATGTGCACACGCACATCTGTGTGCACACTCACGTGGGCCGTGTGCATGGATGTCTGTGCCATGTGCGCGCTCGTGAGTGCCGTGTGCACATTCACATGGGCCGCGTGTGCACACGTGTCTGTACTGTGCACACGCACGCCTGCTGTGTGTGCACACGTCTGTACTGTGCACGCTCACGTGGGTCATGTGCACACATGCATGACTGTGCATGTGCACGCTCACCTGGCTGTATGAGCATGCACACACACGTATCTCCACGCGCGCACAGATTCACGCGTGCTGTGTGTACACGCGAGCTGTCACATCCCGATTACGTTGACCCGGCCAGAGTCGGGAGGGCCCGGGTTTGGGGTCTGGGAGGACTGACGGAAGTGGGCTGGGGGTGCATTTCTACAGCTGGCCAGCCCTGGTCTCTCCTCTGGAGCCGAGAGGGTAGCGGGCGGCTGCCTGGGACAGGGAGGTGCCCGTGTGGTGAGCACTGCGTGAGGACATCAGAGCCAGTGTCACTGGGCTGAAGTCAAAGTGTTGACAGGGCTGGTTATTCCTGGAGGCTCCAGGGGAGAACCCTTTCCTCCAGCTTCCAGAGGTTTCCTGTGTTCCCCAGCCCCTTCCTCACATCCCCTCCCCAGCCTCTGCTTCCGTCCTACGTCTTTCACTCTGACCCTGCGGCCTCCTCTGATAAGGACCCTGTGAGCCCGGAGGCCTGTCTGGTCATCCAGGATAACTTTCCGTGTCAGGAACCTTCACTTGACCGTGGCTGCAGGGTCCCTCTGGCCGCGTGAGGTGACGTCCCGGTTCCCGGGTTCTGATGCGGACGTTCAGAGGGAATAGGGCCCGCATGGGGGTGCCCAGGCAGGGTCCAGGTGGTTGGAGCGCCTTGCACAGGGCGGGGCTGGAGGAAGCAGGGGGAGTGGAGGGAGAGAGCTCAGAGCCGGCCCCCCAGAAGACCTGAAGAATGTGGGCCAAGAGCAGGGCAGCCGGGGGACAGGCGTGTCTACACGGACAGGGGGCTGGGGCAGTGTCGGCAGGCAGGCCCCCCCGCCCCGGCCTCCCCGGGCGCTGCTCAAGCCGGGGGAACACTGCCGGGTGCCCAGCCGCCTCCTGGCATCCGATTCATTCCACAGCCTCCTTGTCTGGTCACCTGTGGTCTGGACCCACTAATCCCCTTGGGGGTGGGGAGGGGCCCCGGAAGGAGAAAGACGCTGTGA
This sequence comes from Panthera onca, assembly GCF_046562875.1. Lineage (NCBI taxonomy): Eukaryota > Metazoa > Chordata > Mammalia > Carnivora > Felidae > Panthera > Panthera onca. The sequence continues at coordinate 3,287,090 of NC_138342.1, forward strand.
CCCTCGGGCCGCGCCCCTCCTGGAGACCCTGGCCCGACCCCGAGTCAGGTGGCGGATGTTTGTCTTGCTGCGGCTGAGGCCACAGCTGTGCGCTCCAGCCCGGCCCCGGGCCCCTGGTGGCCGGCCACGCGCTCACGTGTGACCCCGAGTCCTCCTCTCTGGGCCTCCGCTCCCGCCGCTGTCCAATGGGGCGTGTGGACTCAGGGACCTGTGAGGCTCCTTCCCGTCCTGTCCTGCCTGGATTCCGGGTGTTTATGAAGGGCCCCCACGGCCACGACGGGGTGCTCCTGCCCGAGGACGCTGCCGTTGCCGGCACCCCGTGCACAGGTCCCAGGACGGATAGCGGAGGGGCGGGCCGCGAGCCCAGCCACCCGGGGTGGCGTCAGGACCCTGAGGGTTGCGCAATAGCTCCAGCGGCAGCTGGCGGGCTCTGGAAAAGTTGTTTTTCACCGGCTGCAGCTGGAGGAGTGTGAGGGAAGCCAGCTCCTCGCAGCTGGGGGCCGGGGGCAGGCTGGGCGGCTGGAGGGGGATAGAGGGCCCCAAGGCCACAGGGCCCACCCTCGCTGCACAGCCCCCAGCACCAGGGGAGAAAGTGGCCTCCTTGGATGCAGCAGCACAGGGGTCGGGGCCCCAGCAGGGTCCGCCAGACGGGGGCAAGGGCAAGACCACAGCGCAGGCCCGGCTGACGCCTGAGCCCAGAGAGCCCCACATCCCGCCTCCCGCTTCACCGGCAGACCACCTGAGGCCGGGGGTGGCTCTTGCCAGACAGCAGGCTGGTGGCGGGGAGTGACGAGGTGTGAAGTGACATTTGGGGGCACTTTTGAGGCCAGACCCTGAGGCAGGAGCCTCCCACGTGGCATTTAATCCAGTGTTTACTATGGCACAGCAGGTGCCGACCGGCCGAGCCCGGCTCCTCTCTGGGCACCACCGCCTTGCTGCTCCCCGCATCTGCCCCCCGCCTCCCCTCCAAAGTCAAGGGTTTCCTGCGGCGCTGGTGGGGAAAGGGGCGATGCTGACGGTTGGGGCGCCACTGATGTCCTCGGAGGCCACGCTCAGGGGGCCCGATCCATCCCAGGGGCGAAGTCCCCCCAAATGCCCAAGGTCCCCGACAGCAGGGGCTGCAGCCCCGCCCACGACCGCCACCACCTGTGAGGTCTCCTGCAGCCGCAAGGCACGGTTCTGGGCTCACCGTCGGCCCAGCTGCCTGCGGCCCTCTGCCCCTCGGCCGGAGGGTTTTCTCCAGCTCTGCGGACAACAGCTCAGCCTCACACGGTGCACCGCGCCCCCCCCCCCCCCCCCCCGCACGGCGCAGGGACCCAATTCCCCTCAGGGCAGACCCAGGGCCCCGGTGCGGCCCGGGTGTGGGGAGCGGCGCTCAGTTCACAAGGTAACCGGACCCCCGGGATTGCAAAACCGGGGTGCTGAACCAGACACGGCGCCCTCGTCAAAGCTGCTCGCGGCAGTTTCTGGTCCTTCTGCCGAGTGCCCTGTGGTCTGATCCCCGCCAGCTCCTGGTGTGCCTGGGTGTCCTGTGCATCCCCTCTAGGTACCAAACAGAATCCCGGCCGCTGCCACGGCCATCTGAGGCCACCCTCTAGACCTGCCCGGTGGCGGGAGAGGGGGGCCGGGTCACTGAAACACGGGCCTGTCCAGCCCCAGGCTCCCAGAGCTGGAAAGGGCTCGAGGCCCCGCGGTTGTCCAGCCGCCCTCAGGGAAGGTGGCCGGTGCTCACGCGGCTGCCCGGAGGCAGACCCTGCCCCCTGCGAGGCTGGGACCGGCGGGGTCTCCATCGCCCCGGGCTTTGCGGCCCAGAACCCAGGCCCGGCCCCCTCCCCCTCAGACCTGCTGGGCGCCCCTCCCCCTCCCCCTGGTGCCCCCTACTTGCTACCCTGGGTGAGCTCCTGCCTCTCGGTCTCTTCCCGCCTCGCCCCGCCATCGCTGGCGTCAGGACCGGAGGCAGGAACAGCTGTGGCTGGGGCCGGGGGTCGGGGGAAGGGCTGCCCTCGGCGCCCCTGCCGGCCAAGGACCATGTGCTTGTAAACTTTACTTTTCATACAGTAGAGAAACACACAAAGCAACACGGGGAATCCATTGTACAGCAAAGGCCACCGATGCAACCTCAGAACACACGCGCGCCCCTCCCCCCCACCTGCCACCCGCCGCTTCAGGGCCGACTGCCCCACGCAGAACGGCACAGGGGAGGAGGAACCAGCTCGGTGCTTGGAACCCCAACCCCCGTCAAGGGGCTTCCTCTGCCCGCCGTCCCAAGGCCACCTCCAGGAGGACAAGCGGCCTTCCAGAGGGTGTCAGGTGCTCTCTGCTCCCGGCCAGTCTCTCTCCTGCCACAGGGCTTGGCTGGGAAGCCAGGGCGCCTCCGCTCGGCACCTGCTGTGGGCCGGTGCTTGACTCCCCGAGTCAGACGCGGCCGCCCCCCAGGGCCTCCAGGCTGGCGGGGTCACAGCCCTGGTCATTCAGTGCGGTGGGCACTGTGGTGTTCAGTGGGGGGGGGGGGGGGATGGGAGGCATCCCTTGCGGAGGATGGGCTCGGGGACCGACCTGAGCAGGTGAGTCGGAGGGGAGGGAGGGGTAGGAGTAGGTTGGATGTTTGGACACAGGTACGGACAGGTGTCGAGGCAGGGGTGTAGGACAGAAGGTGGGGGCTGCAGGGGACTCCAGAGGAGTGTTCTAGATATCCCGGGCACTTGGAGGGTGGCCCTCAGGAGCATCTGTACGCGGGGGACATCCGGCTGCCCCCGTGGCACTGTGATGAGGGAGTCGACCCCCTGAAGGCTGAGAGGCAGGTCCCTGGCCAAGCCCTGCCCGCGGCACTGCCCCTGGACAGCCAGGAGGAGGGCTCTGGCTCTGCTGAGGACCGTCCGTGGTCCTTCGTCCCGACCCCGTGGGAGGCAGCGGCTCCGGACGGGACCTCTCGGCTGGCACCTGTCCTGGGCCGCAGGCTCTGGCACTCGGCGACGTGGGGAGAGCTCCCCCTCACAGGACCACCTCGGGCGCGATGCTGAACAGGAGGTCATCATTCCCCCGACGCACCTCCAGAAGCAGAGGGGACTCCGTCAGGACGGCCTCCTGCAGCTCGCTCGAGTCCGCCAGCGGGCGCCCGTTGACCTTGACGATGATGTCGCCATCTTGGATGCCCCCCCTGCCGACGGAGAGACACCGGTCACCGCACATCCCTGCGAGGCCAGGACCCCGCTCGGGGGACGACCTGGTTGCACAGCAGCGGTTGAAGAAACACCACTTCCGCAGGTGAGAACAGCACCCTGACTGCGGGGTTCCTACCCCAGTTGAAAACCAACGTCCTACGAGGGCCAGGGCTGTGTCGGCCTGCTTCTTCTACACGTTAGGAGGGCTGGGTCCAAGTGTGGCCTGCCGCCTTCCTAGCTGGGCTGCCTCAGGCCAGGCACTCGGCCCCTTTGAGCCTCAGCTTCTACACCTACAGCCCTATGTGGGGACACGCTTTGCAAATTGCGAGGTCCAGGCCACGGTGAGGGTTGACTAAGGAGGTGCGTATGGAACGCTGATTCACGCCGCGGCCTTGGCCATCGGCAGCCACCGTGGCTCCTGGTCCCACCGCTCTGGCCCTGAGGGCGGCTGCCTGCTGAAACCCTGAATAAGGGGCCTGAGCTGGGTGCTGACTCTTTGCCTTCATGGATCTGCGTTCTAACAACTTGTCCTGCAGGCCGGCTGCAGACCGAGCGCGCGTGCCGGGGGCCCGTGTCCTCCCGCACAAGCAACACGGCACATGCAGGAGGAAGGGGGTCCTGGTGGGGTGAAGGGGCCCCGCAGGGCTGGAGGCCCGCCTGCCTGGTTCCTCTCCACTCTACTGCCTGCCCTTGAGTCCCACGGCCCTTGAGCTTGATCTCCAGCTGTGCGAATTACCGTTTAGACCACTGACGAATGCAGCCCACCCTCCAACAGCGGAGACCTGGGGCAAAGGAGGGAAGGGGCTCGTCAGAGCCCCTCTGGGCCTGGATCGGTCCACAAGCGTGCCGGGCCCGTGCCGCACCGGCTGCCTCAGCTCATGGTGTTGGGAACAGTCAGTCTTTCCCAGCACTCAGTGGTCTCAAAGGAAACGGGGCTTTATCTCATCTGAGCTTGACCAAGTCTCCTCAGGGGACAAAGAGTGAGCTGAATCGTGTCCATCTTGCAGACAAGGAAGGAGGCCCAGGCTGGCGGGAGTCAGGCCGGCATGGGGTTTGAGCTCTGGGGGGGGTCTCTACTGCTCTGTCTCTCCAGACCCAAAGGAAAGGACATTCTGGGGGCACCTAAGGGGCTCAGTCGGTTGAGGGTCCGACTTCAGCTTAGGTCATGATCGCACGGGTCGTGGGTTCAAGCCCCGCGTCGGGCTCTGTGCTGACAGCTCAGAGCCTGGAGCCCGCTTCGGATTCTGTCTCCCTCTCTGCCCCTCCCCTGCTTCCACTCTGTATCTCTCTCTCTCTCTCTCAAAAACAAATCAATGTAAAATGACAATAAAAATAAAAATAAAAGGAAAGGATATTCTGAACCAAGGACGGTGACTGCCAATGCCCCAAGGAGAACTTCATCTTTCCAGCCTCCCCTGGCTTAGACGACAAGCCGGAATCCCACCTGCCACATCCATGCCATATCACGTGCCAGGGGGCTCAAGGCCGTACAAGGTCACCGAGGCGAGCCCACCCTCGGCCTCATGCCCACCCAACCCCACCCACCAGGATGTCTGCTGGCCCCGTCCAGCCTTCCTGCCTCCTGTAGGGCAGCCTACCTCTGAGAAGGTGAGTTTGGAACGACCTCCTGAACGTAGATCCCACTGCTGACCGATGGGAAGTCTGGGTCGCTGGCTTTCAGTTCTTCCAGCAAACTGAAAAGGCAGTTCCGCGGTTAAGGCACGTCTGCCCCCATCCTCACGTGGGGGCGGCTACAACCCCCAAACCCCTGGAGCCCCCAGAAGCTGGGAGAGGCAAAGAAGGACTCTCCCCGCAGAGCCTTCGGTGGGAGCGCGTCCCTGCTGATGCCCTGATTTGGGACTACTGGCCTCCAGAAGTGTGAGAGAAGGAAGTTTGTGATTTGCTACGGTAACCACAGAGGCTTCCTGGAGGAGGCAGCACCTGAAGGGAGCCTGAGGGAGCTGAGGAAACCTATGGGACAAAGGGGGAAACGGCATTGCAGGCAGAGGGACTGGCCTGAGCCCAGGCCTGGGAACGCGAGTGCGTCTGGCCCACGGGAACACCTGCAGGCAGCCAGGCATGGCTGGACAGGGTCTGGGAGGAGGAGAGAGGGGCAGCGGGAATGCATCATCCTTAGACACTCACCTCGGGGTGATGGTCCGCATCCGTATGCCGATGAAACGCTTCTTCCAGTCTGGGGACAAATCATGACAAGACTCCGTTAGAGCCTCTGTGAAAACCTCTGCCTTCTCTGAGGGGCCATGTGGGGACTAAATTTCCCCCAGGAGCCAAAAAAGCAGTGGGAGTCATTTGTGTAGTCACAGGCCTAGAGCTGCTTCTCTCCTCTAGGCTGCTCTTGAAGGGCTGGGAGATGTCCTGCCTCATCTGGTGGCTTCATGCCCACCCCCGCCCTTAGGACCCACACACCCATATCAGTTCCCACATCTGCTCTGTCGTGAGACCTACACCCAAACCCTGGTGGGCATTGGGGCTCTCCTCTCCAGCCTTATCTCCCAGATTTCCCAGCCTTGCCTGCTCAGATCTGAACTTGTCACCTTCTCCTGCCTTCCCCATAAATGATAATATTAGCCGATAATGCCCAGTGAGCACTAGCCACATGCCAGGCCCTCTGTTTAGAGCATTATACACACAACTTCCCCCTGGCTGCTCCAGCCTGTGACTTAGAAGGTGTCCTAGACCCAGAAATAACATTTACCTGTCTTGAACCATAAAATATGTCTCAGTACATTTTAAAATGTCCTATCATAAAAACATGCTCTCTGACCACAGCAGAATTAAAGAAGTCTCCAAGAACTTAGAAACGAAATAACATACTTCTGAACAACCCATTTTCAAAGAAGAAGTCAAACAGGAAACTAGAAAGGATTCTAAACTAAATAAAAATGGCAAAACGACGTATCAAAACTTGTGAGATGCAGGTAAAGCAGTACGTGGAGGGCAATGAATAGCACCAAAGTGCCCATATCAAAAAAGAAAAGGGTTTCACATCAATGACCTCAGCTTTCACCTTAAGAGCTAGAAAAAGAAGATCAGATGAAACCCAATGTAAGCAGAAGAAAGGAAATACCAAAGATTGGAAATCCGTGAAGTAGAAAACAGAAATATAATAGAGAAGATAAAACTTTAAGCTTTCAGCCACACTGATCAACCAAAAAATGAAAAAAAAGGACAAAGGAAAAGAGAAGATAATTATCCTCACCAGGACTGCAAGAGGTGACATCACCACGGATCCTACAGGCATTAAAAGGGTCATAAGACATAACGATGAATAACTTGATGCCAATACATTCGATGACCCAGACAAAATGCACACGTTTCTTTGAGTTTCCAAACTGCCAAATCTCACTCATGAAGCAGCAGACAACCACGTAACCTCACCTCTATTGTTAAAAACTGAATTTGTAGTTAAAAATCTTCCCACAAAGAAAACTTCAGGCCCAGGTGGTCCCACGGGAAAATTCTACTAAATGTTTAGGAAGGAAATAGCACTGACTCTGCACAAACTCTTGTAGAACACTGAAAATGAGCAAATACTTCTGGGATGTCGTGATTTATAATGAGAAATACGTATTTTGATGTTCGTTTGTGGTTCCCAGCACACACCCCCTAACACTTTTGTAATCCCTGTGATAAAGGCTCCGGGGACATCTTTTGCTGTCAGATCCTGAAATGGTGACAGTGACAAATGTGAGATGGGTTTCTTCTGTTACCTACACCACAAGCCCCTTGCAACCACTCCTGAGTATATGTTAGTGAGTGATTTTGAGAAGCCCCTAAGGAAGGGGCTGGTTGCTAGGGAAACCCACCCATGTGGCCAAGGGTCAAACTTTCAGCCCCGACTCCCAACCTGCCTCTGGGGAGAGGTGAGGGGCTGGAGGATGACATAATCACCATGGCGGGGATGTACCCAATCATGCCAACACCATGAAGCCTCCGTTCAAGCCCGAGAGGGTGGGTGGGAGAGCTTCCCAGTTGGTGATTCCTCGGAAGTACTCTGTGCGTCTCCCCAGACCTGCCCTGTGTGTCTCTTCCATTGTTTCCTGAGCTCTGTGAGCCACTCTAGCAAATGATCCAACCCGAGGAGGGGCCATGAGAACCCCCAGTCTATAGCCGGTGGGTCAGAAGCACAGGTGATAGCCTGCACTTCTGCTTGGCATCTGACTTGGGGGGCGGTCTTGTATGACCTTGACTGTGGGGTCTGACACTATCTCCAGGCAGACAGTGTCAGGCTCAGGGGAGAACAATAGGACAGCTAGCTGGCTTTGGGAAGCCCCTCGCATTTGGTCCCCAGGGTGTCAGGAGTGACGCAGTGTCGTGGCAGAGAACTGAGGACAGATAAGAGGCACGGGAGGGGAGTTTTTCCTAAACAACTTCCCAACCATCATCCCGATACTAAAACCAGAAAACTAGACCCACACCCCTCTGGAAGACGGCTGCAAAAACCCTGTAGACATTTTCAGCGAACCAAATCCAACAATATGGAAAAAAGGATAATACCTCATGAGTAAGGGGGCTTTATCCCAGGAATACAGGGATGGTTCAACGCTCAAAACTCAGCCAACACAATTTGCCACATTAACAGACTCAAAACGAAGACTGCCGTCTCCAAAGGTCTAGAAAAAGCGTCTGACAAAATCTTCTAGCATCTGTGCCTTCGAAAACCCACGAATGGAAGGGAACTTTTTCCACCTGGGGCGGGACACCTGCGAGAGACCTTGAATGAGCATTCTGCTCACTGGTAGAAGACTAGAGACGTCTCTCCAAGGTCAGGAACAACGCAAGGACATCCTCTCTCACCACTTTTATTCAGTGTCTTATGCAGGCTCTGGCCAGACAAGAACAAAAGAAAAGGCATCCGGACTGAAAGAGAGAGGCAAAAACTGCCTCTATCCACAGACTGCAGAATAATCTGTGTAGAAAATCAGATGAGGACACCTGGGTGGCTCAGTCGGTTAAGCATCTGACTTCCGCTCAGCCCATCAGCCCATGATCTCACAGTTTGTAAGTTCTGGGGGAGGAATTGACAAGCTGATTCTAAAATCCATACGGAGGGGCGCCCGGGTGGCTCAGACGGTTAAGCATCCGATTCTTGGTTTTGGCTCAGGTCAGGGTCTCACGGTTTTGTGAGTTCGAATCCTGTACCCGGTTCTGTGCTGACAGCGTGGAGCCTGCTTGGGATTCTCTCTCTCTTCTCTCTCTGCCCCTCCCCTGCTCATGCTGCTCTCTGTCTCTCTCAAAATAAATAAACTTAAAAAAATAAATAAAATCTACATGAAAATGCAAAGGATCCAGAAAAACCAGACCGACTTTGGAGGCGGGACAGATTGGGAGGGCTGACGTTGCCTGACCTGAGGACACTGCAGAGCTGAGGAAATCAGGACGGACAGACGGACAAGTGGGGCAAGACGGGCTCATTTTTTTTTTTTTTTGACAAAGGAGCAGTTTAGGGGAGAAAAATACACAGTGCCGGAACAACAGACTATCCAAAACAAAAACAAACAAAAAAGAACGTTGATTCATACTTTGCGCTATTAAAAAAATTAATTCAAAATACACCATCGTCCTGAGTCTAAGACCTCAAAAAGTAAACTGCTAGGGGCACCTGGAGGGCTCTGTCAGTTAGGCATCTGACTTCAGCTCAGGTCAGGATCTCACGGTTCCTGGGTTCGAGCCCCGCATCAGGCTCTGTGCTGACAGCTCAGAGCCTAGAGCCCGCTTCTGATTCTGTGTCTCCCTCCCTGCCCCTCCCCCACTCACACTCTGTCTCTCTCTGTCTATTGAAAATGAATGAACGTTAAAAATTTTTTAAATAAATAAAAAATGAAAGAAAGTAAACTGCTAGAGAAAAAGGTAGGAGAAAATATTCCTGGCCTTTGGTTAGCAAAGATTTCCTACATACAACACCACATGCATGATCCATTTAAAAAACTTTGTTAAATGAGACGTCATAAAAATTCACAAAAGTTCTCTTTTAGACACCATTTAGGGAATGAAAAGTGAGGCCACGGGAGGAAACATTTGCAGCTCGTCTCTGACGAAGGCTCCTATCCATAATGCTCTCAAAACCTGCTAAGGACACAGACAACCCAATCTTTTTAAGTGGGCAAAATATCTAAACAGATTTTTCTGCACAGAAGATGGATGGACGGGACCAGGTGGCTCCGGGTGAGGGGAGGTCAGAGCAGTGGGGTGGGGGGGGCGGGGGGGGCCGGGCCCACGGGTCTGCAGTCCGGGCGGCTTGGGTGCTCACCCCCAGCAGGTGCAGCCCAGGAGGGCTTTGGAGCAGAGACAGCCGTGGTCTGCCCTAAGTTTTGAAAGCGCCCCTCAGCCGGGAAGGTGTGTGGGGGTGAGGACAGCGGTACATCCCAGGCTGGGGTGCCGGAGAGGGAGGAAAAGGCCAGGCTGGAGATGTAAATCTGGGAGTCACCCCCCCTAGATGGCACTTCAACCCTTAAGGCTGGGCGGGGCCCTCAGAGGAAAGGAGAAAGGCCCCGCACAGAGGCCTGGGCCCCGCATCCCGCTCCCGACGTGAGCGCCAGCCCCTGGTCAGCATTGCTCAGAACCCCAAGGTCATGCTTCAAAACAGGAAGGAGCCTGAGCCTCCTGTGCTTGTGCGTGAGCGGCCCCCTGGCTGGGCAGAGGTGTAGCCCTGTCACCCGCGAGGCAGCCACCATTGTGTTTGAATCCTTGGTCACAACCCCGCTCAGCACCCAGCTGGGAGCCAGCGGGCCCAGCCCCACGCGGCTTTCTCCAGAAACACGGGCGGTGGGGTGGGGGGCGGTGCGGGGTGGCCTGACTGGGTCCCTTTGTGTCCTCCTTCGCCGGGACGGCACCTAAATGCGAGGGTCCCGCGTGGCGCTGGGGACACGGAGGTGGGCTGGAGGTCCTGGCTCTGTGTCTTGCTAAATACGTCGTGCAGCCACTTTGGACCCAGGCGAGGCGACAGTCAGTGCAGGAAACGAAACACGGCGGGGGGGGGGGGGAGGGAGGACTTCGGGTCCCGAGTGCTCCCCGTGGGGAGACAGGCAGCTCCCCACACCGCCGGCGTGCTCGTGTGGCCAGACGACGCACTGAGAGCGGTCGGCTGCAGGGCACGTGAACGTCACCTCGGCATGAAAACCAGCCAAGCCACAGAGAAGCGCGGGCTGGGGCTTCGCGGGCACCAGGGCTGATCCCTGAGGTGCCCCCTGAACCCGCGTCCCGGCAAAGGCCCCTCCGCCCCAGCTCCAAGTTCAAGCCTCGCCGGGGACCCCACCTCTCCTCCCCTGCAGCTGTCGCACCCCAGCCAGGCCGCCAGGAAGGCAGCGGGGCCCCTCGTGGTTCCCCGCGGTGGACCCCCCCATCCGGCACCCGCGGCTGCCTGCCAGCCCGCGCCCCTCTCTGCACCCCTCTCCCGGCCCTCTGCCGGCCTCCCTACTCTGACGTCACGGCGTAGACTGGTGCTCCCGTACCCCTCCCCCCCTCCCCCCTCCCCCCGCCCCAGCTAGAACAGAAGCTAGTGGCCAGAACGCGCGTATTTGGCTCACGGCCCCCCCAGGGGCCGCGGCTCCGCGAACATTCGCCGTCGTGGCCTCTGCTCCGAGACCCACCCTGCAGCCCAGAAAGCGGACTGACGGTCCCAGCCACGGAGCTGGGAGAGCGCCCGGCTCAGGTTCCAGAGACACTAAAGCCTGAGGCACCTTGAAGAAGCGACAATGGGTTCCAGGGCGCAGGCCCCGCCCGCCAACCCCCTGCTCCTGCCTCTTGCTGCCTCCCCGTCTATTGCACGCGGTGCCCCGAGTCAGCCTGTGACCGTGCGGCCGGGGAACGTGCACGGCAGTGCCCACCCCCAGCGCCTCCCTGCACCTCTCCCCGGGCGCACGGGACACAGAGACCCCTGGGGCCGGAGGTGAGCGACGTTTCCACTCCCCAGGCTCGACTGAGCACTGAGGATCCACCTTCCACAGTTCCCAGGGGGGCGGACACTCCAGCCAAGCAGCCCTGGGGGTGCACGCAAGTCCCAAGGCTGGCTGAACCCCCAAACCCTCGCGAGCCCCGAAGCTGAGACAGGACCAAGAAGTGCTCCTTGACATCTCCCGAATTGAACTTAAGGATGGTCTGTTTTAAAGAACTTTGGATTATACTCTGGTTTCTCTTCAGATCGTATAAATCTTTCGCCTTTCAAAGAACTTTAGATTAACTGGGTTTACGTATTTTTGAAACTTTTATTAAGGAAAAAAAAAGCAAGAGTGAACACGTCAAGCTCAAAGGTTTTAAATTATAGATTCAGTCACCCCGCTAAGAATTACTGGGCCCTTTGATTAGTCCACATGTCCTAGGGGAGGTGACAGCTCTGGGGGCAGGGGATGACTGTTTCCCAGGGTGTCCGGGGGACGGTCACAACAAAGGAATGAACCCCGGTGGCCCCCGGCGGGCTCTGGCCCGAGAGCGGAGAGGAACACAGCAAGAAGCGAGGAGACGCCACCATCCAGTTTCCCGGAACAGTCACCTGACAACTCAACCTGCACCACAAGCAGACCCACCGATTTCCAGGAGGCGGCCAAGGCCAAAGGCACCGCTGGGGCAGACGGCAGTTACGCCAGGGACACTCAGCTACTAGGGAAAGGCTGTGACAGCTACGAAGGCGAAGCCCTGGGCTAAGTCCTGAGCTCCCCAGCAGCCAAGGAGTAAAGGGCTCCAAAGGGTTAGATGGCCCCCTGTCTAAGAGAAGAGGCCGTCAGCCTCTCTAGGGAAGGCCGGCTCTGCCCTGGCTCCAGGCCGTCTTCACACAAGGGCCCCCGATGAACCAAATGGTGTTCTCGCTCGAGAGGAGCTCTTCAGGTGACCAGCCCTCACGGCACCGGTCGCGGCTGCACTGGGTTCCGAGCGCTCGGCTGCTGGGACCGTTGGGGACGGGGCAAGCACGAAGAGGCCCCCTGCTCTCAGCGAACTGCTGGTGAGGGGGCTGGGAGGAGACAGGGGAGCAGTCTGAAGGTGGGAGTGGCGGGGGGGAGGCCTGGGCGGCGAGCAGGTGGGCGCGGGAGACAAAACGGCGGGAGGGAGGTGCTCACTTGGGCCAAAATGAAAGGCAGGAGGGTCGAGGCCGCCAGGAAAGCTCCTGAGATCAGGAGACACGACCCTACTTTGGAGAACAGCCGTGGCCACCAACTGTAAGAAGGCGCTTGGCAGGCCCTCACTGGGGAGTCACCTGTGCCTGGCCAAGGCCCGCACCGGGTGGATGCCCCTGGCTGTCCAGAAGCGGGCAGGGGAGGCTGGGCATCCCTGTGTGGATGGGGATGGAGAGAAGGGGCTGAGAGAACATGACTTCCAAGGATCAGGGGCTTGGGCACCACCGCTTTGGAGTCGAGGCTACCTTCCTGGGCAGTCGACCCGACCAGCAGACTGAAAGGGGAAGTGTGCGGGGACGGGCGGGTGGGAGGAAGGAAAGGAGGGAGGGAGAGATGGAGGGAGGGAGGAAGGAAAGGAGGGAGGGAGGAAGGGAGGAAGGAAAGGAGGGAGGGAGGGAGGGAGGGAGGAAGGGAGGAAGGAAAGGAAGGAGGGAGGGAGGGAGGGAGGAAGGGAGGAAGGAAAGGAGGGAGGGAGGAAGGGAGGAAGGGGAGGGAGGGAGGAAGGAAAGGAGGGAGGGAGGGAGAAAGAAAGGAAGACAGGAAGGAAGGAAGACAGGAAGGAAGGGAGAGAGGAAGGAAGGAAGGAAGGAGGGAAGGAAAGAAGGGAGGGAGGAAGGAAGGAAGAAAGGAAAGAAGGAAGAGAGGAAGGGAGGGAGAGAGGAAGGAAGGAAGGGAGAGAGGAAGGAAGGGAGAGAGGAAGGAAGGAAGGAAGGAAGGAAGGAAGGAAGGAAGGAAAGGAAGGAGGGAGGGAGGGAGGAAGGAAAGGAGGGAGGAAGGGAGGGAGGAAGGGAGGAAGGAAAGGAGGGAGGGAGGAAGGGAGGAAGGGGAGGGAGGGAGGAAGGAAAGGAGGGAGGGAGGGAGGGAGGAAGGGAGAGTGGAAGGAAGGGAGAGAGGAAGGAAAGGAGGGAGGGAGGGAGAAAGAAAGGAAGACAGGAAGGAAGGAAGAGAGGAAGGAAGGAAGGGAGAGAGGAAGGAAGGGAGAGAGGAAGGAAGGGAGAGAGGAAGGAAGGAAGGAAGGAAGGAAGGAAGGAAAGAAGGAAGGAAAGGAGGGAGGGAGGGAGGGAGGAAGGAAAGGAGGGAGGAAGGGAGGGAGGAAGGGAGGAAGGAAAGGAGGGAGGGAGGAAGGGAGGAAGGGGAGGGAGGGAGGAAGGAAAGGAGGGAGGGAGGGAGGAAGGGAGAGTGGAAGGAAGGGAGAGAGGAAGGAAAGGAGGGAGGGAGGGAGAAAGAAAGGAAGACAGGAAGGAAGGAAGAGAGGAAGGAAGGGAGAGAGGAAGGAAGGAAGGAAGGAAGGAAGGAAGGAAGGAAGGAAAGAAGGGAGGGAGGAAGGAAGGAAGGAAGGAAGAAAGGAAGGAAGGAAGAGAGGAAGGGAGGGAGAGAGGGAGGAAGGAAGGAAGGAAGGGAGAGAGGAAGGAAGGGAGAGAGGGAGGAAGGAAGGAAGGAAGGAAGGAAGGAAAGGAAAGGAGGGAGAGAGGGAGGGAGGAAGGAAAGGAGGGAGGGAGGAAGGGAATAAGGAAAAGAGGGAGGGAGGGAGGAAGGGAGGAAGGAAAGAAGGGAGGGAGGGAGGAAAGGATGACAGGAAGAAAGGAAGAGAGGAAGGGAGGGAGAGAGGGAGAGAGGAAGGAAGGAAGGAAGGAAGGAAGGAAGGAAGGAAGGAAGGAAAGAAGGAAGAGAAGAAGGAAAGAAGGGAGGGAGGAAGGAAGAAAGGAAGGAAGGAAGGAAGAGAGGAAGGGAGGGAGGGAGGGAGGACAGACGGACGAGTCTGCAGCCGCCCAGAGAAGTGGAGCCTGGGGAGCCCAGGTGGCTGGAGGCGGGTGGCGGGTGGTGGGTGGGAGACGCAGCCAGAAGGGGACAGTCTCGCGTGGTGGGGGTTGCACGTGGACAAGAAGCACGGGGCGGGGGGGACAGAGAAGGAGGCCGTGGCTGAGCGGGCGGGGGCCCCAGGGCGCCGGGGGACGGCTCGGCAGGCCGGCGTCCCTGCCCCGGCACCCCCGGGTGGCACCGTACCTTTGGCGTGCCTGTCCTGGAACTCCGTGAGGAAGCGTGTGATGCGGTCCGAGGGGATGGCGAAGGAGATGCCGGCCGCAACCTTGAGCGTGTTGATGCCGATGACCTCTCCGTCCTGTGCGGGGCCGTCCGAGGGGGCGGTCACCCGGGGAGCCCGAGCCCCGTGGCCGCCGCCCGGCTCCCGTGGCCGACCGGCCGTCACCGCCCCCGAGGGGCTCCCGGAAGCTGTCCGGGAAAGGCGCTCCGGGGTTCGCCTCCGGGCCAGGGACCCCCCACCTCTCCCTCCAAGCCGGACCCTCCTCTCCCTCGCCAGAGAGTGTCGGTACGGGAGCTCGCGGTCCGCCCCGCGAGGAGGACACCCCCAGCAGCATCCCGGGAGCCCAGACGGGGGGGGGGGTGATGAGGCGTACGCGCCCCTCTCTGCCTTCCTTCTAGAAGCGCGGCTGGGGGCGTGAGGTCGGGGCGGCTCCCGGCATCACCCGCCCCCTCTGCACCCTGGGAGCTGGCCTCCCCCGCCGCCCCCACCCTGCACCCCTCGAGGCTGCAGCCGGGGCCCCGGACACACCTCGCTCTTGACACCCTCCCGGGAAGGCACTCCTCTCCATACCCAGCACGCACCCCTGCGCCGGCTTTTCTGGCCTCCAGCCTGAAGCCCACCCGCACGACTTTCTCGAACACCAGTGCTGCGGCCTTCGTCCCGCTGAGCGTCTGACCCCTCCCGCTCGTGCCGTGCTGCTCCCCGGACTATCTTTCCCCTGCACGTCCCTCTCAACCCCAGACCCTCGGTCTCCACGGTGCAAGTTAGATGCTCCCTCCTCCAGGAAGCCCTCCCTGCCTGCATCCCTGCAGAGCCCCCTCACTGCTCCTCACGTCACACTTGCCCACAGGAGCTCCCCAGGACGGGAGGGCATCCAACAATTCTCAGGGCCCAGAGCCGGACTGATTTCTGAACTGAACTTTGGGTTGATTCTGGAAATCTCCCCTGGGATGGGAATGAGCCTGACTCTGGGGCCCAGGGCAGACCTGAGGCAGGGGTGACCCAACAGGGCTGGGACGGAAGGAGGACGCGCCCACACCCTCGCACGTAAACGCAAGGATGGGGGGCCCAGAGCCGTGACCGGCCGTGACCTGTGTCTCCCCTGCCCCAGGTCCTTGATGGGCATGTGGTCCCCGCCTGGCTGCTGTTCTGGGTCACCCTTACTCAGCATCCCTGGGGGCTTGGGGGGGCTGGGCAACAGGCACTTGGGGTCATGCCCTCCCCCGGGGCCCCCAGCCCAGCCAGCGGGTGCGAAGACTCAAGGCACATCTTCGAGGTCCCATCCCCGCCTCGGGGCCGTGCTGCCACGTGAGTGGAGGACTTGGGGACACTCACCAGGTTCACCAGGGGTCCCCCGGAGTTCCCGTACTGCAAGGGAGGAAACGAGACGTTAGCTGAGCCCTGAGCCCCTCGCGGGTTCCTGAAGCTCTGTCTCCCGAGCCCCCACTGTTAACCGGCACAGAAGACGGGCACTCGGATTTTACCCCCAGCAGCATCGAAAGGCCTCACTCCTGCCCCCATTTCACAGGTAAGAAGGCTGAGGCCCCGGAGGCCACGTGGACGCCGTCTGGCCTGGGCCGGAGCCCTCCGCGCACGCCGCACGCCTCCAGATTCGCCTCACGGGGTACAGTTCTTCCCCACCCGCCTCGAGGGGGTCTCTGCAAAGACTAACATTTCCAGAAGAGCCCGAACCACGGCAAACCAGAGAGGTGGGTGTGGGGCGCCTGGGCAGAGCGCGCCGTGAGCCCCCCGCCCCCCCCGCTTCGGTAGCAACACTGAGGACGAGAAAAGCGAGGCCGACAGGGTGAGTGGCTCGGGCGCGGCTACGCCTCCGCGTCCCCCAAGGGCTGGCCCGGGTCAGGAATGAAGCCGCCGACTCCCAGGGCGGGCCTGGCGCCCGCGTGCAGAAGTCACAGGGAGTCCAGGCCCCGCTCGGCGTACAGAAGGACCTTTCTAGCACGCGGGCCGGGCGACGCGTGGACTCACGTTGATGATGGCGTCTGTCTGGATATAGTCCATGTTGGAGTCCCGGAGGCCCAGCTCCTTGCCGTCCCGCTGGGCCGTGCTGACGATGCCCGTGGTCACCGTGTTCTGCAGGGCAAACGGACTGCCGATGGCCACCACAAACTCGCCGGGCCGCAGGTCTGCCGAGTGGCCCAGCAGCAGGGCCGGGAGCTTCTTCTGCGGGGGGGGGGGGGGGACACGGGGAGGGAGGCTCAGCTGTCTGCCCTGGGTGACACCGGAGCCAGATCAAGGCCGGGACGGTCCCAGGAGGGCCGGAGCGGCTGGAGAGACCCATCGGGGGTGAAGGCCGAGGCAAGCTGCCAACTCAGACGGAGGCCGGGCTGGCCTCCAGCCGACCCGTAGCAGGAGAGACCCGGGCTGGAGTCCTTGGAACAGCGCCTCAGCCGCACCCGTGACCACGGGGGTCCCCAGGTGGGCTGCAGGGGTCACACACAGGGAGGAGGCCCACGGGGTCCGGCCGGGCACAGCCTCTGAGGTCATCGAGCTCAGTGGTTCGTTCGGTGGCCACAGGTCCCTCTGAAAGTCTGACAGGGGCTACGAATGCCGTCAAAAATGCATCACACACAGACTGGTGCCTAGGACTGCAGGGGCCCTGGAGCCCTAGTTTTGGAACCCTTGATCCAGCTCAACCAGATCTCCCGATGTAGACACACAGGGAAACTGAGGCCCAGAGCGGCGAGGTGACTCAGCCAAGCTCTGCCATCACCCCCTGCCCACGGAGACGCCTGCCCACTCCAGTTTCACGTGGAGCCAGCCCGTCTGTCTGTCTGAGTCCACGGCTGGGCCGGCAGCTCTGAGGGCCAGCCGTGTTGGGGTCGCCTCCGTGTTCCGGAAGCTGCAGGAGACACGCTCAGAGGGGGTGCTCCTGAGCGGGCTTAAGGTGCCCAAGTGCGCACAGTGGCAAACGTGGAATCCACGGCGGCCGAGGCCCCGTCGCCAGCACCTCCGTGAATCTGGGGGTCCGGTGTCGCACCCCTTACGTCCGAGGCCACCACCGGGGAGGGGCACTGCTTCTGGGGGCTCCCGGGGGACGGCAGTCATTTGCAGACACAAAGCTTTACGAGAAGGTGCCGGCGACCGTCCTGTCCCGATCGCGGGGGGCCTCCCTCTAGCTCTGGACAAGGACCCCACACCTCGGGCCCTCTGAGCACCCGGTTGTGTGTGGTCACTCCCCTTTCCTCCCTGGCAGTGGCCTCCTCTTTCTGCTCTAGCCACCATGCCACTTAAGGTCTTCTGTCCCAGGGCAGCTCCCGGTACAAACGGGGGGACCTGTGAACGGGGGTGAGGCGAGCCGGCAGGGCTCCACTCGGCCCTTCCTCACCTGCCCGCGTGGCCGCGGGGCCACAGCCCCCCCAAGGCTGGGGGGGCCACCACGCGCGGGACCCAGGGGCTGAGGCAGCTCCCGCTGGGAGGTCGTGCAGGCCTTACTAAAGTCCACCCGCCCCTGGGGCCACGGACGGCTGCTGCGTGTGCCCCTCGGGATTGTGCCGCGGCGCCTGGAACAGGAGAGACCCGGCGACCGCCAGACCGGCGGTCCAGTCTGGCTCTGCGTCACCCTGTGGGGGTCCTCGGCAGGGGCTGCACCCTGTGGCCCTCGGGCCAAATGCAGCGTGCTGCCTGTTTCTGTTTTGCAAATAAAGTTTTATGGGGACACGGCCACGGGCTCGTGTGGCCTGTGGTGGCTGCGTCGTTGAGAGGCGTCCCCAGAGGGCCCGGACCCCACAAAGCCTCGAAGTGCTTACTATCTGGAGCTTCACCGAAGACGTCTGCCAGCCTCTGTCTTTGAGCACACCCCGTGCCCCGCCCCAGCCTCAGTTTCCCCATCTTTAGAACGGAGGTGGTGGCCCCGGGCTCAGTAACTGCCGTGGGGAAGGGTCCCCGTTGGGATAAGCCTCTCCTCCTCCCTGGATCGGGCAAGAAGGAGCCTCCTCACAGAAGATTCATTATCACCAAAACCACACACTTTCATTCAGAAAGAGCAGAAGCGGGATTCCAAGTCAGCCAAGCCAGACTCACCAGCACAGACAGCCGCCTGGTCACCGGCCTCACGGCAGGGGCAGGCTGCCCTCACCGAGAGTCACGACCACAACACCGGACGTGCCCTGCCCCGGCTTAGCCTGACCTTGGGCAGTGACTTAACCTCTCTGACCTCAGTGTCCCCTCGGAAGCAGCAGGACACCGACGCCCCTTCTGTCAAGGGCGGTGGGGCGCAGGCACAGTGCCAGCCCCTGGCGGTGACCCGGGACGGCTGTGGCCCCGCTGTGGGCCCCGCCTGGCCAGCTGGGGGGACGGGATGTGGAGGGACCGGGGCGTGTGTCCCGGGGCTCCAGGCCAGCGTCCCGTCAGCCCCACGGGGGAAGCTGCATGTCCTGGAGTGAGCCGGGAGGGACGCAGGCAGCGTCCCTGGGCCTTGGAGGACGCCCCTCCGCGAATGACTTGGGGGCACATCGCTGGCTGGCGGGCGGCAGCCCGGCTCTGCTCCCACACGGCAGCTCAGGAAGCAGGGGCGGGGGGTCTGGAGACCCCGGTTCTAGGCTGGCCCGCCCCGTGGCTGGGCCTCGGTTCCTCCGAGCGTCCCACAGGGAGGTCGGGCCGAGGCGTCTCCGAGCGCTGGGGCCTGGGAAGGCGCCCCCGCCCCGCCCGCCGCCCACTCACCTTGGGGTGGATCTGGATGGTGGCGATGTCCGACTTCTTGTCGATGTCTTTGATGGTGGCCTCGTACGTGTCTCCGTTCTGCAGCTGCACCTTGAGCTGCTGCCGGCCCGAGACGGCATTGGAGGTGGACACCACGTGGGCGTTGGTGACGATCAGGCCGGCCTCCGACATGATGAAGCCCGAGCCGCTGGACAGGGGCACATTGCGGCCAAACAGGGGGTGTCTGCGGGGAGCGAGCGCGGGCGGGGGGGGGGGTGGTCAGGGCGGGCGGGGGCCTGCTGGAGGGGAGCGGAGCCCCGTGTGGGGTAAGAGAACGCGGTTCGGGGCCCCCCACCCCCACCCCGCCCTCAGGCCCAGCTCTGCCACCTTCGGCTGCGGCCTTGGCCGGCTCACTTAACGCCGGGCCCTCTTCACGGCCTCAAGGGGGGGCGGTGACCTCTGACTTGCAGTCTGCCGGGAAGGGACACGAGGCCCACGCCTGGCAGGCCTGTTAGGACAGGCGGGCACAGAGCTGGAGCCAGACAGGCCGGCACTCTAATCTCAGGGCCGTCCCGCTCATTACCTGCCTGGCCGTGGGCAGGCCTCAGTCTCCCCAGCTAGGAAATGGGGCATCTACCCTGCTGGGTGTGACGCCTGTTGTCCAAAGCGCCTGGGGGCAGGAAGCCACTCAACAAACAGGGCTGGGGGACAGCGCAGCAGGTGCCGGGGTCCCCGGGGGGGTACTTCTCCGCGGAGGGGCAGATGGGACCGTGCAGGGAAGGGGCAGTGCTGGGGCGGTCGCGTTCCCACCCCGCCCGGTCCCTCCCCTGCCCCGCACCTGCCCCGAAGCCCCAGACGGCGTGACAGGCAGTGCTGGTGGCAGGCTCTGCTCCATGATGACACCAGGTGTCATCCTTCCGGGGACTCAGGGGGCGGAGGGGACAGCGGACGGTGCAGGGCGCGGTGTGTGCTCAGACACAAGCAGACAGAGGCCGGGGCCCGGCCTCTGTCTCCGTGAACAGGAGCAAACGGTCAGAGGTCAGAGTTCCCTGATGTGTGACCACGCCCAGCTGCCCGCAGGGCCAAGAGGGAACCATGGCCGCGGCTCAGGACCCTCTCTGGGGCGGGTCACCTCTGGGACCCCCGAGGGGCCTGGACGGGGCAGGAGAGAAGGAACTCGAGGGTGGGGGCTGTCTCAGGGAAGTGAGGGTTGCACAAGACCCACCTCGGCGGGCAGGACCGGTGACCAGAGCCAAGGCCACCGGGCATCCCGAGCCAGACTCCCCGAGTGATTTAATGCTCATGACCACCCTACACGGTAGGAGGCCTTCAGTTTGCGGGTGGGGAAACTGAGGCCCAGGACTTGAACTACTTCTCTGGGTCAGGCAGGCAAAGGGCAGAGCAGGGATTTGAAGCAGGCAGCCTGGGCACTCGGCCCCAGGGGGACCACGGGATCTGACCACTCACACGGGCCGTTGCCCCCGCCCCCCAGCTCCGTGTGGCCCTGGGCGAGGGCTGCACCTGGCCACACCCCTGCACCCACGGCTAGGGTCTGGCGCTTGTCTGCTGGAGGGGCCCGAGGCGGGCCCGAGGCAGCCCCGGGGCCTCCCCGCCCAGGCCGGGGTCACAGCCAAGGCTCCCAAGCTTGATGAGCATCTCATCTGCGTCTGGGATCTTGCCTGCTCGGTCTCGTCCACCCACCCACCCACCCACCCACGTGGACATCAGCCTCGGAGGCTGATGTGGCAATGGCATTGCCACCTGGCCAGACTGGGCTACAGTCAGCAATTGGCTGGCTCAAAGCCTGGTGCCCGGAGCCTTCTGGAAATACACGGTCCTCGTCTGAGCCACTGGCAAGGCCAGGGACATACCACTTAGTGTGTCCAGTTATAATTTCCTCAATGATATGTCTCAGGGTCTGGAGGTTGCAGAAAGGGCAGTAAGGGGTCAGCTCTGGGGTCTGAGAGACCTGGGGTGAAACCCCGACTTGGCACTCAGCCGCTCTGTGAGCTCAGAGAAGTTTCCAGGCCTCTGCTCCACACCCAGAAAATGGGAACATCAAAGCTTAGCTTCTGGGGCTCAGCCCTGAGTGACAGCAGTCTGTCGGGGTACAGTCTCAGTCAGCACTGAGGGGCGGGCCCCCCGGGCCTGACTCTTGGGGTGACTCCTGTGAGTGCCCGGCTGTCTCCACTAAGAGGTGGGCATTCACCAGGGCTGTTTAGGCAGATGCAGGCAAAGCAGCCGAGGGGGCTCGGAGCACACGGCAGGTGTCCAGGGATACTGCTCTTCCGACAGTGAGCTCATGCCCTTGGTGGCTTGCCACGTGGAGCACCATCAGGGGTGAGCCTCCAGATGGGGGGCAGTGACGTCCAGGAGCGAGGTCTCCCCCCGGGCAAGCTCCACACCCAGGGAGCAGGGAGCCCCGTGCTGGGGCCAGGAATCGGGGCGTGGGGGATTCTGCCCACCCCCAGGGACCGGGGGCCACCCGGTCCTCTGTGCCTCGGTGTTGGCATAATGGCACCGGCCGGCCTCCACCCCTCGGGACAGCGCTGCT
Source organism: Panthera onca (assembly GCF_046562875.1). NCBI lineage: Eukaryota > Metazoa > Chordata > Mammalia > Carnivora > Felidae > Panthera > Panthera onca. Next base: position 3,308,633 of record NC_138342.1, read on the forward strand.
GGGGAACGGGGCTCTGGCCCTGCATGCCTCATCTGGGCCGTCTGGAGGCCCCCTCCCACACAGGGGCCACGAGGTTAAGACAAGGAAGAGGAACCCTGAACGCGAGACGTCGACTGTCAGCGTCTTCTCTCTGGGGAGCACAGGACGCCCCGGGAGACCTCAGGACTGCCCTGAGCCATCAGCCGTCGGGGCCCCGGAGCTTCCCAGAAGCAGCTCTGACAGTCTCAGGGCCACCAGAGCCGACATCGCGGTGCGCCTGCTTACCACGCCCTGGCGCTGTGAGGTCGGTATCTGCCCCCGCCTTGGCGGGGAGACCAGAGTCAGGGGCCGCCCTCCCCAAGGGCGCCAGGTGTCGGGGAGGTCTGCCGGACCCCACGTGCGCTCGGCTTCGACCGCCCCCGTGCTAGAACGGGGGTGGGGGGTGCCCGGGAGGGGTTCGCACACCTCAGGAAGAGCTCTATGTGGACCACGGCCGGCGCGATCTTCTCCACCACGTCCGCGATGAAGTTGAACTTGTACCTCGGGCTGGTCAGCTGGTGGAGACCTGCGCTGGCAGGAACAACCAGGCGCATTAATGAGGCCCAGACACCGCCAGCGGTGCCCCGAACCCCCCCCCCCCCCCCGGGAGGAAGCTCCAGCGAGGACCCCCCCCCCCCGAGGCTCAGAGCCCCTCAGGGATGCCCGACACTCAGCCCGGTGACACCCAGATATTTGGGAGGGGGCTCCCTCGTCCCAGGAATGGTTACTGTGGAGTCTCCTCACTGGACGCGATACCACCGGGCGGGCCGGGAGGCTCAGAGATGTCAGGACACTTATCCTGGGCTGCAAAGCAGTGACGGGACACTTGAGCCAGACCTGAGCCAGCCCCCTGGGCCCTCACCCTTTCTCTCATCCAGAGCAATGCCCTGGCGTGAGGCCACCGTCCCCTCCCCCGCCGGCTCTGGCCCGTCCTCCGGCCCGTGCTAGTGCCGTGATCGGGCAAGGTGACAGCAGAGGTCCCCGGCCATCCCTTCGGAGCTGCCCCGGTCTCGCCCTGGGGTGGCCCCCTCCCAGGCCCCGCGGGACTCCGGATGTCTGCGTCGCCACGGCCCCCCATCCAACTTGGCCGGACCCCAGTCTGACTTTCCAGGCGGTTCATGAACCCCCTGGAACCCTTGCCGGCTCAGATTTCTGCTGCTGTCAGCAGTGGGGGCCGCCGCCTGCCGGGACCGCAGGCCTGAGGGATGTGGGTGGCACCGGGCCCACACCCCTTCGGTCTCCCTGCTCGGGCATGTGCTGAGCTCTCTCCGGTCGCAGCCAGAGACTGGCGGTACCTGGAACCGGGCCCGCCCAGCACTGCTTGTAAGCGGCTCCCCGAATGAGCCGAGTGCTGGGAGTCCCGCAGGCCGGGCTTGGCTGGGCAGCCCCACTTCCGGCTGTGTGGCTTCAGGCAAATCACTCACCCTCTCTGGGCCTTGACTCCTAGTCTGAAAATGAGGCTGAAGGTGCCCCCCCCCCCCCGACCTGTGGGAACCGGGTACGGATGTGACTTGTGAGCCTAACCCTGCACCCCGGGACTGGTGTTGGCGAGCAAAGAGGGCTCGGCCCGTGAAGTCCAGTTCTGGGAGGTGAGGGGTCATCAGGGTTGAGTGAGAATCTGGAGTTTTCCGTTTTGCCCAGAGGGACAGGAGGTAAGGCGAGTGCAGCCATCATCGGTGTTGCATAAACATCTGGGGCAAATGCAGGGCTCTCCACACCCCGACTCGTCTCCCCACGTCCAGGAGGCGGCCAGGGCGGGGGGCACTGCCCTCATCTTAAAGGTGGGAAAACTGTGGCTCCCTGAGCTCAGTCCTCTTGCCTGGAGATGCGTCTCTAGTTAGAGAAGGCAGGTTCTGAGCGCAGGCCGAGGGCTCTCCTCCTTAGGGGTCCCGAGTGTCCCTTATGCCTGAACCGGAGAGAGCTTCCCTCGGGGTCCAAGGTCAGAGGTGGGGAGGAGCCACCCCTCCCCCCGCCAGTTCTGTGATGTCTGCCTCTCAGCCAGGCAGTCGGTGCTGGACAGGGGGGCCCAGGCCACCGTGGTCAGCCTGAATCAAAGGCTGCCTGTCCGGGGTGGTCAGAGCCTGCCGGCCACCGCGAGGCCCCTCACCCATCAAAATGCAGGCGGCCAGGGGCTGCCCGGCCTGGGAGCCCTCTTCCTCCGGGTGGCAAAACCCTCGGAGGGGCGGGGTGTAAGGCTCAGAGCTCACATTAACGGGGGCCCCGGGGCAGGGCCCACTGTGGGCCAGGGTTCCTTCCACGCTCCCAGCACGCCGTCGCGGTCGGAGTCTGTATCTCCACGCGGGATCGCTAAGTCTCCCTGATGCTCTGCGACCGAGGCCGCCAGTCAGCTGGGGGGGCTGAGCCCAGCTCTGCCCTCTCCACCTCGAGGCAACCCCCCTGGGAGCCCACGTCATACTCTGGCCTCCGGGCACAGGGAAGGAAACCAGCCACAGAGTCTGCGGCCCTGTCCAGGTTCCAGTCTCTGACGAGACGTTCCTGGCCGGGCAGTTCCTGTGCCCTGGGGACCTCAGAGGACCCCGACCCCAGGCCCTTGTCTCTTCCACCGGATGGGCGTTTGGCAGGGTCTGCCGGGTTTCCCCGGCCGAGGCTCGCGCCCACCGTGCTCTGCTGGGGCGGCCAGTCCCCGAGGGCCCAGTCAAGGGTCACCCTCTCCCTGCTGTGTAACCTGTTGGGCCATTTACCCCCAGTCTCTGCTTCATCACCCACCGTTCTGCGCCTCACCTGCACAGACCATTCCCCACTTCCCCCCGCAGGACGCGCCAGCTTGTCCCGGGCACAACTCCAGTGCCGTCTCCTCCAGGCAGTCCCCCGGCAGGCTCCTTCCAGCCAGCATGAGTCTCTCCCTCCTGGGGTTCCCAGTGTAATGCCCCACCCACGGCCCTGCCTCTCATGCGGGGTATGTTCAAGCCACACTGGCCGAGCGCCTCTGTGTGCACCTGAGTTCAGGCGAGTCGGGCACAGCACAGTGTGACGGGGGATGGGGCACAGAAAAGCCCAGAGGTGCCCCAATCCGGGTCCCAGGGACTTCAGAGCCTGAGTCCTCCCTGACCCAGAGCCTGGGGCACCCCTCCGAGGCTCCTGGGTCGGCCAGCTGATGACTAGAGCCCCGCCGGGCCCTGTCCCTTTAAGCAGAGCCCCGCGGTGGGCGGTGGGGAGGGGGTGGTGGGGCGGGGCAGGCCTGTTTCCTGGTCCTCCTCCCTACACACAGATGAATCACCCCATGAATCAGTGGGAAGGGAGGACTCGGTTCCCACAGCCTCTTTCCACATGAAAACCGTGGGCCCCACGGCTGGAAAGCAGACTCTGTTTATTTGGGCTTCTGACAACCCCCACCCCCACCCCCTCCTCCAGCCAAAGTTCTGAAGTCAACAGTCGGTCCCCAGCAGATTCAGCCGTTAGCCTTTGTCGTTGTTGTGGTCGTGTTTTGTTTTCAAAAATAAACTGTGACCCACGGGCTCTGGAAGGTCCAGTTCGTGCGGAATTCGACACGGCAAAGCAACCGAGGCCAGGTGTCCAGTGGGGCCTCCCGGGAGAGGAAGGGACACGGCCAGGATGGGACGGACTGGGACAAGGGTTGGCAGGGAGAGAAGCTGGGCGTCAGGGCTCCACCCCAACACCCTGGCACGGCCGAGCTCCCTGGAGGGCTCAGGGACGGCGGCAAACCCCGAGAGAGGACTTTACTACGTGCCAATTCTGGAGAGCCATACTGCCACGGAACAACAGAGGGGGAGACCAAGGCCCAGAGTGGGAAAGTGACTAGCCCAGACATCCCGCCGGGCCGCCCTATAGTGTTGTTACACAGGCTGTGGACTGCACCAGCCCAGGACCATTACTAACGAAGGTCACAGCATGAGTGGCTTCCCTTGGAGTTGGGCAGTGCGCAGCCTGCCCGACTACGCATTACCCCTCCAGTGCATAACAGGCACTGAGACCCAGTTCTGGCCCTCTCTGAGCTCATTGCCTTGATTCCATCAGAAGAGGCCCCCACCTGTCACGCCGTGGTTAGCTGTGAACTGGGATGGAAGGGCCGTGGGCAGATGACCGCAAAGCCTGGGCCTATGCGTCCGTAATGCTGAACACAGCTTGCAGACCAGATGACGACGTCTTAGCGGTGCCTTCGAGGCCCAGGCTCTACCTGCACCTGTCGCTCTCCCCTCTGGGCCCCCGGCTCCCTTCCCTCGTCCCTCCAGCCCAGGCCCACACCCCTCCTCTGGGGAGCCTACCCCGACTTGGCAGGCTCAGTGACCACTCTCACCCCTCTGGGTCCCACAGCACCTTGTAACACCTCCCTTCCCGAGGCATGTCCTTCTGTCCCCATGGCCTGGGCGCCCCAATCCACAGCAGGGAGCAGTGAGACAATGAGTGAATGAGCAAGGGGGGGGGGTGCATGGATGTTCTACAGGGACCGGGGTGCTGTCCCAGGGGAACCCCCACGGCCCCCAGCCCCCACCTGCAGGCCGCTCTCACCCATCTGGGGGGGGGGCTCTGAAGCCCCAGGAGCTGCCTCCAGGGTCTAATTAGCCCCCAGAGCCAGGAACAGGGGCTTCCGATCCCACTGTGGCTCCCAGGGGCACGAGCACCGCTGTCCGTGGCCCTGGGGCCCCAGGCGCCTGTCCCTGGAATGCAGGCCTCCTCCCCCGTGGGTCCCTCCCCACAGCTGCCATCCACGGGCTCCAGGCCCGTGGTCCGGTGAACTCTCGTGGCAGTTCTCCAAGGCAGGTGTCTCTGCCCATTTTACAGGCCAGGAGAACCCCCCACTAGGGCCCAGAGCCAGGTCCCTTGACGCTGACCCCAGGTCCCTCCTCTGTCCCGGGCTGGTCCTCAGCCACTGCGCCTGGCTGTCCTGCCCAGGGGCGTCTGGCCTGGCCAGTCCTCGCCTTGGGGCCAGCCTGGCTCCTCTAATGTGCCAACATCATGGAGGAGAGGCCCTCCCGCCGGCCTGTCTGGACTTTTTCAAGGTGGGTATGCAGGCCAGTCGCCACGGAAGCCAAGGTGTGCTCGGCCCCCGGCCCTCCCCCGACGGGAAGCCCTCCCGGCCCTGACGGGTCCATCAGCGGCTCCTCTGGGCTCAGGCTTCCCAGCCGGGTCCTGGGAAGTCCCCTGGGCATGTGGCAGCCCTTCCACAGACATTGCCTTCCGGCACCTTCTCTTCCTCGACTACCTACCTCTCCTTCACCCTCACGGTTATGGCAGGAACACCCAGCCGTCGGCACTCAGTCTGCTGGCGCTCAGGGCTGTTAGCCTTCACGCTGTGCCAAGCGCTTTGGACTCCTCGCCTGACTGCTCAGTGGCCCGGCGGGAAGGACGCCACTGCCATCCCCACTTCACAGATGAGGGATCCGGGGCGCGGAGAGCTTAGGAGACCTGCAGGTGGTGTAGCTGGGACTCAGCCCTGAGAACCGAACAGGGTCGCGGTTCTGGCTCTGCCCGTCACGCGCTCCGGGGTGAAAGCATACAGTTGGGCAGGTTGGACACTGCACATCTCCAAGGGTTCACCTGCTCCCCCCTGCCTCTAGACCTGGTGTTCGGTGTGGGGCACACACACGTGCATCCTGGCCACACCTTTGCTGCACTGAGGACAAGGGACCTGCGACTTCATTCTCTTTCTTACCTGCTTATTTAACAACCTTATCAAAATCAGACAGAAAAGCCACTTCCCCAAGGCGCTGGAGGTCTGCCTCGCGTGCGGAACAGCACATGGAAAATCAGGGGAATCTGGGCTTGGGCAGAGCTGTCCCTCCCCAGCTGGGGTAGCTCGATGCCCCCGCTAAGCTTTTTCTTCTAACGGGCCATGAAAATAAGACCTCAAGAATGTGTGTTTAAGGCTTTGACAGCCTGAAGCACAAGCCTGGCGTCTCCCCCTTGACCTTGGGGAACCTCGGGGCCTTCCTCCCTCAAAGCAAGGCCCGGGAGGAGGCCTGAGACCCTCGGGCAGGACACAGCGCTCACTCCGCCAGGCGCCCGCCCACTTCCTTGTCTGGTTTGTGCAAACCCCAGGCCCCTGGGGAGGCCGCGCGAGTGTGGCTGGGCCCCGTCCCCCCCAGAGCTCCTGGAAGGCGGGTGAGCTGGCAGACGACTGAGGGATGCCCGTCGGGTGCCTGGAGCCAGCGGCTGGAGCCTGGAACACCGTGGGTCCAGCTCACCCAGCACAGGGCTCGTCTGGCTGAGCCGCGCAGCTCCGGTCATCCCGACGTGGCTGCGTGTCTCCCCTGGGTCCCCTCGGATACGAACCCGGAGGCAAGGACGGGGCTTCGGGTCTGGGCGGGCCCACCGCTCCACCGGCCTCACGGGTCGCGGGGGGCCACCACAGGCTGGAGAGGAAGCGGCCTGTCCGGAAGCGAGGCCGTGCGCGCCCGACGAGGCAGACCCAGCGACACGGCCCCTGCGCACGGACGCGGTTGTTCGTCAGCCGGTCTCTTGGAACCCTGCCCCCGCCCCGGACACGGTCTACACCAGAGTGGCCCCAGCACCTGATCCGCACCTAACACCTTGCCTCTCCGAACCCTCTCCTCCAGCGGCCCTGACTCCAGGGGGCCCCGCCATACTGTCACTCCCCCACCAACCCAACCCCGACGCCCATCAGGGACCCTCAGGCCCTCAGCTGTCACCCTCGCTCCAGCCGCATCGGCCCTCCCCACCAGGGCACCGCCCCCCCAAGCCGGGCCCCTGCACCCTTCTGCACACGTGTCACTCATCAGCCTTGAGCTCCGCACCTCCTGACGACGGGCCACCCTCTCAGCTCCTGCGCTCTCCGTGCCCGCCTCTTCATGGCCGTTTACGTGCCACCTCCTCCAGGAAGCCCTTCCTAACCTACCCTTCCCCAATTCTGGAGGTGGCTTCCCCCTCACCTGGGTTCCACACATAGTCATCTGTCCCTCGCAAGACAGGATCGGGGATTTCGTAGGCGATCTGCTAATGGTGGTGGGGCCCGGCAGGAAAGGGGAGGCCAGGCTGCAGCACAAGTCAGTGCTGGGTCTTGAAGGCAGTGGGAGCCATGGCCGGGCTTTTAGCAGGGAGGTCCAAGTCTCGTCACTCCCCCCGGGGCCGCTGCGTGCAGGTGCGTGTGGCAAGTGGAGACGCCCGAGCGGGCAGACCCCAGGGGTTGCTGTGGGGTCCCGGCCGCGCCTCTAGGCTTATGCCAGGAGCACAGGGGGGGAGGGTGCTTCCCGGGCCCAGCCTGGTCGGCGAAGGCCAGCTGCACGGCACCCCGGGTCTCAGGCTCCTCTCTGCGGGGGCTCCTGGCTCAGGAGTTGCCAGAGGCTGTGTCTCAGCCCTGCCGTCCAGGGTGCAGGGAGCGGGGTGGGGGGGGGGGGCGGGGAGCGTCATCCTGTCTGGTCCCCAGTGCAGAATTCCACACACAGGAAGCTGCTAAGGGGATGAAAATCAAACACCAACCAAAGCTCCTAATAAATAAAACAAGGGAGAGACGCCGTCTGAACCTGCACCGGGTCGCACACGGAACACGGATTCCTAAAGGTCACGTCGTACGCTGCCCTCGGGCGCCAGGTTTTGAATTAATCGTACGCACCAAGGCCTATTCGTCTGCAGGGGTGGGCAGAGAGGCTTTGAGGGGCAGGGACTCTGGCTAAGTGCAAAAGGGAGCCTCCTCCCTCCACGGACACAAGGAACACATTTACGTCTGTGTTTATCATCCCGGCGACAGACAGGTATCCACGCCAGGGAGTGGTTCTGTCCACCGTGGAGATGGGAAAATGCAAAGCTCCCGGAAAGGTGGTGAGGCCCCATCGCTGGGGGTATGCAAGGAGGGTCGGGATGGAAATAAGGCAGATGATCCGGGTCAGAGAGGTGATGTGAGGGTCTAGAGGGGCCCCGGGGTGTGCTCGTGAGGCTAATGAGGGGGTTGCAAGGTGCGGTGATCAGGGAAGGCGGCTCAGGGGTGGGGGGTCGTCTAGGTCCGGACAGATGAGGACGTGGCCACATGAAAGTGAGAAAATGGGCACTTGGGCTGCAGGCACAGCATGTGCAAGGGCCCTGAGGTGGGGAGAAGGGCAGGCTGGAGCACGGAAGATGAGGTGGCCGTGCAGGGTGGGGTGGGGGACCAGACGGCACAGGGCCTCGGGGGTCGGGTCAGTGTCGGGGAGCTGCCGAGGGGGTCCTGCCGGTGACGGGCAGAATGGATTTACCAAGGCCATCCTGGCTGCCGCGTGGAGGAGTGGCGGGAGGGAGGATGAGGGAGGTGAGCGGGGGAGGCCAGCGGTGCGGGGACAAGTAGGGCACTGGTGGCTTGGGGGACGTTTCCAGGCCAAAGACTCGCCTGTGGCTGGTAGGTAAGGAACGAGGGAGGGTGACACACTCCTGGCCTAGACTTCCCGGTGGAGGACCACGGCCAGCAGGGACGCAGGACTCCAGCCCCGGGAAGAGGCAGGCGCTGGAGATTGGCCCTGAGTCATCAGCGCCGAGCATCTGAGGGCGGGCCCAGCGAGGGGACAGCGGGCGGGAATTCTGTGCAGAAATGCTCGGGCTGGGCAGTGCCTCACCTGCCGTCATGTGTAGACATCACCCGGCACCTTCTGGCTGGACCCTTGGGAGGGCGGGGGAAGGGAGGATGCTGCTCTATGGCGGCCGAGCCCAGTGGAGCTGACCTGACTCCAGGCCCTGGGGGCCCTGCGGTCCCCTGCCTGCAGAACGAAGCCTGGGACCCACGACGGTGCCGCCTTCCAAGCCAGCCAGAGCCGAGGCCTGAACAAGTGGCCTCAGACCCCCTTGACCTCTCCCTGCCTCACTGAGCGCCTCTGCGGTGCCTGAAGGGCCAGACTGGCAAGGCCCGATGAGACGGCGCTGGCCCGAGACCCCGGCGCAGCAAGGATTCCGCAAGGACGGGATTCTGCACGCGTAGCCGGCAGAAACCTGGGTGTCTCAGGTCCCTGTACCTGGGGGGACGATGATGGCACAAGGGCCAGGAGTGAGGGCGGGGCCACACTGCGCGAACGGTGCTCACGGACCCCAGCCCCGCGCCCTCCCCACCCCTCTCTTTAAGGCCCCCGCCCCCCCCCACCCCGAGGCTCACAGGGTCCCGTGCCCGGGGGACCTTGCCCTCTGCCTCTGCTGTGCTGCGTCCCTCCCGCCGCCCCCTCCTTTGCTGGGAGAGCTCCCGCTCACCGTCCACGGCTCGGCACAGAAGCTGACTCCCCGCGTGAAACAGAGACGGGGGTGGGGACAGGAGTCCTGGCAGCGACAGTAACACGGGAACTAACACACGGTCTGCGGATTACCCATCAGGGGCACGTGCCCACGCACCTCGGCCGTCAGTCCCCGCCCCCGCTCTCCCCGGCGGCTGCTACCGTCGGCCTCACTGTCATCAGATGGGAAGGGGGGCGGTAAGCAAGCCTCCTGAGGCCACGCAGTGGCGCCCCAGCCCGTGACCCCTGCGCTGGCAGCCGCCCCCTGTGCACCGAGCGACCTGTGCACCTGTCTGCCGTCAGGCTCTCGCCCTCTTCTCACCCTCCCACGTGTCTCCCCGACCCTCAGGTGTCTCCAGGGCAGGGCGTGGACAGGGTCGGCCCCATCCCAGCGCCCTTGCCACCAGCCGGGGGCCAGCTGGACACACAGGGAAGGTACTTTACAAACGTGGACTCGATCAGTCAAGAAATGAGGGTTTCCAAATGCTCAGACGGCCTCCAACCTCCCTGCCTTCCCTGCCCCCAGCCCTGGAGCCTTATTCTAAGAGCGTCCCCCACATGCGGGAGTCAGGGTTGGGGGGGGCCCGTGGAGACAACCACGCCGTAGTGGGCAGGCTCCAGCCCCACCCCGAGCCCCCTGTGTCTCAGAGGCATCGGCGTGGCCTGAGATGGGCCCGCCAGTCCCAAGCCCCAGGGCGGATGGGCCACCCGCGAGGGGGCAGTGTCTAAATACCCACCACCCGTCCCTGGGACTTTGCCCGGCACCGGGCTCTCCTCCCTCACTCTCCTGGGCACCATCCAAACACAAGCCTGACCATATCACCCTCACCTCCCTCCAAGCCCTTCACTGGCTCCCCCAAACAATCACACTTAGGCCTATCTAGTGTTTCCCGGACTGGGTTCCTCGGAACCCCAGTGTGCCAGGAGGTCATACGTGCTCTGCTGACACTTTCTTGGAAAACGCTGGGTTTTATTATTTTTGTGTGTGTGGTGTGTGGGGAGGGGGCGTCCGACCGCAGGTGTCCCCGGAACTTCTGACAGACTCAGGCATCAACTGGGGAAGTCCGGCCTGCAAGATGGAGTCCAAGCCACTGGCATGACACTTATGGCCACTCGTCACCCATCCCTGCCGACCTGCCAGCCCTGGGTGTCACACACGCACACACACACACACACACACACGCTCACGCTCGCGCGCGCACTACTCCCTGTTCCCGGATAGCCCTTCCCTGCCGCCGTCGAACATCCGTCCCCGGCGTGAGATTCAGTTCGGATGCTTCTCATCCCTGAAGCGCTGCAGGTGATATACTCCCCACGGGGCTCCCAGGGCCACAAGCCTGTCCTCGAGGTTAGCGTCTCCCGCCCTGAGGCTATGAAACGAGGGCCCACACAGGGCTTGACTCATCCCCCTGACCTCGGGGCTCAGCGCCCAGCACACCGCGACCCCAAGCACCTATTGGACCAACGCCTTCCTAGGAGGCGCCCCAAACAGATAAAGGGACGGCAGGGTTTTCTAGCATTTTCTTCCACGCACAGGGTCCAGCTGTGTGGCAAGAAGCAGCCCCGGGCCAGCTCCGGGTGGGGGGAGGTCGTCCTGGGGTTTGGAGGGACAGAGGAATTTCCTGCCTCAGCAGCCTGTCCCAGGAGGCTCCGAGCCGCGCAGAGACCCCACAGGCTCCATCACCATTCCCAATAGCCCTCTGGAGACCGGCACTCTAAGACCAGCTCAAAAGAAAGAGGACGTTGGATGTCGCTCAAGAGAACATCCGGACTGGGTGAGATGTAAGACCAGGAAAGACTGCCTTCCACCCAACACCCCCGGGGGCGGAGCAGAGCGGAATACGGGACCGCGGAAAGGATACGCAAGACAGGTACGTGTTGATGAGACCAGACCCCCTGGCGGTCAGGAGAGCACCGAGTTTCCCCCTTAAACCACTTCTGTGACCCTGGGCCTCAGTTTCCCCACCTGGAAGACCAGGGGTCTGGCTAGATGATTTCCAAAGGGCCTGCCCACGATGCCCAGCCTGGGCCGACGTCCGGGCTCCTCCAAGCTCCGCGCCTCAGTTTCCCCGGGAGGGGCCTCCCCTTCCACCCCGCGCCCCCCTCGCTTACCCGACGGGCAGGCGCCCTTCTGCAGCTGGCGCACGGGCGTCCCGGAGAGCTGCAGCGCGCGCCGGCTGGCCGCCTGCAGCGCGCACACGCTGGCGTAGGTGTGCCCGTCGGTGCCGCACACGGCGTGCGCCCAGCGGCAGCGGCACACGCCGCGCGCGCACTCCAGGCTCTCCCCGCACGGCGAGTCGAGGGGGCGGCCGCACGGCTCGCCCTCGCTGGCGGCGCACACCAGGCAGCAGTTGCACTGGTCGGGCACGTAGCCGCCCGGACAGCGGGGACTCGGGCACCGGGACACGTCGCAGCGCGCGGGGCACGACGCGGCCGGGGGCTCCCGGGCCAGCGCCAGCGCGGCCAGCGCGGCCAGGAGCAGCGCGCGCGCCTGCATCGCGGCCGGGCCGGCGTCCGGCCGCAGCAGCGCGGGGGACGGGCCGGGGACCAGCGGGGGCGCCGAGGCGGTGCTGGGGCCGGGCTGCGGCCGCCTGCGGAGGGGACGGGGAAGGGCGCGCCGCCACATGCGCCGGCGGCTCCGGCGGGCGGGCAGCGGGACCGCTGGGGCACGCGGGGGCGGGGACCGGAGAGGCGCCCGCTCCTTCTGGGCCGACGCTGCGCGCCCCGGGCCCCGCCGCACTTAAAGGCGCGCGCGGCCCGCCCTCGCTGGAAGGGACGGCCCGGCCCCTCGGCCAGCCCCGCCCCGGCCCCCGCCGGCCCCCGCCCGGCCTGGCCTTCCGGGGCCTAGACCCAGCCGGCCGGCCTGGCCTCGGAAACGCGGGCGACGGGTTTGCTGGGGGGCCTGAGGGGCGGGGCCGCGGGCGGGAGGAGCCACCAGGGCACAGGCCTCCTTCGGGCGCTCCCGGAGTCCCGGTGCCAGCCGCGTCCCTGTCTGTGCCCAGGATTCCTCTCCCCGTGGAAATCGGAAATCGACAAGCCCGGATCTCCCTGCCCCGCCTCCCCAGCGCGTCCCCCCCCCCCTCCTTGCCCCAAGTCCAGCTTGGAGGTCCAGCAGATGTCACCCCGGCCTGGCTCCCCACCTCCACCGGGGACAAAACCTTCAGGAAGCACCGCCCTAGGCCCGGACTTCCCTCCTCAGAGCGTGGAGGGCGAGACCTCTTACTGACATGCCTGACCCAGTTCTGCCTGTCTGGGGGTTCCGGCCCTCAGCGCTCTGTGACCCTGGCAGCCGTCCACAGCTCTGTGCCTCAGTTTCCCCCTCCACCAGAGGGGAAGGAAGAGCACTTTGCTAGCTAGCTCACAGGATTGCCGGGAGGAGCCCACGGAGGGCTTGGGGTACGGGACTCTCCTCTGGCGGGCGGCAAACCAGGAGCTGGTCACCACCTCGTGGAGCCGAGGCTCCGAAGCAGAAGCCGATCAGTCAGAGTGGCGGCACGTCGAGCAGGGAAAAACGCCCGCGCGCCAGCCCTGGGGCCGGAGATCCTCACCCTGTTTGTGTCGTGAGCCCCGCCGGGCACCTGCTGAAGGTTGGGGAGGCAGGCTGTCTCTCGGAAGGACGCTGTCGTAAACGCGTGAAACACACTGGGCAGCATTGCGACGGAAAGGAGCCACCCAAACGCAGAGATTAAAATAGAGCAACGAAATAAGTCTGCGATGGACACACGGGCCTCTTTGTGAACGTGTTAAATAACAGCGTCTGGCCAGGGGCGGGGTTACCAGCCGAGATCTGCAAGCAGCTCGGAGCAGAAGGGACACTTGGGGTGCCCGCAGCAGCCACGGTGGTCATGGAAACACCCGTGGCTTCTCTCGGCGACGGTCACAGGCGGCTCCGTGGCTCGAGCCTACCTCGCCACAGAAGGAAACGCTGCCCTTCAGAGAGGGGCGTTGGTGACCACAGAGATGTCGGTTCTCACCCAAGTTTACGGCCACCCAGGGTGGGAACCGCGGGCCCAGAGGAAGGAGAAGGAGCGGGGGCCGAGAGGCAGTGGCCACGAGCATGGACGACAACAGGGCGGTGGGGTGTGAAGGGAGGCTGGGGCTTCCTCTTCTCAAAGGGGCAACAGGGACATGTGCTTTTGCCCCCCCAAAAACCGGAAATGTCTTTTTCTTTGAAGACGTGGAGAATTTCAGGCCCTTTCCTGGAATGACCCCGAACGCCAGGGGTTGGGGACTCCGGGACTGGGCTCCTGGTTTGCATCTCCTGCCGGACGGGCTCAGGTCTCAGCGGTAGAGGGAGTGGCCCGCCCAATGGGGGCATCGTGACCCAGAGCAGACCCTTCGTAGGGGTCCCATCATGCTGCAGACGCCCATCCCTCAGGGCAGTGCTTTCTGGTGCCCGGATTCTACAGGGCCCAGAAGAGCAGAGACCTCAGGAAGGGCCAAGAGCTCACTTCTTCTCACCTTTTTTGTCTACAGGTGGGGAAACTGAGGCTCCCCCAGGGCTGGCCGCTGCTACAGACCGAGCTATACGGCCCTCCATAGCTACTGCTGCTCCTGGGCCCTGGGGGCTCTGCATATGTTGTTTGGCTCAATTTTCGCGGTGCCTAGGAGGCTCCGGAAGGCGCAGGTCACAGCGTGTGGCAGGCTGGGACTCCAGTCTGGGTCTTTCTGCCAGTCCGAGCTCTTCCGTCCAGACCACACTGCCCCCAACGGTCACCTTTGACTTTTACAACCGCCTTGCAAAGGGGTGTTTACTCCTAGCACAGAGCGGGAAACTGAGGCCCAGAGTGAAAGGAAACATACAAGCTTCCCTCCTCCACTTGGACGGTGGGGTGTGGTTCCTGGGGTCACCTTTGTGCGCCCCTGGCGTGGGCAGGCTGGGCTCACGCGGGCTGCAGCGAGCACGGGTTGGCCCCAGGCCCAGACCTCTGCTGGAATCTGTTTCCAGATGTCAGGAGCCACTGCCTGGGAGACAGTGGGAACAGCGCCCCCTGCTGCTCGTGCTCCTTCCTGCCTCCCGCTCAGCGAACCAGGACCGCCCCCCCCCCCCAGGAGGGGGGGCGAGGGAGGCTATGGGACCCCTTCCGGGGCACCTGAGTCTCTCCCGGAGCCCTGCCCTCCCGTGGGTGCACATTCCTCGAAGGGTGGCGCTTTAAGGAAAGCAGACGCTCCACTGTCAGGACCTACAGGGAACGGGAGGCAGGCTGTCCACGGTCCAGCCTTCACGACTGGGCTGTGCGGGTGTCCCCGGGCACCCTGCCAGGCCCTCTCTGGTCCGCCACTGTCATCCGCTCTCCGACACTGCCCACAAATGCTGGACACTATTTTGTTGGCATAAATGTGTCATCCATTCGTGTGCACTCACTCCCCTTCCCTGCTCCCATGTTTAAGGCTCTTCGTGAGCAAGAACAAGAAAAAAAAGAGAAAAGAGAAACAGAGCAAAGCAAATAAAAGGCGGGGGGGGGGGAGGGAAGAAACATAATGGGAAGCCGGAAATGAGGGTAATATGCAAACTGTTACTACCACAAGAGGATAGTTTTAGCGCATGCCCATAAATTTGTCTCCGAGCTTCCTTGTGGCCAGGGCAAAGAGGGAAACGTGATGTCCATGTGATGGAAACGAGCCCATTATCCCAAGCAGCCTATTTTTTCTCACCGTCGAGGAGAGAAGGGTCCCCCGGGGAGCCTCAGAAAGAAGATGCTGCCGACGTCCTGACAGCACGCTCCGCGGTGGGGCCTGTGTGGCTCCTCGTGCAGTATTCCTCGGTGGGGACCCGGGCCAACACAGCTCAGGGATCCCGCGAGACGCTCCGTTGGTCAGCAGGCGTGACCTGCATTCTCCTGGGGGTTTGCCACTCCTCCGGCAGTGGGGCCTGTGCTTGGCAGAAAGTTGTAGAAGCTAAGTCGGGAGCAGGGGCTGAGATCCTGAGGTTGGTGGGAACCACCTCGCCCGCCCACTCATGAGCACACGTGCCCCACGCCAGGCCTCCGCAGGTGCCACACGGCCACAGGCAAAGAGCTCCACGAACCCTTGTTCCGTGAACGGGCTGGGCTCAGCCCATGTAGTTTGGGGCACACAAGACAGCAGGGCAAGAAGGTTCCAGAAGAGGGGAGAGGGTCTGTGGGGACTGAGGGCCCTGGGAACCGTGTAGCAAGGGCCACAGATGCTGCCGTGGGACCGTCTAAGAAAACGTAGCTCAGGGACTGAGGCGTTGTCCCCAGGTCAGCGCTGGTGGGGGGGGCCTGGCGTCACGGCAGCAGAAGCCGGCCGGAGGGTGGTCCTGGCCCTGCACTCTGCCCTATCTATGAGCTCGTGACAAGTGCCTTCTGGGGGACACCTTCACATTCTTGGGCAAAGGGGGATACTTTCCGTGGGGCTCCGGGTCCTGCACCTGCGGACGAGGGTTCTTGCTGTAAACAGTGACCTTGCCCCTGGGGTGCAGTTATGACACGACCACCATCTAGGTCATGCCTGACCCGGCTCCAGGCGGCAGCCCCTTGCGGAGAGGGACAGTGTCTCATCTCCCCAGGGCCGGAGCACGCTGGGCGTCACACAGTGTTACCACCCACGATTGGAATGGAATTGAGCGCATCCGGGCCGGACCTGGGCTGGGCCGGGGTCTGCCTCCCCTCCCACCCCCCGGGGCTCCCCCTGCCGTGCCTCTAGCTCTGCGGAGAGCCGGACGGGGTTGCCGGGCCCTGGTCCTCGGGCCGAGCTGTCCAAACGCCGGGCAGGCTCTACCCCGTCCCCTGACCCTCGTCCAGGCCTGGGCTTCACATGGGGTGAGGTCATAGCTTATGTCACTTGGGGACCTCAAAGACCATCCCAGGCCACACCTCGGCCTGCGATAAGACTCATCAGCCCACATCAGTGGGTGACTCAGAGGGTGGGGTGGCCAGGGGTCAGTGACCTGGGAGCATCTGTCTGCAGTCCCCTCCCCTTGGCATCCACCACACTTAGAGGAAGCGAGTCCCTCTGGGAGGGCGACCTTACCCTTCCTGGGGGGAAGGAAACCTGGGGGCCTGGCAGGGGGCCACTCCAGGACCCGGGGATTGGAGGGCCTTCCTGAGTGGGTGGCATTCGAGAGGGGCTCCGACCACCAGGGCAGGGGCTGCAGGAAGGGGGTGCAAGAAGGCAGGACACCTGGAGGGACAAGATGATTCCTCAGCTCCCGGTCCTTCAGGGTCAGTGACAGAAAGCCCCGCTCCAACTGGCCTCAACAAAAGGGAATTGACGCGGTGGGCTGGCATCAGGTATGGCCCGATCCAGGGACTCCCAATGTCCTCCGGCCCGTGTGGATTGTGTTCCCCTGGTACTGGCTGCATGACAGCCACCAGCAGAACCAGGCACCGTGCTCCAGGGCGAGTCCCCAGCAGCCCTGCAGAAGTCTCAGTGCATCTCATTGGCCCTGGGGGCTCTGCTGTCCATCCCTGACCTAGTCATGGAGGCAACGGAGTCCGGAGCTGCATCCCGTCCGTGTCTGATCACCTGCGGGCTTGGCGTTCTCCAGAGGATGATGGTCCCTGCTGGCAGGAAGGTATGTCCAGAGACCGAGCTGACAGAGGTGCTGGGTGACCGCACCAGGAGACGTGAGCATCCCCTTCCCAGGCTTCCTGGCAGGGCCTCTGCTCACACACCTCTGATGACGGGGAGCTCACCACCATCAAAGCAGTCCCCTCAGTTACTAGAATGTTCTTCCTTTGAGTTAAATTCTGCTCCTGTAACTCCCACCTTTGGACTCCGCTCGACCCCACAAGGCTGTAGAGAATACATCAGTCCCCTCATGGACAAAAGGAGGCCGTAAACACCTGAGGCCGGTCCCCAGTTGTTTCTTCTCTAGTCATTTGCTAGGTGACCTGGGGCCCCAGTTTCTTACCTACTGGGGGATGAGAAGAAGGAAGCTTCCTCCTGGGGCTCCCAAGAGCCAAATGAGGAGATGGGTGGGGTGCTAGGATGCCCCCCAAGATTCCTGCCCCCTGGTATGCACACCCTGCGTAATTCCCTTCCCCTTGACTGTGGGTGGGCCTGACCTAATCAGGCAAGCCCTCAAAAGGAACTGGGCCCTTCCTGAAGTCTGAGGCTTAAAGCGTAGAGAGCTTGGAAGTTCGAGGGGCCCAGGAAGCAGGCCGCGGGGCAAGGACCCGGGGCGATCTCTAGGAGCTGAGCAGACCCCAGCTGACAGCCAGCAAGAAAACGGGAACCACAGTCCTGCAACCACGAGGAATGAATTCTGCCAACACCCTGAAGACGCTTTCCTCGCTGAGCCTCCGGTCGGGGGTGCTGCTGGCCAACCCCCTGCGAGACTTTGGGCCAGGACCAGCCACAGTGTGCCAGCCTCTTGACCCACGGAGACAGCGAGGCAATGAAGGTGTGTGGTTTTAAGCCGCTAGGTTTGTGAGGATTTGTGACGCGACACAGAAAACAAATTGGGGGGCGAGGGCTGGGTGAGCCTATGGCAGAGGGAGCGCGTCAGGGGAGGCACGGAGGGGTGGGAGGGCAGATGGCCGGATGAGGGTGGGAGCGGGTCCTGGAGGCGGGGAGGGACCCCACTGCGGCCAGGTAGAGTGGAGCCGCCCTCAAGCTCTGCCCTGCTCACCCGGCTCTGCCCTCCTCGGAGCTTTTCCTCAAATTCTGGGAACAATGCCACCCAGGGTGCCAATCACGCCCATTTCGCGGAGGCAGAAAACTGAGCTAAGAGAGTCTAAGTGGCTTTCCCAAGGCCCCTGAACCATTGGACGAAGGACTCAGGATTAGGGAATGGTTGGGTCCGACCCCAAAGTCCGTGCTCTTTTCTCAGCACTATACTTCTGTTCGTACCCGTTTTATAGGAGGAAAACCGAGGCCCGGGGAGGGCAAGTGGGTTGCTGAGACAACCAGGCTAATCGACATGAGGTCACAGGGACCGAGCCTCTCCCAGGAAGCGGCGCGAACCCTTTTACCACGTCCTCCGAAGCAGCTGCTGTTACTGACGTGCCCGTTTCACGCATTAAGAATGCGGGGCCCAGAGAGGTCCAGTGACGTCCCGAGGTCACACGGCAAGCGAGCCACAGAATCCGGCTTCTAACCCAGGCAGCGGGACTGGTACCTCTCGTGCGCAAGTTGGCTGGGAACCGGCCGACGCCGAGGCCCAGGCGGGGAGGCTGAGCCAGGATGGGCAGGGTAGGGGCCCGGCTGATGGAAATGATGAAATCGGGGCCCCCGGCCAGCAGGGCTTGGGCTCTTTCTTTTAAGACAACAACCCTCAGCTTTGTCTGCAGCCCAGGCCCTTCTGGGAAATCACCCCACCCTGCCCCATCCCCCACGGGGGAGGTGTTGGACGTGACCCCTCTCCTGGGAGGGTACGGCCTGTCTGTTCCGTCAGGCTCGGCTGCTCTCGGGACCGCCAGCCCCACCCACCGGGCTGGTGGCCGCGGGCCTCCGCCGCCTGCCTCCCGGGAGCCGTCCGGCCTTCAGGCCCCGAGGCCCTTCTCCGGCCTCGTGGGAGCCTCGGGCCGGGCGATGCCCCGGGACAGTCACTCTGGCCGTCCAGGGTGTCAGGCATGGGCAAACCTGCCAGGAGCCATGGGCAGGAGTCTGGAACCCCTTTCCCTGCGCCCCCGGGCCGAGCCGCTCTTCAGACCCCGTGAGCTGTGTCCTCCGGGGTCCCCGTGGGCCAGCTGTGCTGAAGGTGAGCCAGAGACAAAGCAGCTCAGAGCTGAGGGCGAGGAGGGCGCTGCTGGCCGTCTGGGGCCCCCCTCAAAGCTTTCACGTGGTGACAGGACACAGGTGCCCCCAGGAGCCCCCCTCCAACGGTCCCAGCGCCAAGTCATTTCTGGGCGACTACTGTGTTCCCTGTAGTTTGAGTCCCCACGTGTCCCGGTGGAGGGTCTCCTACCATTCCCACGTCACAGGAAAGAACACCGAGGCTCAGAGAGCTTAAGTGACTCGCCCCAGGTCACACAGCGGGCCCTGATTTGGGGGGCGGTGTGGGCTGGGGAATACCGAAGGTGCCCAGTTGGAGGCTGGGGTCACGCAGTCACAAAGTGACGTGCTCCGGGACAGAGCTAGAGCCCCCCCCCGCCCACACACACCCAGGGGTCGTCCCAAGGGGCTTGCACACCTTCCGGGAAGGGAGCGCCTCTCACACACCCCCCGGGGCAGCCTGCCTGCCTCGTTCTTCCAGCATCTCCTCTGTCGGCAGTGCCCCACGCCCCACGTTGTCCCGCCAGGCTGGGGTCCCCACAGCTCCTTGGGCCTCTCAGCCTGGACCCAGCGCCCACCCTGCAGCCGTTTCGGGCTCGGGCCACAGGTCACGCTGTCTTCCTAGAACTGCTCCCCACTTTCCCAGTCCACAGGAGCCAAGTTTCAGGTCCTAGCACCTTTCAAGGGTAGGCCCTGATTGGCCCAGCACATGGGCATGTCCCGCCCCCCTTCCACGGTGATTGGTTCAGGCGTGGGTCCCCCTAACCCATGAGAGTCAATTCCACTTAAGGAGCCAGTTGCCTGAGCTTCCGGCTGGAGGAGATTTTTGCCTCCAGCCCAGTCTTTTTCTTTCTTCAGATGTGAGAATCAGGACCCGTGACTCTGTAACCATCCGATGACCTTGAGGGGAGTGTCTGCCTTGGCACGAAGCCACATGAGAAGTGGAACTGAGAGGAGAGAAAAAGCAGAGCCTGGGTCCTGGATCCTGGATCATGCCACGCCTGAAGCTGTACTCTGTTCTCAGTGAATTAAGTCAATAATCAGCTGGGTTGGGTGTCCTGGGGTTACCCGCAACTTAGATTGTTGCACAGAGGCCGTGTGCAGCCGGACCCCGACAGTAAATATAGATTCACAAGGAGCGCTCAGCCCAGGGGCGGGGGTTATGCACCTACTGTTTACAGAGCGCCCATGATGTGCTGGGCACTGTCCCCTTTACGTGCACACCAGGCCCCCACTTTACGCGTGGGGGCCTGAGGCTAAGGCCTGTGAAATGGCGGCTGGGGCTTGGCCTCTGCTTTGTCTCACCCAGAGCCTGTGTGGTTCCCCCTCCCCAGGCGGCCCGACCCCAGCGGTGGCCCAGAGCCGGCCTCACTGGACATCTGTAACCGGGAGCATCTGGCTGCAGGCGGGAGGTCCCGGGCATGGCTGGCGCCCGGAGATCGTGGGGGGCGCACGGTGTAACCACGAGCCAGCTCCGTGATGCAGCCGGCTCCCGACCCCGCGTGCTCAGGCTCGGACGCGTCCTGCCTGCCATGTGACTGTCAGAGCCCCGTCTCTCCTCCTTCGCACGGGCACACCCGGCCTCCGCACTCTTGTGCACTGTGCCTCTCGGAGGCTGCCAGGGCACCAGCCGACCAGCCGGCAGAGACCGGGGCCCCGGGCACTGAGTGCCCCCCTCCTTGAGGGCAGCGGCGCCCCACGCCTCCCACCCTCCTGGACGACGGTCTCTGCCCTCCGCCTACCTGTCCCGCCTTTGGCTTTCATCCACCCTCCGACCCACCCTGCCCCTGCCCCAGGTCCTGGCTGGCACCTCCTCGTTCCCAGGACGCCTCACAGCGGGGACTTCCTCCTCCGTCCCTCCGGGGTTCCGACTGCACACCCCATCGCTGGCATCTCCAGTTTGGAAAACTGTACCGGCTTCAGTGACACGTGATTCACACGCCACACAAAGTACACGCGTCAGTGCGTTTTCATGTGTTCACAGACGTGTGCAGGCGTCCCCACACTTAATTTTAGGACGCCGCTGAACAAACCCTGTGCCCGTTAGCTGCCACTCCCCCCCCCCCGCCCCCCAGCAACCAGCAATGTGCCTCCTCTGTCCCTGCAGACCCGCCCTCTCTGGACATGTCAGGCACATGGAGCCCTACAGAGTGTGGCACCTGTCGGCGCTCTGTTCCCTTTCACGGCTGCACAGGGGGTCCACGGCATGGCACGCGACGCTTGGTTCATCCAGTGACCGTCAAGGAGCATTTGGGAGCACACTCCCGGGAGCAGAATTGCCGGGGCTCGCGGACCGACCTCCGCAGGAGCCGCCAGCCCGTCTTCCCGGGTGACCGCAGTGCCCTTCGCCCCCGCCGGCAGCGCCCCGGGCTCCCGCCCTCTGCCTCCTTGCCAACCCTTGCTACTTTCCGTCTCCTAAAAACGCATTAAAAGCCACCCTAATATATGTGAAGGGCGTCTCTTTGTGGTTTCGATTTGCATTTCCCTGACGGCTCATGATGTTCGTGTGCTTTTCGGCCATTTGTATGTTTTCCTTGGAGAAATGTCGGTTCAGATCCTTTGCCCGTCCTTAAATTGGGGGGCCTTTTGAAACTATTGAGTCGCAGGAGTTACCTGTATGTTCTGGATAAAAGTCCCTTATCGAATATATGATTTGTGAGCAGTTCTCTCCCATTCTATGGGTTGTATTTTAACCGGTGTCCTTGAGGCACAAAAGTCTAATTTTGATAAAGCCCAATTTGTCCGTTTTTGTGTTTGTTCGCTTGCGTTTTTAGGTGTCATATCTGAGAAGGCCTAGCCTACCCCAACGTCACGAGGACACCTGTGTTTTTCTCTAAGGGCGATAAAACCTTGGTGCTTCTCTATGGGCTTGGGACCCCTTCGGGTCATTCTGTGTGTCGTATGAGGTAGGGGTCCTGCTGCACCCACATGCATCCCCCCTGCACCCCCGGCACCCCCTGCACCCCTGCATCCCCTGCACCCCCACATCCCCTGTACCCCTGCACCCCCTGCACCCAAAGAAGACACAGATGGCCAGCAGACACACGAAAGGTGCTCGGCACCACTCATCATCAGAAAATACAAATCGAAACCACAGTGAGATAGCACCTCCCACCTGTCAGAATGGCGAAAGTCAGCAACTCAGGCAACAACAGGTGTAGACGAGGATGCGGAGAGAGGGGAACCCTCGTGCGCTGTTGGTGGGAATGCACACTGGGGCAGCCGCTCTGGAGAACAGTGTGGGGTCCTCCCAAAGGTCAAAACAGAACTACCCTACGACCCGCTTCAGGGATGGACCTAAAGGAAGTGCGAGCAGGCTGCAGAGGGTTCTCTGCGCCCCCATGGTCTTGGCAGCATCATTCACGCAGCCGAGACACGGATGCAACCCCAGCGTCCGCCGAGGGACGAGCGGGTAGGGGGATGTGGCGAGTGTGGACGATGGGGCGTGACTCAGCCGTGAGACAGACGAACTGCCGGCACTTGCGACGACACGGGCGGACCTGGGGCGCCAAGCTGAGTCGCGCGGAGAGAGACAAACAGCACACGCCGGTGCCCGTATGTGGGTCTACGGAGGCGGAGCTCGTCGGGACAGAGAGCAGAGCGGGGGCTGCCGGCGCTGAGGGCGGTGGGGGTGGGAAATGTTTAACTGCTTCTGTAAGCAGCATATATATATGTATTAAATTTCCTTTTAAGAAATCCTTCTCTGGGTGCCTGGGAGGCTCAGTCAGTTGAGCATCTGACTCTTGATTTCGGCTCAGGTCATGATCTCGAGGTTCATGGGTTTGAGCCCTTGCATCGGGCTGCATGCTGACAGCACAGAGCCTGCTTGGGAATCACTCTCTCCCCCCATCTCTCTGGCCCTCCCCTGCTCTCTCTGTCCCTCTCAAAATAAATAAACACACTTAAAAAAATAAAAGAAATTTAACAAGCCTTTTTACATCCTTATGCAAAAGAGTGAAGCTGGACCCCTACCTCACACCATATCCAAACATTCACTCAACGTGGATCAAAGACCTAAACGTAACAGTAAGACAATAAAACTCTTGGGAGAAAAATTAGGGAAAAGCTTCATGACGTTGAATTTGGTGACTGTTTCTTGGATAGGACGCCAAGGGCACAGGCCTTCGTCAAAATGAAACCCCTTGTATGTCAAGGACACAATCGGTCAACAGAGGGAACAGGCGACCGACACACACACCTGCTGGTGGCACATCTGATGAGGGGCGAGTGTCCAGAATGCACGGGGGAGGTGACCACGCTCTGGAGATGCGGGTGGTTGCACGTTATGAATGCGCTTAATGCTGCCGAACTGTATACCTAAAAATGGTTCAAAGGTAAATTTTATCTTAAATATATTTCGCTACAATTAAAAAGACATCACAGCTCCTTTAACAGGACGGAATGGTCCCGTGCTCTAGCCAAGGTCAGCCTCGGCCATCCCATGCGACCCCTTCCCAGTCCCCACCTCAGGCCTGTGCCCACACTGTCCTTCTGCACGGCTGCCTTCCTTCCACCTGCCCCTGTCCCTAAGGCCCGGCTCAAGGTCCTGTCCTCCACCCACACAGTTGTACTCGGGACCCCAGGCAGCGAAACGCCCATTCTGGGGTCACCGGGCAGGCTGGTGCCCAGGGTAGGTCTGACGCCAGTGTTTCTCACCCACGCCCAGCCTCCCCAGCCCTCCCTGGGCACCTGCTCCCGGGCACGTAGCTGCGTCCTGGGTGGTGTTGCACCGGGAGGGTCTCAACCGTGCCAGGTGCCCAGAGCCTCGTTCTGGGTTCACTGCGGCCACGGAGTCCACTGGAAGGAGGGTGTTATAAGGCCACGTTTCCGTGAACGCGGCCCCCTGGGGGTGCTCTCTAGCAAGTGTGCCCCACGGGGCACGAAGGCTTCATGCTTCGTGAAGAGGGTGTCCCCGGGGTGAAAGAGACGACAATATGCAAGGAAGGGCCGTATGATGCCTTTTTGTAAAAATCAGAAAGGGTATGTGCCTACACGTCCCTCCTATCCGGGTCTGGGAGGAGATTCTCCAAACTGCGCCTCTCGGAGGTGGGACTCGGGCTGATTTTTCCTTTAATGATTGCCTTTCTCTACATAGACACGTACTGAGGGTACGACGGTCGAGAGTTACTTTGGAGCCGTGTTCGTGTGTGTGCACACGTGTGTGCGGGTGTGCGCGTGTGCAATGTAGGCGTGGGTGTGCACGCACACACCTGTGTGCACATCGTGTGAGTTCGAGCGGTGTGGGCAGGTGTTGTGGGAACGTTGCTCCGTCTGGGGGCGTGTCAGTGTTTCCAGGCCGGTCACTGTCTTCTCCAGCAGACAGTCCTGGTCCCCAGGGCCATTCCCAGGGCCAGGAGGAGGGTTCTTCCCAGACTTGCGGTCCTGGGGTTGTTTCCGGAGGGGGGAGGGGGGCTGGCCGCCTCCAGCTGGTGGCCGGCGGGCGTCTGGGATGCTCAGAGCTCAGGATCACACACACCGTGGAGGCCCTGAGCCGCCGGCTTCCCCGGAGGAAACCGCCAGCTTCCGCCTGGGCTCCTGCCTCCCACAGGGCCAGCCGTGCTCACACGGCCCAACCTTCCCAGGGACCCACCACTGCCGGGAAGCCGGTCTCCGGTCTCCTTCCCAGGCTCCAGGACGGGCTTCCCCCTGTCCCTCCCTCGGGGGGACTCGGGCGGCTGGTATGGAGGGGACCGGCGCCCCCTGCCCGCCTCCGTCTGTGTTTGGTGGGGGGCCCACAGCCAGGGGTCTACCTGACATTACACCCACAGCCCCACCTCCCTCACTGCCCTCTATGGGGCAATGGAGGGGGGCTGAATGGCCCTTGACAGGTGGGAGCGGCAGGAAGACGACCCCCCCCCGAGAAATGTCCACATCCTAACCGTGGTCGTGTGAACGTGACCTCATACGGCAAAACAAGGAGTTTGGAGATGAGTTTACGTGAAGGATATGAAGAGGGGGGTTATCCCGGATTAGCTGGTGGGCCCGACCTGGGTTCGCAAGCGTCCTTCTTGGGGGGTGGGGGGAGCAGAGTGTGAGCACACACACGGGGCGGGGGGGGGGGTGACGGGGGAGGTTTCCAGGATGCACCCTGGAAGGTTCCAGAGACACAGCCACCGGCCCAGCCGTGCGGCAGCCCAGCTCCCGAAGCCGGAAAGGGCAGGAAGCCATTCTCCCCGGGCCCTCGGAGGGAGGAGCCCCTGACGACTCCCCCATTTCAGAGTCTGGCCCCCAGACGGTGAGAGGGCAATTTCTGTCATTTTAAGCCCCCCGCGTGTGTTACAGCTGCCACAGGAAGCTAACACACTCCTATCCTTGAACAAATGAATATGAAGTTAAAAAAAATCCTGAGATACTGACTCGCAGTCCAGACCCCTACGTCCACCTGCCGCGTTTCCCTCACCCCTGCCCCTTCCCCCAAAGGACCCACCCAGCCCGCGGAAGAGAGGGACGTGCCGGCACCAAGCCCACCAGCGCCGGCAACCCGGGCAGCGGGAAGGGTCTGAGAGCGGAGACTCAGTCCCTCGGTGGTCCCCAAGACTGCTCACTGGACTCTGTGGGCTTTCAAAAATTCCAACGCCGGGTCTCCACCTCGGGCCAAATGACAAGAAAGTTGGGCCCCAGTGACTGCAGAGACCGTGTTCTTTCCATTCGTAGGGGCCCAGTCACTTTGGTTTTATTTGTGTATGTATTTTTACTGTTTACTCATTTTTGAGTGAGAGTGCGCAGCAGGGGACGGTGGGGGGGACAGAAGGGGGGACAGGGGGACAGAGGGGGGGACAGAGGATCTCCGGCAGGACAGCAGAGAGCCCGAGGTGGGGCTCAAACTCCCGTACCGTGAGATCACGACGTGAGCCGAAGTCAGATGCTTCACCAACTGAGCCCCCCAGGCGCCCCTCACTTTGGTTTTAAGCGTGGCCACCTTAGGATGGGAACTTGGCGAACTTGGGGTGTTCCTCCCCTTGCCCTCGGTTCTCAGGGGTAACGGTTGGCTCAGCTGCCGAGGAGACACCCCCAGCCCTGGACGCCCCTGCTGGCCGCGGGGTCTGGTGCTGGGGGCGGGGTGTCCCATCCTGCCGGCCCTCACTCACACCCTCCTCGAGGGGGCTGCCAGCCGGGTGCCCCCCGGAGGACTCTCGACACGTCCACGGCCTCCACGCCGGGGGGTCTGACAGGCCGTCGCCCTCGGCCAGAGTCGCTCTGTTGCTGGAGCCGCGTCGGATAATGTTCTTCCCGCCACCCCGATCTGATTCCCTAAGGGAGTTCGGGGGCCCCACGGCAGAAGGGGCCCTTTGTAGTCAAAGTCCCCCCCCCCCTTGGCCCAGAGCCTCCCCGACTCCCAGCGCCCCCACGAGAGGGTGCTTTTGTTAAATTGGCGAACCCGCGTGGGTACGCAGCCCCCAGTTCGCGTCAAGGTCCCTCTCGGCGTGTGCCTTCCGCGGGCTCGGACGCACGCGTGATGGCAGGCAGACCCGCCGTTACGGTCTCGCCCGGCGCGGTCCACTGCCCTCGACACCCCTGGGCCCCGAGCTGTTCTGCCCTCCCCGGCCCCCAGCCCCCGGCCACCGCTGATCTTACCGTCCCCACCGTCCTGCCTGTTCCGGAATGTCCCGTGGATGGTCGGCCACACGGCGTGCGGCCTTTTCAGACCGGCCGCTCGCCCTCAGTCATGCGCGTCCACACTTCCTCCGGGTCTCTTGCCGGCTTGATGGCTCGTCTCTTTCTAGCGCCAGGTAATATCCCGCCGTCTGGAGGGACCGCGGCTTATTCGTCTGTCACCTGCTAAGGCCACGTTAGTTACTGCTGGGTTTTGGTGATTATGGATAAAGATGCCGTTCACACCCGAGCTCAGCTTTTGGTGTGGACATAAGCCGTCGGCTCCTTTGGGTAAACGCCAAGCAGCGCGATTGCGGGATCCGGTGGCGGATGTTTACTTCCGTGAGAAACCGCCGCCGATCTCCCGAAGCGGCCGCACCGCGATTCTGAGTTCCCGCCAGCCGTGACCGGCAGCTCCTGTCGCTCTGTGTCCTCGCCACGTGTGTGTGTGTGTGTTGGGGGGGGGGGGGCAGAGTCCTGGATTTGGCTGTTCCAATAAGTGTGTAATACATGTCCCCATTTTTGTTTTTTAACGCGACGCTCGCCATGATAGAGTGGTTCCCACCTGTCACCAGACGACGTCATCACAACATTGTGGGCGGAGTTCCCGGTGCTGTACTTTCATCCCTACGATTATGTATTTTATTCCTGTAGGTTATTTTGTAACAGTAGCCGCTTCTAATAGGAAACCGTCTCTGGTGGCTTCGTTCTTCGTTTGTTAAACGCAGGTTCATCGTCCCGAGCTGTTCTCAGCCCTCCAGACTTTGCTCTGAGCCCTACGAGCCCGGCCCTCCCGGAATTAAAAACAAAACCCACCCGATGTCGAGGGCTGCCGAGCGCGGCCGGGACGGGGGAGGGGAGAAGGGGGGAGGGGTGCCGGGGAGGCTGCTACAGGCTCAGGACAGCCGGACAGCGGCGTCTGCTCCCAGAGCTGCCTTCAGTGACCTCGGGTGGGCCCCCGGGATTGGCCAGGCTGGGAGGGTCCCCTCCGCGGGAATCAGCCTCAAGGTGGCAAACCTCACGTGAGTCGAATCAGGATGGTGGTCGTCGGGGGCACCTTGTTTCTCCTGCCGGCGGCCTCGTGTTCGCCAAGGGGGCTCGGCTGGCTACGCCGAGGCCTCGGGGCTCCCGGCCCGCGGTAAGCAGCCGAGCCCCGAGCGTGCGGCCACGCTTTCCAAGCCTCTGCCTGCGCCCTGCACGCTCATGTGCACCGGCCAGAGCCGCTCAGGGGGGAGGAGACGCCGTCTCTGCAGGGAAGACGGTACCCGACCTCCTATCACATCTGCCGACACAAAGGGTGCTTGGGCACGAACCTGGACGTCTCCCGGGGCGCCTGCGTGAGGCTGGCCGGGGACTGTGTGCGCACGTCTGCTGTGGCATTTGCCCCTTTATTTAAAACAGTCCACCCTGTGTGTGTGTGTGTGTGTGTGTGTGTGTGTGGTTACATTGTATACACGTGCATATATATGCTGTACGTATCACATATAGTAAACACACACACACACACACACACACACACACACACACACAGAGTTACCCCCGCTCGGGACGCATGCAGGTGTCTTCTCCAAGTCTGTGTCTTGTCTTAACACCATGTCCGTGATGTCTTTTCATGCAGGATGACTTATCACTTCTTAAAAATGTTTATTTAGGGTCACCTGCGTGGCTCAGTCGGTTGTTAAGCGTCCGACTCGGGCTCAGGTCACACTCTCGCGGTCCGTGGGTTCGAGCCCCGCGTCGGGCTCTGTGCCGACAGCTCAGAGCCTGGAGCCCGCTTCGGATTCTGTGTCTCCTTCTCTCTCTGTCTCTCTGTCTCTCTTAAAAAATAAATAAAACCATTAAATTTTTTTTTAAGTTTACTTATTTTTCAAAGAGAGAGTAGAAATGGGGAGGAGCAGAGAGCCCACTGTGGGGCTCAAACTCACGAATAATGAGATCACAACCTGAGCCGAAGTCACGAGCTGGACGCTTAACCGACTGAGCCCCCCAGGTGGCCCCCACTCGTTTACTTTCCTTGGTTTGATGGTTTTCTGTGACCTTCAGGACCAGGTGGACTAGAAGTGGGGGGGGCACCACCCGGCCCCCCTTGGGCCCACACGGAACCCGTTCAGGCTCCACGGAGGGGAGAAAGCCCTCGTGAGCTGGGGCGGGTCTCACTTGCTGAGGGTGTTTATCCCCGGGGGGGGGGGGGGGGCTGGGAGGACGCGGAATGCCTTCCTGCATCCACTGAGTGGCTCCGGGGTCCTCTGTGGGTCTGCCCCACGGTGTTGGCGGACATTGGGGTGCAGCCAGATGAGCGGCTGAGTCCAGAGTGCTCTGGCTCCCCAAGAAGGTCCGTTCCTGCACAGGGAGGACCGTCCCCCAGGGCCAGGCAGAAGTGGGAGGCGACCCTGCCCAGGCAGGACCGTCTGGGCCATGTCCTGGAAAGCAGATGTCCCTTTGGTCAGGGCTCCCCCCCCCCCCCCCCCCCCACCTCGCACTGTGCTCCAGGATCCAGGCTGAGGCAGGAGCCGGTGTCTGTCGTGCTGGACCGAGAATTCCTGGGGGCATCAGCCGTGACCGGACTCTGCAGGATCCTCCCTGCTGGCCCTCGGGCCTTGAGCCTGGGTAAGGACGGGCTCAGGGCCAGATGTGCACAGGGGCTGCCCCCATGGGGCGGGGTGGTGCAGAATGTGAAGAGAGGGGCCTGCTCTGGGCCTGTCCCCCGCCCCCCGCCCCCGCTCCCTCTCCTGCCCCAGGGGTGGGGCCTGTTCTGGAACCTGAGACAGCTTCAGCTCCCTCCCTTGCCCTTCTCTGAAAACCCCGCCCAGCCCTCCTCTAGCCTCGCCACTTCCCCAAATTGATGGGTCTCCAGAGAGGTTCCCCCGCCCTGCAGACAGGCGCACCAGAGCCGTCACAGACGCGGAGCCCACCCTGCGTGTTCTGGGGGGGACGCCCCTGTTTCCCGGAGACACCCCGGCCCCGTGTTCCCTCTTCCCCGGGACGCCGTGCAAACCCAGCCCAAAGCCACAGAGGTTGTGAAATGCTTTCGGTTCTGGCTGGAGGTGAGGGCCGGCCTGGGGAGCACAGGCGAGGGTGGACGAGGGCCGTGCTCGCAGCTGGAAACGGCTGCCCCGGGGCGACGGCAAGGCCCTGCACCGCCCTTCGTGTCCAGGGGCGCAGGCCCACCCGGAAGATCCCCCTCTGCTCAGGGGGACCCAGACTGTCTGGGGCCCGCAGCCGTGCGGAGGGTGGCTGAGAGCCCGGGGTCCCGACGCCCGGCCCTGCCCGTCTCTCCTTCCTTAACCGCAGGTGCGGGAGCCAGGCCCAGGCCTCACACGTGGACGAGTGGAGCCCAGAGAACACGGACAGGTGGGCGCACAGGTGCACAGGCGAGGACAGCGCTGGGGAGGACAGCCAGCGGCGAGGCTGAACGCGGCCCCTGCAAGGTGGGGTCAGGCTGCAGGGCCGCCTGGCCTTTGGCCTTGGTGTGTGTTATCCGAGCCTCGTAGCAAAGGATCACGAACTTATCGGCTGAAAACTACACGCATCTGCTGCTTCACACTTTCTGGGGGTCAGGAGTTGGGCCCGGCTCTCTGCTCAGGGTCTCAGCCGGCTGCCGTCAAGGTGTCCGCGGGGGCTGTGATTTGAGCTGAGGATCGGGGACCCCTCCCAAACCACATGGTTGTTGGCAGAACTCAGTTCCTTGTGGTTGCAGGACTGAGGTCCCCATGCTCGAGGGCAGCCGCAGGGGACCCCGGAGCTCCTTGCCATGTGGCCCCTCTACGGGAAGTTCACACCGTGGCTGTTTGCTTTCTCAAGGCCACAAGGAGAGCAGCTTAGATCTCTCCTTGCAGGGAAGGCTGGACCCTCTGTTAGAGGGATCGCCTGGTTAGGTCAGGCCCACCAGGATACTCTCCTGTTTGAGTAACCCCGTCCACTGATGAGACATAGTTACCTCCGCAAACCCACTTCACCTTTTCCATGGAACATAACCTACTTCTAGGAGTGAAACCCCATGGGTGCAGCTCACTCAGGGAAGGGGGTTCTCCAGGGCCGTTTTGGAATTCTGCCTTCTGTCTGGGGGAAAGCACACCCTGTCCTCTTTCACCTTGCACGTCGGCCGTGGTGACCCCAATAAGCCCCCGTTTGTTACGGCACCAGTGTTTCGAAAGCCGCCGTCAACCCTCCTAACACCTTGGCACGGAACTTCTCTCGTCCTTTGCGTACAGGAAGCCGAGGCTCGCGGAGGGCAAGGCCCATCGGCACACGTGACTTTGCCGGGCGTCCCGGGTCACACAGGGGCGGAGAGAAGCAAAGCCTGGGCTCGCACAGACCCCCCGCCCCGCGGCCGGCAGACGGGTTCCCCGAGGCGTGCAGCCGGTGGCCGACAGACCCCCTCCCAGGCCAGGTGCACGCGGCCCAGGAAGCTCAGGCTGACCCCCCCCCCCACCAAACGCAGCTGCGACCACGGGCCACGCAGACCTTCTTGTCCCCAGCAGAGTGTCAGGGCCGCCGAGACACCTCTCCTTGGCGAGGGAGGGCCCTCTGCAGCCGGGGGTCCAGGTCTCCCTGAGGGGGGCTTTCCCGTCGCCAGAGACCCGGCCTGGGAGAGCGCCCAGCCTCACACCAGGCACGACCACCGCCCGCAGCTCCCGCCCACTCCCTGTTCGCAGGTGATGGGGCTGCCGTCGCTCCACGGTGACGATGAGGATGACGGATGCTGTGTGTCCTTGGGACGGTCGCTATCCCTCTCTCAGCTTCAGTTTCCCTCTCCAAAGCCAGGACCCACCTACGCTTGGGTCAACATTTGTCCCTCGTAAGAAGCCGGTGCCGAGAAAGAGGTGGTCTCCACGGAGGCAGAGACGGCCAAGCCGGGGTGGGGACGTGCGGGACCCTGAAGTTAGGAAGTAGGGCTGTGTGACCCTGGGGGGGTTGCCTTCCCTCTCTGTTAGGGGAGGTGGATGGGCGTCTCCCGGGACCCCTGGCAAGGAGTGGTTTTATCCCTGGCCCAGGGGCTCCTCCTGGAGGAGGGGCCATTTGTGCCCCCTCATCATCCCCACGTGGCTCAGCCCTGAGCACGGCCTGCAGCAGCTGGTGATCCCGCACGCGGGTCCCCGAACGGACCCGGTGGAGACGCCTCCTTCTACGGCTGGGGCAGCGGGGCTCCTGGGCTGCGTGCCCGGTCGGCGCACGGGTGCCAGGCACGTGCCCGTCTCACACGCGCTCTGCTCCAAGAGGGGCTCCGGGGTTACCGCCTGGGGCCCTGGTCTCTGAAGGGCCCCCCCCGCTGCCCGCCCCCGCCTGGCCCTGGCCGAACACGAGGGACTGGCCGCCCAGCTCTGTGCCTGGCACGTGCTCTCTCTTCTTCCTCAGGACCTTGCGGTAGGTTTGGTTTTGGTGACAGATGAAGAAGAGACTGAGGGTCTGAGAGGCTAAGAGACGCGACCAGTGACTCAGCCTTTGGTTCAGAGTCCCGGAGCCTGTGGTTGTTGGAGGGCATCCCGCGGGCATCCCAACGTCAGAAGGAAGCAGGCGACTCTTAGCCCGGGGTCCGGCACCGAGCCCTCGGCTCCGTGAGTCCTCCCTCGACCCCCGTACGGGGGCCATCGGTCTCGTTTTACTTCCGACCAAAACTGGGGCTCCAGTGAACTCACCCCAAATCCCCAGCCTCTGAGTGGGGGGCTGCGGGTGGAACCCAGGAGGTGAACGACAGAACATGCCCTCGGGGCCACCAGGCCCGCTGCCCCAGGGCAACGGGGGCGGGGGGGGTGGGGTCCCAGCGGGCAGGGGTGGGGCGCTGGGAACCCCGGGCGGGAGGGGTGAGGGCCACAGCTGGAGGTCAGGGAAGGCGCGGGTTCTGAGGCGGGTGGTGGCCCCCGAGTGACCTGCCCAACAGTCCGACCCGACACGGGGAGGCTGCAGGCCCAGCGCGGGTCGTCGGGTCGTCCTGTTTTCAATTACAGTGCGGCCTCCTCCCATGTTCCCCTCCCAGCGACCGCGAGAAGCCAGTTTGGGGTCAAGGTTAGAAGAAGCTTCCCCGGCTTCTGCGCCAGCTTCTGGAAGGCTCTCTGCTGCCCCCTGGTGGGAGAGGCCGGGGCGGGGCCTGCAGGCCGCCTCTGAGCCGGGCCAGGAACGGGGGCTCCCCCAGACCCCAGCGTCAGAGGCAGGAAGGATGACGGAGGGCCCCTGCCGGCCTCAGTTTCCCCTTCTGCTAAAGGAGGGTCGGGGAGGAGGGGGAGCGAGAAGTGACACGGGCGGCGTCTGCGGGGAGACGAAAATGTATCCGAACCAGGCACAGGCGGGTGGCTGAGCCACATCTACCGGCACAAAACGCCTCTGAGTCGGTCACTTTAAATGGTTCATTTTATCTTACGTGAACGTCACCTTGTTTGACAAAATAAATTAAAGAAAAAGAGATCGGAACAGTGCCGTGCGGGTGAGAACCACTTGGGACGCCCACGGCCTCTCTGAGCCTCAGTTTCCCTGACTGTAAGTGGAGGGTTCCTGGCACGTGGGGGCCCAGATGAGCCCCTAGACGCACTCACAGCAGCACATTCCGCACAGGGCTGGAGGCCCCCCACCCCGGCCTGGCTGGCTGGCGGGCGCAGGTGGGACCGGCCGGGCTGGGCCAGAGGACTCTCAGGTGAGGGAGCGTGTGGGCCGCGTTCCCCTCGCTCGCCTTCGGGACGCAGGAAGGGGCGGAGGTGCAATGACGTGCTAGCACCTTCTTCCAGGACGCGCCCCTGGGTCCTGATGCTGACACATCCCCCCCCCCCCCCCCCCCCCCAGGCAGGCGGGCAGGTGGTACAGTGGCTACAGCTCTGCCCCACCTACCTGCTGTGTGACGGCGGGCAGGGCACCTACCCTCTCTGTGCCTCCGCCGGAAATGGGGACAATAACAGACCCAATGGTGCGGGCCCGGTGAGGTCGGCGTGAGGGTTAAAGGCAGAGCACAGAGCCTGACACACAGTGAGGGCACGGGGAAGGGGGAAGATGCCCAGGGGATCCCACCACCGCCTTCCTCTCTGACAGGCCAGGAAATGGGTGCGAGGGGCGTGATTTGCCTGAGGCCACACCGCGCGGGGCCGGCAGGGGGACCTGGCCCGGGTCGGTCTGACTCAGTCCTTCCAGTTCACAGCAGCAGGGCGGGCCCCCGGGGACGGGGCTTGGTCCCTGGACGCTCCCCAGGCGGTAGGCCAGGGGAGGGGGCCTTGCGGGCTTTGGCAGGCTGCCGCAAAATCGTTTATTGCTATCAGACCCCTACTGTCCTGCCTCTGTTTCCCAGAAAATGAGCCTCCCAGAGACACTAGGAGAGGCGAGGACAGGGGTCCTCAGGGCGAGGGGCCGGGGGCCAGCCAGGGCGGACAGGGGACCTCAGGACGAGGGGCCAGGGGCCAGCCAGGATGGACAGTGGACCTCAGGACGAGGGGCCGGGGGCCAGCCGGGCAGACAGGCGTCCTCAGGGCAAGGGGCTGGGGGCCAGCCAGGGCGGACAGGGGTCCTCAGGGCAAGGGGCTGGGGGCCAGCCAGGGCGGACAGGGGTCCTCAGGGCGAGGGGCCGGGGGCCAGCCAGGGCGGACAGGCGTCCTCAGGGCGAGGGGCCGGGGGCCAGCCAGGGCGCCTGCCCCCAGCACCGCCCCGGGGCCAGGTTGACTCTGCGGATGTTGAGCTCGGTGGCGAAGGTCCTGGCCTTCTGGTAGAAGAAGAGGGACTTCTCGCGGTCCAGGAGGAAGTTGTGGTAGATGGTGGCCAGGCGCGTGTAGATCTTCATCTGGGCCTTCTTGTTGCCGAGGTCCACGGCCGCTGCCAAGGCCAGCTGGTAGTACCCCGCCGCGTCGAAGGGGTCCTGAAGGAGGCCCCACATTAACATGCCCCCTGGCTGCAGGCAGGGGCTGGCCGGCCTGTGTCCCCAGAGGCTGCTCCGTGCCCGGCCCCCCATCACCTCCACCCAGTCCCTCCCGACGGACCACTCTAACTGGGACAAGCCCCAGTTCAGCAGCCCTGGCTCCTCCCTGCCCCCACACAGAGAGAGGAGACAAGGAAATAAAAGCAGGTACGCAGAGCAGTTCAACAAACACTCCCGAGCCCCTACCAGGCACTGGACCCCGTGCAGGGCGGGAGCCACGGCCGACTCTGGGGCCACATCGACCACAGGGGTAACCGGCAGCCGGTGGCAGCCCCGGGTGGCACCTGAGTCAGCCTGAGGTGGACTTGGAGGGCTGCCTGGAGGAGGGGACAGCTTCACTAAGGAGCTGGCCAAAGTGGGTGGTTGGGAGTTGTGTATCCGTGTGCATGTGTGTGCGTGTGTGTGCGTGTGGACGTGCACACCTGTGCCTGGAGCAGCCAGTGGGCGGCAAACAGGATTCACGCCCAAATGTGTCCCGTTCCAGCCTTGTTCTTTCGTCCCTGAGGCCCCGCGTACAGATGACCTCGATTCAGGGAGACCATTGGCAAAGATGCCCATGGCCCCCAACCTCTAGAGCGGCACTTGCCCAGGCCTGTCCCGTACAGGGGGCTCGGAGGACTCTCTCGCCCTCCTGGGCACGTGGCTGACGGTGTGAAGTCGGCCCGTGGCCCCTGATGGAACTTCCAAGCCGTCGTCACGGTGAGGACAGACGTGATGTCGACAGAGCGGCCATGGTGCGGCTGGGAAGCTGCCTGGTCCCAGCCTCTCGGGCTCA
This sequence comes from Panthera onca, assembly GCF_046562875.1. Taxonomy (NCBI): domain Eukaryota; kingdom Metazoa; phylum Chordata; class Mammalia; order Carnivora; family Felidae; genus Panthera; species Panthera onca. The sequence goes on from NC_138342.1 coordinate 3,343,749, forward strand.
GAGACCTGGGCTTCTCAGCTGCAGCCCTGCCCCGTGACACCGTGGAGAGATAAGGTCCCCATCCCCAGGGCCTGGGCGTCAGATCAGCTACCTCTGGGCCTGCAGCTGCCCCCGGCCCGGCCTCCTGACCCCCATCTTGGACACCTTTTTTGCCTCCCAGCCTGTTTCCCCCTCTCGTACAGAGCTGCTTAGGAATCAGTCACATGGCACCCGGGGCAGGCCCCACCCTCGGATGGGCCAGGGGTCAAGGGCATGTATTGCAGACGACACAGGGCTCTGGGTGTGAGAGCTCAGGTGAGGCTGGCCAGTCCTGCCCCACCGCCAGGCTCCGTGGCCCCGACACAGGGGAGGGCCCGGCCCGGAGCCCAGCCTGGGACATAGACGTGTATGCAGGTCGCAGGGTCAGAGGCTCGTGGGTTCTAGGATCCCGGGCACTGGAGCCCCACGGAGCTCTGCTAATCCTACCCTGGTCAACTGACCATGCCTGGCCCTCAGCCTCTGCCCTGCCTCCAGGGGGCTCCACTCTTCTAGAACAGTAAAGCGTTCGCAGGCAGAACCAACCACACGGAGCCTGGGTCACACGGAGCCTGGGTCACACAGACTGGAAGGCAGTGAGGCTACGTTCGTTGCAGTACCCCCCCCCCCCCCACCGGCCGACAGGCTCCCCAAGAACCACCCAGAAGACACGGGAGGCTGTAGTGACCACTTGTGACCACCAGGTGTCATCGGTGCACAGCCAAGGCTGCCCCGGGGAAGGGGGTTGGGGGCTACCAACTGGGTGGGGGTCTTCTGGCGCCACCCCAGCTCCGAGGGGCCATTCAGTGGGGAGGGGGAGGGAGAAGTCGGCCCCTGGGCTCGGGCACCCGCCCTTCAGCCGACACGGAGCAGGGACACCGCGCAGGGACGACGCTAGGCCCCGGTGGGGTGATGGGGGCCCCTGCCTGTGCAGGCGAGTGATGGAGAGACATCTCCGGGTTCTGGTCTGTGAGGTCCCAGCTCCAGCGCCTCCAGCCCCCACAGGGCAGGAACTGCCCGGAGTGGTGTCCCTGCTACAAACCCCCGGGGGACATGAGGGTTAAAGGGGACTCGGGATTCCAGGAAGGAGTCGCTCTGCCCACAGTGGTAGGCTTCCTGGAGGAGGTGCCGGGATCTGGGTAGCACCCTACAGCCTGGGTCTCCGGTGGGTCTCTAGTGACTCGTCCCCCTGCCCCCGGAACGTCCTGTCCCCCTCCTACTGCCTCGGCGGCTAACTCCTGCTTGACCGTCACGACTCGGCTTTGCCGTTACCGTGCCCGGGAGGCTCCCCCGACTACACGGCCGTGTCTGCTCTGACCCAGTGGCTGCCAGGGTCCGTTCGCACGTCAGCCTCCCCCACGGGCTGGGGGAGCTCCGACGGCGTCTGCTGACCTTGCCTGTGCCGCAGAGCCAGGCCCGGAGACGCCGGGGCCCCGGGGCCCGTGTGCGGTCCCCCTCCACGCGGGGGCAAGGGCTCCCGACGCGCCCGAGCCCCGCTTCCCCCGCCCCCCCCCGCCCGCGCCCACCTTCAGGTCGTAGAAGATGATGTCCCCGAGCACCAGGTACACTTTGACGTAGTACAGCGTCTCCTCGGCGAACTGCAGGGGCGAGCTGCAGAGCGACAGGGCCTTGAGGTAGAAATGCTCCGCCAGCTCGCCGTGGCCCAGCCGGTGGTGCAGGGCGGCCAGCCGGTGGTAGGCCACTCGCTCGTTCAGCCGGTCCCCTAGGGTCGCAGGGGAGGGGGCACGCGTGAGGCTACGGCTGCGGGTGGCGGCGGGCACGGGCCAGCTCCGGCCCCCAAGCCGGCCGCTTCCTGTCCCGAGACTCACTCTTCCCATCTGCACAATGGGCCTGATATTGCAGGCTCGCTGTCCACCCCAGGAAGGTGGACCTGCCCGTGGGGCCTGCTCTGTACCTGCCCGTGGCGCCCGGAAGGGGTGACAGGGAGCCCCAAAGTCAGGCAGTCGCAAACCCCGGGGCTCGGTCCACCCACACACACGACGACGCTCACCCTTCCTGGTGTATGAGCTGCTGCCCGCCCCCCCCACGCCCTCCGGATGTCTCCAGATCGTCCCCCTTCCAGGCCAGCACTGTGGGGTCTGCACACCCAGTCCTGTCTCCGAGGGGAAGACAGGTGGCTGGGAACAGCAGTTAGGTGCTGGGACACAAGGTGCCCGGCAGTGAGGGGATCTCGCCAGCCAGGTGACAGCGGGGCTGGCTGAGTGTGGCGAGGAGCAAGGGTAAGGGACGGCACGCAGACAGGCGCGTGCCGGGGCTGGTGACAAGCCGGGGTGTCCAGACCGCGGGGCACGGTGGCCGGCCTTGGTGGTCAGCTGGCCAAGAAAGCCCAGCCGCCCCGTGAGCGTGACGTGTCCCCCGGGGCATCCCAGCCCGCCTGCACGGAGGAGGCGGCTTGCAGACGGAAGCAGCCCCGCACGCGGGCCGGGTTCCACGGCCTCGGGCCTTCTGCGCCCGCCCTCCAGGTCTCCCCCGCCGGGGCCGGGGTGCAGGGCTTACCCAGGGTGATGCTGAGCGCCAGGGCCATGTGGGCGAACTCCAGGCCCTCCCGGGGCGCGTCCAGCTCGGCCAGCAGTGCCACCAGCTTGTTGCACAGACGCAGCTCGGCCTCCTGGTTCCCTGTGGTGGAGGCCAAGGGCAGCGCCCGATCCTGCCACACGGGCGGGTGGGTCAGGCCTCACCCGCGGCGGCCGGCCCGGGGCCAGCACCCCCTCAGAGCCCCGACCGCACGCTGGGAGCGTCCTCCCCGTCATCCCGCTGTATCTGTGTTCGGCTCAGAGAGGTCCCGGCAGCCCCAGGGCACTGAGCCACCAGCAAGCTGGGATGTGGCCTGCAGCCCATCTGTCTCAGCAGCCTGGGACCAGCCCGTCCCCGGACGGTGAGAGCCTGACCAGGAGGGCCCAACCCCGCGCTCTAAAAACGCACGTTTCTCTGTTCCCCAGGGCTGAGCCGCAGGCCGTGAGCTGGGCGGGCAGGCACACGCAGACCTGGGCCCCGGGGCTGTGTGTCCCGTGATACACCCCTGTGCCTCTCTGAGCCTCAGTTTCCTCATCTGCAAAGTGGAACAGGACTGGCCTGCCCGAGGTTTGAGGGGCTGTAAGCCTAAAGCTGCCTCCGTCCCTCAAACGGCCTCTCTTTTCTCTGTCCCTCCCAGGTGAGGGTGGGGGACAAGATCATCCCAGGCGAAAATACCAAGCAAGTAAGCGGGTGCGTGGGGCAGTCCTCCCTCCTGGCGGGAGGCCTCCACCGGCCCCCCCAAACTCCCATGGAAGGCGCCCCCACCCCTGAGGCCCACCCTCACCGCCCGGCTCACCCGGTAGAAGGACACGGCTTTCTCCCGCTCCCAGGTCCCGTTGAAGAAGATGTCCCCAGCCGCCTCAAACAGCTCCAGCCCCAGCTTGGGGTCCCCCGTGTACAGGGCTGCGTTCTGGGCCACCTGCGGGCGTGCAGAAGCTCTCGTGAGACCCACAGGGCTCCCCCAGACCCTCGAGGCAACCCCGAGGACCCGCAACACGTGCTCCGGGTGACTCTTTCCTCTCCCTCCAGAGGGACTGGCCTTGTTCAGTCCCTGTGCAGCTGGGGACATCATTTCCCACTATGTCCCATGGGGAGGCCCGTCCAGCTAGGGCGCCGGGGGTCCGCAAGTGCGGGCTGCTGAGGAGTTTGGGAGCCGGCTCAGAGGTGGCCTCCGGGTCCCGGCGGTCACACCCGGACCCCGGCATTCTCTCCGCTGGGGTCCCCTCCACTGTGTCCCTCCGTGGCCCTTAGCAACACCTGCCTGTCTCTCCGAGCAGACGACTAAGACCGCTGCTTCTCTGCTGCATCTGGGGCCCAGCACGGTGCCTGGCCCATAATAGGTGCTGAACAAACACCAGCTGAGTGGACAAGAGTGGCCTAGCCCTGCCGGCAATCCAGAACCTTCCACAGTCCCATGAACCTTCGGCCTCTGCCCCTGTGAATCCCCTACTGCCGGGAAGCCCTCTTCCCAGTTGGGCACTGGCCCCACGCACCCTGCACCCCAAACCGAACGGAGCTCACCCTCCGGGCCCCTCTGTGCACAACCGCACCCCTGCCCGCAGCCCCGAGGCGCCTGCCCCCCCCGTCAGCGGTGAGCCCCGGGACCCTTGGCCCATGGCCCAGGGAAGTACACAGCAAGTGCTCAAAAGTGAAAACACTCATTGGCCTCACGAGCCTCTCAATCTATTCCAAGCCATGTCAAGCTTGGAACGCAACTGGAAATGGAGCGTCTGTGATAAGTGGGTTTTTTAAGGAGGCACGCCATTAGCCACTGAAGAAAATTCTTCTGTGTGCCAACGCGGTGGACGCGTCATTTGCACATTTATTGAGCGCTTGCTGTGTACCAACACGGTGGTGGCCGTGGTGAGGGGCACATGCCTCCGGCCCCTTGGTGGGGCTCAGATTGTTGTGGAAGATGCCGGGCAGTGGGGGTCCAGGGGTGGGGGTCCAGGGCTGGGTGTCCAGGGGTGGGGGTCCAGGGCTAGGGGTCCAGGGCTGGGGGCCCAGGGTTGGGGTCCAGGGCTGGGGGTCCAGGGTGGGGGTCCAGGGGTGGTGGTCCATGGCTGGGGGTCCAGGGCTGCGAATACAGGGCTGGGGGTCTAGGCTTGGGGGGGCCAGGGCTGGGAGTCCAGGGTGGTGGTCCTGGGCTGGGAATACAGGAACAGGAGTCCAGGGCTTGGGGGTCCAGGGCTGGGGGTCCAGGGCTTGGGGGTCCAGGGCTGGGGGTCCAGGGCTTGGGGGTCCAGGGTGGGGGTCCAGGGGTGGGAATACAGGGCTGGGGGTCTAGGCTTGGGGGGGCCAGCACTGGGGGTCCAGGGTGGTGGTCCTGGGCTGGGAATACAGAAACGGGAGTCCAGGGCTGGGGGCCCAGGGCTGGGGGTCCAGGGCTGGGGGCCCAGGGCTGGGGGTCCAGGGCTAAGGGCCCAAGGCTGGGTGTCCAGGGGTGGGGGCACGCAGCAGGTGCCCCGCAGGGGGAGGGGATGAAGGACAGGGCGCCCCAGCACCTGGAGGTACACGTCTACCAGCTCGTTCTGCTGGAGGATGTAGTAGATCTTCCCCGCCTGCAGCCAAGCGTGCGCCTCCTTCTCCTTCTTCTGCAGGTCGATGAAAATGCCCAGACTGCGCTTGGTGTAGTCCAGCGCTGACCTGTAGGCCCTGGGATTAGAGCGGGGGTCAGAGCTCACGCTCCCGGGCCCGCTGTCCCCGGGGGAGCAGACCGGGCTCTTCCTGGTGCCCGTCTGCCGGCTTTGGCTCGCCCGGCGAAAGTAAGGGAGGCTCTTTGGAAGGAAACGGGGACGGGGAGCGGGCCATCCTGCCCCTGCCCCACTCCCCGGACACAGGCGCGTGACCTCTCTGGGTGCAGCGGGGAACGTGTGTGTGGGCAGAAATTGAGAGACAGCCTAGGCCAGTGGTTCTCAAACTCCAGTGCGGCCGCGGGAACCTATTCCCGGGGTTTCTGCCGCAGCAGGTCTGGGGTGGGGCCGAGAATGTGCTTTTGCAGCGAGCTCCCGGGCGATATTCTCCCCCACTTTGAGAAGCAGTGATCAAGGTCACTGCCCGTCGGTCCTACTGTGAAACGGAGGCCCAGGTGGGAGGGGCAGAGGCCCCCCAAGTCCTGTGGAAACCTGGCTCCTTCCCTGCCTCTCACTGAGTCCCCAGCCGGGAGGGGTGTTACCAGTGACGTTCCCGGGACCGTCCATCTGATCGGGATGGTCAGTGTGGGCGTCACAGGGGACAGAGGACCCTGAAACCCTGCCCCGGAGAAGCAGGTGGGACAGCCAGCTATTTCCCCGTGGATGAGAATCCTTCAGGTACACGTGGCCACTGTCCTCACATCTGAGGGGACAGCTGGGAACAGACTGCCTGGCCCAGAGCTGGGCTGGCTGGTGGACACTCAGGGCAGGCAGAGGTCAGCTTACAAAAGCCACTGTGTCATGAAGAATGGCCCAGGAACGCACGGTCTGCCTCCACTGTGGTGTGTACGTGGAGACGAGGGGACACCCTTCAGGGGAACCCTGTGCCACGAGCGCTGGTGGGGACACCCCCAGGCCGGCCAGCTCGGAGCTAATCTGACACTAAGGAATGAAGTGGTCCCTGAGGAGGGGCCACCCCAGGACCAGGGCCGGGGTCCTCCCCGCCCCGCCCGCGGAACCGGCCCTCACCGCTCGGTGCCCAGGGACAGGTAGAGCCGGCTGATGGTCTCCAGGAGCTGCCCCTCCAGCACCTTGTCCGCCACCCTGCGGGCCAGCGACAGCTGGAACTCGTGGTAGACGACGCACTGGGCCTCGCTGGGCATGACCGTGCTGTAGAAGTGACAGAGCCTCTGGACGGCAAGCAGCTGGCCTGGGCGGGGAGAACGGGAGGAAGACATCGCCGTCACGCACGGCGGTGACATCTGCAGGGTTTGAAGGCCCCTGCTGTGTGCCTGCCTCCTCCATGACTCTGGTGGGGTCAGTGCAGCAGAGAAACTGAGTCCAGACCGGCTACGCGATCTGCCCCAGGCCGCACAGCCAAGAGCACGCCGTGATGAGCCCGGTGGGGCACGTCACAGTCACGCGCTGACCGCGTCTACACGTCCCGGGCCCGGGGGTCCTGGCCAGCCTCTCCCACCGCACCGGGCTGCCTGCTTCTGCTTCACAAAACCCCTCCTGGGGTGACGGACAGGGGCTGCCTTCACCCCACGCCGACGAGGCAGGGAGCACCGGGCTGACCATGCCGCAGGCGGGCACACTGAGTCTGGGGCACACAGCGCGCAGTGGGGCTGCGATTCAAACCCAGCTCCCGGCGTTCCGGAGCCAGCGCTCCCTCGCGAAGCCAGGCTCCGGCAGAGAACGGCCGGGCGCGCTCCCCACCAAGCGGACCACCGACAAGGACACAGAAGATCAGAACAACACGGTGACCGGGGAGACCGCACATATCGCGTTCTCAGTCGCCGAATCAGCGGGCGACGCTCCATAAATGTGAGAGCCTGATGTCTTACAGAGCGTGATCTCCGGCGACAGCGGGATGAAACCAGGAATCGGTAACGGACGGGAGTGCGGGAAATTCACGAATACGTGGACGTGACAAACGCACTGCCAGACGGCCGGGGGTCGCGGGAGACATCGCGACGGGAACCGGAAGGTACTCTGAGATGAGTGGAAGTAAACGCACGGCAGACCCTGACCCCGCGGGACGTGGGACGCGGGACAGCCGCGTCTAGAGGGACTTTCTAGCCGTAAATGCCTACCTTAGAAAAGAAGAAAGTTTTCAGACGCAAAGTTTAAGCTTCCGCCTCGAGGAACGAGAAAGACAGGAGGTACCTACATCCAAAGCGAGCAAAAGGAAGGAAAAATAAAGATTCAAGAGTAAAGATAGAATAGTGACGTCGAGAATCGAAAAAACAAGAGAGAGAAACGAAAGAAACTGAATGACGGATCTTTGAGAAGATTCACAAAATGGACTCATCTGCAGCCAGACTAAGAAGAAAAGGCATAAATGATCGGGATTAGCCGTGAAAGACGGGATGTTAGCACCAGCCTTTCAGAAGGGTTTATGCCAACAAAGGGCAACCCAGATACAACGGATGAACCCGGGGAGACCCAGGCTGCCAAAGCCAACTCAAAAAGGAGCAGAGTGGCCCTCAGGCTCCTCGAGGTTCAGCATGGGGCAGAGGGGACAACAGGGCTGTGAGCACAGACAGGACCCGCCTGAGGCCACCGGGCACATTTGGGGACCCAGCTCTTGCTTCTTTCTGGAGATCCGCAGGGTCCCCTTCCAGGCTCCGTGAGCGTCCGAGTGTTCTACAACCCTCAACGGCTCCCCAGGGCTCTCGGGAAAAATGCCAAACCGCAGCCTGGGGTCCCGGATCCCTGCCTAGCGCCCCCAGCCAAGGTGCTCGCCACGCACCACCCGAGGCACCCACCCCAAACTCTGCATCTCCCTGCATGGCCCAGCTTTCCCCAGGGCCTTTGCAGGGGCTTCACCGTCTGCCTGCCCTCCATCCTGTGCTTGGCTAAACCCTCCTCCACACGGAGGTCCCACTCGTCGGGACCGGGAGCCCCCGTCGTCACGATGACACCCCCTTTTGCGGCTCCCTTACCCGGGCATCTGTTTCCCACCCTTGGCGACCCGGCCCCCGTGAGGACCGCACGGGTGCCGTCTGTGGCTGGAGCCTGCCCAGAGCCTGGCGGGCGGGCTCCCACGAGAGCCGCCCCGCAGCCGGCCTCGAAGGCACCCGCAAACACCTGCGGGTTCCCGCCATTCGACACTGTCGACGGCGGGAGAGTCGAGCGCCCCGGGCGCGCTCTGGACGGACGCGGGGAGAAGACGCGTTTCCTTTCCGCGAAGCCAGCGTGCCCGCCACTCACCTTCCAGGTGGTCCATCTCCGCGGCGACCAGAAAGGCCCACTCGTAGTAGCACTTGGCCTGCCGGGCGCGGGCCCTGCGGGCGCACAGGCGGCCCAGCCGCAGGAGCACGCAGGTGAAGTCCTGGCCGCCCTCCCCGCCGGGCAGCCGCGAGAAGAGCTTCACGGCCTCCCGGCAGTAGTGCTGGGCCAGGCCGCCGGCGCCGGCCCGCAGGCACAGGGCCCCCAGGTTGGCCAGCGCCACCGCCTGGTTCCTCCGCCGGCCCCGGCCCCGCGCCACCCGCAGGGCGCGGTAGTAGCCCTCGGCCGCCTGCCGGGTCCTGCCCGTCCTCGTCAGCGCCACGGCCGCCACGTTGGCCATCACGCCCTCCCGCTCGGCGCCGGCCACCGCCCCCTCCCGCACGCACTCGAGGACGCCCAGGGCCGCCGGGCTCCGGCCGCCGAGCACGTGCAGCCAGGCGAGCGCCAGCAGGTAGTCCAGCGCCAGGCGGCTCCCGGCCCCGGCGGCCGCCTCCGCGGCCTGCGCCATCAGGGCGACGGCCCTGCCGTGCTGGCCGTGGCCGCTGTGCAGCCGGGCCAGGCTGGCGCACAGGGGCCCGCGCAGCGCCCGGCCCGCGCCCGGGCCCAGGGAGGCCAGCGCCCGCCGGAGGTGGGGCGCGGCCTGGGAGGGCGGGCGGGGCAGGCGGGGGGCGTTGCGCAGGACCAGGTCCACGCTCCGGAGCGAGGCGCGCAGCGAGGCCCGGGCCCGCAGCGAGGCCGCCCTGACGCAGCCCAGCGCCAGGCGCGGCAGGCACCGCCGGCTGTAGGTGTCGGCCAGGAGCAGGTAGCAGTCGGCGGGCCAGGCGGCCTCCGGGGAGCCCCAGGCCTCGTGCAGGAGCAGCAGCCGCTCCAGGAAGGGCAGGGCCTCCTCCGGCTGCCGCAGGCGGGCGTGGTGCCTGGCCAGCAGGAAGCAGGCCCGGGCCTCGGCCTGCGGGCTCCGGCCGGCCACGGCCCGCCGCAGGGCGTGCGCCAGCAGCTCCGACCCGGCCTCGGTGCCGCAGCCGTGGCCGGGCGTCCCCAGCAGCAGGGCCGCGGCCTTGGGCGTCACCTGCGCGCACCTGTCTCTGTTCCTCTGCTTCAGGTGGACGGTGGCCAGGCTGCAGTACACGGCCGCCACCAGGAAGAGGTCGCCGAAGCGGCCCCCCAGGGCGCCCAGCGCCTCCTCGAAGTACACCCGGGCCTGGGACAGCTTGAGCCGGCGCACGCACAGCCGCCCCAGGAGGAAGCAGACTCTGGCGAGGGCCATGGGGAGGCCGGCCTTCTTGGCCGCCCCCCGCGCCCGCGCCAGGAGCCTGGCCAGCTCCTCCTCGTCGGTGCGGCCGCCGCACAGAGCGCTCAGCCCCGGCAGGGAGAGGTCGTACAGGCCGCGGAAGCAGGCCTTGTAGCCGGGCGCGTCCAGGAACAGCAGCAGCGAGCCCAGGGCCTCCGGGTCGGTCCGGTCGGCCCCCGCGTCCAGGCAGAAGGGGGGCTCCTCAGGGTCCGGTGGGCTCGCGCCGCCGGAGGCCGCGCAGAGACACCAGGACTCTGGCTCCTCGGGGCAGTCCTGGCGGGATTTCAATTCTTCCAGAACGTTCTTCACCTTCTGCAGGGTCTCGCGTGGCTCTGGGTCCAGGTGAGGTGATTCTGCAAACCACCAAAACCCCCCGGGTGGATTAGAGGCCGATCTGGGCCTAGGCCGGGGTAAGGGACAGACATCCCTCCGAGCCTCGGCACCCCTGTCAGGTGCTGCCCGAGCCTCCCCTGCCCGAAGCCCAAGATTTACGCGCAACGCCGAGCCCAGCGCCTCGCACCCGGTGCAGACTCGGTCGTGGTTATGAGAATAGGGATCGATCTGGCCGAGCTTTTTGCCGAGTAACCCCTTCCGATGCTTCCTGTTTGAGAGCACCGCTCAGCGACCAGGGTCCTTTCCCCTCCAGGAAAAGCCACGTAACAGATGGACACGTCCACATTCCTGGCTGCCCCCGCCTCCGTGGGATTTCCTCAGCACTTGGGGGTCTCCTGTCGGGTGCAGGACTCCCGTGAAATCATCATGGGCCAACCAGAGCTATGGGGCAGCACGTGCTCGGAAGCCACCCCCAGAACTGATGAAACCCGCCTCGATGGAGGACAATGTTTGGGTCCCTGGTCCAGCTCTCGCCCGGGACCACGTCAGCTAGGACCCCCGGTCTCCACCTTCACCCTGGCTGCTTCGAGAATGTGAGGCCCACAGTTACTAAAGGGTTAAGAAGGAAAGGGACGAGGCGCTATAGAGCCTGGGGGCACCCGTACCCAAAAGTGCCCGTGTGCGGGGCTGTTGGCTTCGGATGGGGTCAGTACCCGAAGACACAGCCAACGAGCAAACAGCTACGCTTCCTGCTGGAAAAACACGAGCTTAAAGGGGAATTTGTTTGCAAGGAAAGAACCAGAATCTAAAGACTCTTCTGTTTCGAGTTCACATAAAAAATACGTTCAAAACTAACGCTCTCTTTATTTGTCCGTAAAGTCGAGGAATAAAGAAGAATTCAGTGTGGTTCAGCAGCAGACGTCTGACCTGACTAATCCGACGTGTAGGTGCGAATGCGCCCCCCAACCTCGCCGCCCCCACCCCCTCCCATCCCGGCGAGTCCTGCCCTCCTCACCCAGCAGAGGCCCGGGCTGGAGGGAGGGCCCGGAATGGCCCCGGATGTCCTGAGCCTCCCCATCGAGTACCCCAAGTGGCCCCTCCCTGTTTGCACTTAGGTGGACCCCAAAGGGTCCTCGGGCATTCAAGTCCCCAGATTCTCCCCGATGCAGACCTTCTGTGGGGCGGTCAAGATGGAGGTGTGGAGGGAGAAGGAGGGGGTCTCCCTTACCAGCTCCCAGGGGAAGAAGCAAATCTTTGAGGGGCTTCTCCAGCGTGAGACTCCAAACCCAGCCCCCCGCACCCCCTTCACCCTCCAGACCCAGCATTTCACTTTCTCAAAGCCGAGAGTTTCAGATGTTCTAGGTTTCAAGAAAAGAACCCATGGCCAAGTACAGGCCCGGGCAGTGGAGGGGACCCCCACCTTAGCTGGGGACAGAGCGGGGACAGCCACGGCCGGGGCAGTGGAGGGGACCACCCCCCCCTTAGCTGGAGGGCTGGTGCGTTTGCAGGGACCACTACCACAGCAGGGGGGAGTTTTGCCCTCACCTCATCCCCTCCCCCTGCAGGACGGACCCCCTCCCGCCTTCCCCGACGGAGGTGTGAGGTCCTCGCCCAGAGCCCCATCCGCACCCAGCTCTGTGGCTTCTGCACCCCCGGGCCCAGCCCCTTGCCCGGAGGGACGCTGCCGTGTGGGGAGAACCCACCTTGTTCTTCCAGCGGCTCAAAGTCGGCCTCTTCTAATCTGTCTGAGAAGGGAGAGAACAGAGGCATCACCCTCCGGCCAGCACCTCCAGGTCGGGGCCGTGTCGGGACGGGTGGGGACACCAGGACAGAAACACTCCAGTGACCTGAGGGGCTGCAGGGCTGGGGGGAATCCCCTGGTCAAGAGGCCAAGCCCTTCCCTAAGCCTCAGTTTCCACCTCCTGAAAATGGGCTGACGCTAATTTGCTGGGAAAAGACGTGTGAACTCTGACAAATGCACAGGGTCCGGGAAGCTCAGGGGCGCCCGGCGGAAGGGGGCCCCCAGAATGTCCCCCCAAGTGGGGGGCTGACATGGGTGCTATGGTCAAATTTAAGTTTGCCTGTTTAGGAAGAGAAACCAATTTGTGGGACCTGGAAAGTTTAACTGTGTTACTGGTGGAAAAGTTCCTGATGCGCAAGTCGTGTCTGCTCCAGGGCCGTGAGGAGTGTGTGTGTGCGTGCACATACGTGTAACTGTGCTCGTGTGTGTGCATGGATGTGTAGGTGTATGTGCATGTGGATGTGTGTGCTGCCTTATTTGAGTGTGTACGTAAGTGTGTGCACGTGTGTGAGTGTGCACGCGTGCAAGTGCGCGCGCGTGTGTGAGTGCGCGCGTGCGTGTGCGCGCGCGTGTAAGTGTGCGCGTGTGTGAGTGCGCACGTGCGTGTGTGCGCGCGTGTGTAAGTGTGCGCGTGTGTGAGTGCACGCGCGTGAGTGTGTGTGCGCGTGTAAGTGTGCGCGTGTGAGTGCGCACACGTGTGTGTGCGTGTGTGTGTGCGCGCGCATGTGTGTGTGCGTGTATGTGTGCGCGCGCATGTGTGTGTGCGCGTGTGTGTGCGCGCGCATGTGTGTGTGCGCGTGTGCTTCATATGAGTGTGCTGCGTGTGTTGTAAGTGTGCACACACATGCCGCACGTATGTGTAAGCATGGGTGCACATGCGTGTGCTGCACATGTGTGTGAGTGCGTGTGCACACGTGTATACTGTGCGTGTGTGTAAGCGTGTGTGCGCACGTGCATTCACCTCCATGCACAGGATGAAGGAACCGGCTAGATTGCACCCCCCCGCCCCAGGCAGTCCCCCAGCGGGTCTGTTCCTCTGTCGCCTCTGTTGCCGATGACACGGCTCCCGCCCCCGCCCCCCCTGCACGGCAGCCGACAGAGGGTCCTTCCTGAGCGCAGGGCAGTGCGGGGAGAGGGAGCAGCACCGTCTTTAGGCGCTGGTGGCCCTGGGGTCCGGCCCCGGTCCCTGGCGGTCAGGCAACCAGGCCAGCCCACAGCCACGTGAGCCCGGGCTCCTGGTCCTGTCACGGAGGGCGGTCACTGTCACCCAGACTGGCGGAGCAGCAGCTCGTGGGCAGCGGGCCGGGCCCCCGTGCACGGCGGGCACGCCTCGCGGCCACTGCGGGCATCTCCCTGCCGCTCGCCCCGTCCCCCTCTCTGCCTCTGGCCTGCTGCCGTCCCTACGGGCCCCTCAGGCAGCAGCAGCACCTGTGTGGTCACCTTTAGGTGCCCCGGGGCGGGCCTTCTTGAAGGGACACGGGGAGGGGCGTCCCGAGCGGAGCACGGAAGCCAGAACAGTCCGCGCTCCGCCGAGGGGACAGGAGCCCGAGCAGCCCCGGTGCCGGCCGGCTGGGGCTCGGGGTCTCCCGGTTCGGCTGCAGACCCTCTTGTCCTTCTGGGAACCTGCCCACAGAAACCATCCTAAGCACCCAGGGTCTGATGCAGGTCCTGCGACGTCCCCGCGGCCAGGGGGAGGGGAGGGAGGAGCCGTGCCCCCCACCCCCGCGGCGCCCTCACACCTACCCAAGTTGTACACGGTGCACGTGTCCGCGCCAGACATCCTCCTCAGCAACTGCCTGGCGTCCTCGTCCGAGAAGCGCCCTTCGTTGCTGAAGAACGACCTCTCTTCCTCATCAAGAAAAATCACGTTTTCCAGCCTGGAGGAAAGAAGGTGCTTTATTTACAACAGCACATTTCCTGCCCAAGACCCCCATCTACTCTCCCGTGTGACAGACACCCCCGTCACACCTGCTCTGTGCCCAGCGGCCAGGTCACCGGGATAGAAACAAAAGAGATCCGGCCCACAAGGCCCGCCTGGTCCAGCTGCAGGCAGAATGTACGTATCACACGTACGTGTGTGTGCACGTGGGTGTGCACAGGTATGTGTTACAAATGTGTGCGTGTGCACGTGTGGATGTACAGGTCAACCCCTTCGCATCATGAGCTCCCGGGCTCCCCACGACGCCCAGCACAGAAATGGGGCGCTCCTGTCCCCGCCAAGTCCGGGAGATGAAAAACGGGAAGGGGAGAAGGGAGAGAAGGAACAGGCACGTTTCGCTCGTGGGACTAAATCACCAGCGTTACGTGAAACTCTGAAATGCGCCTGGAAACTGGAAGGAGCTGTTTTGAGACGTTAAAGAAAATCTCAGAGTAGCTTCTGGTACATTCAACAGAACAGGCCCGTGTGCCTCAAAGACGTCAGTGTCCTAAAGGACCACGAGGCGAGGGAGGAGAGGCTGGTGGCACGAAGCCTGGAACTTTCTCTGGTTCTCCGGGACACGACTGGGACGCTGGCAAACCCTGAGTGTGGCCTGCAGGGCGCTGCTCCGTCACCGTCCCGATCCCGAAGGGCGCGCGGCGGTGCCCAGGCGGGCGTCCTGGCTTTAGGAGACACGCGCCGCGCCACTCGCCGGGAAAGGGGTATCCTGCTTACAACCACCCCCGACGGCGTCAGTACGAGAAGGAAAAGCGGGAGACGAATGTGACAACGTGCCAACACTTGGGTGACCGGGGGGAAGGGATTACGGGAATTTGACGCTCGTCTTGCAACCTCCCTAAGTCTGAAATTTTGCCAAAATAAAGGAAAAGAAAGAGCAGAGGCACCAGGAGGTGGTTCATGAAACAAAGGATGAAAACCCAGGGTCTGGAACAGGAAAGATGTGCAATCAGCTTTTGTGGAGCGAATGAGGGGGTCCGTGGGGCTTTCCCAGGCTTCCTGCCCAGGCCGCGGGATGTCAGGGCCAGAGGACCCCTGAAGACGGGCGTGGGAGGCCAGGTCCAGACCCAGTAAAGGCCCTGTCCCTACGCCCACCTTCTCTGGGCTCATGACTGAGGTCTTGACAATGATGCTTCAAGCCCAGGGGAACGGAATTGCCACCCAAGGATGGGCACAGCTGTGCCCACTGACCGCTCCCCCAAGGACACCCCTGCTGCTGCCCAGGGCCGCACCGTGGGGACACTCAGAATTCTCCAGAAGGGCAGGGGCGGGCATGTCACCAGCAGGGTGTGGGGGGTCCCACAGGGAGAGGAGCAGGTCCCCAGGGATGAGCCGTCGGAGACGGGGCCTGGGGGCCAGTGAGAGCCCCAGGAAAACTGGAGGGCAGGGATGGAGGGGGTGTCTCACGTAGGGGCACACGTGTCAAAGCAGACTCGTTCCGGAAGGGGCCTGATGGCAAGGGGCAGCCTTTGACATCGGCGGTCACCAGGGTCTGTGTCGCGGGGGGCCTTGAAGGCCAGGCCTAGAATCTCGAGCACCTGACTTCGGCTCAGGTCGTGATGTCGTGGTCTGTGAGTTCGAGCCCCGCGTCGGGCTCTGTGCTGACAGCTCGGAGCCTGGAGCCTGTTTCAGATTCTGTGTCTCCCTCTCTCTGCCCCTCCCCTGCTCACACTCTGTCTCTTTCTCTCTCAAATTTAAACATCAAGAAAAGAAAAGAAAAGAAAAGAAAAGAAAAGAAAAGAAAAGAAAAGGAAAGGAAAGGAAAGGAAAGAAAAGAAAAGAAAAGAAAAGAAAAGAAAAGAAAAGAAAAGGGAGTGGCAAGGTGTATGGGGGTGAATAGTGTCCCTCAAAATTCATGTCCACCTAGGACCTCGGGAGGTGATTTATTCAATGAAGGGTCTTTGCAGATATAACCAGTTGAGGTGGGGGTCACACTAGGGCAGGGTGGGCCCTAATCCAATGACTGGTGTCCTTATAGGACGAGGCTCGGAGACACGTGCTGGGGTGAGGAGGCCGTGGGAAGACGGAGGCAGAGACCGGGGTGATGTGGCCACCAGGAGCTGTGAGGAGGGCGCCTCCTGAGGAAGTGGGGCCCTGTGGCACCTTGACTCTGGACTCCTGGCCCCGTGGGCTGGGACAGAATCTCCACCTGCTGAGCCAAGCCCCCCGGCGTGGGATGTCGTGTATTTCAGAGAACAGCCCCGGGCTGCACTTGGAGGAGGGACACGAGGGGTCCAGGTAGGAGGCTGACGCCAGCCCTGGGGACAAGGGAACAGGCGCCCGGGCGGTGGCGAGGGGGAGGGTCAGGGGTGCCATCCGGGACCTCGTCCACGTGTGTCACCAGGCTGCCCCCGGGGGTAGGGGAGCGGGCTCGGGAGCGGGCAGGGCCTCAGCCACTCACTCAGACACTTGGCCCTGCACACTGATGTCACTCGTGCGCACAAACCCGACCTGGCCCGAGGCCGTGTGCCGGCCCAGGCACCAGGGCAGGCCGGGCACCCGGGCGCCCAGGACCTCGATGACGTCACCGTCTCGGAAGGTCAGCTCTTCAGGCCCGGAGCCCTGGTAGTCTGCCACTGCTGAGGCCAGGCCCACGGCTGCGGAAAGGAGGCCACAAAGTCAGTGCTGGGGGCGCACCCCGGGGCTCTTGTCCAAGAACAGCTGGTCAGGGCTGCCACGAAGTGTGGCCGCTGCACCCAAGGGGCTGGACATCTAGGGGCCCCCGGAGGGGGCGCTTCCTCCGCACAGCGAGCATGGGAAACTGAGGCCCAGAGACATTAACTAACTTGGCCCAGGGCGGACGCGGCTGTAAACATACATCCCTCTCCCTCGGGGCCTCGCAGCCACTTCACCGGTATACAGGGCCCTGCCAGCTTGGGGCAGAGCAGAGAGCACTGGACCAGGAGCCCAAGTCAGAGCCCCACTCTGGCCTTTCGGGAGAAGACCCAACACCTAAGCCTCCGGACCCTCATGAGCTCACGCGGCAACATCAGCGGGAGCCTAGCCCTCCCGTCCCAGGGCCCTCTGAGGTGTCTCAAGTGCGGCCGGAGAGAAAGCAGTGCTTGATGGGTGCTCTGTGAATGGGACCCTCGGGGCTCCCCGGAGGCAGCGACAGGGACGCGGCCCGGCTTCCCAGCACCCCGTGCAACGAAATCCGGGCCAGCCGGTGGACCTCTCTGAGCTTCGTTGTCGCAGCATGAACTGCAGGGGATTCTAGCCACCCCCTCTGGCTTGGGGAGGATTCAGGGCGAGCACAGAAGCTTCCAGAATGCAGGTGCCTGCCCCTCCTTGCCCACGCCTTTCCCAGGGGAGAAAGGCCAGCGAAAGCATTTACCCATCAGCGGAACGTCCGACGTCACAGGGCCGCTCACGGAGTCGTCGACGGGGTCCCAGGCGACCCTGAGGGCCCACCTGGAGGGAGACACGAGAGGATTTCAGATGTGAGGCGAGTGGACGATGCGTAGATGGGATAAGTCAGCAGCCCCCAGGGACCCAAGCAAATCTCACCACTTGCCACCACCATGCACATACAGGCACACACACACACCTGCCCAGGTGGGCAGCCTCAGACCTCGGCATGTGGCCGTGCCTGCAGGGAGTCCCCTTCCCTTCCTCCCGCTGGCCTCCTGAGAAACCTCCCTCCATTAGCCCGGGACAGCAGCCAAGCCATTGCCAACTATTTCACAGATTCTAAGCATCAGGTCATCATCGACTTTCTCTCTTTGCTTTGGCTGCCAGGAAGCTCCAAGCCAAGTTAACGTCCCACGCTCAGCTCCTGAGCAAGAACTGGCGTGCTACCCAAGCTTCCTCTGCCTTGGTTTTCATCTGTACAGATTTCCACATGCCTCCTTCCTACGGGTGCACGGTAGGCAGCTGGCTCCCGCAAAAGCTTTTCAGAACGAGCTAGAACACGAAGCAAGAGCTCCACGCTGCACAGTCTGGTGCCATCGAATGCCAGCCCTGCCAGGGAATGTCAGCGTCCTCGGGCAGCTCGCAGCCCCGAGGCCCAGAGCTGGGCTCACTGTCACGGCCACACACCGGAAGCAACAAACAGGGTCAGGACCGGGTCTGCCTGGAGCACCGTCCAGCCCCTCTGGCTGAGGCTGGACCAGCGCCTGGGGGCGGGGGGCGCGGTGGGGGCTCCAGGAGGCCTGACGACACACAGGACGGGACGGGCCGGAAGCGGAGACACAAAGGTCGGTACCTACTGATGAAATGGGATCAGAGGTTCCGGAGCGGCCACCGCTGCCGTGTCCTGGGAGCACGTGCCGGGGCTGGGCGCCTTAGAGTCCGCTGCCGGGGCTGCGTCTCCCTGGGGGACCCCCGCGGCTCGCCTCGGGGGCTGCGGGCCTGCGCCCCGGGGGCTGGTGGTCACTCTCACGTGGTGGTCGGGACACAGGACAAAGAAAGGGCCTTCGAAGTGACAGACAGTGGCCTTCAGTGTGGGACCCACCCGTCCCCGCCAGGCCGCACGCGGGAAGGCAGTCCTGCGGGGTCTCCCCAGCCCCGGTCTCTGCCGCCCGCCCCCCCCCCCCCCGGGACTGGAAGGCCGGCGCCGGCCTGGAGTCCCAGCTCTGCTCACACCTGCCCGGGGAGCCTCGCTGAAACTCAGACCCTCGGGGCCTCAGTTTCCCTTCCTGTGGTCCCCAGGGTCCTGCCTGCCGGGACCACCCCCGGGAGCCCGGCCACAGCCGGCCGGCCGCCTTTCTTCGCGTCCGCAGCCAGGGTGAGACCGGCAGCTGCGTGTTCTGTTTGCTGCTGACCCGACCCAATGACGAGGCCACCTCGGCGCTCAAAGCAAGACCGCGTCAGGTCAGGAACCCGGGATGGCGGTGCCACTTGGCAGAAACGCTTTTCTCTTCTTTCCTGGGGGCCTGGCCAGGTTTCTACAGCGAAGTGACAGGGCCTGGGCGCTTCATGGCTGGGGTGCCCCCCACACCCCGCATGCTCCTCCCTGCACGAAGCCCCCGTCCGTCCCGGCGTGCACGCCGGGGCCTCCAGGACCCTCCTGCGGCCCGTGGCCCCCGTGGCCCCAGCGTGGTGTGCCCCCGGCCGACGTCACCGTCACCATGCAGCGCTCACCCTCCTGGGCGAGGAGGATCTCCTGTGTCCGTGTCAAGGCCTCCTGGTCCACGTGGACTTGGATGGTCGTCTCCTCGTCTTCGCTGGGCGCGAGCAGCCAGAAGGCCTGGTCCACGAGCAGGTTTTCCAGGCAGTGGTGAGTGAAGCCTGGGGGCCAGACGGGCCTGGTGAGCGGCAGGCCCCAAAGGGAGACACGGAAACCTTCACAGGCCGGCGCGGGGGGAGCCCTGCCCTGCCCTGGGGCCTCGCGGTGCCGTCTACAACCCAGGCAGCCCCGGGTCTGACCACCTGGGCTGTGAGTGGACCGGCCGTGACCGTGGGCGACACACTGGCCTTCTGTGACCCTCAGTCTCCTCGTCACTGAGACGGGACAAGAGGCTTCAAGGTCGAGTGTGCTGGGGGGTTGGCACAGGCCCCGCTCAAGGTGTGCAAGATGCCTTTGCTCTCATTGTCCACTCTGTCCGTCCTCAGACCCAGGTGGTGGGGCGAGGTCCCTGAGAGGACGCGGCCAGACCCTCGCGGATGCCTCCTGGCGGGCTGGGGGCGCTTTAGAGCCCTTTGGATGAGCTGGAAATAACCCGGTCTGCGCTCAGCCAGTCTGAGCTCAGTGTCCCCCGAGGTCTGGCCGTGCAAAGCTACCACACGGTGCAGCGCCGGGAGGAACTCGGGGCGCGGCCCAAATGTGGGCACAGACGGGCGTGCCTCTGTGCCCCCACCCATCACGCCATTTCCCCCCCGAGAGCAGGAGAGCGAGCCCCACTGCCCAGGCCGTCGTGAACAACCCTAACCTGAAGCCCGATCTATGACATAACGTGCTAGGCGTGTGACAAGTGTCCTCCGGGGGGGGGGGGGGGCTCCCCATAACCAGCTCTGGGAAGGTCACCACCTTACCAAGAGCGTGGTAAGTGGAGAACTTCCAGATCTCTTCGAAAGTCTTAAACGACACCACAATCCGGTCCTGGTCACTGTGGATAGACAGCAGCCTGGCCGATAACTCCTTATGGGGAGGAAACAGTCCCGGGGGCCGTCAGGCATCCGACGGCTGGGAGGAGCCAGCCGTGGCTCCCCAGTGCCTCTGCCCAGCCCTGCTCCTTCCCTGAGCCCCTGGGGGCTCAGACTCTGGGCCCCGCTCTCGGTGACTCCGCACCAGGGAGAGCAGGCTCTCGGGCAGGCTGGGCTCTCAGCCCCGTGCAGCCCCTTGTCTCTCCCAGCCCCTCCCGCGGCACTGATGCAGACGTCCACACTCACCCTGCACCCGTCTCCTCTGACCCCCGTCCCGTGAACTAACTCCCCTGCTGGTGATGGGGCATTGGAATAACACCAGCGGGTACAAGGCACGGCGTCGTGTGTCCTGGGGAATGGGAGCTACCAGGGCCCCACCTGACACGCTGACGACGGAAGCCACTCTTCTAATCCGGAGCCCGACCCTCAGTAAGCGGCCCGCGGGATTCGGCCGCTTGCCTGGCCCCACGAAGGGCGGCCAGTCCCGGGGCACCGCGCTCGTGCTCGCGTGCCGTCTGGACCTCCCCTTCCTCCCGGGGCCGCCCCTGGCCTCTGTCCCCGTTCTCAAGCCCGGAGCCCCTGCACCTTCGCTCCCGCGGGCTCGTTTTCCACCCAGAGGAGCCAGACTCACCCCCAGCACGCTGGCCACTTCGCGGCTGTCGTTTTCCAGCAGGCGGAGCCGGGCCCGCATTGCCTGCTGCAGGCTGGGGTCTGGAAGCCCCGTCTTCCTCCGCACGGCCAGCAGCTGCAGGGTCAGGTCTGGAAGGGGCCAGCGCCCAGCGAGCACTCAGCAAAGTCACGGGGGTCACCGTGACCTCCAGCCCCGACCTCTCCCACCGCCGAGCTCCAGAAGGGGGCGTTCGAGTGTCAGCGGACACCCGCAGGCACCCCAGAGCCCACCGTCCTGCCCCCAAACTGACCCTTCCGCCTCTGTCCCATTTCCAGAAGGGCCCCCAGCCCCCGCCCTGCAGACCAAGGACACCTCCCTGCACCACACGGCACGAGGGTCCACCTCGTAAAACCAGCTGTAAAACCAGGCCCAACCCACCGTGGCACCCCTCCCCGGGGCCCCGGGTCACGCCCCCCCCCTCCAGACCATCCTCTGGTCCACGGAGAGCCGGGGGGTCCCTGACACTGAGCTCTGGCTCGCTGTCTGCCCCAGCTCTCGGCACCCCCCCAGGCAGTGCCATCCGGTGTCCTGAAGGGCGGCCGCCAGCCATGCGGGGCCGTCGAGCTCTGGAAATGTGGCCAGTGCATCCGTGGGAAGTAGATTTTAAATTTTATTTAAGTTAAATCGGAACAAAAGCTCCCCCCCCCCCAGCCTCTTCTGTCCCTCCCATCTAGCCTGCGGCCTCTCGGCTGCCCTAGGACATCAGGACATCCCCCACCCTGCCCCAGGGCCTTTGTACTCACCACATCCTCCACCTAAAGCACTCTCTCCCAGATCAAATCCTGGCCTGCCTGCCTGGCTGCCCTACAATTCAGATCTCGGCTCAAGTGCCCCAAGCCCACCCCCACCCCTGTCCTCCTAAGAGGCCTCCGAACCAGGCTACGGAGATCCCCAGGGCATGGACTGCTCCAAGGAGGTGGAGGGGGATGATGCCGGAGGAGGAGAGAGGGGGAAGGGAGAGGGAAAGGTGGGGGCGGAGAAAGAGAAGAAGGGAGATGGGGAGGGGAGTACAGGGGAAGGGAGGGGAGAGAAGGGCGGTATGGAGACTTCTGGAACCTGGCATCGGCCCCACTCCCCCAGCAGGAAGCGTGGCCGACATTTCACAACTGGTTCTAAGATGTGCCCCTGCTCCCGTAAGAGGGCGGGACCCAGAAATAATCTGCCGCTTGCTCAACGCGCTCGGTCATCCCGAGTGACCACAGGCAGAGCCGGCTGCCCGGAAGGAAAGTCGGAAGAGGAGGGTGGCGAGGCAAAGGTGAGCCGCCACCGCTGGGGGTCAGGAGCAGGGGCTCAGGGGTAGGGGGCTTCTGCCCGCCCCTTCCCCCCCGCCACCCAGGGCTGCCTCCCGCATTTGCGCCCCGCAGAAAGCCCCCTGGCCCTCGGGGCCCCCTCCCCAGAAGTCAGTCCTCGGGCGCCGCTCCCAAGGGCCCTGCTCCTTCCTCTGCGTCCCTAACCTGGTCATGTCCCACCTGTGACGCCTCCCCAGAGTGTCACTTCCCCTGCATGTGGTCCAGCCTACTGGGCCGTGTCCCCTCCTCGGGCAGATGCAAACACAGACTCCGCAGGAGCCCTTTCCAAAGGCAGACAAACTCCAGCCTTCGGGCCCCAAGTGGAAATGCAGAGTCCTGGGCCCTCCCCCAGCGGGGCTGGATGGGAACCTGGGCACGGGACCCGGCCGTCTGCATCTAGGCAGTCTCCCTACCCCCACAGGGATCCTCAGGCAGGAAGTCTGGGGACCACACTTTGAAAATCACTGGGTTAGGGGCGCCTGGGTGGCTAAGCGTCTGACTTCAGCTCAGGTCATGATCTCATGGTCTGTGAGTTTGAGCCCCGCCTCGGGCTCTGTGCTGACAGCTCGGAGCCTGGAGCCTGCTTGGGATTCTGTGTCTCCCTCTCTCTCTCTCTCTCTCTCTCTGTCCCTCCCCTGCTCACACTCTGTTTCTTTCTGTCTCAAAAATAAATAAACATAAAAAAAAGAAGAAGAAGAGGAAATCTCTGCGTTAGACTTTCCTGAACCCGCAGGCCATGGGACAGTGAGGGTGGGCGCAAGGGGGGGCGCCCAGGGAGCCCACATTCACGTCCCCACCCACACTGAACCCTGTGGCGCCATGTGGTATGTGAGGACATCTACCTGTGGGGCAGGTTCCCATCTGGCCGGGAGGGGTCCCAGCAGCCGGCCCAGAGCCGCCAGGGGCCGGGAAGGCATCTGTAACACAGCAGGTTTGGGGGTCAAGGTCAGAACAGGCACAAACCCCCCCAATATTTCTGGAGGAAAAGAGGTGTGTCCGCACACCTGCGAGGGGACGAGGACGGGGCGGGTGTGAGGGTCTCCCTGTGTTGTGCAACAAACAGCACGAGTGTTGTCTTGCTGTGTCGGAGTCTAGAAAGTTCTCACCAGCTAAAACCAAGGTTTCGGCAGAGCCGGCTCCTGCTGGAGGCTCCGGGGGGTGGGATGGGGGCGGGGGGTGGTCTGTCTCCAGCTCGTCCGCCCCCCTCGATCTCTGGTTCTTCCTCCAGTCTCAGAGCCAGAAGCCCGGCAGCCTCAGTGTCTCTGATTCTGACCCTGAGGGTTTTTTTTCCCATCTCAGGATCCTCGACTTACCCCCACCCCTAAAATCACGTCTGCCATACGTTCTGGGGATCAGGACGTGGACTTCTTTGGGGCCACCGTTCTGCTGACCCCAGAGGAGAGGTGACAGCCCGGAAGGAACCCAGAGTCCGGGGCAGACAAGGCTGTGTGCTGATCAGTCTGCAGCAGTCGCTGACCGAGGGTGAACCGCGCCCCCTCGGCCTCGTGAGGTGAGCAGGGCGCGGCTGACAACCCGGCTAGGGTTGTGGATGCACCCCGAAGTGCAGGGTCGGTGGAGGGGGCTCACGCAGGGCAAGCCCCCTTTGGGAGACCCCCAACGGGCAGCCAGGCAGGGGACCGGGAGGAGGGAGGAGACGCGAGGACAGGGGAGCCTGGGGAAGGGCAGGAGGCACAGGCCGTCCCTGCCTCGGGGAGGGTCTTTCCCCTCCTTCCCTCATCTCCAGAGCCCAAGGAGGTAGACAGCGGGGTCCTGGAGATCACCTTGCCACCCCTCAGGTTCCCAAGTGGGGAAACCGAGGCCCAAGTCAAGCCAGTGACAATCAGGATTACACCAGGGCCCGGGCAGGAGCGCGGCCATGCTTCTCAGAACAGCCTCCTGAGCCCACGTCTCTGGGTTCATCTCCCCCCCCCCCCCCGAAAGAGGCCCTGCCTGGTCCTTGCCTGGTCCTTCCTGGCCACTGGGCCCCTCCCAGGGCGTCCTCCTCAGAGGAATGGGCTGTCCCATCCTGAGCAACCCCAGGGCTTTATGTCCTGAGGACAAAGCAGGACTGCGGGAACGCAAAGGTTTGTAACAGAGCCATTCATCGAGGTGCAGCCATTCTAGAACTTTCCCAGCCCCCTTCCCCTTCGCCACGCCAAGTTCTGCTATCGCGGACACGCACCCCTGGAGAAACACTAGCTGGGCCCCCGTCTTTCGCAGGGTGAGAGGGCACTCACTGGGCACGGGACTCTGTTTCGACCCACACTCTGGCCGCAGACACGGCTCCGTCCGCGGGCGGCTGGACAACAGGGAGGACGGTCCGAGCTGTACTCACCACCTCTGACCACAGCCTGGGCTTCCTCGGGCCCCACGCGCTCCCAGGCGACCGACGAGCTCACGGCCACTCTCTGGACCTCGTGGCCGCGGCCACCGCCTCCCGAGGGCCCCGCAGGCCCCCTCCCCATCGGGGCCGGCCCCTCGCCAGCCGCGTCCCCTGGGCCCTCCATGACGGGCGGTGGCACCATCAGCACCGGGGGCTCCGCATGCCCGCTGGCCGCTGTGGGGAGAGCAGAGGGTGGTGGTCAGCGCTAAGGCCTCTCCGGGAACACGGGTGCCCACGGAGAGGCCGCCACAGGGGCCGGGGTCAGGAGAGAAGCCTCCGCTTTGCCCGGGGGGTGTCTCCGCTTCCTTTCAGAGGTCTGTCCGTCTGTGCGTCACCGCTTCCCCGGCTAGGACGACCCTCCGAACCCCCAAGCCCCCAGCCACGTGCTCTTCCCGACACACGTGCGGCGTTTGCCCGGTGATGAGGCCAACACCGGCCTCGCCTGCAGGTGGACAGACGGGGCCCCGTTCTTGCCGGCCCATGGGCCACTAGGAAATAGCTCAGAGCCTGACCCGTCCTGGTGCTCGAACATCCCTGCAAGCACTGGACGGATGTGTGGGAACAGGGAGCAGAGAAGTCCTCGTGGGGCACCCGGCACCTTGCATTTGAGATGAGTCCCCCCTCGTGTTCCGTCCAGCCAGAGCTGAGACGGACTCCCCCAGAGGCAGCCACTCGGGTCCCACTCGCACAAGCCTCAGTGTCGCTGTGATTCTGGCCCCGGGTTCCCAAGAGATCCCGTTGCCCCTTAGAGCGACCCCCTGGGCTCCAGCTGGCTCAGCGGGCTCGGCCTGGGCTCTCGTGGGGCCGCTGGAACGCGGTCCCATCCCACTGGTCAGGAAATGGGCCAGGTTCCAGGCCGCCTCGGAGGAAAGGAAGCAGGTGGGGGACGGCAGGGAAGGAGGAAGTGGCCGAGGCAGAACCGAGGTGGATCGGGCCACTGCTCCCCACCCCGGGCGCCCTTGGGCCTCCCAGCCACCCTCCCCCCCTCCCCCCCCCACCAGGAGCTGTCATCATGCTTCACTCGTGCCTGGGGTCACAGATGAGAGGCTGTTACAAATGGACACACGGTGCTCCTGGGGTGGGAGCTCTGTCACCACTCAGGACACAGGGCAACAGAGTCCCCTTTCCAAAGGAAGGGGGGGGGGCGGTGGCAGGGCCAGGGCTGAGGAAGGGAGGGGAGGACTCCCAGCTGTGGCCATTGGGACCGGGTGCAGCCAGGTCTTGGGGACACAGGTGGCAAGGGATGGCCCTGCTCGGTCACGTTTCACATGGAGGTCGGTGAAACAATGCTAGGACGCACAATTAAGGGAATCCCCCTTATTTCGAGCCTCCCTGATCCCTGATGATGAGCTATGGGATTTCAAGCCAAAGCCGGAACAGGCCGGCGGGAATCCCCTCTGCACAGAGCACACAGAGACAGGAAAACACCCCCGGCCCCCCTCTCCGGGGACAACAATGCCAGTGTGGCTTCCTCCCGGCCCACCCCCTTCCCGACGGATGCTGGGGAGCAGGGCCCGGGCAGCGGACAGAGAACTCGGAGGCAGCGGCCTGGACAGCCCCACCGGCCCCCGGCCCTGCCTCCCCAAGGCACCTGCTGCCCATGGCAGGAGGCAGGACGCACACTGGGGCAGCCGGGGAGGCGCCGTGGGTCTGGGGTGCAGCACAGATGAGGTGAAGGCCCCCAGAGGCGTTGAGCACCCCCACGAAAGCTGAGGAGCCACTGAAGCGTTTAAAGCCCGGAGTAGAGGGTTTGGTTCTGTGCCTTGGAAAGTTCCCTCTGGCCCTTGTGCAGAACGAATTGAGGAGATGGAGACAGGGCCGCCCTGGGCCTTGGGTTTATTTCCTCCCCTCAAATTTTCACCAAAAACAAAGGGGCAGCTGGACCTTTCCTAGACCCAGTGTGGAATATTTTCACAACTATTTACAGAACCCCATCCGCTCAAAGCCCCTGTTCCCGCCTCCCTCCAGACTCCTCAAACCCAAGGACTGGAGAGCGAGCCGGGTTCCCAGAAAGCCACCCGCACGTGCCAGGGCTGGTTCCGGGGCAAAGAGAGCTCTCCCGACGCTGGAGGTGAGGGCAAGGGCGCCGGGCAGTCAGGAGGGGCGCAGGGGGAGGTGGGGACCGCATGTGGAGGGGCTGACAGGTGGCCGTCCACGTCGCCAACGGCACGGTGGGGCAGAGCCCCAGAGACAGCCAGACGTCCGAGGTCGCTGCAGCCCTGCTGTCCCAAGGGGGGCAAAGCATGAGTAGCCTCACAGCTGGGGGAGTGGAGAGCGAGGGCGGGGGCCCAGACCTCAGGCTCCCACCCCCTGACCCCAGGGGACAGGCCGACCCCTCCCGCCTTGTTCTCCTCCCAAGCTGAACAGGACGCGCAGGGTCACCGGTAAGGCCCCCGCCCGCCCTCCTTCCTGGCCTTGGGGATTAGTGGTCAGGGCTCCCGTGGGAGCCCCTGCTCGGCCCCCGACACACTCAGTCCAGCCACACGTGTCCTCCACGGGCTGGGTACCAGCAGGCGTCCCAGGGGCACTGGGCAAGCGGTGGCGGCTCGGCCGGCGGCCACGCACGCCCCAGGCTCCTGGACGGTGACTCGGGGTGGGGGGGCGTGGGCCTCGGCCCCCAGGGGCTTTGCCCGGCCCACCGCCCCGCGGACCCTCTGTTTCATTCCCCGAAATGCTAGAGCCACTCCTGCCGGGGCCTTCTCAGCCCATTCCAAGCCAAGATTGCCTCTACAATCCGAATGACAAAGACGGAAAGAAGGAAAAGTCGGAAAGGCCACAATAGCTGCAGAGGCAGGGCTCCCGGGTTTCTGGTGCCCCTCGTGTGGCCTTGCCAGACAGCCCCTCACTACGGGGAAACAGGGACCCTCCCCGCCCTACAGGGACCAACACTCCCCCAGCAGCCCAAGGCCCCCAAGGCTTACAGAGGCGATGCCCCTGCCCCTCCTCCAACCGGGACCTGATTCCCATCTGAGGGGCACAGCCTGGCGGGGGGGGGCAGGAGGCACCTGACCCAGGGAGCAGCCAGCACCCCACCCCCCCGCACACAGCCAGGCCCCGTAGCCCCTCCCCTCTCCAGGGATGCTGCCAGGGCCCAGGGGAAGAAGCCCGCCGGGGTCTGCAGTCACCCAGGGCCGTCTCCACACAGCCTCGTCACTCAGACCCTGGTGCCTGCACCCCCTGCTCCCCGCGCCGTCTCCCTCCTCGTAAAGCACGAGGCCCCCTCCGCATCTTCCTGGATATGGCTCCGCGTGCCGGCTGCCCGCCCCAGCCCCCAGCCACGTCCAAGCCCCAGTTGATTCTTTCCCTCCTCGCCTCACCAACTCTGCTCCCCACACCTGCTCCCGCACCACTGCCCGCCACAGGTGGATGTCAGGACCGGGGTGCTCAAGGGGCTTTGAGGTCAGTCCACCGTCCTTCTGCCCTTCCATTGCGAAGCCCACGCAGGGCCCCAGGCCTCCCACCCCGCCGGCCACGTCACCCTTCAGGGGACAGGTCCGCGTCCCCACCTTGGGTACAGGAGGGGCCCCGGCAGCCGGATGTCAGCCTTTCGTTCTGCCCGCCTCTGCCCGCGGGTCAGGACTCGCCTGTCCGTGTGTGCGTCCGGGCCCATCGTCCGGGCTCCCGGCAGCCTCAGGGACGGCTTCCTGAGGAAAGGGGAGGCTTCCTGGGCTCACAGACCCTCCCCCCTGCTCAGTGATGGATGTGCCCGAGCAGGCGGGGCCCCCAGTGACAGGCCTCAGCCCGGGGTTCCTAGTCGCGGCCGGAGATGAGGAAGTGAGCCCAATCTCTGCCCGGAGTTCCCTCCCCGCTGGTTCCTATAATGGCCTTGCCTGGCCTCACAGGCCGCCGTGGCTCCTGCCGTGGACGCGGCTCCCACACTGCCGGGGCCGCTGACCTGCGGCCCTGGGGGGCTGCTCGCTGGTCACCATCAACGGCAGACTCTCCCTTCCGGCCTTTCCCTCTCTGTTCAGTGTATCTGGGACAAACCCAGGGGGCACCTGCTGGGTCCGCAGCAGCCCCCAGGCCCTGGCCAGCGCCCAGCCCAGGAGGGGGGAGTGTGGCCCCAGAGCACAGACACGTGGGGTCGATGGGCCGGGAAAGCCTGCGTGCCCCCCTCAGCCCACCTGGAGGGTGAGAACGAAAACTCGCGCCTCACGGGGACGTCGACCAGTAAACAGATGGTACTCCAGGGTGGCAGCTGGCACTTAATAAGTGTGGGTTTAGCAGAGGGCGAGGTCGTACCCTTCCAGCCCGGAACACGTTCAGGGAGGTCTGGTCGGAGCATTCACTGGGCTCGTACTGAACAAATACCTTGTGGGCCCACGCAGACCTTGTCCAAGCTCCAAGAAGCATCTCTTGACAGCTGTCTGGTCACCCCGGGACTGGGGTGACCAGTGTCCCCCAGATTCGTACCCACCAGGGAACCTCAGAAGGCGTCTTATAAGAAGAGGAGGGACACAGACAGACACGGGGTGGGGGCCATGTGACCACAGAGGACAGACGGAGGATGTGGCCCACCGCCCAGGAGCGCCTGGAGCCCCAGGAAGAGGCGGGAAGTTCCCTCCCCTGGAGCCCCTGGAGGGAGCTGGACCCTGGAGACACCTTGATTTTGGACTTTGGGGCCCTGGACCGCGAGAGAGTCAGGTCTCATCGCCGGCCGCCACGTGTGGGGCTGTGTCGCGGCCGCCCCAGGGAACTAATTCACCTGTGACCCCCGCGCCTGCTTTCTCTGCCAGGGGCAGGATGGAGCTCACCCGCGTCATGGGATTTTGTGAGAATCAAGTCAGAACGGCCCATACGGGACACGTCGTGGTCACCGACAGCGGTGCTGACGTTCTGAACAGACACTACCCCGAAGTGCTAACCAAGCACGGCCGTTTAATCGTCGTGACGACCGGGGGAGGGGGGGAGGGGACTGCCACTGTGCCCTTTTCACAGGTGGCCAACCTGAGGCTTACAGCCAGGGACCCGGCCCCGCCGGGGTGGCGGGGGGAGCACACATGGGATTCGAACCCAGAGGAGCTGAGTGCAGCACCTGTCTCGGGCCCCCGCCCCGCCTCCCGCCAGGAGTTCAGCCACAGAGCTGGGGGTCCTGGGGCGCCTGGAGGGGTCACTGGACGCCGGGAGAGGGTCTCAGTTGGTGTGCTGGGAGCACGTACCCAGGGCAGGACCTGGCGTTGGAAATCCTGGGCCCGTGTCCTCCCCCACGACCGTCTGGTGGGTGCCCCTGGTCCGGGCACTCGCCCCATCTAGTTGACGGAAAAGAGGCCCAGGGTTGGTGACCTCGGAGTGGCCAGGCCACCGCTGCAGAGCCACCCTGGGCTGTCTTGTGGCCTCCCCTGCGGCGTGTGCCCGAGGTGGCGCCGTTCCAGGGCGGGGGACGAGACCCCCGAGACCCGGAATCCCTTATCGCAGGCCGCGTGCTCAGCCGGGGGACAGGCCAGCTGAGCGCCCGCACGGAGTGGGGTCAAGCGAGCTCACAGAAGCCAGGCTGGGCCAGCGTCCCAGAGTCCCGGCTGCCGTCTGCTAACCGGGACCCAGACCTCCGGGCTCCCCAGGCCACGGCTCTGCTCCCACGGTCCCAACACAGCAGAAAAGGCTTCGAGAAATCCAAAGTTGAGAGGCCGTTCTTAGACCCCACCGTGCGCGGCAAGACCCGACTCCGGGGCCAACACCTGCCCCGCCCGGCCCAGCGCCCCCCATACCTGCTCCCGCTGCTCAGACGCCGCTCCCCGCCCGGGGGGGTGGGCGGCAGGACCGCAGGCACCCGGTGGCGGCTCCTGGCCCCTCCTGGCTGGCCCCGCGGGCTGTCTCGGCAGCCGGGGCGGCCGGCCGCCCACAGCCCAGCTGTCCGCACCGCGGCTGCCACCACCCCCTGCTTCCTGCCACACTTCCTCCCTGCGCCCCGGGCCGGTGGCGAGAGGTTGGCCCAGCGCGCCTGCCTGGCGTGGATCATTAGCTCCTCCCTGGACCAGCTCCAGGCCCGGCCGCCTGCCCACCGCCCAGCCCCCAGGCTGTGAGAGCCGGGGAACCACCCAGGTTCCAGCCTGGGCCCCGGGCTTGGGGAAGCGCACCAGCCGCTGGCCGAGCGGCCCCGCCAAACCTCAGCCCTGCTCTGTTCCTCTTCCACTTGCCCCACACGGACACACACGCACGGACACACGTGCAGCCCCGTCCCTCTGCCAGGTGCTACCCCAGCCCATTGGCCCGCCAGGGACAGATCGGGGTCGGACCACAATTCTCCTTGCTCCCTGACTTCCCACCGGCTCTGGGCCCCACCTGGGGATCTGGGCTCCGCTCACCAGGGCGGGGGGGTGGGGGGAGAGCTAGGCAGGGAATGAACTGGGGTCAGCCCGCAGCCCCGTCCTCCCGTGTGCTCACTGAGGCAGGGGCACGGCTCCCGTCGGACCCCAAGAATCACCGCAGGAAAGCCACCTTCTCCCCTGTCCTGTGCTCAGACGGGCCAGGCTTTCACACCTGGCCTGGATCAGACCAGGAAAATATCTCCAATTCAGTAGAAATGTGACTGTTTCACACACAGTGAAACTGAGGCTCAGTGAGGTCACGTGATATGCCCAAGGCCAGTGACGATTAGAAGAGCCCAGAACGGGTCTGACAGATGCCAAAGCCCCGAGGCCGGGGTTTCTAAGGGCCGCACTGCTGACACTTGGGACGATCGCTCTTTGCCGTGGGGAGTGGCTGCTGTGTAGATGTGGGATTTCAGCAGCACCCCGGCCCGGCCAGCAAGATGCCCGTACCACCCACACCCCAGCTGTGACGGCCACACACATCTCCAGACATTAGTCACCTGGGGGCAACGGTCCTCACCCTCCCGCCCGCCTGTCCTTCCTCTCACCGGCTTCTGGTGTCACCCACGGCCACCCAAAGTTACCAATTCCCCTCCCTCCCTGCGGGGCCAGAGCCCAAGTGCCTCACTGGGTGGAGCCGGCCACTGAGGCCGAGAGCGGGCGAGGGTCTCCCTCTGGGGGCTCCAGCAGGTCACGGGCACAGCCATGCCCGGCACACGCCTAGCCCGGCCACCCCGCCCACTGCACAGAGAGCCCACAGCGGGAGCCAAGGGTCAGGGGGAGGCGTTTTCACAGTCTCCTTGGCCGCGGGCAGATCTGACGCTCCTCTGTGGGTCCCAGGGGCCGGAGCAGGGGGTACAGCTGCTTCCCCGGGCAACTCCTTCCCTCTGGGAGGTGTGGCCTTGTCTCCCTGGAGGGACAGCTGTGAGGGTCACACTGCCAGTGTCCTGGGGCTTCCGTGACAGAGCTCCACAGACCGGGTGCCTTAGTCCCTCCCCGTCTGGAGGCCAGAAGTCTAAATCAGGCCTGGGCAGGCCTGCGCCCCCTCCCGAGGCTCCTTCCCGCCTCTACCAGCTCCCAGGACCCCGGGTGCTCCTGGGCTCCCGGCCACGTTGCTCGGGCTCCCCCAGCAGCACGTGGCCACCCCTGCACGTCTCCTCTTCTCTTCCGCCAGGTGGTGTTCTGAGGTTCCCGTGGGCCACCATCCCGCCCAGGACCCCTAAACGCCCGTGGGAGTGGGGAGCAGGCTCAGGACGCGGCAGCTGGTGAACACTCACACCGCCTGCCTGGCCACAGCGCCGCCCTCTGGTCGCGCCTCAGCCACCCGTCGTCCTTCAGGGGCGCGTCCTCCTGCCCACCTCTGGGAGGCCTGAACAAGGTCCGGGTGCCCTGTCCTGAGGCTCCTCCCGGGCGAGAGTCCTCACTGCCCCTTCCTCGCAGACACCTGCCTCTCCGTCTCCCCACCCTCCTCCATCCACTCCAGTTCTGCTTCCAACCTGCCCAGCCCAGCGGGGCCTGCCCAGCGCCCTGCGCCTCTGCCCTCACAGCCCTGGGGACCGGTGATGCCCTCGTCCGTGTGAAGGACCCACTGTGCATTGGAAGTTGGATTCTCCTTGCCCCCCCCTGCAGCATGGGTGCTCCTCTCCTGCGGCCACTCTCCGGGGCGGGCCTGCCTCCCCCTTCCAGACACAGGGGCCCCAGGGCAGCTGGCACCTGCGGATGCCCACGGACGGGCCCACAGCACCCCCGGGCCCCCTTGTCACCCCTCCGGCCTTCTCACCGGAGGGGAGAGCTCCTACCACAAGGGGTAGGAGGTGGGCACCTGCGTCCGTGGACAGCACCTGGAAGGTCAGCTCTGCCGCGCTGGCCACACGACCTTGGCGTTTTGGATTCTCACGGAAGCCCCAGATGGGGTCAGATGCTATTCTGCGGTCTTACTCTCGGTCATCAGGAGGATTAAACTAGACGCAGGAATGCTCCAACAGACCAAGTGCAGACCGTTGCTACGGCTGCACGTAAATGTCTGTTCATTTTACAAATGCCCGTGTCCAGGCTCTCTGGTGGCCGAGGCCCACGGGCACCAGGGGCACAGCTCTCCAGGCAAACGAGAGCTCTCGGCTGCCCACCCCTCGTTATGCCCCTCGCAGCCCGGGGCTGGCCTGTGCCACGGCCCGGGGGACCCCGGGGGCTGCTGCTGGGCACCGGCACGGAGACCTCCCTCTCCGCCCCCTGCGTGCCCTCCACGCATCCCCCTGCTCCTCTCGGCCTCCGCCCCGAGCCTGTGAGGTGCGACCCCCGGTTCTCCAGCCTGCGCTCCAGAACCCCACCGTGCGCACGACACCAGATGCCTGGCCTCTTCTCCCTTTGTTTTTCTGGAAATTGTGCTGAACGAGGTCTCAGATGGGCTCCACATCCATAACAGGGTCTGGACACACTTCCTCTCCTGGCCATTGTCCCCTGCTGCGGCCCGAGACCCCGCATCCTGTTTGTCTCCGCAGCTACGCTCTTGGTCCAAGGCCGGGGGCGGGGGTTTCCCAGGGCCTCCCCAAGCGTGCCCAGCGTTCGTCCGCGCTGCAGAGCACTCAGACTCCACAGGATGCACCCCAATCCCCACGGCACACCCCAATCCGGTGTCTCGACTTTGCACGGTGCACCCGGACTGTGCTGATCGCACCGACCCCAGAGCATGCAGCCCCCAGCACAGGGTGCCCGATTCTGCACCGTGCACCCCCAACTCCGGAGTGCACCCCAATCCCGCAAGTGCACCCCAGAAACCCTCCAGAGGAAGCACACGAGCTTTCTAGGTCAGGGGACTTTGCAAACAAGGGTCCCTCGTGGAGGCTGGGTGTGCGGCCGGCCCACACTGCCCAGGCCGTGAGTCCCTCTGGGAGAGCCTGTCACTCCCGGGGTCTCGCTGCCCCCCTTGCAGAAGGTGGAGTCCCAAGTGGAGGTCTCTAAGTGCCCTCCCCCCACCCACACACGCCTCAACGGCTCTGGTGCCTAACACGGCTGCGGTAATAAATCCCATCACACTTGCCAAGAAGATGCTAGACGTGTGGGTTAGAGCCCTCCTGGTGTGAGTGTTACCGCCACGCACTGGATGCAGAGGCAGCTCCCGCCCAGGGTCGCGGGGCCCGCAGGCAGTGGCGCCAGCCGGGGTCTCAGGTCCACCCAGCACCGGGGCGGATGCCCTGACTCCCAGGAACCCGGAGAGCAAGTCCGGTCCGAGGCCGGCATTTTGCAAGTCATCAGACCCCATGCTTCGAGCACCACAGTCTGATTTTAATTCTCGGACGGCAATTCTGCTCCTTTTCACATCACAGGGACCGGCCGATGTCTCGCTGAATCGTAAGGTGCCGGGGGAGGGGGGGGGGCACGTCTGGAAGCTGCCCAGCTGTCCACAGACTCGAGTGTCCGTAGAGCTTTTCCGAGCACCTGCCTCTGGGGCCCGCCTTTCCCCTCCTCCAGGAAGCCCGCGTGCAGCTATGAGGGTGCTGGATGGAAAGCAAACCAAACCTTGAGGGCGGCGCTTTCCCCGACAGAGGGGTGAGCACGTTTGGGAAGCGGGATGGCTCGCGTCCCGCATTTTGCCGCTCGGGACGAAGAGACACGTTTTCTAGCCAGTGTGGAAGCCGTGGGCACGACTCCCCGCACCCGGGAGAGCACGCGCGTCCGCGGAAGCCCGGGGCCTGACACACCACAGCCCACGCTCAGGGTGGGAGGCTGGCCTGGCCTGTGTCCTCTGTGCGGCCTCGGGGAGTCACGCAGGAGGACACGGAGGCTCAGAGAGGGGACGGGGGGGGAAGGAGCCGCACGGGCAGGGCCTCCCCGAGGGGTCATGTGGACGGTTATGCTGAAGCACAGGGAGCCTGGCACTCTACGTCCCTTGACCACACGCTGTCACTCGGTCCCTGTCTCCCCAGTGTCCTTTGCAGGGAAGACAGTCTAAGGCTTCCTTCCAGATGGAGGCTGTCCCAGGTGGCCCTGGGAAGTACCCAAACCGGTTATGTGTCCTTCCCTTGGGAAAGTCTGCACCACCCAGGGGAGCAGCTGCACCCGCAAGCCCCCAGCCCAGCCCAGCCCAGCCCAGCCCAGCCCAGCGGCCGTAACTCCCAGGATGCTCTCCCAGGTTTCCTGGCGGCCCCCCTCCCGCCCTAAATCCGCCTGACTCTACCCTGGACTCCACCTTGCGATACAGGCAGAGATTTCTTTCCTCCGAGCCCTTGGGCAGCACCTGCCGAACCCGGGGCGCTGACTCACCCCTGCTCAGCGGGGATGGAACCCCGGGCTGCGATCCAGAGCTGGGACGCAAGGGGCTGAGGGGGCCCTGCCTTTCACCCTTCACTGATTTCTTACTGTTCAGCTCTTGGGGCGGATAGCAACAGCTGTGGTCAAGTGAAGGTAAAAGGCGATTCTGAATTTCGTCATGTCCTCCTAAGGTATTTCCAGTTCTCTGGGACTGCGACCCAGGCCTCCCCCGGCCCAGCTGGGCTCCCCAGGACACCCTCCCTTGCCCGTGGCCCAGCGTCTTGCCAGATCCCCTACTCGATGTTGAGATAGCTCTGCTCTCTGGGGTTCGACGCTACCCGCCCCCCACTCCCATCAACGATCTTGGCCCTCCCATCACCGCTCTGCCTTCCAGGCTCCCGGCCATCAGGTCCCACAGGCAAACTGGGGAGACAGACCTGGAAAGAGAGTGGGACAAAGTACCACGGTCCTTACAGGGGCAAAGGGAAGCCTGGGACGGAAAGGAGAGGAGGAGAGAATCAAGGAAGACTTCTTGGAAGTGGAGGCCTCTGGGCTGAGTCTTTCAAGACGAGGCCAAGAGGGGGTGTTGCAGAGGTCTTCCCGGGGCCAGGGCCAGACAGAAGAGCCCTTAAACCCAGCCTCCACCTAGACAACCCTACTCCAGACACGTAGCTCTGCGGCGTTATGGAAGCTGGAGAGGCCAGGTCATGCTCTTGCCCCCAGGGTTAACCCACAGCCGGTCAGAGTGGTGAATCTCAGGAATGCAGAGGCCCCCAGGGGCGGTAGGGTAGGGTGCGCGACTTCTCCCTACTCCCTGGGCTCCGGGTCTCTCCAGCCGCCCTGGGTGGTAGAAAACAAGGCCCGCTGAGGCCACACAGGCAGTTCTAGAGCGGAGGCGACGATGCGTTCTCATCAGGCGGGTCCAGGCCAGGGGAGCGTGAAACAGAGGAAATGGTCCACAGCAGGTGCACCTTGTGCAGGTGAGACCTTGTATACAAAACAGGGGTTGGATCCGGCCCTCAGAGCGGGCCCTGCTCTGGAGAATGGGTGGGGTGGGCACACGTAGAAAAGCATCTCAGGATCCGCCCCCCCTCCCCGCCTCCCCCCCCCGCCCCGAGGCAGGAAGGAGCCAGCCCACAGGCGTTCCCTGCCGCCCTGGGATTGGGATGTACAAAGGTTCAAGCGGAGCGGGGTGGGGGCCAGTCCTGGCGCCGGGGACGGGGGACAGGCTTGGAGCTGGCACAGGGGAGAGTACATGAAGCTGCGTCCTGCCCCCTCCAACCCCTGGTCGTGGCTGTACCTGCAAACACGGTTAAATTGTCAAGTATTAGCGAGAACCAGTGCTTCGCGTGTAGGAGAGGAGCGCCAAATAAACCCAGGTGACTGCGGAAAGAAACCGAGACTCAGGAAGAGAATGCCCCTCAGCCAAGGTCGCGGGAAAGAGGGTCCCCAGAGTTCCCGTGGTCCACGCTAAGAACACCCCGTCGTCTTTCCCGGTCTCTGGCTCCCCACCCGTGTGATGCAGATGTGACCCGGCCTAATGCAATTTTCCAGACAGGCAAACAGACGGGGCAGCACGCACCCTCCGGGGCCCATGTCCCCGAGCCCCACCTGGGTCTAGGAACCCGGAAGGTCGGGCTGGACAGGCCCGTCGGCACGCCCGGGTCTGAGGACAGATGCATCGGGGATGGAAACAGACTCCGCGGGCCTGGAGCCTGGCACCCAGCTGCCACCGGCCACACAGAAAGGGCCAGAACGGGGCCGTGCTCAGCAAGGCGCCGCCTGTGTTTGTTATTTTTGGCCTCAGCGGCTGAAAATGCCCCAATCAAAGATGAGCAAAGCTCGAGTCGGTGAGATTTCAGGAACTGCTCTTTGCAAAACAAGGATATTGGGACCAAACAGGCCTGTGATGACTGACGGCCACCCCGGGCCGGGTCACAGGCTGCAGGAAGCTGTCAGCAGTTCCCGAGCCTCGGCCGGGACTGATGACGCTCCCTGCCTCCTCCCCCCCCCTCCCTCCCCCGGTCATGACCATCCGGCCTTCATGCCAGGGACTCGCTGACTCGGCCGGGCAGGGCGGCCCGAGAGCTGGCCGGGCGCTCCTCCAGACCATCCTCCTGCATCTGGAGCGGCCAGGGAGGCCAGGTGCTTCCAGAAACGGAGACTTAAGTGGGGCGCCCCTCCTTGCACCCCAAATAATACGCCTCGGGTCCTCAGAGCAAGCCGGTTAGAAGGCATAGAGACTATCTTCGCTGCCCGCCTAGGGAGCCTGTGCCTCACGCCTGCAGGGGCGCCACGGTGCCCGCCAGCTCTCAGTAGCCCCCTCCTCGACGAGGGATGGGGTCCCAAGGGGCCACAC
Organism: Panthera onca; assembly: GCF_046562875.1. Taxonomy (NCBI): domain Eukaryota; kingdom Metazoa; phylum Chordata; class Mammalia; order Carnivora; family Felidae; genus Panthera; species Panthera onca. The sequence continues at coordinate 3,380,865 of NC_138342.1, forward strand.
GGCTGCGAGTGGCCAAGTCTCAGGAGCACGCCGGTTTCTCCCTTTGTGGTACAGGCGCGTCCTACCCACCGGACCGTCTGGCTGTGGGCCGTGGGGTGACCCAGGGCGGGGTGCACGGAGGCGGCGGGAGTGACGGCCCGTGTCGCCCCGGCTTACAGACGAGACCCCAGGGACACCCTGATCCCACTGAACCTCGCTCCCCAGAGCAGCAGCATTCCTGACTCTGGGTGTGGGACCCCGGCTGGAATTCTGGACATTCCCCGGAGCCCAGTCACCAGGGGGCGGATCTGGAAACTTGCTTACGCAAACATTAACCCAGCGGAGCACACACTTCCCAAAGGCCTCCCGGGCGTGAAGGTGAAGTCCTCCCAGCCCCGACCCATCTCCTTGGAAACCAGGCCCAGGTCGGGGCAGGGGGGGGGGAGGGCAGGCTTAGGCGGGAATTTCCGCAGGACTCACTCCCGAGGCCCCCTTGGCCTGTGCTGGGACACGCAGGAGGGTGGCCCTGTCAGCCCCCAGGTCGCTGAGGGCATGCGGGGGGCACGTATTGTTTGCCTACTTCCCCTCTTCCTGCTCCCTTCCCAGCAGCACCTCCTTCCCTGTTCAGCCCGGCCTCGCCCCCCCACCCCCACCCCTGCCTCAAAACCGGCCTCGTCCAGGCCACCTGCTCCTGCCACGTCCGCCTCCCTGTTTTCTCGGCCCAGCGGACCACACGCCCCCTCCGAAGGCCTCTTTCTGTACCTGCACCAGCCACACCTCTCCACCCGCACCGGTCCTGTGCGCTCGCGCAGTTGGGGACTTCTGGAGCCGTCTGTCTGTCTGTCCACACTGGCGGTTTCAGGGTGCCATCTCTGAGCCCTGGGGGCGGGGCTGGAGCACAAGGCACTCCTCTTGGGGGGACCTGGACACCTGCCCCCCACGGCCCCCGACCCGTGGCCGTCTGAGCCCCCGGCCCCGGCCCTGCATTTGCACGTCCCTCTTCCTGGTCAGCTTCTCCACCAGGCTCTGACCGCCACTCGCCAAAGCGTCCCGCAGGCCCTGCCTCCTTCCAGCCTCCCCTGAGCCGAGCGGCACAAGCCCCCCCCGCCCCAGCCCCCAGCGCCCTGAGCTCGTCCGCACTGTAACTGAGGTCTCCGTAGAGGCTGTCGCTTGGTTAACACACGAGGACCCACAACGGGGGCGCCTCAGGGGCGTCGATGGGCCCCACACGCGCTTGTGAAATGACGGGGACACAGAGCCGCTGAAGGGCGCGGTGGGCGGCCCAAGCCCCGCAGGACCCTGAGCGCCAGCCTGGGAGCACAGATCTGCCTGCCGGGCGCGCAGAAGGGGCGGATCCCTGAACGACGCCCCTCGGAGGCCCTGAGCCCTACAGACGCTGACCTTTTCCACCTGCCCATTATCCAGGGGCTCCCTTCCTTCCTGGCCTCCGGGGGGGGGGGCCAGCTGGGCGGACGAGACCCGAAGCGAGTGTGAACGGCACCGGGCGGGCCCTGGCCACAGCACTTGTGCCCTGTGACCCATGTCACAGAGACGGGGTCAGGGTCACAGCCTCCTCCGCACGGCCCGCCATGGGCTCTGAGCCCCACACCTGTGCCCTTCCCACGCGGGCCGCCCAGCCGCGAGCTCTCATGGGCCGTGTCACGGCTTCCACGACAGCCTAGCGGCCACCCCCAGGGTCCCCTCTCACTCGCTGTGGGATGTGCACCTCCTCCCCCTCCCTCTCCTGCGTGCAGAGAGGGTAGCTGTCTGCACCGGTTCCCGCGGACCCGACGCTGGCTGTGCGCAGCGTGGGGAGAGGGTCGCACAAAGCAGAGCTGTTACGGTCATCACTATACAATGAGGGCAGGGCTCGGGGGCTGCAGCACCGCCCAGCCCCGCACCTGCCGGCCCTACTCGGTGCCCGGCCCAGGGCGTCAGACAGCCCCGCCTGCAGAGCCCTACTGGTGACAGCAGCCAAGGAAACGTATGGAGACAAGACAGCACAGCCGGAGCGACCGTGACAGGGGATGCCCAGAGAGGCCGGGGCCGCCACACAGCCAGGATCCCGCCTGGGGACCGCTGGGGAGGCTGCCTGGAGGAGGCGCTCGGAGCCCAGCCTGGGCACGTGAGCTACATCCCCCAGCTTGAGCTAAACACAAAGCCTAGAGCTTCTTATGGTCCCAGAAAGTAGGAAGTGGGAGGGAGGGGGGGACAAAGGACAGACAGATGGATGGATCCCACCCTGGTGGGATGATGTCAAAGGGACGCAGGAGCCAATCAAGCGCTCCCAATGGCCAAAGCGAGAACACTAGGAGCTTCAAAATAAAGTAGAATCGGGTTGTAACGCAAGGTATAAAATAAACATCCTGCGGAGCTCCTCAGCTGGGCCTGGCCTCTCCTCTGAGTCCCCATCATCGGCCACCCCACTCACCCCATCAGGGAGGACAGGGAGCTGCCCGCACATCACCCCTCTCGGCCCTTCCCCACCGTGAGCGAGGGCTTTGCACAGGATGCTCCTCTGCCTGGAGCACAGTCTTCCCTCCCCGGCGAACTCTCATGCCTCCTTCCAAACAGGACTCGGCGATCACCGCCTCTGGGAGCCTTCCGGGATTGCTCCCGCTTGTGGGAGGGGTTGGCAGAGGAGGGGAGGGAGTGCTTTTCCTTTGCCCTGTCCACCTGGGCCTGGCCGACCCTCCCACAGCTCACCCCTCACCGCACCCCTGCAAGTCTCCCAGAGCCGGCCGAGGGCGGACAGGCACTGCGCCCTCTAACATGGTGCCCGGTGCCTGGCGGGGGCTCAGCGACGTCCTGTTCGCTGACCCGAATCCCAGGCTAACGGGCGCCTTGGGTGAGTCATTTACTTGTCAGCCTCAGGCACCCTATCCATGGGCAGGACAGGGTCTGGGACGGGGGCATGGATGTCCCATAATTACGGGAGAGAGCCCGGTGACGCGGGGCCACTCTCAGGGCCCAAGAGCCGGGCACCTGCAGACACAGCCTCTTTTTTTATCTAATTGTATCTAAAACAGTTCAGATTTAGAGAAACGTCGCCCTGAAAGCACGCAGCTCCCACACACCCACACCCGGCGTCCCCTGCGGTTAACGCGTCCCATGCCTGTGGCACGCCTGTCACCCTTGGTGAACGAGTCACACACTGACTCGTCATTATTCACCAAAGTCCACACTTGGTTCAATTGCCTCCGTTTTCCCCTGATGTCCTTCCAGTCCTCAGAGCCACCGAGGGCACCACCATATTCGAGTGTCCCTGCTTTTCATGACCTTACTTTTGGGAAGGACTGGCCACAACCATGTTTGGGGAATGTCCTTCCGTCGCGATTGGTCTGGTGTTTCCCCATTTAAAAAAATTTTTTTTTAAATTTATTTTTGAGAGAGAGAGAGAGAGCAGGGGAGGGGCAGAGAGAGAAGGAGACACAGAATCGGAAGCAAGCTCCAGGCTCCGAGCCGTCAGCACAGAGCCTGACGCGGGGCTTGAACCCACGAACCGTGAGATCGCGACCTGAGCCGAAGTCGGATGCTTAACCGACAGAGCCACCCAGGCAGCCCGAAAAAAAATTTTTTTTAATGTTTATTTATTTTTGAGAGAGAGAGAGACAGAGACAGAGTGTGAGCGGGGGGGGGGAGCAGAGAGAGAGGGAGACACAGAATCTAAAGCAGGCTTCAGACTCTGAGCTGTCCGCACAGAGCCCGACGCGGGGCTCGAACTCACGGACCGCGAGATCATGCCCTGAGCCGAAATCGAGAGTTGGATGCTTAACCAGCTGAGCCACCCAGGCGCCCCTTCTCATTTCCAACAACCAAACCTGCTGCTGACCTGTCGCTAAGTCGGGCCAGGCGGCCTGGGCCCCGCTGCCAGCGGCTGTTTTTAGCTGAAGCGCACCTGAGAAGCTGGTCCTCTCAATGCGGGCCCTACACCGCGCCAGAGGAGAGACCGAGCACCCCGCAGAAGAGCAGTGGGACCGGGTCCTGTCTGTTAAGACAGAGCAAATGACGCTCAAGCTCCCCAGCCAGGCGTGCAAAACGATCCCAAGGGACTCGGTCACCTCCCGGTTCAGCGAGACCGGGCCTCGGGACCGGTGTGAGGGCGGGCGAGCCACCAACAAAACCGCGGCCCTGAGCGGCAGCCCCGCCTCCGGAATTCCCCCCCGGGCACACGGCCACCCACCAAGGAGATGGCGGGGCTGCCAGGGCGTCCAGGCTCCTTACAACAGCTGCACCTGGGGAATAGCCCGGGCGTGGGACTGACGTCGCTCCAGCCAGCACCCAGCGGCCAGCAGCACAGAACGGGAAGCTCCCCGCGGCCGACCGGGAAAGGTCCCCGAGACCCAGCGACGGGGGAGACTGAGGTGCGGGGATATGTGCGTCATGCTGCGTCTTGGGCTCTAAAGGGGGTCGGAACGCGTCTGCGTTTGCTGGCGTTTGTGGAGGGAAACCGTGAGGGGAAGAAAGGAGCAGGGGGGTTGAGTAGGTGAAGCACGGGCATTTTGCCGGGCGGTGAACCTCGTCACCGGGTGCCGTGACACCTTGTGCACACCACGTGTGCGGATAAGGACGCGGTAGGAGGTCGGGGCCGCCGGGACGGGCGCAGGGGGTGGAGCAGGGGTCCCTGTCACCGAGGCGTGAGCCACCCTCACTGAAGGTGGCAGCGGGTGGGCCAGACCGAAGCCAAAAGGAGCCACACGTTCTCACCGGGCCCCAGCCGGTATCGCCGCTCAGCACGGGGCAGGGGTGACACATTCTCAGACTTCTGCACAGGTGCCGAGCCGCTGGAATTTGAACAATTAAGTACATGGACGGTGGATGGTGAAAGCCAGGTTTGTCACTGTTGGAGTAGGGTTACAGAAAATCAAGGAGAGGGGTTGGAAGAATCCATACGGCGATGGGTGACGGGCGGGGACATCAGGTCTCAGTTGACACAGACACATTCCGCATACGGAAGTGCTCACATCGGTGTGTGTGCAAAGTACTTAGACCCGCGTACGGAGACGGGTTAGACGCACACGTGCTGCCTTGCAGATCTGTGTGAAAAAGAGAAGACCTAGGTAGCCGCAAGCACGCCCAGAGTGCGGGCAGATCTTGGGTCCTAAGACCATCCTCCAACAGAGGGACTCAGGACCCTTGGAGAAACGGCCGGCTCTAGGACCAGGCCAGCAAAGGGCCAGGGTGGGGCCTGGCTTGTGGTGCCACAGAGGAAGGAAGCGAATGAGCGGCTGAGCGAATGGATGAAATGCCACCAGGACGGGGTGAGTCGAGGGGACACAGGAGCCCACTGAGAGAGCTCCCAATGGCCAAAGCTAGAAAGCTTTGAGCAAGAAAATTAATTAGTATCAGATTAGAACCCAAACTGTAAGATATCCATGAGTCTATCCAGGATGAATCCATGAGCAAATACATAAAGGAGGGAGAAGGGACAGATCTCTCCCCTGCAGAAGAACCTCCAGGGATTTACGTGGAGACACGACCCCCGAAGAGGGGGGCCCCCTCCCCAGTCCTCAGGTGGGCACTGAGCGCCGTGACCTCCCCGCTAAGAGTGCAGTGCGGGACGGCAGGGAGGGGGCCGGGCGGTGGGGAAGCCCGGCAAACCCGGCCACGGCCGGGGGGTCAAGGTCAGCATCCCAGTGACGGCGGGTGCCCTTGACGGGACGTGAGGAGAGGGCACTCCACCACCCCGGTCTTCCTCCCGGGGACCCGCGATCCCCGTGTAAGCACGGGAGACGACCAGACGAGTCCCGGCCGAGGGACCTCGCACACAACCCCTGGCCGGGACTCCTCGCAGAAATCGTCACAACATGGCAAGTCTGAGGAACCGTCCCAGCCCCGAGGAGCCGGGAGCCGGGCGGACAAAGTGTCACGTGATGTCCTGGGCGGGCTTCTGGGCAGGGAGGGGACACTAAGGGGAAATCTAAGGGCATCCGAGCCAAGGATAGACTTTACTTAAGAATAAAGTCTGGTGGCTCAGTCAGTTAAGTGTCCAACTTCAGCTCAGGTCATGATCTCACAGTTTGTGGGTTCGAGCCCCGCGTCGGGCTCTGTGTTGACAGCTCAGAGCCTGGAGACCTGCTTTGGAGTCTGTGTCTCCCTCTCTCTCTGCCTCTCCCCTGCTCTCTCTCAAAAAAAAATTTGTTTATTAAAAAAAAAGAACAATGGACCCATACTTGTGCACCAGCTGAGGCAAACGCACCCTTCTAATGTAAGATGTCAACGGTCAAGGAGACTGGGTGGGAGGGTATGAGAACTCTGTGCTAGCTTGGCAGTGGTTCTGTAAATCTAAAACTGTTCTGAAAGGTGAAAAAGGTGGAACACCAGGATGCGGGTGGAGAGGGAACCATTAAGACCCACACACTGAGGGTACAGCCGGGCCTGCAGCCGACTGCCCGGGGCGAAGTCCCAGGTCCACTTGCTGTGGCCCTGGGCCAGCCCAGGAGCCTCCCAGCGCCGCACCTGCACCTCCCTCAGCGGGGCTCAAGGACACCGAGGCAGGCCTTGGGCGGCCCATCCTGGCCCAGCCGCTACCCTCCAGGGGTCTCGGCCACGTTGCGGCACCCAGGGCCTCGGGCCTCTCCGTGTGAATCAAGGAGGAGGAACCCTCACGGTCCGTCCGGAGAACCCTGCAGCCACTGGGGAGGGGGACGGTCACAAGGGTCCTTGTGCCTGTGCAGAAACTGAGGCTCAGAGCAGAGCAGCACCTGGGGCCACGGAGGGGCCCCTCACCCCGGTCAGCCTGTGCCAAGTCCACAGCGGGGGTCGCAGGACTGTGGGAGCAAGGCCCCTCCCTGGTCTCGTCCATATCTGGCCCCATTCCTCTCCCCATGGCCCTTCCCTGCTCCAAGCCTCTCTCAGGCCCACCTCTGAAGGAGCTGTCGTCCCTGGGGCCGGCGGGGCGACAGGGACTTTGGCCCCTGGGGGCTGAGATGGGGGCTGGAGAAAGAGGGGGGGGCAGAGAGCAGGGTGCTGAAGTCCAGGCAGGTAGGGCCGCACCAGGGCTAGGGAAAGCCAGGACCCCGGCCCCTGCCACCAGCCCAGGGCTGTGGCTCCTCTCCATGGTCATCAGCACAGACGGAGGCCGCTGACCCAGTGTGGGCCTGCACGGGGCCCCCGTGACTCTCTCACCCTACAGACAGGGACACTGAGGTACAGAGGGGCAGGGTCACTAGCTCCCAGGTGCTGGGCCAGGATCAGAACCCCTGGGCCCACTGTCTCCTGAGCCCTCCCGGGGCCCCGACCTGGGGGCAGGCACATCCCCCCCTCACAGTGGCCACCGCGACAACATCCAGCGTCACCTGCCGGCTCTCAGCTCCTTTCTCAGGCGTGGGGACACCAGGCTGGCCTTTCCTTGGCCACCTGAATCCCAGCCTGAAGCAGCACCCGCCCTGCTGCTCCCCGACCAGGCGGGATTGGAGGGCACGCCCCACGCACGCCCTCCCCTGACCCCACCTGTCCAGACAGGTGAGCCGAGCCAGGCCGCGGGCCGCCGCCGCGTAGGGGTGGCTCCTCCTGGGGCAGATCCAGCCCAGTGGCCGGGGACTTACCCTGCCAGGGGGCAGACGCTGCCAGCGAAGGAAGAGAGGGAGGGAGGCTGCCTGAGTCCCTCACCTGCGGCTGCCGCGGACACTTGCCTCCTGGTCCAGGGCCCCACAGGTCGGTGGGTCCAGCCGGGGCAGGATGCACACGCTTTAGGCCCTCAGGCTCCAATCAGGTGGCCCGACAGTCGCCCAGGTCATTGGTCACGCCCACGACTACGGCCCGCCCCTCGAGTCTCCTCCCCCTTGACCTTCCTCCTCCTTATCTGCTCGGAAGTCCCCGGTCAGCATTCCCGAGCTGGGAGGGGAGGGGTGGCCTGGGGGGAAGTGCAGGCTCCAGGCCTGGTGTGCGGGGAATTGGGGGGGAGGAACCCTCAAGGAGGAGGGAGGCCTGGCCCCTGAACGGCTGCAGGGGGCGGGGACAACCCACCGCTTAGCTGGGCTGAAGAGAGCTCGCCCCTCCAGCGGGCCCTGCTTCCTGTAGCCGGGCCTGGGGGCAGCCGGCTGGGGCACTCAGCAAACACTTATTGGACACCTACTGTGTGCCGGGCCCAGCGTGAGGTCAGCAGTGGGTCAGCGAAGGGGGGCAGGGTCTCTCGTGTGGGGTCCAGAGAAGCCCATATTTGCTCATGATGAGTCACCTGCCGTGTCCTTAAATTTGGAGTCTAGACTCCAAGGTCCGGCCCAGAAATCTGGGTTTTCAACTAGTTCCCAAGTGACCTTTGACACCCCCGTCCCCAAAGGGCACGCCTACCTTCAGATTAAGCGACAGGTGGGCGCTGACCCGCCCGGCCCCGTCCCCTCCGCAGACCCCTGACCGCGAAGGGAGGCAGACACCTGCCCTACCTCGTCAGTGCTCGTGAGGATAAGCGGCTCGCGACTGTTGGGGGCGGGCACCCCAGCTGTGCATTTTCACCAGGCATCCCGGTGACTCTCGGCCACGGGAGGTGATTCGTGCCGTCACGGGCGGAGGTGGGCAGGGAGTCACTGGCTCAGTTAGGAGTCGGGACACGCTGGGCTGTGGGGCCTGAGCACCCGTCCTCGTCACCCGTGGGGACGCGTGAACGAATGACCTAGGCAGTGTCTGAGGCGTTCTCCGCTTTGTGAGAGCGCGGGGTAGGATTCTGCACGGCCCTGCCGGCTGACAGCCGATGGCACCGGCCGGGCGGCCCCGACGCTGTCCAGTCTAGAGACCTTCCCGCAAAGCCTCACGGGCTTGTCCGTGTGTCCGGTGCTGCCGGACGGGGCTCCTTCCAGGGAGGACGGCCGGGTCCCAGAGCTGCCACCCCCGTGAGGGCCACCCACCGCCAGCTGCCCTCAGCACGTGCAGCCTAGAGACTTCTGAATTCCTCTCAAGGATCCAGGGGGTAGAGATCACATAAGGAAGCCAGAGCCCCGCTCTTCCGGAAGCTCCAAGAGCCTGGCTGCATGGGGCGGCTCTCCCACCTGGCCCACTCGGGGCCGGGGAGCTTCCCAATGCCCACGGTCACGTGGGGGCTCCACCGATTCACTAGGTGGCATCCTGCAGGGACTGAGCTGTGACCCCGCTTTCCCGGGCCTAGTGGGGGCCCGGCGGCCAAGCCCCGTGGCTCGGTCCCCAGGAACCTGTCGGGCGTCCTGGGGCCCGTGGGGATCCTCCAAGCTCTCGGACGGTGCCCAGGGGAGGATGCCAGTCACCAGCCCGGAGGGGCGTAGAGGTGGTGAGGGCCTGCAGGGGGCCAGCACCCCACTCACGCCTTTGATCTCAAAGGCTCTGAGCACCCCACCAGGCTGCCCTGGGCCTCCTGCCGGCTGGGACAATAAAGGCCGCAGGCCACACAGCAATGTGGACACAGTCTGATCCCGAAAGTCTGCAAGCAGGGGTCCTACTGTGGGACTTTCCCCTGCTGGAGTCTTGGGGTCTATGAGCTCTGCCCACCCCCTACCCCGGCCTCGCAGTTTCTCTCACGGGACCACACTGGGTCAGGGCCCCTGTACTTTTTTTTAATGCTTATTTTTATTTTGAGAGAGAGAGAGAGCAGGGGAGGGGCAGAGAGAGAGAGGGAGAGACAGACAATCCCCAAGCGGGCTCTGCATGGACAGCAAGGAGCCCGACATGCGGCTCGAACTCACGAACTGTGAGATCACGACCTGAGCCGAGATCAAGGGTCGGAACGCTTCACCGACGGAGCCCCCAGGCGCCCCAGGGGCCCTGTGTTTTTAATCCCGGCTCCATACAGATAATACACAGCCATCTCTGGGCCTCAGTTTCCCTGTTTGCAAGCTGGAAGTGTCTGTGCTGGGAGCCCTGTGGGTCAGACCACGGGGGTCACGACTCCTCCTCACCTGCGTGTGTGTGGTCCTGGCTGAGGGGCCCGTGTGGGGTGGCGCCATGCCTGTCCTTGCTCTTGGAGAGAGAATTCTGTCGGCGACACAGCGGTGTCCCACAGGCCCTCTGACCTGGTGTTGATGGGCTAAGGACGCGTGTAAGAAGCCCCAGGGCCTCCTTGGTGTGGATGAGGTGGCCGGCTGCCGTCTCGCCTCGGGCACAGGCGCCAGGGGGCCCAGAACTCCCTTGAAAACAAGTCACCTAAGCCCTAAATTTATTGTCTCCGTCCTTTAGAGACCATATTAGAAATCCTGCTTATTAACAGTAAAGCCAAGGGCACCTTCCTTTCCGCAGCCGGGGCCCTAAAGGGCTGGCCCGGCCACCTGTCCCCCGAGGGGACACGACTGGACGGGGCAGCCCTGAGGGCCCATGCGGTCACATCGGAGTGAGGGAGATGCACAGAAGCCAGGAGATCCCAGGAAATGAGCGTGTGTGTGGAGAAAGGGCCTCACGGACCTGTTTTCCTGTGGGATACACAGCGCTGAGCTCCCTGCGGCCAGCGAGACAAACAGGCCGGGAACAGGGGACCACGAGGGGGACAACCACCTGTACACTTGAAAGGGTGTTCTGCACGCCCCAAGGAGCCGGAGCGTGGTGCTTCTGATGGGGCCACAGGGCTGTCCTCCCCACACCCCTGTGCGGGGGCCGGGGACTCTCAGTGGAGGGGCGGGGGTGCTGGGTCCTGGCTGGCCCGTCACTGAGCACAGGAGGACGTCCTCCACAGCATCCTCCGGGGTGGGGCGGACCGCGGACGATTGGAGCCCCTTTTTGCTGTTGAAAATGCTCTTTAGAGGAAGCAGCAAAATCAGACTGGAGAAAACAACATTCACAACGTAACCTGAAGGTGACTATTTCCGTAATCAGGGAAAGCGACCAGCCTGATAATGAAGACCGTCTTTTGCACGCAGGTTTGTGAACGAAGGCGGATCTGAGCGGGTCTGTGAGCCTGAGAATGGCAGCAGGGACTTGAATTCGGGCTCCTGGAGCCGGCGGCCTCAGTGGCCCCAGGCTGGAGGCCCCCGACACCCTTGTGAACAAGCCCACGGATGAGCCCAGGGAGCCTGGGGGACGGCTCTCTCCGAGTGGCTTGGGACGAATCCCCCGCACAACTGGGCCTCGGTATTCCCCGTCCAGATCCAGACATCAGGCCAGCTCTCTGCGGGTCCCATGTCCCCATGTCTGTCCAAACCTAGAGGGACGGCTCCTACTCACCACTGCCCTCTAGTGGAAAACCAGAAGACGGAGCACAGAGACCATATGTTCACCGGCTCTGGGTCCCCTGTGGGCCACCCCCATGGGGAGGCCAGAGGCCCTGTGGTTATGACCGCCCCTCCTTGGTGACAGCAATGGCTCACCCAGGAAGTGGCGGGCTGGGGTTCGCCTGGTTCTCTCCCCGCCCTGGATCCCCGACTCTTATCACGCAACGGCATTACTAGCTTAACGACGGATGAGAATGCCCCGGCCTGGGCTCACATGGGTCACCCCACCTGTCTGCAAAGCCCCCCTGGGGGTCGGGCTTCTGGTCTCACCCTCTTAAGAGTGAAGGGTGGAGAGAAGACGCAGGGAGCCCGAACTCACACAGCTGGTGAGTGGGGCCCACTCACCCCACAGGCGGGACCCCACAGGCAGGACTCGGGACCAGCCACAAAGTGGGGATCACGGGGTCGTCAGCTGACTGCGTCCCGGTGACAGCCGCGTGCTAGCTCCAGCCGCTGGAGACGGGCAGCGAGCTGAGTGACGGAGAAGAGAAACAGGGCTTTCAGCTGGCAAACCCGGCCCGGGTCCCCCTGCTCCAGACATCAGTAGGACACCCTGGGCAGATGTCCCGTCCTGGCCTAAGGGACATCTGTGAAGTCAGGAACTGGCCCCGCCGGGCCATGCCAGGACTCAACGCAGCGACATCCACCCATGGAGTGGCCGCAGGTCCCTTCCCTTGGAGACCGCAAATGCCGCCCCACCTGGACAGGCGCAAGCCGTCCCCTGGCTGCACCCTCCTTGCGGGGAGGGGTGGGGGGAGACAAATGCACCTGACCCTGACAATTTAGGTTGTATTTTCTTGAGTCAGATGCTTAACCTCGCTGAGCTTCCGTTTTTATCTCAGAAATGGGATGCATGCGTGAGCCAGCTCAGAAGTGATCCCCCCTGGCGGACCTTTGGAGGGGACCACGGCCCCGGCGACAGCCTGACCGCAGCCTCACGAGAGCCCTTGAGTCACAGAGCCTGTGGGACAAACGTTTCATAAGCCAGCACAAACCACAGGGCCCACCCCCCACTCACCCGGAGGGTATGTACCTGAGGGAAGGCGCGAAAGGCGGTTCACACCATGGTGGTGGCACCGAGCACTCTTGGGGTCTGCACATCTATTGACGCTGACATTTGCTGGCTTCCGGTTGACCCTGGGGGCACACCTTCCTCGTGCCTCGGTTTCCCCGTCTGTGCAGCGGAGCCAGCAAGCTTGGGGCTGAAGGGGGCAAAGCGCAGGCGATGTCCACGGTGCGGGCGGTTGGCGGTGCTCCGAGGCCAGGTCTCGACTTGCCGGAAGGTCCGCTCCCTTCCCCCACCGCCCCGGAAAGTCAGCTCCTCATTTGGAGAAGGAAACACAGGACCGCCGCAGGTCTGTTTGCACCTTGGTAAGCAAATGACAAATGGGACCTGATTTTCTGGAAAGACGAGGGAGAGTCTCATAAATGCTCTGGTGGCCCTCTTGGTCCTCGAGATCCACTAAGAAGCGCCTGTGATTACAAATCCCTTGATCTCGGTGGTGTTCCTGGCTCCGTTGATGGAGGCCCGTGTGACCGCAGGCAGGGTGCTCACCTTCTCTGAGCCTGGGTGTCCCCAGTTGTGACTCGAATTGCCCATGGACCAGCAGACATGCGGTCATGCCTGAGTTCTCTCCTCCCCACTCCCACCTGCCCCCGAGAGTCCACCTGGGAAACCTCAGGTCCCCTCAACTGCCTTTTCATCGGAGTCCCAGAGTTTTTTGGGTTTTTTTTTTTTAATGTTTTATTTATTTTTGAGAGAGAGAGTGTATGAGCAGGGGAGAGGCAGAGAGGGAGGGGGACGGAGGATCGGAGGCAGGCTCTAGGCTCTGAGCTGTCAGATGTGGGGCTTGACATCGGAGCCCGATGTGGGGCTTGAACTCATGAACCACGAGATCAGGACCCAAGCGGAAGTCGGACGGATGCTCAACTGACTTAGCCACCCAGGCCAAGACTTTTGAAATCAATCAATCAATCAATCAATCAATTATATGAAACCTTCAGGTGCTGCTCATCAGGGCAGGTCCTGACTGATAGCTTAACCCCCTAGAGATTTCCCTTCTTCTGTCTTATTTCTCCTCAACCACATTGTCATCATCCCCATTTTATGGACGAGTAAACTGAGGTTCTGAAGGGTCAGGAGGCTCGCCTGGGTCACACAGTACAGCTGGGACCCTGCTGGGGCTGAGCCCGGGTCTCCAGCACTCCCGAGTGCTGCATCTTCCAAGGATCCAGGAAGGCCAGCACAGCAAGGCCACGGGTGAGGTGGGGGCCCAGGAGACCCCGAGGAAAGCACAGGGGAGGACAGGTTCCCTGGGGCATGCCGGGCGCTTTCCCTCGCTCTGGCCCAAATGCCTGGGCTGTCTTTGCCAGGCCACCCGGGACCTCCGCTCTCTGCCTTAACCTCCAAGGGGCAGGCATGGTGGCCTCGGTTCTGGGCAGCTGCGGGCCGTTCTGTCCAGCAGGCGAGCTGTGCAGCAGAAGATCCTGGTCAATAAGCCACCGGGAGTGACTTCTCCGGAAGGACAGGCCCAAGCAGGCAGGCACTTCCCGCTCTCTGCGGCCCTCACGCAGTGAAAGGGCAGGGCCGGCTGTGGCCGACATTCCAGACCCCAGACTGGCCCCGTGCACCTGTTACGTGCCAGGCCCTGCAGGGCACCGGGGTGGGCCTGGGTCTCCGGTCCCTGAGCTGCCACCTCCAGAGATGTGACCCTGGGAAGGCCTCTCTCCCGATCAGCCTCAGCTTGCTCAGCTGGGCACAGAGATCATCGCACAGAGTCAGGCGAGGAATGTGAATAAAGTATGTGTGTCCAGCACTGGGAGGGCCCCTGTTTGCTGTTGTTTTTATTATTTTTACCAGTTTTCATGCGCAAAAGTGTACTTTGCTTGGGTGCACAGTTATGTGAATTTTAATGCTCACGCACTCACCCCACGGAATTCGAAACAATTCTGTCACCTCTCCAAACCAAGCCCTTTAACGATGAACTCAATGCCTTTGCCAGGAGGCGGCCAGCTGGTGGCTCGGCCTGGACGCCCGCTGGCTCTGCGTGGCCTGCGGGTCCGAAGCCTGTGCAGCCGTGTTTGGATCCGCCCCCGGGTGCTCGATGAGGATCCTCCTTCAACAGACGGTAGCTGGGATCCTTCAAGTCCCTTCTCGGCCAGGCCCGTCTCAGAGGCGTGTCGCCAAGAGAGAGAGAGCCCTGCTAAGTCAGTCAAGTTCCCCGTCCTCCTGGCCCCCGGGGGACTTCTGTCCCCCGCCTGCCTCCGCAAGGAGGCTGTCAGGTGGCTCTACCCAGAACCAGAAGCAGAACCAGAACGTGAACCCCCCGTCCCGGCGTTTGCTCTCAGTAACTTCCCACCGCTGGAACGAGACTGGTGCTGCGCAGAGGCCTCTCTCCTCTGTCTCTCTCACTCTCTCTGTCCCTCTGTCTCTCTGTGTATCTGTCTCTCTCACTCTGTCTCTCTTGGTCTCTCTCTCACTGGCCGAACGCAGGAAAGCAGGTGGCTTGCTGTTTAGAACGCGGGTCTGGCTACTCGTTACTTGCAAGAATCCCCGAGCAACCCCCCCCCCCCCCCCATTTCTCCTTCACAACAGCCTGCGAAGGGCCTGGAGAAAGGAGGCAACAATAATCAAGGTGCAGGTTTCAAAAGTGGATTTCAGGAGGGTGCTCTCCTCCCCCCGCCCCTGTCCCCACAGACACCACACCCCCTCGGCCGGCCTTGGGAGGGGGGCCCGGACTCCCCTATCACTGGCCGCTACTCACCGCTGTCCCGGGGCACAGAAGAACCGCGAGACCCCCGTGATCCTGTGCATGGCAGACGTGCCCTCCGGCCCCCACCAGGCAGGGGCCTCCCCGGCTCCTCGGGCTGAGGGCTGATCACGACCCCCGGTACAGTCACTCTTTGCCTTGTGGTCCGTTGGGACGAGGTCCTCGCTAGCAAGTTTCAACTTCAATAGAGCCTTTGCTCTGTCCCCTGGTGGAATCATCGCCATCCCCTCCGACCACCCTGGGCCAGGACCGCTGACCTCACGGAGCCGGAGACCACAGAGCGGGCAGCACAAAGTCTGCCACCCGGCCCCTGAGAATGACTCGCAGGGGCCGATCTCGCTCCCACCCTTGCTTTCCGGCCCCACGCACGGCCTGTCTGCTCGGTGCACACCCCACACCCTGGAAAACAGGAAACACAGCGGAAGGTGGGGCGCTGAGCCTCGGGTGGGCCGTCCCGTCAGCTGGCCGCTTCCCAGAGAGTGGGTCCCACGGTCTGGGGTTCCACGTCACACCTTCCATGCTGCAAAACGGGGGCCTTGGTCTGAGTGCTTCCTCGGCGGTCTGTACGGACAACGTTGTCGATTGTCCGTAAGTTGAACACTGACCCCGGTCTGTATGGTTTTCTGTCTGCCCTGTTGGGTGGAGGATTGGGGACCCAGGGAGCACCTGCAGGGGCACACATCTCCTTTCATCTCTCAGCTCACCTCTAAGGGGTTTCCCTGACATACAGTGGATGATAGCCTTTTCTCCCTGCGTCTTGCCTGGAGTAGAGTTGAAAGATGTCACCTTTCTCTCTGGCTCTGACGAGGGGTCAGGTAAGCCAGACGCTCTCGGGGATTCCCCAAGCATGCCAGCCAGACCGGGGTGGGGGGTGGGCAGGTGAGAGGTGAGGGCCCCCAGGACGATTCTGCCGCTTAAGCCGGGACCAATCCAAACCCTGTGCCATCTGGAGGGAGACCCTATCACCGTTCTAAACGTGTTTATTTCAGTGAGTCACAAACACTGTTGATTTAGGGGCTTGGGGGTATTATAAACAACAACATACTCAAATCCAAGTGCTTAAACAAAAAGGTCTTCCTTGGCTCTTGGATCTGGAAGTCCGGAGGTAGCTGGGCCTCGGGATTGGCTGGATCCAGGGGCTCTGGCCCCACTTTGTCACAATTTCCTCTGGCTGGCCCCCCGAGTGGGGACAAAATTGCAACAGCTGTCACTGGGGTACATGCGCCACCACAACATCCAGACTAGGACGGAGGGAGTCTTCCCGAGCTCTGTCCTCAGGCTGAGGACGTCTTTTCCATCATTCCTCAGCAAGCCACTGCTCACATGCCATTGGTCTGAACTGGGTCACGTGCCATTCCTGGAGAAAGTCCTGTGTCCAGGGAACGCTGGGTGCTGACTGGCGTAGCTGATCTTTGTCAACCTTAGACCCATCGGAACCTTCTGAGTGGGGGCCTGCTGCTGGGAAGTCCGTGGGCTGTGTGGAGGAGGAGTGGTGGCCTCTGAACAGGAACCTGGGCACTGTGAGAAAGCAAGAGCAAGGGAAGGGGGAAGTTAGATAAACAGCAGTCAGGACACGGAGGCGAAGGAGCTCCTGACGGGCTGTCCACGGTCTCCACGCTCACATACTTAATTAGATCATGATCACAAACTGTACAGCCTCTGACCCTGAGACCCCAGCTATCGGGAAGGGTGGGGTATGGTTAAAGGCCTGTGGGAAACTGTCCCTTCCCTTCTGTCCCTTGGTGTTGGCTGAAAGTGCCAGGGTGGTCTTTGCTGGGGGCATTGTCTGTCCACCTCTGTGGGCTGGCATAAAAGCTGGGATGGCTGGGACTCAGGACTCCTTGATGCTGTGCCCTCAATTAGAGGAATCCACTGCCAGGGGCCAGTGAACAGAGACTGATGGGCCTTGAAACAATAAAGCTTCCCCGCCACCCCCCACCGCCGCCTCCCCAACAGTATCCTGGAAAGTGGACGGTAGTGTGAAAATTAGTAAAGGAAATGTGGTTTACAATGGAGTCCGGTGGCCAGCAGGGGGAGCTCTCAGCCCTACTCCCTCCCCGTCAATTGCAGACCCAACGGAAAGAGAAGAACCTTGCAGGCGGATTCCACTGTGGCCAGTATTTTACTAACCCAGCAGGGAGAAGGAAGGTTTCCTTCTCCCCCAGCAACAGTTCCAGCCAATGAGAGAATGCCACAGTCCAGCCAATAAGAGACTGCCACAGCCCAGCCAGTAAGGGACTAGCACAGTCCAGCCAATCAGAGACTGCCACAGCCCAGCCAGTAAGAGACTGCCACAGCCCAGCCAATGAGAGACTGCCACAGCCCGGCCAATGAGAGACTGCCACAGCCCGGCCAATGAGAAGCCACTACACTTCCAACTCCCAGTTTCATCCAATAGACTTTCAGTTTACAATAGTGCCCCCCCCCCCCCCCCCCCCCACTACTATAAAAGAGCCATCACGGTTCTAAGGATTCACCTGTGGTTTTAGTCTGGCCGCTTGATGCGGGTTTGCGATTCTCTGCTGTGCTCCAAAGAAACTCATTTTGCTGATAAGTTAACTAGTAGTTTTATTTTTTAAGGTGATCAGTAGCCAGTCTTTTCCGTGAAATTATGTGCCACTTTCCTGTTAAGAAAAATCGGCCTCTTCATGAACACAGCCAAGTTCCTTCTGGGAAACACTTGCTCCTCACCTGCCCTGTGCCAGGCCCTCTGTGCCCTGGATGCTCAGTCAGCACCCAGGCCTCTGGCCAGCTCCCCACGGGGACAGGAAGGAAGGGACGGTTTGGTCTGCTGCCGGGTGGGGTGTGGGCGAGGCCAGGCTCCTCGCCCACGGGACCTAGAAGAACAGGACAGCCACACCTCTTCTCTGCAGATGTTTTTAGTCATGTAGACACAGGACGGCATGTAACTGGCCCGTCCCTCTCTCTGCTGGGGCTCAGGTGGGACTGCCCTCGGCTGGTGTCCCCACCCGGGGCAGGGGTCAGTGGAAGACCTCAGCCCCAAGTTCCTGCTATTCTCTACCTCATTTCCCTTCACCCCACTTTCTTAATCACTGTTTTCAAATCTTTGTGAGACACTCCAAGGACTCTCCAGAATGAGTTAGGGCCCCAGGAACTGGAGTTAAAACATCGAATGAAACACAGTCCCCTGCCTGGGCTGTCCCTCCAGCCCATTCCTTTAGCTGTCCTTCCTGGTCCTTCAGATCCCAGCTTTTCTCTGAGGATCTCACAGCATCCAAAGCTCACCATCTCGTGCAGGACACAAGGACGCTCATCAACGGTTTCATGTGACCAGACCTGTAATAAGAGGAGTGAAACCCAGAGGAGTGCCCAGCTCAGCTCAGGGGTCAGGGAGAACCTCCTAGAGGAGGTGGTGTCTACACCAGTTCTTACGGATCGGTAGGGCCAGGAAGAGGAGGAGAGGAAGGCCTTTCAGTGGAGCCGTGGGACCCAGGTCCAGAGGTGGGAGGTCCAGAGGTGGTGGGATGGGAACAGGGCTGGGGGGTGAAGTGGGTGAGGAGTGCAGCCCTTGGGGAGCTGTGACCCACTGAGGCCCGAGGCAAAGGGATGGAAGGATGGACGGATGGGTGGGTGGGTGGATGGGTGATGGATGGAAGGAAGGAAGAAAGAATGCATGGACAGATGGATGATGGGTGGGTAGATAGGTAAGTAGGCAGGGGGTAGATATGGGTCTCTTTTAAGGAATCGGCGCATGGGATTCTGGGGCCTGGCAAGAACAAGATCCCGAGGGCAGGCTGACGCTCGGGCAGGAGTCGACCCTGCAGTCTTGAGGTGCAATTTCTTCTCCGGGAAATCTCAGTTTTGCTCTCAGTTTTGCTCTTACGGCCTTGAAAGGATTAGATGAGGTCCCACCCACGTTATGGAGGGCAATTTGCTTCCCTGGAGGTCAAATGATAACAGATGTTAACCACACCTGCAAAATAACCTTCGCGGCCACGTCCAGAGGAGTGAGTATTTGGCTGATTGGCCGGGAACCACAGCCTGGCTGAGTTGGCCCGTGAAACTGACCATCACAGAAGGGGCTTCCTCCCCACGAGGGTGGGTGTGCATTTGCCCAGGGAGGGGGGCCCTGAGACCCTCCAGGGAGGGAGAACCCAGTGATGGACACCGGGAGGGGTGAGAGCAGGAAACGATGGAGTGTTCTGGAAAGGTGGTTGGTGTGGGACCTGCAGAGACAGCAGATCAGCTCCCAGGGGGAGCTGTGTCCACAGGATGGAGCCCCGAGGGGGTCCTCGGTGTGTGGCCGGGCGCGGCTGGGCGGGGACTGGAGGTGGTTTTGAGTGAACGGGAGGGGACGTGGTGCAGACAGCGAGTGTAGACGCTTCTCCCAGAAACATGACCAAGATGATCATGGGGTGACGGGCAAGCTTGGTCCGGAGGGCACTATTTTGCTTTTGTTTTTAATATGAAAACGCCAGAACCTGCATCTTTTAGCATTGCCCCAGACAGTGGCGTTTGGCATTGTCCTCAAACCCCTCAGTCCTGCGTCTGCTCCCAGTGGCTTGGTTGGAGCCCCCCAAAATTCTAGTGGAGAGTGCCCTGTGCTGGCCGTCGGAAGGACGCTCATCGGGCCTCAGCCAGGCCTGTCCTCGCTGGTGACTTCTGCACATCGCTTAGTCTTGGTGACCTAAGGCCCCTCGTGCGTCAAACCACGCGGTGCTCACCGTCTGGGCCGGAAAGGGCGCTGGAGCGAGAGGTGGTGAGGACAAAGCCCTTGGCAATCCTGCAGGAGGCGAGGGGGTGAAGGTCCTCCCCAAAGCCCACCCCTTGCTCACGCTGGCAGCTGGGGAGGACGGTCCTCGCCTGGGCCCTCTCCCTCTCCCAGGAGGCGGGACTGTTCCTGCGCACAAAGCCACAGGACGTGGTGCAGTCCCTCTGCACATTCCAGTTACTCCCGGGGGGCCCGGACCGGCTCTTGCCTCACCTCCCCGGCTTCCAGCACCGCAAGGTGCTGGGTGAATGTGTCTCCCTGCCTCTGAGCTGCTCTCACATGCTCCCCACTGCCCCCGTCCGCTTCTGCCGCAGAGGCACACGATTTCATCAGGCGAAAGGCTATTTGATCGGCAGCCCAAACGCCACGTCTTGCGCGGAGTCATTTCCAGGACGAGGCCCGTATCTCCGACTTCATTCCATCACCGTGACCAGCCGGCTCCGTGACGGCAAAACGTTGCCGGGTCTGCCGAACCCGGAGGTGGCGAGGGTGGAAGGACTGGTGGCTGCAGTCGGGCAGTGCACCCGTGACCGCCCCCCCCCCCCCCCAGCACACTCCTCCTTCCCACCTTCCCCGGGGAACTCAGGTGAGCCGTAGGCGTGGGACGGTGAGGTTGGGCTCGAGTCAGCCGGACACTCGAGGTGTGTGATGTCCGTTTGCGAGAGCAAGGCTCTTGCAAGACACGAGTCACACGTTATTTTAATTTTATTTTTTACATTTTATTTATTTTTAATAGAAAGAGAGACAGAGCACAAGTCGGGGAGGGGCAGAGAGAGACGGAGACACAGAATCCGAAGCGGGCGCCAGGCTCCGAGCTGTCGGCACAGAGCCCGACATGGGGCTCGAACTCACAGACAGCGAGATCATGACCTGAGCTGAAGCCGGACGCTCAACCGGTTGAGCCACCCCGGCGCCCCAGTCACGTGTTGCTTTTACCCTTGGCTTCATATGGCATGGTTTTAGACTATTGAGTGCCTGGAAAGATCCCACAAATGAAAACATATTTCATTTGTTCCCCCGCTTGGCTGTGAAGTAAATCAATTGCTGGGCTGTATTTGGAGGTGAAGGAAGGACAGAGAAACCCACAGCTGCAGCCAGACTGTGCCCGGAGGGGCCCTGGGGTCATTGAGGGCTACCAGATGCTGTCTATTTCCGCTGGCCACCGTGTGACTTTGACTGGGGGCTTCTGGCACAGTTGGGTTTTCAGGGCGACACCTTTCTAGACCAGGCCCCGGGGGATCCCAGCCACTCTGTGCTGCTCTCTGTAGAAGCAACTTGTGGGAAGCCTGAGCAGACCCAGGACAAGGTCAGGAACACTGGGAGGGGGGCTCAGGGGAGTATGACCTCTTTCCTTTTGGAAAGAGCTGAGCAAGGGGTGGCAAAGGGGACCACGGCCGGGAGCGTGTTGAAACCACGGTTTAGTGGCTACTCTCCCCTGCGTTGGAGACCCCAGGGTGCTCTGCGGACCCTGAGATGCTCTGGAGACCCCAGCACGTGCCAGAGACCCCAAGATGACCAAGTCTTGCCTGGCAAGCTTGGCGTCTGGCTGGGGAGCCAGACAGGAGCCAAATGGCAAGACTGGGGAGTGATGTGGCAGTGACAGGCAATGCCGCAGGGAGCAGAGGTGGCCCCTGGCTTAGTCAGGGGGGTTTCTCCAAGGAGAAAGTCTCCATCGAAATCCAGAAGGTGAGCCTGAGTTATCCAGGTGAGGGTGGGAGCATTTGCAGCAGCCCAGGGAGCAGCGGGCCTGGCATAGTTTGGGGCCCAGAAAGGCCTGCTCCACATCCTTGGCCCAGGACGCTCAGCCTTGTCGCTTGGCTTCCCGGGTGCCAGACCTAGAAGGCACTGTCCCAAAAGCCCACAGCCTCCTCCAAAGGGCCTGGCTCTTCCACTTGGGAATAGATTGCGTTGGGGTAAGCTAAAGTCTCAGTTTCCCTGTCTGTAAAATGGGGATATGATGGTGATGCCAGTAAAGAAGGGTTCATGGGCACAGAGCTGTCCCAGGTCTTGGCTGCCCGCCTGGCCTGGCTTGGCCCTGGGCATTCTGCTCAGGGGCAGTTTCCACTGCCCCTCAGCTCCCACCATCTGAGCATGAGGCTGGTCCCATGAGGGTGAGACAAAAGCCCTCCATCCAGGCTCTTCTGTCCCATAGGAGTAGCCCCCTGGCCCATGGGTCGCTGACCCCTCTGCCTCCCAGCCCCTCCTGGGCTGTTCTCGAGAAACCCGACCCAAATCTCTACCTGACCCAGACTGTGTGAGGTCAGCCCCTGGGGGGCCACCCGGCTCTCCACCCAACATGCTGTACGTCCCAAGGCCTTCGTGTGTCTCAAAGGGGCAATAAACATTTTCAGGACAAATGCCCCCAATTTTGAAGCCATTTGCAGGCCCGTGGCACAGTGACACGTGCCTGTGCTTCTCGCAGGAGCATTTATCATGAAAAGAAAAGGGCCTTTCCCCGGGGTTTTGACCATCCCTTTCCAGCCTCCTGTGCAACCCAGCACCTGCCTGTCAGCACCAGGCAGGGCTGTTCGTGGGCCCAGGTGCTCTGACATCTTGGCCCAATGACACCGCCGTCCTCCTTGGAGCACGGCCTCGGAGCAGCGTCCACACCTAAGAGCCTCCGGATCCCAAGGCAGCCGTGACAGTGCCAGAGGCAGCAGGCCGAGTGTCCGGGGCCCATCCGGGAGGGACAAAGGCCAGTGTTGCAGGTCAGAGGCTCCGGCCAGCGCTCCGACCTAGTCCACGAGAGTCTTGGAAATCTCCACCCCTTCTGTGCTTCCCCGACGTGAGGCCCAGCCAGGTTTTGTCCCCTTTCCAAGCCTATAGGGTACAAGACCACAGCCCTGCTTCAAGGGGTGTGGGAAGGATTAAATCAAATGGACCATGTAAGTTCCAAGGTGGGAACAGTGAGGCAGAGGCATGTGGGGCAAGAATGGGCATGGAGCTGGGAGAAAGGGCCAGGGGGCCACTGTCTGGGGCACCTGTGAGGGGCTTGAAGACCCCAGTGAAAGCTGTGATAAGCACTTGAGGTGGGAGGGGCCCTCAAGGAGCAGGTGAAGCCCCTTCCTTGTCTGCCAGGGGCCCAGAACACAAGGGTGTCCCTCTGTCTGCAGGAGGTGTGAGCCCAGCAGGAGGGGGCTGGGGGCGGGGAAGGCAAGCCCCCACCGCCTTATGGTTCCTTCTGTATCTGCGCCCACCCAGCCAGCTGTCCCCTGACTGTTAGCCTGGAACCTCCTTGTCTCAAGGAGCCCTTGAAGGTCCTCTGACACCCGCCCCCCTTTGCCTTCAGGGCCTCAGGTGGCATCATTTTCTATAATGAGTCATGTGACTTGAGAAAAAAATTCTCATTTTTTAAAAACTAGAACAGTGCCCAGTACACTAAAGGTGTTCATTAAAGGTGGATAGATGGGTGGATAGATGGATGGATGGATGGACAGACGGATGATGGAAGGATGGATGGATGGATGGATGGACAGACGGATGATGGAAGGAAGGATGGATGGATGGATGGACAGACGGATGATGGAAGGAAGGATGGATGGATGGATGGACAGACGGATGATGGAAGGATGGATGGATGGACGGATGATGGAAGGAAGGATGGATGGATGGATGGATGGACAGACGGATGATGGAAGGAAGGATGGATGGATGGATGGATGGATGGACAGATGATGGAAGGAAGGAAGGATGGATGGATGGACAGACGGATGATGGAAGGAAGGATGGATGGATGGACAGACGGATGATGGAAGGAAGGATGGATGGATGGATGGACAGACGGATGATGGAAGGAAGGATGGATGGATGGATGGGTGGATGGATGGATGGATGGAAGGATAGAGGATAGAAAGAAGGATGGATAGATAGAAGGATGAATGGATGATGGACGGATAGACGATGGAAGGAAGGAAGAATGGAAGGATGGACAGATGGAAGGATGAATGGATGATCGAAGGAAGGAAGGATGGATGGATGGATGATGGATGGATGGTTGGATGGATGGATGGGGGGTGGGTGGATGGATGTAAGAAATACACGAGAAAAGAAAACAGTCTTTAGGGGAAGTGATGTGTCTCCCGGATATGTTTTAATAACAATGGTGATAATAACACCTATGGGGCTCTGACTTCTTGGCAGACACATTACTCCGTTATTCTCCTAACAAACCCTACTGGGGTTCATACTGTGCTTTGAAAGGTAAGAAAAATGACGCACAGAGAGGGTGAGCAAGTTGCCCAAGGTCACACCTGGTTCACAGTACCAGGGATGAGAACCAAAGTGTGGGTCAGTCTATCCAATCAGTCAGTGGCGGCAGGTGCTGTGCAGGAAGAGAGGACACGCGAGCAGGCCTGCCCCGGTGACAGGTCCCCTTGCCGGGGCACCTGCTGAGGGCGGAGGGCTGGCAGCATAGCCACAGACCTAGGTCAAGCCCCTCCCTCACCTCTGATTTGCTGGGTGACTCTGGGCAGGGCCTCCTTGGGCCTTAGGTTCCGTCCTCTTGAAAGAATGTGCCAGAATCACATGACCCTGAGGTCTTTCCGGGTTGAAAACTGCTGTGACCCCCCACTCCCTTCCTGCTGTTTCATGCCAGCTCCATGGGGAGGCCCGGGGTGGCCACACAGCAGGCTGAGCTCTGGGACCAGCCAGGAACCAGGCTAACCACACCCACCCTGACTCACACCCGCATCCACACCTTGGTTTTTCCCGAGGCCGGGCGGTGTGACCTCGGCCTCCCTGCCGTCCTCACCAGGCTCTGCGGAGGAAATCATATGCTTCCAGGAGGTTCCTAGGGATCTTTGGAGACACGGGGGTGCTGATGCTTCTGCCAGGGAGGAAGCAGGACTGCGGGGGGCTCGGCAGAGAGCTTCCTGAGGAGGGTGAGCGGTGGCAGGGGTGCTCCCACCCTCTCCTGCCTCCATCCTTCTCCCCCTTCACTCCACAGACGTTTGTGGGGATTGTGGGGAGAGCCCGCTCTGCCGCAGACCCCGTGCAAGGCACTGAGAACAACAGTGATAATGATGGCATGATGTCCAAGACGTTTATCGATCTCAACTCAGAGGCGTGCACGGCATACATTAGCGTGTGCAATCCCCAGAACCGTCCTGTGAGGCAGGAGCTCTGTCTGGTTGGATGATGGACACGAGGCACCTTGCACGAGCAGGTGAAGCTGGGCTCCCTACCAGGTGGGTCAGACCTCAGGCTCCTCCGTCCCTGCTGGCCTGCATCTGCCCGGCCAAGACCGATGACCCAGATTTCATGCTCTCAGCCGACTTCGCTCATCGGTCCTGATGCCCACATAAGGGTCTTGCTCAGGGTCGCGTTAAGAGGGGAAGCCGAGCGGGGAGGGAGGCATCGGACCCTCGCACCACACCGCGCTTGTGTTCTGGGGAAAAGCCCAGAACAGGGATTAGAGCCTGCAGCTGCAGGGCCAGCCACCAGGGCAGGCCTCCTGGGGTTGCTAGGGCGCCCGGCCGGGCCTGACCGGCCTTGCCTGTGGCCGGTTCTGCTGGGCCTGGGCTTTCCCTGGAGTCCGGGGTAGATGGGCCAGAGAATCTGCTCCCGCTTCGGTATGCCATTCAGAGTCCACGTTTTCTGCGGCCAGCCCTCCTTCCCTTGTTGGCTGCATCTCCCAACAGCCTTGGCCCAAGCCAATCGTCCTCCCGCCACCTCACCCCGCCGTGCCAGGTCCGGAAGCCTGCCTCCCGAATGTTCCTCCAGTCCAGTCGCCTGCACCCCAAGGACCCCTTTTGTCAGTACCAGGCACCAGCGGGTTCTGCCCGCTCCCAGTCCTTTCCTGAGGCCCACCCCTAGTCCTTCCCTCTCCAGGACTCGGACCCCGCCCCGTGCTGGGCTCCTGACGTCACAGAGGGCAGTCGGTGACAGCGGGGGGGGGGGGGGGGGGGGGAGAGAGACTGGGGCCGGGGACTACCGTGGGGTAGGACGCGGCCCCTCCTAAGGCGCCAGCCAGTGCAGCGCGGCGGGAGCCTGCGGTGTGTTGCCCTAGACCTGGAGTCGGGAGCCGCGCGCCAGCCCGCGCCCCGCCTCGGTTTCCCTGTCTGCACAACTGGGTGAGGCGGGGGTTGGCCCAGGTCTTCAGGCCCCCTGCAACTCCACGACTCAACTGGAGCTGCACCAAGCTCTTGTCCCTTGGCTTCTCTCCCTGTCACTCCCGGGCTCTCGGGAGCCGCCGCCAGCCAAGGCGCCAGCCAGGCCGCTTTGACAGCCCCGCAGAGACCCACCGGCCGCGGCGGGAGGCCGCAGCGGCGTCGCCTGGCTGCGCGTGCGCGGGCCGCGCTGCCTGCCGGGACTTGTAGTTCGTCCGTGCGGCGGGTGGGCCGCGAAGGCGGAGCGGCGGGGGCGCTGCGCCTACACTTCCCAGGGCGCGTCCTGCCAGCGGCGCGGCGGGGGCGGAACGGGGCGGGGCCGCGCGAGGGGGCGGGGTTGGCGGGGGGCGGGGCCGGCGGGGCGGGGCCGGCGCGCCGGGGGGCTGCGGCGGCGCTGCGGGCGAGCGCGGACCTTGCCCGGGGCTGGCAGACCCGGGAACCCGCGGGCTGGCGGGCTGGCGATCGCGCGGGCGCGGCCCCTGCGGGCAGGAGCCTCGGGCCGCCGCAACGCCGGACCGCCCGCCTCCCTGCCGCCGCCGAGATGAGTGCAGGTGAGTGTGGGGACCGAGGGACCGGCGCGTCCCCGAGCTGGGTCGCGGCGCAGCGAGGGCTGTGGGGGCATTCTGGGGCTGCACCTGCAGCACCGGGGAAATCACCCACTGGCTCCACCCAACTCTTGTCCCGGGGTCTTGGCAAACCCGAGGGGCGGTCCGCAGCCCCCTGCCCCTGCGCCTGCGGCGCGCGCAGCTCTGCAGCCCGGGCCGGAGACCCCTTCCCACCGCGCCGGCCCGGGTGGCTGCGCCCGGCTGTCTGGAAGGCGCCACTTTTTTGCTTCTCACGGGTCCCGGGTCGCTGCAGGTTGCAGAAGCGGGCGGAGCAGGGCCGCCGCAGACCCTGCCACGGAGAGGTGTGATGACTTGGGGGGCTTTGCGGCAGGGGGTGCCGCCCTTGTGCTGCGCTCGCGCCGCCTGAGCGGGGTGGGGGGGGGCGTCAGGTCGACCCCCGGCGTCTTGGGCTCTTCAGCTGCAGGTTTGGGGGCACAGACCCCGCAGGTGGGTGCGACCCGCCCCATCTCCCACCGCTCGGCATCTCGGGCCCGCACCCCTGCGCGTCCCTCAGGCTGCCTCCCGCCGCACCCACCAGATCTGACAGCCTCTGTGTGGCCCTGGAAAATCCCACAGCGTCACAAGCCAGCCGCACCTACTGCGCTTGGGGAAACTGAGACCTATAGCAGGGAGGGCATGAGTCTGGTGCGCGGCCAGAGGGGCCCCTGATTTGAGAGTCTCCTGTGGCCTGGCACTGGGCGGAGGGTTGGTCCGTACCTTCCCTGGCAGAGAGGGGCCGTCACCCCATTTTTCAGGGTGCGACGAGGCTCACCATGCTTGAGTCCCTTGCTCGGCTCACGCAGCGGAGTGGGGATTCAAACCTGGTGCTGCCTGCCTCCTGTGCTCTTTCCTCTGAGCCTGTCTCGCCAAAGACTGCAGCATGGCCCTTGGCCATGGTGCAGAAACCACCGGGACAAGCTGGGGGGAAATGGGACCAGGGAGGGAGTGTGCATTTAGCGAGTGCTTGCCCCGAGCTCTGCTCTTGGTTTAGGAGGGCTGTTTCCAGGGACCCATCTCGCAGGGGAAATAGTCCCCTCCCCCTCCAACCAAGGAAGGAGGGACCGCACTGGCAGTGGGCGTTGGGAGAGTGGCTGAGAGCAAATGGCAGGCAGCGGGAGGCAGAATTCTCTAGAAGAGGATTTCTGAAATGGCCAACCTGTTCTCTGGAGGTGGCTGGGGAGCGGGGCGCCCTGAGACCCGGCAGAACCTGCAGACACATTTATCTAATGGCAGGTGGGGATAATGACAGGGTGCACACAGGGTAATTTTAGGTTTTCTGTGATCATAATTGATGGTTCCGGTCCCTCCTGTAATCAAGGGGAACCCTGGAAGGAGCACCAGCATTTGTGGTCGTCTTGGGAGAGGGGCTCTGTGGGCACCGGGGGCCGTGCGGGGTCGTGAATCCAACGAGCAAGGGGGCTGGGGTTTGAACCGTGCTGTCCGCCTGGTGGCAAATTGTGATCTTGGCGAATGGTGGCACCTTCCTGAGTTCGGCTTCCTGGGGTGTGAAAACAATATTCCTGGTCACCTGGAGCGGATGAGATTCGAGTGGGAAACCCTGCACATAGTAGGTCCTCAGTAGCTTGTGATGGTCATTGCTAGGCGGCCACGTTCCCTTGTCTTTGTGAGTTTGCCCAGCCCTTTGGAAATGCCAGCGCGCCTGCTCCCGTCCACCTGTGGCTCATGCCCCAGATGTGTCCCCGGGCCGTTATGTGCACCCCACACCGCAGTGGGGGGAGCGGTGGTCCCGCGTGCCTGGCGCCTGGCTCTCGTGTGTGGCCGCTGTGCACATCTGGCGTGTCAGGGGCTTCCATCATCAATGAGGGCAAGTGCCCTGATGCCCCCCTCCCGCCAAGAAGACTGGCATCATCCCAGAGCTTGGTGCTAACAGGTGTAGGTGGGCATCACTCTGTCCGGCATCCAGCTGCCCAGATGGGCCCTTTGGGCAAAGCCCGAGAGTCTGTACAACCTTCCCAGGTCACAGGCTCCCCTCCTCCATGCCACCAGGCTGCAGGCACGTCTTCCTTCAGTTACATGATGTGGGTCACCTTTGAGATGGCTTGGGTGTGGCCTCAGGGCCCCGTGTATTTGCCTGCTTGGTTTGTGGCCTGTTATTTTGGGTGGCCAGGGAAATTGTCAGAGGCGGCATCCTGTGTCAGACCTAGATCCAGATCCCACGCGCTAGCTACGGGTTCCTTGTGCCTCAGTTTCCCTGTGGTATGGAGGGAATGCCCTTAGCTCTGCACGTAGCCTTGGCCTGCTGGCACGGGGGCCAGCAGATGAGGAGTGTGGTGGTCTCCTGACGTTGCAGCCTGTGGGGGGTCACAGCGGGCGAGGTGGGGTTGAGGGGAGTCCCTGATCTGGGAGGGGCCCCAGGGCCAGCTCTGATGGATGCCAGGTCCTCGAGCAAGACCCATGCTCTGTCTGGGCCTAGATACTGTCCCTGGCGGCTGCGGGCCTGGCAGGTGGGCATCCCCAGCTGCTCAGAGGCTCCTGGCTCCTGGCCGGTTGGATCAATGTGCCGGGGCCGCCATAACAAAGCACCACAGACGGGGCGGCTTAACCACAGACGTTTATTCTCTCGCTTCTGGAGGCGGGAAGTTCAAGTTCAAGGTGAGGGCCCGGTTGGTTCCCGCTGAGGCCTCCCTCCTCGACTTGTAGACGGACCTCTTCTCTCTGTATTCACAGGGCTTTCCTTAGGTCTGTGTCTGGGTCCAGATTTCCTGTTCTTAACAAGGGCACGCCGCTCATGCTGGATTGGGGCCCACGTGACTGGCTTCGTGTTACCTGAATTACGCCATAGAGTCCCTCTCTCCAAAGGCAGTCCCGTTCTGCGTTACCAGGGGTAGGGCTTCAGCATGTGGATTTGGAGGGAGGCACGGTTCAGCCCCAAACAGGTGCAGGGCCAGGTGGAGAGCCTGGGCGGCCGGCTCCACCGTCCTGAGTTCATGGCTGCCTGGTTAAGATCTCGGAGCTGCGAGGGATCTGGAGAATGTCGGGGAGCAAACCCACTCACATGCACAGAGGGGAAGCTGAGGCCCGGAGAAGGGAAAGCAACCGTCCAGGGTCGAGGAGAGAGTGCGGCAGAGCCAGAACCCGAGCCCCGGTCCCCTACTCTGGTTACCACAGCCCTGGGTATTTGGAACAGAGACACAGCCCTTCACCTAACCCGAGTGTGGACAAGGACCCACTGTGGGTAGCCGCAAAGGTGCTCACATCAGTGCCACAGGAAGTTAGCAGCTGCCTAAACGTGGAGGGGAGTGACGAGACACCAGCCCGCCGTGCGGTCACTCGTTCGGGGGGCTCATGCTTACCGCACGCCCGCCGTGTGCCCGGCACAGCGCCAGGCCTCCGGGGAAGAGCAGTGGACAAGAACCAACACAGTCCGCATCCCGCTGGAGCTGCTCACGGCCTGGGGGTGGGGGGAACATTCTAGTTAACAGTATGTGAGGAGGTTTTAACTTTGGGAGAAACGCTTGAGCAGACGAGTTTAATTTAGACAACGGCGGAGGGCAGGGTTGTACGTCATCCGCAATCTCCAGGCTGCAGACACAATAAAGGAGGAAAAGCCGGGGGACACGCGTCACGATGATGTCCGCAGCGGCCTCTCTCGTGGAAAGAGGACAAAGAAGGTTCCCCACGTCTGCGTCTTTATATACCCTCTGCGACTTTCCCAAGTTTTCTTCATTGCGTATGTTCTCCTTTTGCAGTGAAAGTGGGCAAGGAGTGCTGCCGAGTCTAAGCAGGGCGCACGAAGTCCGTGACTTGGTGGGAGTTCCAGAACATTCCGTTCTGCGGGGGCTGCTGTCCTTTGGCTGGGAGTGGGGGTGGACGGTGTTAGGGAGCTTCCCACAAGCAGGGGCCCTGGTGCCTGGCTTCTCTGCATGACTCTGTCAGAATCAGGTGCAGAAGACCAATCATCCTGACCCAGAAATCCATCTGAAAAGGGCGGTTTCTCGCCCGAGAACCAGCTGGCACGCTCTGGCTCCGCAGGGGCATCCCTGAGTCTGACCTGTTTCCTCTCGTGTTCAGGGGCACCCCCTGACCTGCCACCCAGGACCTTTGGATTCTGTCGTTGAGGTTAATTTGGGGTTAGATGGCATATTTTCTGGAATCAAGTTCTGACTTTGGTGAACTCTCTTTTTTTTTTTTAATGTTTATTCATTTTTGAGAGATAGAGACAGAGCATGAGCAGAGGAGAGGCAGAGAGAGAGAGAGAGAGGGAGACACAGAAGCCGAAGCAGGCTCCAGACCCCGAGCCGTCAGCACAGAGCCCGACTCGGGGCTCAGACCCACGAACCGTGAGATCATGACCTGAGCCGAAGTTGGACGCTTAACCCACTGAGCCACCCAGGTGCCCTTGACTTTGATGAACTCTTGGCGAGTCCGGTCTTAACTGTCCCAGAAAGGGGAGTGTCACCCTCGCTTATGGAGAAGTCACCCGCCTGGGACCCTGACTCCCCAGAGCATCATCTGGAGTGTGGGAGAGCTGAGCTGCGCGGAGGAGATGGGCGCCTCGGGGTGATGACAGAAGAGGGTGGGAAGGGCCCCAGCCGGCAGGGTCTGTCCTGGCACCGGTCCTCGGCGGGGCCAGCCGTGGTGGCCGACAGCAGCAGCTGCCGGGACTCTGGTCCCTCCCCTCTGCACCGACACGGGGACTTCCTCACACCCCTTGCTCTGCCCCTGCCTCGACAGGACAGGACAAGGCCTCCACTGAACTCGGGTGTTGACATTCCAGCTCGGTCACCTGCTGGCATTATTGATTGTGGAGCCTCTGTGTGCCTCCGATGCCGCCTCCCCCAGGGGTCTCGGGTAGGGACTGAGGGTGCGGGTCCTGACGTGTGGGAGAGGCTGGAGAAGTCAGCTAAAAGAGCTGCCACAGGAGAACACCGTGGTGTTCGGATCGCGGCTCAGTTGTGGGTGACGACCATGTTGGGAGCCACGGAGGGGACCGGCCAGATGTGTGCCGACTCGCATGGGCGGAAAGCCCTGGGCCTCAGGGCTGGTAGGACGCGGGGCAGAGCAACCTGAGCGGAGCGTCTCTGTTTACTCGGGGATGTTTCCGTTGCCGTGGCCTCTAGGGTGTCAGGAAGGACTGTACTTCAGTGTCACCGCAGCCACGGCTCACGGGACGCTCCCTCGGGCCCCACGCCCGGCCAGATGCTCCTGAGTTCTCACAGTGCTTCTCGGGGCTGCCCGGGTGTCCCCATGACCGGAGGGAGGCGTCCCCGTGACGGGAGGGGAAGCAAATACCCAGAAGAGCCTGGTGGCCGCCTGGCGTCGCGCCACACCCGGGCTTGAACCCCATGTGCCCAGACACTCCTCTTCCCACGTGGGTGGGCTCTTTGCGCCCACCTTCCCCCCACTGCCCCCTGCGCTTGCCTGAGCTGGCTTTTCCTGCCATTTACTGCCCCCCAGTAATGCGTGGCTGAGAGTTTGGGTTGGATAAGGCTTGGCCATTTCGTAATAATGCTTTGTAGTGACGGGGGGACTACAGGGTCCATCTTGTCCCCTGGGGCATGAAGCATATTTGCATCGTTCAGGTGTAGCACCTGCGTTCCCAGAGCCAGGGAGGCAGAGCCAGACTCCAACCCAGCTCTGTCTGCCTCCAGAGGGCACGCTCTTTCCCCTGCCTTCTCCAGGGGCTCCCGCCTGGGGTCCTGGCACCACCC
The DNA here is from genome assembly GCF_046562875.1 of Panthera onca. Classification (NCBI taxonomy): domain Eukaryota; kingdom Metazoa; phylum Chordata; class Mammalia; order Carnivora; family Felidae; genus Panthera; species Panthera onca. The sequence continues at coordinate 3,412,895 of NC_138342.1, forward strand.
AGAGATCTGCATCCACATGGCTCAGACCACGAGGGAGAATTTCACCCCATCAAGCCTGCAAGCCTCTCTGTAGCCCGGCCCCACTGGCCCTGGTTCTCCCTTCCCCCAGGTCCCCGAGACCTTCTAGAGCAGCAGTCACGACTGCCCCGCGTCCCCGCTGCGGCGCCCGGCCCAGCCCCCCCGGCATCATCCAGCCCCATGGGTCGTGCCTCAACTCCCGGGAATCCCAGCTCCACCCACCCGGGCCGCTGTGTGACGTTGGGCAGGCTGTCTTCCCTCTCTGGGCCTCAGCGTACCCGTCTGTAAAGACAGGGCCTACCGTCACCCTCAGGGATGTGACCCGCTTCTGACAACCCTGTCCCCCCTCCACTGTCCCCAGAGAGATGGTCTGAGCTTGAGGCTGAGCCAGCATCTCAGGGAAGCATGGCCCCCATCATCCTTTTCTGCCACGTAGAGCTCGTCTGACAATTCGGTGGCAGGAAGCACTTGGCCTTTACACGGAGGCTCCCTGATGTAAGGGGGCTTCTCCGCAGCCTGCCAGGGAAGCCACGTCTGTGGGCGTCTGCCTCGTACCTGAGCCGGGATGCCCGCATCCTCCCTGTCCGTGGGCAGGACTGGGGAGGGCAGAACGTGTGCTTTGCATTTCGTGGCACTCACTTTCCCTTGGCCGCAGCCAACAGCAAGCCCCGCTGGGTGCCGGGGCTGGTCCTGGGCGCCTTCTGCCTCCGTGGGCTCCTAGGCTGGTGGCAGCCCAGCCAGGCTTCTACTGAACAGGACGCGTTTGGGGGGCTCTGTGCACCATTTGCCTCGCCTGAAGATTTCTAAGCAACGAGAGAGGTCGTGTTGATGCCTTGGAAAGTACCGTCGGTGGCTTGGGGGTCAGGCTGACCTGGGCTCCAGTCCCAGTTGTCATCTGCTAGTTGGGTCCCGGCATCTGGGTTGCTTAGCTGCTCTTTGCCTCAGTTTCCCCACCTATAAAGTGGCGGTAAGAGCACTCCAGCCTTCTCCAGTGTTTGCCAGCATCCAGAGCCTCTCTCTGACCCTCTGCCTCTCCTCAGACGTGGGCGGCCCCAGGATCCTACCGGAAGATGATGTCTCAGTTGGGGCTGCAGGTGGGTGTGAAGTTCAAGAAGGAGGAGTTGCCAGGACCATCCCCGTGGCCCCCACTTCAGGTTCAAATCCATCAGGATGACTCCCCCCGCCCCCAGCCTTTGCCCTGTGATGGCCGCAGTCCAGGTGCCTCTGGGGACAAGGACGTGGGTCCAGGCAGACTGCCGGGGGAGCGACCCCAGGAGGCACAGGTTGAGAGGACGAGGGGGGAGAAGGGGAGGGGGGAGAGTGGGGGCATTCGCATGGGTGGGCAGCTCCTCAGGGCAGTCCCGTGTTGGGGGGAGTGGGATGCTGGGGTCTTTGCCCTGCAGGGTGGGCGTGGTCCCCCCCGTCTGGTCCAGGGCCAGCGAGTGTCCACCGTGCTGTGGGGGAGCCTCAGGTTGCAAAGCAAAGTGGTGCATGGGTTTGCAGCACGGAGGGGTCAGCCAGCTCCCGTCCTTGTCTGCCACGGGAGACCTAGGGGTGGGGAGGGGACAGGTGTCACCGCAGCTGCCACACCCGCTGTGGCTCCCACGTACTTCGGATATGGTCTAGCCTCAGCTCGGGGCCACCTCTGTTCCCAGCCATCAGCAGCCCCTCAAGGGCTCAAAGCCATTCCAGAATGTTCCGATGACTGTTTATTGAGCACCCACTGTGTGCAGAATGCTGTCCTTGCTTGTGGTGCCCAGACGCCCTTGCTTGCCTTTTTCCTGCCGCTTTCTCCACCGCCCCCCCCCCCCCGGCCCCCGTGCTGGAGCTCCTCCCCCTCAGTCTTCCAGGCTTCCAACCAGAGCTCCAGACCGGCTGTGACGCTATCCCCGCTCTCTCGGGGACTTCACTGCCCTCCCTCCACAGAGCTGGTGGGTGGTGGGCAGGGCTGGGGTCTCCTGCTGAGGACCAGGGTTAGGTCCTGCCCCTCCCCCAATGCCTCGTCTGGGATGGTGTGGTGAGCTGAGTAATGGCCCCCTGAAATGTCCCTGTCCTTGTCCCCAGAACCTGGGCCTATGTTGGAAAGGGACTTTGCAGATGGGATTCAGTTAAGGACCTTGCCTTGGGGAGACTACCCAGTGGGCCCCTCGTGATCCAGGCCCCTCAGGAGAGGGAAGCAGGAGGCGGAGAGGGGAGAGGAGGGCCGAAGCAGAGGCCAGAGGAGGGGGGACCGAGGAGGGTCTGGGAGCCTAGGAACCAGGCGCCTCCAGAAGCTGGACGGGGCGGACGAGGGGTCCTCCCCGGGAGCCTCCAGGAGGAGCCGGCCCTGCGGACCCATTTCAGACTCGGAACCCCAGACCTGTGAGAGATGACGTCTGCTTCAAGCCTGTAGGTCTGTGACCATTTGTCGCAGCTGCTGCCTGCGACTCCGACGGCCCACGTTCCCCACCTTCCCTGCTGCTGGGTCGGGAGGCCCAGGGAGAGGCAATGTCTGCAAAGGGGGGATTGTTCCCGACCTCCTCAGGGGTGCGAGGCTGTGTGGTTTCAGTGCACGCATGCGCCCAGGGCCTCCTGCTCCTGGCGGTGTTTGGGGAGCACCTTCGTGAATAATGAATGCGCGAGGACTGCCCGTTGGAAGAGGAAAGGCAGGGAGGGGCCGGTGTTTACCGAGAACCTCCGGGCTCCCGCTCCGGCTCACGTGGGCCTCTCGGTGTCCAGGGCGGTGGGGTCGTGCCCCAGGCTCCGGACGCCTGGCCAGGGCGCCCGCTCACCGACCGGGCGGGGCCTGCGCACGGATGGTCCGTGTTCTGAGCGTTCCTCCTGATTAGTCCCAGCTTCCTGACTGGGTGGGAAACCGGGGCTGGACGTCCGTGGTGTGTCCCATAAGTCACCAGCCCGGATTCCAGCCTGCGAGCTCCTGGATCCAAACCCACTTCGCCCCTGCTCACGTGGCCCTCTTGGACCTCAGCCAGCCTTCCTCTCTTGTGGTCAGTGTCAGACCTGACCCCCAACATCTGTGCGGTTTCAGACGGTCCGCGTCTGCGGGGTCTGGAGCCAGGCCTTTCTCTAGTTCTGGGGGCACAGTCTGACACCCCCCGGGTGGGTGGGGGCAGGGGGATCTCACACAATCTGCTTTCCCCCGGTACCGGGTGAGCCCGGGTCTCGGGATGGTGCGTGAGCGGCTCTGGGGTCGGTGGGAAGACATAGGACGGTCTGGTGGAGAGGTGATTGGGTCCTAGCTCTGGCTGCGTCCCCCCCGGCAGGTGCCTCCACCCTCGGAGGCCTCACCCCTCACGTGCCGTTGGGGTTGGGGGCGTCTTCTGGGTCCTGCCAGCCCTGCACCCGGGTGTGGGCACCTCGGGACACAGGATTTGCTCTCAGGCAGGCAGGTGATGGCAGTGGCCGCGGTGTTTCCCACCCGGGGCCCCGGCACCCCGAGCACACCTCCCGCTGCCCCTGTGACGGCTGGGGCCTCTTGCCTGTGCGACACCTTAGGCACTGTTCAGCCCTCTGGGTCCCTGCCCACTGCCTCTCTCACCCACCCGCCTCAGGTAAAGCAGCAGCTGGTCGGACCGAGACGTGAGAAACGTTTCTGGATGCGCAGCCCTGTGCCCGACACACGGAGGGCGCTGGGCAGACCAGGGCGGCAGGGACCCTTCCCCGTGGAGGTCACAACCCAGACAGACAGGGAACAGGTGTATCGGAACCTGGTGGGAGGCCGAATGGGGACAGGACAAGAGGAATCGCGTCCGTATGGCATCAGGGAAGGCTTCCTGGAGGAGAGGGCATGGACTTGAGTCCCAGGACCGGCACGTGAGTGGTGACTGGGGAGGCAGGAGGCTCAGCACGAAGGCAGGGAGGTGGGGAAGGAGGGTGTCCGGGCATCAGCAGACCGTCCGGTGGGGCCAGAGCGGATGAGCCGCACGGCAGGGGTCAGGCCCGGCGGTGAGGAAGGAGTCAGGACGGCGACCAGCTGTGCGCGCCAGTGGTGGGCCCGGAGCCATGGCGCTGGCGAATGTCTGCCGTCCTGCCGTGGTGCCAGCACCCCCGTGTTCAAGCCCAGATCGACTCGTGGGCCTCCGAGGCCCCCCGATCCGCCTCCTTGTTTGTCATTCTGATCTAGTGGTTCGCCTCCCACTGAAACCGGGCCTGGCCTGCCAAGTGCTCGGGGAGTAGTTGTGGGTGTGGGGTTACGCGCATCAGCTCCCTCACACATGTCCCGGGGTGCTGCAGAAATCAGGAAATGCGATATGTGTACAAGAAGCCCGGCATCCAGCGAGGCGCCTCCCTGCCTGTCCCTAGTGGGGGAGGGAGTAGGGTGCAGTGTGGGTGTGGCTAAAGGGCAGGGCGGGTGTGGGTGCAGGGCAGTGTGGGCGTGGTTGCAGGGCCCAGAGCGTGTTGTGGGGCGCGGCCCGGCCACGGGCTACTGCACGGGATGGGCGGGGTCCCCAGTGCTGGGTGGGTGGGGGCTCCTGGTGCTGGGGGACGAAGGGTGGCGGTGCCCCGTCTGCAGGCCACCCGGGACTCGGGCTGCCTTGATTGCTCTCCCCTGCAGGCCCTCTAGTTCCCTGCTCGCTCTGTCTCCCTGGCCAAGCCGGGCCCCCTGAAGCCTGTAAGGCCTAGGGCTGGCATGACACGTCCCGCCACCGATGCTGCCTCTTCCCCTCCTCCCTCGGCCTCCGGTCTCCTGCACCCCGGTCCCTTCTCTGTCTGTGCCCTTGTGGGCAGTGGCTCAGCCAGCAGGCTTTGAAGGAGCCGAGAGGACTTTGGACAGGCAGTGGCTTATGTGCCCGAGCCCTGGGGCGGGGAGGGGTGGGGGCCGGTGAGGGCCTCTAGGGGGGCTCGTTGCAGCCCAGTGCAGGAAGCTCTCCTGGCAGGTGATGCCGTGGGCTGGAGGTCACGGGGCTGGAGAAGAGGGGACTCAGCCCCTCCTCACTGGAGGGCGATGCGCAGCAATAATTTCCTCACCATTCTGGAGGCCGGCGGGCCGCTCCCCCCAGCGTCCCCGGGCTGAAGTGAAGGTGTCAGCGGGGCCACCACTCCGGGGGCTCCGGGGAGAACGCACTCCTTCCTCTTCCAGCTTCTGGGGCAGCGACCCCACATCCCTTCCCGCCCGTCTCCCCTGCCTCCCTCCCACCAGGACGCTCGTGAGTGCATCAGGACCTGCCCGGACCATCCATGACGGTCCCCGTCTCGAGACCCTTAACCGGATCGCACCTGCGGCGAAGGGCATCCCCCAGCATCCGGCAGACAGCCTCCGTGCCCACCGCTTCTGGGACCCGCACTTGTCCTCACCCTGTGGGGTCTCCAGCCCGGCAGAGGGTTTTCGAGGATGACTTCTCATTGGGGGAAAAAAAAAAATGCGACTCTTAACTCGGCTAAATTTAAACTTCCCCAAACCCCACGAGCTGGATCCCGTCACAGACTGCTGACTGGGGCGCCAGCTTCAGGCACACCCACCGAGCCTTAAGTACATCCGCGCCCTCTGGTAGAGGAATCGCTTCTTCGGGACTCTTTCTGCAGAGGCTCTGGAGCACAGACACGGGTTTGTCGTCCCGCGCAGGGCGGGCACGCTGTGCACCGCGGCCGTCCGGCCCCCAGAGCGCGGGGCACGTTCATCACTGTCCGTCCAGTGGGGGCTCTCAGACCCGCTTCTAAATGTGTTGTATTTATTGGCGTTTCCTGAGCCGGACGTCAAGATAGAGAAGATCCTAAGATATTCGTTAATTCGACGGATAATAAACAGCCCTTTGTATGTCAACATGTGTTTTTAGTGGCCCGAGGGGCTTGCTTCACAGTCGGGCAAGTCTCCTCAATGTCCGGCTTGAGAGACGACGGCTGGACTTCACGTCCGGCCTGTGTCCAGCCGGTCCCGATGCCGCACGTGCCCTCGGGACGAGGTGCGAGTGGACCCGGGAAGCAGCATCTGAATCTTGTTCCGAAAGTGGCTCTGACTCCCCGACGGGGTCTCGGCCCCCTGCCCCCCAGTGCTCCCAGCCCCCACTCCTTGGAGAGCCGCCGGTCCAGGCGGGGTGCCCTGCAGTCGTGACGACGGTGATGAGGGGTCGGCGAGCCCACGCGTCAGTGCTGGCGACGGGTGAGGAGCAGGGGACGCAGAATCCCACGCGCCGCTCCGTGTCCGGGACGCACGCACGGAAGAGACGCGGGGAGAAAACGCAGCACCGCGCGGGAGGGTCGTGGGCACCTTTTGCGCCCCGGCTGACGCCGGGCTGCTCCTGCCGACCCACTTTGAGGACGCGCAAGGGGCAGGGTTCGGCTCAGGGAGGCTTGATTTGAGCGCAGCTGCCCGGCTCTCCGGCCCCCGCGCCGGCTCCGGGGACGCATTTCCCCATTTCGGGAGGAGCGTGCTCGCCGTAGAAGTGGGGCGGTGGGTGGCACGACGCGTGACCAGCACGGGAGTTTCACGCGGGCGTGTGCATCGGCTGCAGTTACAGACGGGAGGGGGTTCTGCTCTGGAGCAGATTCCGGGGTGGTCCGTGAGGAGAGAGCCGGGGTGCCCGCACCCCGCCGAGCTGCAGCAGAAAAGCTAAATATAGCCCGGGCCTGTGCCGGTCTCCGCAGGGGCCCCTGCCCCCGCCGCCGCGGCCGGAGCTCGGGGGAGCGATTGATTTGTCTAATAAAAATCGATGTCTGCTGCTCGCGGAGCATCTAGTAACGCCGGGCCCGGCGGAGAAGTCGCGGATCCCCGTGGGGTGGGGGCGAGACTCCCACGCTGCGTGCGCACAGGGCGCTCTCGCTCGGGACGCGCGACGTGCGCGAGGTCAGGCGGCTGGTGACGAGGGGGCGGGGTTCACACGGGCCTGGCCGGCTCTCGGGAGACCCCCCCCCCCCCCAGTGCCGCCTCCCCCAGGGACACATGTCTCCTCGTGAGGTCTCCAGATCGACCTGCTTCTCCGTAAAAGGTGTCTCGGGGGTGGCGAGAACGAGAGCAGTGGACAAGTATTGGCCATTTGGCCCCCCGGACACTGAGGGGTGGCGGCCACATGCCTGTTTTGCAGGTGGGGACGTGGAAGCCAGGTGGCACCGAGAAAGCCACCTGGAGTCCCCAGCTGGCAGGTGGAACCAACATTTGCCCTCGGGCGTTCCCTTTGGACTCTGGGCTCCCGCTGACCTGTGACGTGCCTTCTGTGATCTGCACCAAATGTGGGTCAGCTTCCCGCTGACGCCTCCTGGGACCCTCTGCGACCCTGCGTGACCCGTCCCTGAGCTCGGAGCCTGCGTTGGTTCATGTGCGTGTGGGGTTTTCCTCCACACCTCGGCTGGCCGAGGCCGGGGGGCTCCTGACACTCCGATGGCTGGGCTGCGGCTGGGCTGGGGTGTCGGCGGTGGCTGTCACTGCCCAGAGCCCTGGGGACGGGGTAGGAAACATTCTGAAAGGGTCTTATACAGAAACCATTGCTTTTCTTAAAATAGGACCCACAGCCTCCAAGGTGGGTACCTTGGAAAGGGCATCTTGCTAGAAAGTGGGGTCCTGAGGGCCGTTTCTGCCCCGCCCCAGTGGCCTGGGGACCAGCACTGATGTCCTGCTTGGGGCTCTGATGCCTCCCTTCCTGGACCTCCTCGACTGACTTCCTATTTCCCCTGTGAGGACCTGCCTCTCCCTGATGGGGGGGGACTGATATCAGGAAGGACACCCCCTTCGCAGAAGACCCTTCTCTCTGCCCCAAAGGAGGGGGCCCCACCCTGGATCCTGTGGGCGGCACGGCAGCATCTTCCAACCCGCAGCCAACCAGCCCAGCGTCCATGGGGGAAGGGGGGGGGCAGAGGCGGTGGCTTCACTTGAGTGTATCGATCTGCTGGCCAGGTGCTGGAGGTGACCCTGAGTTAGTTCCTCGTCCAGGCATAATGAGAAAGCCAGACGGTACGTGATGAAAACACAGCATGAGAAAGCACTTCTCTGGGGACAGAGAGAAGCCGGCTAGTGAAGCTGCTCGGAGAGAGAAATCCTGGCAGGCTTCCTGGAAGAGGTGGCATTAAGCAAGTAGGTCTTAGCCAGACAAAGCCATGGGGAGAAGGGCGCCCCGCAGCAGGCACAGAGCCCTGGAGGAGAGACTGGAGGGTGTGCTGGAGAAAATCCACTGGTGTCGGTGCCCCAGGTTAGGCCCTGGGTAAGGTGCCAGGGCCCCACAGCCCTGTCTGCCTCTCCTGTACGTGGTCTCCCGCGCCTGTTTGGCATCGCGCTCGCAGGTGGTGTTCAGGGAGCATGTGAGGGGCCGAAGAGGCACAGGGGAGAGGAGGGGAGAGGGAGGACTTCGTGCTTCCGCAGGCACAGACCCTGCGTCTTCTGACAGGGCTGCTGGGGTCCAGGGTGCTGGCGAGTCAGCCGGTGATGCCAGGCCAGGCCAGGTTTAGGGGGCTGTGGGTGTCACGACCCCTGCAAGAGAGATATTGCCCAAGAGCTGGTGTGCCCGGGTCAGGGAGGGCTTGCGGGTCCCCGTGCAGGGGAGAGGGAGGCGGGAGCAACAGAAGGGACGCCGTGCTGAGGCCCCTCCTCGTCCTCCCCACCTGCTGCCGAGCTGTCTTCCGTGGCCCTTTGGCCCCTCTGGACTGCGGTTCCTCGAGGGTCACATGGGGTCAACCTCCTCTGAGGGCTCAGGGACAGGGGTGCTATCTCGGGGAGGGAGGTGGCACCGGCCCGGCGGGAGAGAGGCTGGGCGTGCCGGCCAGCCCCTGTTCTGGAAGCCCGGACCCCCCACTCCCACGCAGCAGGCTGACCCCGCAGCCCATCCACAGCTCTCCTGAGAATAGCAGAAGCAGCCCTTTTTCAGGCTTTTCCCATGTCATTAAATCTGTGGCTCTGTGAAGCCAGGGGACACAGGTGACAAGGGCATGTGCCCGCTGCGTCTGAGGTGAAGAGCCATCTCAACGGCTACGGCGCTCTCCCCGGCCGGGGGCTGCTGGGGCAGCGACGTGAGGCCCCCCCAGACCCCCGCTGTCTGGAAGTCCGGTCCGGTGAGGGAGGCTGGCAGGGGACCAGACAGGCACAGGCCTTAGTGCCTCAGTGCCACCTAGACCAGCGGGACTCAGAGACCCAGGGAGGGGCCTCGGGCCAGTCCGAAACCCTGGTGACAACCGGGCCGCGGCTGTCCCAGTTCTGGAGTAGAACCTTCTCCATTCCCCACGGCGTGCCCTACTCCAGGGACCGCGGCAGTTTGGCAGTGGACGTCTGTGGCTGGCGGTGGGTGGGGACGGTCACTGGCCTCCGTGGCAGCAGCAGGGGAGTGTTGACCGGCGGGCAAGGAGGGGCCGCCCCACCACCGCTGCCACGGAGGAGCTGGGCCCCTCCCCGGCCTCTGAGCTCCGTGGCAGGTGCCGGGCTGTTCGTACCCCTTCCTGTTCAGACACTCGTCCGCTCTCTGTCCGAGGTGATGGAACCGTGCGACACACGGCCGAACGTCAGCAAATTTGGAATGCGGAGGAAAGGAGGGCGAGCCAGTGCGCTGAGAGCGTCGTCGACAACGGTCCTCCTACTTAGAACCCAGAATCACGCTGGCAAACGGGGCTCCCGTGTGCAGACCCGCGAGGGACCTGCCCCGAATACTGAGCACAGCGGACCCACCCTCCCCCGCGGTGTCCTGTGCGGACACTGAATTATTCAGATATCGATTACTTGACTCAGCTTGAACAAAGAGACCCGAGTCGCATTCGTGGCTGGCAAAGGCCACTTCCCTGCGTGCCCGCGAGCTTCTGGCGAAGGGAAATGAATTGCAGGCAAACGCTGAACCAGGCCCCATGTGGCCGTGGTCTGGCGAAGGAGGACGGTGGGCTGGTAATTAACTGCGGGGCACGTCCGGGCCCGGACTGGCGGGTCCCCACGGGTCTTCCGTAAGATTGTAGCTCATGTTTCTTCCCAGCTCTGGGGTGTTTGTGACACCGTTAGTTTTTCCAGAATCCTCGGAAATACTCAGGGCTCTGGGGTGGAGGTGGGGGAGGCAGGACGCTGAGGCCACAGGGCCAGAGTCAGGGCTGCCTGTGCCCCGGGCCCCGGGCCCCACCCCCCGCCCTGAGATGGCTCGGGGGTGGGGGGAGACGGAAGGGGGATGGGTGGGGGCAGGGTGGAGGTCGGCTGAGCTCAAAGCCGGGTGGGATCACCTTGGAGGAGCAGTGCCCGCCCACCTGCCCCGCAGCAGGTGACCCCAATGATTTCAATGAGAAAAGAGGCTTTAAAAGACACGGTTCACACACCCAGGCCCCATTTGTGCTCACGGGAAGTGTCCTGGTCCTCGCCACCTCCCAGCGGCCTCTGGGCTCCCTGACGCCCGCCTGACGCCCGCCTGACGCCCGCCTAACTGGCCAGCCGGAGCCTGCCTCTCTGCTAAACTCTGTCACCAGCCCTCCACTGCCTCCCACACGCATCTGGGTACCACTCTGGCCAGAGGGGACCTTACAGGGGGGCCCCGAGCATCCAGTTTTGCAAAAGCCGACTGATGAGCAGAAAAGGAAAAATCTGTGACTCCCAGCAACACAGGAACCCCCCCAGGCCCCGCTGCTGTGTTTTCTCCCGGCTCTTGCCTCTGCGTGGACCCTCAGGTGGCACCCCGTGCTTGTCTCCTCGACCTTCCGGAAGCTTCTATGGCAAGCAGTATCGCAGCGACCGCGGGTGGCTCTGAGCGGGTTTTCCGTGCTTCGCTGACCACATTCTCTCTTTCCTTCACCAGGTGGACAGTGTTTCCCGTTTTGTTGTTTTGTGTGTTTAACATGTTTAAATTGAGATAACATACACATAATGCAAAGCCTACATTGGTGTCAAGGACATTCACATTCTTGTGAAACCTGCACCACCCTCCGTCTCCAGGGTCTCTCCATCTCCCCAACGGAAACCGTGTCCCCTGAACTGATTCTCTGGGCGCCCCGCCCGCAGCCCCTGGCGACCTCCATTCTGCCTTCGCCGGGCATCTGATGCTCTGGGGACCTCAGAAGTGCAGTCACACGGTGTTTGTCTCTGCCGCTGCCTCGCTGCACTGACCGTAACGTCCTCCAGGTCCGTCCACGTGGTGGCAGGTGTCGCCAGGTCCTTCCTGCTCCAGGCTGGGAGACGCTCCATCGGGTGGACCGCGTTGTGCTTCGCCGTTCGTCTGCTGATGGGCACCTGGCTGCTTTTGGCCGCAGGGGTGCACGTACCCGTCCTCCTCCGCTTCCTCGGGCATAATCCAGATTCCTGCATCGGGGGCGGACTCCGGGGCTCGGCCGAGGGGCTGAGACCCGGCCCCTCCCCACCCCCCTGCCCGTCACCTCCTCGTGAGCACCGGTGCCCGGGCCGTGGCGCTGAGCTCCTAGGGGTCCCTCCTCCCACCCCTGCAAATTTGCTTCAGGGGCCCGCCTTCCCTTGCGTGTCCCCCCTCCATCAGCCAGCGTTTGGGTGACCTCCAGCCGGCTCTCCCTGACCTCCCCCCACCCCCCACCGATGCACCTGTGTGTCCTCGTGTCTGGGTGCATCTGTGCCCTTTCTGTCCCCCTCCCTCGACCAGGGATCCCACGGGAGGCACTTCGGCACCCCTCCCCCGCCCCTCTCCGCCCCCGCCGTGCTCCCCCCACCCCTCCGCCCCAGAGCCAGCACACATCTGCTGCAGCCCAGGGGCCTGAGCTGTTGGGGGGGGGGGGGCACGACCCCGGGCCGCAGCTCCCGGGAACCGGGACAGCGTCCGCATGAGAGCGGGGTGGCCTGGGGCTCCCCGGGAAACACAGCCCCGTGCTTGGGAAAGTTGCAGGGCCCAGGCGCTGAGGTGTAAATTTATCCACACTGAGCTGGAAAACATGCCGCGCCTTCATTCCCCCGCTTCCCCGGTCCCGGGAGCGTGATTCATAGGCCCGCCCTGGTCGGCCCCCTCACGGCGCCCCGTTGTCTGCGACGCAGGGACGCTGACCCACGGAGCAGACCCCACGGTGGGCGGCAGGCGGCGGCTGGGGCCCCCCCTCCGTCGTGCTTTGGGGGTTTGCCGCCCTGGGCACAGCATCGACTGGCACGTTTTGCTTTCGTTGCGTAATGAAATTAAATTCACCATCTTCACCATTTCCGGGTGTCCAGCTCAGTGGCCTAAGCGCCTTCACGTTGTCGTGAGGCCGTCCCCACCCTCCTCCCCAGAACTGTTTTGTGTCCCCGGACTGACACGGGGCTCCCCGCCCCCGGTCCCCACCGTCCACTTGTGTCGGCGGATCTGACCCCTCCGGCCCCTCGTGGAAGTGGGATCCTTGCCCTGAGCCGAGTGTCTCCGGGGTTCATCCGTGCCTGGCGTGCGTCAGAATTTCCTTCCTCTTTCGGGCCGAACAGTATTCCGTTGTTGATCATCCACCTGCTGGTGGCCCCCCGGGCTGCTCCACTTCGCCTGTTGTGAATCATCTGCGGTGGCCGCGGGTATGCCGTCCTGATCTGACGGTCCCATCAGCAGCTCTGCGGCCGGTGGCCTCACGACCGTCCCGTGGTCCCGCCCTCAGCAGGGCCCGGGCGCCGGGCCCGCACGGGGCACGTTACGCGTGGCTCTTGGGTTTCCCTCCCCACAGCCTCCCGGGGCTGGGTGCCGTCTGTGTCCCCGGTGCACAGAAGAGAAACTGAGGCCGGCGAGGTGCCGGGCGCTGGATGGAGGAGTGGCCGCGTGCGGGACCCACATCACCCCTTTCCCCGGAGCGCGTCCAGCGGCCTGTCTGCGTCGGTCCATTCGCTGGCTAGCGCGTTGGCTCGTGGAAGCCCCAGGGGTCCCACCCTGCGTCCCGTGCTGGCTCACACGGGGGGAGGAACCGGCGAGGGGTGAGGGGGTTCGGGCCGCGCGGGGGGCACGCGGGCCCGCTGGCCACACGCGTGTTCCGACTCGCCGCGAGCCCCGCGGAGGTGTCTGCGCCCGTGCAGACCCGACAGATGGCCGGGGCCGGAAGTGCTAAATGGAAGTAACTTCCACCAAACTGCTCTCCCCAGGGCCGTCCCGATTTCTGCCTTTGCCCAAAGGAGGCCTGAGTTCCCGGTCCCGTCCCCTCCCAGCCCGGCGCCGGGCAGCGTGTCTGTTCCTATTTGCCGAGAGGATGGGAAGCAAGCCCCCGCCCCCCACCTTTGAGCTGCCTTCCCGGGGACTGGGGGCGCCGAGAGCCCTTTCTCCATTTCCGGGCCACGTGTGCCTCCGCAGATTTCCTGTCCCTCCTTTGCCTATATTCCTATCGGCTGCTCATCTGTGTTTGTTGACTCGGGAGGCGGATGGGTGTGTGGACTGCGCTTTGTCAGGCCGGGGGTGGCTCCCCGGCGATCTCGGTGCGGGATGGCACCCCCAGGGGCCGGGGGGGGGGTGTGCGTGTCCGAGGGTGTCGGTGGCACAGTAGCCCGGCTGGCAGAAACACGGCCCCCCCCCCCCCCAGCCCACCCTTCTCGGTGGCTGGTCTGTCCTGCAGGCGGCTCTGGGGGCCACCGAGGTGTCCCTGGGCCTCCTGCAGCTTCCCGTGGCCCCAGGCTTCCCAGCTGCTGACCCCTCCGCCGGACCCACTGCCCCTCTGAAGCTTTCTCTGTCTCGTTCGGAAGCCGGCAGAATTTGTTCGATTCTTTATTTATTACTTTTATTTTTTAATGTTTATTTTTGAGAGAGAGAGAGACAGAGTGTGAAGGGGGGAGGGGCAGCGAGAGAGGGAGACACGGAATCCGAAACGGGCTCCAGGCTCCGAGCCGTTCAGCACAGAGCCGGACGCGGGGCTCGAACCCACGAGCCGCACAAACCGTGAGATCGTGACCTGAGCCGAAGTCGGACGCCTAATCAACAGGCCACCCAGGCGCCCCTCCCCTTCAGATTTTAGAGCCCAGCCCTGCTGATGCCCTGACTTGGGAGCTCGGCCTCCCAAACAGTGAGAGCACAGGTGTCTGCCGTTCAAGCCCCCCAGTGTGGGGTCATTTGTCACCGCAGCTGCGGAAACCTGATGCCGTCACCAGCTGGGAAGGACAGACGTCATTTAGCAAGCGCCACCGTCCCCCAGGCTGGGCACCAGGTGCCTTCACCTACAACCTGTCATTTGTCTCCCTGCAACCCGGCAAGTAGGCATCCCCCTTTTACGGACAAGGAGACTGAGGCTCAGAGAGGTTATGTCTCTGGGTCAAGGTCACCCAGCTGCTCAGCGATGATGGAGCTGGTTGCACACCCAGGGTGGCCCGAGTTGCAGAAGGGGAGGTGAGGGAAGCGGCAGGTGGACGCAGACGGGCGTGGCATTCTCTTTTCCCCGCTATGGATTGCCGGGGGCTTCCAGGCAGAGGTGTCCAGCATGCATCTGGCTCTGGGGGCTGAATGCTCAGGAGAGGCCGGGGCTGCGCCCTAGAAATCCTTGCTCAGGGCCCGGACGGTGTCGCAGATCCCTCCAGACCCCAATTTTTATGCCCCTGAAAAAGCGTCGGTGTCTTCTTTCCTTTAAAGTCACCTTGAGAATCTGTACCATCTGCTGGAAAGTTCCAGGCTCCGATCTCATTTGTTTCTCGTCTTGTAAGCAGATGTGAGTGAACAACAGAGCAGTGATTGGTGGGGAGTGAAGGATCATGCTGGAATGTGGGGCAGGGGTGTGCCGGGAGGAGGGGGAGGGAGCCCACGGGATCCTCACTGGCGGAGATGCTGGGGCCGCCTGGGACCACACACTCCTTTCCTTTTTGGTCGGAGCCCCTTCCCAAGCCGCCTGATGCACCCGACTGCTCCTGGGGTGTGGGCTGCTGTGTGGGTGGCAGGGGAGGACTGTCCACGAGGCAGGGTGGCCGGGACCACATCCTCGAGCGTGCGTGTGTCCTTCCAGGCACCTGTCAGCCCCGCCCACCCACGCTGTGCAGAAAGAGCACCTTTCTCTCTTTTCTTTTGATCACTTTGTTTCACTCGGGCCCCCCTCCCTGGCAGGTGTGGATGCTGGGCTAGAAGTTTCTACGCTGCAGGTGGCGACCCATTTGTGGGCGTGAAATCAGTTCAGTGGGTCACATCGGCACTGGTTATGTAAGAAGGGGGACTGGCTAGAGAAACGGCAGCGCCCGTCGCGAGTGATAAAAGTAGGTATTGTTTGGTGAAAACCAATAGCTATGTATTTACTCACGGCATAAACCACGGCTGTGTGTGGTGACCGAGGACTGAGCCCTGCAAACTGTACCTCGTCTTTGTCCACGGGACCTAGGAGTGCGGCCGTATTTGGGAGGCGGTTTTTGCAGATGGGATTAAAGGAAGGATGTTGTGATGGGGGGGATTATCCTGGATTAGCCACGTGAGCCCTAAATGTGATCACGGTTATTCTTAGAAGAGGAGGCGGAGGGAGGTTATAGGGACAGACGCACAGAAAAGAAGAACACGTGATCGCAGAGGCAGGGATGGGGGTGATGAGGCCACAGTCAGCGAGGGCCGGCTGCCCCGGAGGCTGGAAGGGGGGCAGGGGGGGCAGATTGTCCCCAGAACGGCTGCAGCCCTGCGGGTACCTTGATTTCGGCCCAGCGGTACCGATTCTGGACTCCGGGCCTCCGGAACCGCGGTAAGCACCCCGGTTCCAGAACGTCTGTTACAGCCGCCGTGGGAAGCTTACGCACCGTGGAGCACGCAGCCCAGCGCGCAGAGCCCCACACCCTGGCTCGGGGCCCGTGGCTGGCTGGGGCTCCACGTGGTGGCCCTGCTCTCGCTCGAACCTTCCTCCTGGGAGCAGCACGCTGGCGCGGGGAACGTTCTCCTTGTTCAGAGGCAGCAGCTCGATAGGACAGGCGGAAACGTGTGAGGCCTGTAGGCACGGCTGCACGCGGTCACTTCCGCCCGAGGGTCACTGGCCAAAACCAGCCACGTGAGCAAACAGGAAGTTACCGGGCAGGAGAGTGCTCTGTTCCCCGGGGTAGACTCCGGAAAGGTACATGCACACCTGTCCCCCGGGACCCCTGTCTGGGGGACACGTCCGATTTGTGTGCTGGTGTGGGAACAGTTGGGAAGCCGCTGGCCAGTGACACGGAGCCCGGAGCTTGCTCCCAGGGCCCTTGATCCCGAGGTCGGTGGGTGTCACGGCCCCGCTCTGCCTGTCGGCTCGACTCTTCTGAGCTTCTGGCTTGAAGTTTCTAGGCGGGGCGGAAGCCTCACCTGTTCACCTCACACCTTCGGAGGAAAAGAGGGGCTCATCCTGCGGGGTCTGGGGAGGGGAGAGGGTGGTTCCCCCAAAGCCCCGTTGGTCACAGCCCCAGGATGGGATGTGCAAATTGCAAACTAGCGTAAGCCCGTCGGGGTCCCGGTCCCTGGCCTTCAGACCACATGGTTGACCTTGAAGGCTGAGGCCCAGGCCAAGGGGTGAGACTCCCCCGCGAGGCTGGGAATCTATAACCTTCCCTCCTGTTGGGCGCCCGCCACATGGTGCCTCCTGCCCACTGCAGAGCCAGTGGGGAAGGGGCAGGGCATAGGCACCCCCTCCACGCCTCGAGCTGGGGAGCCCACCTGAGGCTGTGGAGGAGGAAGCCATTAGTCTCTGGACCCTGGGCCTCTGTGGGTGAGGGTTGTCTCCACCCTCAGTGTCCCCGTGAACCAGGGGCAGCCTCCCGGGGACCTGACGGCCACTGCAGATGGGGGCGCACGGTGCAGTGGGGCCGGGGCTCCGTGGGGTGATCGGTGCCGGGGCCCAGGCAGCGGGGGGCCGGGACAGACACCTGGAGAAGAACGGAGCCCGGGCCTGCACTGTGATTTCTGCCCGAGGGTCCCAGAGTCCACGGAGCCCCCACCGTGATGCGGCCCCCCTCTCCCGGGAGGCTGATCCGACAGCATTGGGGCAGATGGCCCTCCTCGCACGCGGGCATTCTGGCCCCCGGCCGAGGTGGACTGAAGTTATGCGGCCTTGGGGGTCCCTGGGGGCGACTTTGAGGAGGGGACCCGGGGCTGAGAGGCTCAGAGAGGGCGTAGGACAGAGGCTGGCCCCTGCCCGCCTTCCCACCGCAGCGAGCACCCCAGCCTCATGGAGCGGGGGCCCTCCACACTCCTAGAACGTCTCCTGTCCAGCCTCACGCAGGCTGTTCCTTCCCCGTGTCCAGCCACTAGCTGCCCCTCGGCCTCTGCGTGTCCACCGGCCCCTTCCTCCGGGGCGCCCTCTGGGGCACTGGTCACTCGCAGAGGGCTCTGCCGGACCCCCCGACTCACAGCCCGCAGCCCCCTCCTGCTCACCAGAGCCGGCTGCACCCCGCCTGTCTCTCTGCCTCAGTTTCCTCTTGGAGACAACAGGGACACGATGGCTCCTGTCTCGGGTATGGAGCAGCACGTGGGACTTGCTGGGTGCTCAGAGGGGCGCTGAGGTCGTGGTCACCATCCTCGTTTCTGTGCGGAGCTGGGCACGGGGACGCAGAGCATGGACGGCAGAATCGGGGAACAGGAAACTCCTCTCGTTTATGAGCCAAAGAGGCTATAACCCTGTGCCCCGGATGGATGATTTGTGCTCACGTGTGGGTCCCACGGGGCCCGGTAGTGACGGCCCAGACAGCCCTGGGGGTTTCCTGCGGTGGCCTGAGGGACACCAGCCCCAGCGACCAGGTGGGGAGGAGGACGTGTCAGACCGTGGCGACGGGTGGCAGTCAGATTAGGTGAGGAAAGCCCCATCCCGGCCACCAGCACCTGCTCCTGACTCTTTAGAGCTGGTGGGATGGGGTGTTTCCTGCCAGGTGCCTTCTCAGGGGTCCCTCGGCCCGCCCAGCGCTGCACCAAGGGCCGCTGGTGTCACCCCAAAGCCTCTGAACGGTGGATCCGGTGCTGGTTATTGATGACCGGTGTGCACACACCTGTGGGTCCCCTGTGGCCACATGCTGGGCCCAGGCCTGTGCTTACTGTGCGCGTATAACTCCGGGACCGAAGCCGGCAGAGGGGCTCTGAGGACGTGCAGCGCGTCAGCTGGAACCCCCGGGGCCCCGGCACCGCCGTTCACGACCAGCGTCCTTCGCGAGCCTCAGTTTCCCCTCTGGCACGTTGGGGCCGTGCAGTGGGTTCAAAAGGTCCGTCCCGAGTCATGTCCACCCAGAAGCTTGGCACGTGACCTTATTGGGAGTGAGGGTCTTTGCTGGTGACATCAAGATAGGGTTGGAAATGAAGTCATCCGGGACCAGGGCGGGCCCCAAATCCGGTGACTGGCGCGCTTACCAGAGACAGGAGGGGATGGGCACGTGGACACGCGGGGAGAGGCCACGTAAAGAAAGAGGCAGAGGCTGTTGTGACGTGGCCAGGAGCCCCCGGAGCCGGAAGCTGCGGGGAGGGATCCTCCCCGGGAGCCTCCAGAGGGAGCGCGTGCGGCCCTGTGGACGCAGACCTGGGGCTTTCGGCCTCCGGAACTGCGGGAACGTAACGTCGCACGTGAAGCCCCCTGTTTGTGGGGCTGTGCCGGGCAGTCCCAGCACACGGGGCCGTGGGGTCGCGCTGCCCGCACCGGGCACACGGGGGCAGGAGATGGGCCCGGCCCCTCCACCCCCGCCCGTGTCTTTCCAAAGTCCCTTTCCCGGACGCCCGGGGAAACAGGTGCACCTTTGGGGGTTGGTGGGAGTCTATTTCGGTGTGCCGGGAAGGGGTTGGCCCTGCCCTTCCTCGGGCGTGTGGATGGCAGCTGCCACGTGACCTTCTGGAGAGTCCGGGTGGAGACGTGCCGGCCCCAGAGACTCTTCTGCTGGTTCAGCCGCGGCCCGCAGCCTCGCCCGGTGCCGGTCCCCGGAGAGGAGGCCACGCTCCATGGGGATGCCGGGAGGAGACACAGGTAAAGCTGGCAAGTGCCCTTTTGGCCGAGACCTTCCGGGCGGAGGGGAAAGCTCGAGTCCCACAAGCAAGCTGTGGGGGGTCTGACACGAAGGGAGGCGGTCTGACGGAGCGCCGCTGTTTGTGAACGTGGTGAGGGCCAGCACTTGTGAGCGCCGACTGTATGCCAGGCTTTGGGGACTTTCCGTGACGGCGTCTTGATAACAGCCCTGTGGAGTGACCCATCTCACAGACGAACAGGCCGAAACCCGGGGAAAGGGAGCTTGGACCCCCAGGAACAGAGGGAGGCGGGGATGTACCAGGAAGAGCTTCTGAAGCCCGGGCGGTGGGGGGAGGGGGTGCGGTGCCTGCCTCCCGCAGGTGCCTCGCCTCACGGGGCCTCTGTCTGGGCACGAGTGGGCACCTCATGTCCGGGCGGCTGGGACAGATCCTTCCCCTCACCGGTTCTTCCTGCAGAGTAGGGGCCGGGACCCCCTCACCCCTATCTCCCCGTCCACGTCTCACACTCCGGGGCAGCTCTGGGGCAGCGTGGCCCGGAAGCTGACCGGTGAGACCCGAGCCCCTCTGGCCTGGCCTTGCTGCGCCGTGGACAGGGCACTTGGCCGCTCCCGGGGGCGCCCCAGCGACCCCCCCGTAACCTGAGGTTGATTGTGGCTCCGCTGCCCGAGGTGTCGTGAGCGGACACGGCGGACATTTGACACTCGTTTCCCCGAAGCTTGTGGCTTCGCCCCCGCTGGCCGTGCTTACGGCACCAGCTGGCTTGGGGTCAGGTGACGTCCCCCCGGCCTGGCGGGTGTGCCGGATTGTTCCGAAATCCCCAGTGGATCCCGGGAGCCCAGGCATGTGACCATGATGTGCGTTTCTCCCGTGGAATTTCCATGCTGACGCGGGATGGGTCTCCCTGCTCAGCCGGACACACCGTGTCCTTCACACCGGACGGCGGGCGGGGACGCTGGTGGCGAGGGGCGAACAGGGGTCATGAAAGATGGCCCAGACCCTGTGCAGTAGGGACCGCTGCTCCCGGTTGACGGATGAAGAAACGGCATCTTGTGATAAAAATTGCAGTAAAGGAAATGTGGTTCTATTTATGTAAAATTATAGTAAAAGCTAAAAACTAAAAATGCTGTGGATCCCTCAGGAAAAAAAAAATCAGGCTAAATCTCTGTGCTCTCAGATGAAGCGGTGCTTTCTTAGAAACGACAGCACGGACACAGCCAAAGAAAACGCGAATAAACCGGATGTCGTCAAAATTAAACATTCTCATCCCGCGAAGAACATTGTGAAGAAGATAAAAACAGCTTGCAGATCTGGAGACGGCCGTCGCCAGTGTTGTATGTGATCAAGGACTTATGTGTGGAACATGCACACAACCCTTATAGCTCGGGTCTCCAGAAAGACAGCACACTAAACGGACAAAGGGTCTGAATAGACGCTTCCCCGCAAGAGATTTTCAAGTCTGAACAAGCACACGCAAGGTGTTCAACGTCACTAGTCGTGGGTATGGGCGGCTCCCACCTGCTCAGTGGCCGTGGTCGGAAAAACAAGGATGTGGGGACTCTGGAGGCTCGCCCCCTGTGGCTGGTAGGAATGGGAAACGGCAGAGCCATTTAGCCAAAGGTCTGGCGGGTCCTCAAATGGCTAAACACGGAGTCACCGTGCGAATGGCCACTTCCCAATTCAGACGTACCCAAGGGAAATGGACTCACATGTCCACACGAAGGGGATCGTGCCCGAATGGTCACAGCAGGCCGAAAAGTGGGAACAACCGTAGAGCCCGTCAACTGACAGGTGGATGTGTTCGTGGGATGGAATGTTAGTGGCCGTTAAGAGCCCTTCAGCCCTGACTCACGCTCCAGTGCGGATGAACCGTGGAAGCCAATCTGTAGAGACAGAAAGTCAATTATCAGTTGTCAGGGGCTGGGACAGAGGAGGGATGGGGGGGGGTGACGGAAATGGGCGGGGGAGTCTTTTTGGGACGATGAAAATGTGCTAAAATTGATCGTGGCGACCGACGCCCTACTCTGTGAAAACAGATGATGCCTGAACAACACAGGTTTGAACCGAGCAGGTCCATTTATATGTGGATTTTTTTCAGCAAATATACATACAACACAGGAAATGTGTTTTCTCTTCCTTATGATGATATTTATTTTTATTTTTAAAAATTTTTTTTTAACGCTTATTTATTATCGAGAGAAAGAGACAGAGCACGAGCAGGGGAGGAGCAGAGAGAGGGGGGCACAGAATCCGAAGCAGGCTCCAGGCTCCGAGCTGTCAGCACAGAGCCCGACGCGGGCTCAAACCTGAGATCATGACCTGCTCTGAAGTCGGACGCTTAACCGACTGAGCCACCCAGGCGCCCCCCGATGATAGTTTTAATAGCATTTTCTTTCCCCTAGCTTACGCTATTGTAAAACCCCAGCATATAGTCCACGTAACATACAAAATACATGTTAATCGACTCTTTCCGTTGTCTGTAGGCTCTGGGCAATAGGAGGCTAGCAGTCGTTAAGGTTTTGGGGACTCAAAAGTTATGCTTGGATTTTCAACTGCATTAGGGGTGGTTGGCGCCTCCAACCCCGTGTCGTTCAAGGGTCACCTTTACACCAATAGTCATAAAGTTGTGCATTTTAGGCAGGTGAGTTGTGTGGCACGTGAATTGTAGCTCAATAAAAGTTTCGTTTGAAGTGGATGCGGGGCACCTTCTGGAGAGCGGCGTGGGTCCTGGGCGCGTGCTCAGGGTATTGTTTTTGAAGAGAGTGCGTCTGGGACACGAGGGCAGGGCATCGGTTCTGTCCCCCGAGAAGATTACGTTGTTACATCGTATCGCATCCTAGGTCGTAGCATGTCACACGTCCTAGGTGTGCATGTGCGTGCGTGTGTGTGAGAACGTATACGGATAATGTCTTATTTGCGGCTCACGGGGCTGCCTGCTGGGAGGGTCACGGTGGCTAATGTCAGCGTAGAAGGTTAGCAGGGATTGTAATTCTTCTTCAACTTCTGTGTGCTGTTTGGGTCACCAAAAAGAAGGTATTTTTGTTGTCGAAACCTAAGGAATTGTGGTCTCGGGGGGCGGGCAGCGGCTCCAGGACGGGCTCCCACGCGGCACCACGTGACATCAGAAGGCCACAGGTCTGGGCCTGTCCGGGTGGAGCAGGGGCCCGTCACCGAGGACGGGCTGTGGGACCGGGCGTCGGTGACCCTGGTGCACCTGAGCTCAGAGGGGGGTGGGGTCTGTGGCTGTTGGTTTGTGCACTGGACCCTGTCAAATGCCCCCGGAGACGTCGGGGTGACGGGCGGTGTGGTGTGTGTGTCGAACTGATGTCCTGCACGTCTCAGCTTTCCCTGGGCCCCAGGCCAGCACTCTGGATGCCTGGTTTTAATTAGACTCAGGACATGCTTCCCCTGCCACAGCCCTTCCGTGGCCCGGCGAGCAGGAGGAAAGCACAGAGGGGCCCGCACGTGAGTGGGGGAAGGGCCCGAGGAGGACAAACCAGTCCTGTGACCGCCCCCCTCCCCGTTCCAGCTACAGCTGTGTGATCTTCCCAAGCTGCTGAGCATCTCTGAGCCCCAGGCTGCTTATCTGCAGAGTGGGGTGGTCACAGCTCTCGGGCCCACAACGGACGGGGGGCATCGTCATGCCCTGAACCCACCCGTGTCTGCTCCTATGCCGTTACAGCCCCCAAATCACGGGAAGCTGAAGTTTGTCTCTGCCCGCTTGTAGGTCAGCGCTGGTGGTCGCCCCCCGCCCCATGACTCCAAGGGGACCCCCAACCTCACCCCCAGACGCCGCCCCGCTGGGCAGATGTGTCTCAGGGGCTCCCATGAGCGTCTGGTGTTATCCTCCCCAGGCCCTGGCGGTCCACGGAGGAAGGAGGGAGGGCACGGAGGCCTGGAGGGGCACGGCTGCCCAGCAGAGGTGAGAACGGGGGCCCACAAGCCCCGGCCAGACGTCCCGCAGGCTCCCCGCCCCTCCAGGCTCACCCCTGCGTCCTGGTGGCCTGGGGTATCTGGTGTGGTCGGATTCCCCGGCAACGATTTTCAGATGCAGACCGAGACCCTTTATCACCAACACAGACCACTAAACAGGCTGGTAATGCTCACGTTTCCCGGAGAAAAGTGGCATCGCCCAGCGGGCCCCTCGCTGCCCTGGACGCTTGCCGTGGGCAGCGGAGGTGCCGCACGAGCCCCAAGGAGCCTCAGGAAATGGGCGGCGTCCTCATGGGACACAGACAGGGAGGCGAGGTCAAGGGGGGACAGTGACCTCTCAGACCCCTGTGGCCACCCCTGCCGGATCCAAAGCCAAGGGCGCTCCTAGGGGCTTGGACTTGCCGACGGCGTCCAGTGGGGCAGCTGGGCCCCCGTCTGGGCGGGGTGTCTCTGGGTCACGGCTGCAGCCCTGTCTTCTGAGTCCTGGGCTGCACAGGCTGGTGATCCTGACTGGCCAGGGTGCACCGGGGGCGCACTGGCAGCCTCCGGCCAGCGGGCCCCACACCGACGGGGTCCCGTGGCAGCTGGCCCGGCGGGAGGGCCTCGGCCCTCACAGACCTCGGTGGGAGGCCACAGCTGGGGCCGGAGGTCACGTGGCCCGCGTTCCTGTCTCAACTGTCCCCCGTCCCCGTATCCTGCTCTGGGAGCCGATCGGGGACGGAAACCGCCGAATGCAGCGCCTGGCACTTAGCCCGGGCACGGGAACCGAAAGATGATGTCACACACGTCATTGTCACCCGTGCTGATGCCCGGTGCAGTGCTTTGAGTCATCGGATATGTGTCCTGTTCCCGTTAGATTTGAGGAACGTTTACTGGGGCATATGCCGGGTACTGGACCCTGGGTGTACGTTCCGACCCAGACAGAGTCGCTGTCGGACTCTGGCCTGTGGCCTGTGGCCACGTGACCGGAGGGTCAAGTACCGGCCTGGGGGCCTGGAGACCCCAGCCCCGCGCCCGGCCTGCCCAGACTCTGTGTGACCTGGGCGGGGCCCGCCCCTCTCTGCCATTGGCCATTCCCCCTGGGCCTGTGTGGGGCCAGGACGGGCCCAGATGCCCTGACCTTCCGGAATGCCACCCGTGAGGTCCTCAGATGCCTCTCCGGTCAGGAGGAGCCGCTCTTCCGGCAATGAAATAATACCCTCAGGGACGTGGGTGGAGAGGCCTCCCGGACCAGCTGCTTGGAGCGTGGAGCATCCTGGGAATTGCCAGGAGCCCCGGCTGAGGCCTGCGGGAGGCCCTGCGGCCAGCCTGAGCTTCCGGGGGCTGCTCACGGCCGCGTTGCCCCCCGCTTCTGCCTCGGGGAGGAGCCCCCCCCACCCCACGGGCCAGCCCTGCCCCGTCTCCCTCCTCAGAAAGCCTGGCGGGGGGGTGGGGGTGGCGGGTAACATCATCGTCCCCCTGCGGATGGAAAACAGGCTCGGGGGGGGGGGGTGGGGTGGGGCACCAGCACATCCCAGGCCTGGCTTCCAGCTCTTTCCACCCGTGGGGATGGTGGGTTTTTTTCCTGGGGATGCAGTAACAAAGTCCTACCGACTGGGGCTTGTCCAGCAGATGTCGGCTCACATTCTGGAGGGGGGGGGGGCCCTGAGATCAAGGTGTCACCAGGGTGGGGTCCTTCCGACGGCCGTGAGGGACGGACCTCTCCTCGGCTTGCAGACAACTGTCCTGTCTCTGTGTCTGCACGTGGTCCCCTCTGTGTCCTGATGTCCGCTGTGCATAAGGACGGTCGTGTTGGAGCAGGACCCACCCGATGATCTCACTTTAGCTTGACCACTTGTGTGAAGACCTTGCCTCCAAGTCAGGTCATATTCTGAAGCGCTGGGGGCTAGGGGGTCAACGTATGAATCTGGGGGGGACACAATTCAGCTGTCACAGACGGGCTCTTTCTGTGGCCCCTGGGACCCCCCTTTTGACCACACACACTCTCTGCAGGGAGGGAGGGAGACAGGGCCGGCTTTTCGTCCCTCCCCCCATCAAGTATGAGTCTCATTCCAGGCTCCGTGGGGCTGCCTGGTGTCCCCCCCCCCCCCCCCCCCCCGCCAGGCTGTGTGTGGCTGAGAGTGACTTTGTGGGAATGTGCTCCCATCTCCGGGCAGGAAGAACCACGGGGCAGCGGGGGTCTGAGCTCCGTCCGCCGGGATCCCGACGCCGAGCTGCTGTCACTCCGATGGAGAGTGATCTCTGACCCCCGGCCTCCCTGGGTCTGATGGGGTTGACCCTGTGCAGCTCCCCCAACCTACCCAAAGGGCCCGCAGCAGTGCCCTGGGAGCAAGGGGCCCACGTCGGGCGGGGCGGCCCAGGATGCACACCCACACCCGGGCCTCTTGGACGGGGAACGTGAGCCAGGCGGTCTGAGGTGAACTGGGCCCTCTGTTTCCCCAGCCCCGTGCTGGCCTTTAGGGGGCCCCGGAGAGAGACGGGAGCCCCCAGTGGGGTCTCCAGCAGAGGCGGCCAGGGGTTCACCGGCCGTTTTGGAGAGGAGATGTTGCTTGTTCCAGGTGGCAGTCGGTGGCCCAGGGGGACCCCCCTGCCGGGTGTCAGTTTTCAGGTCTGTCAAATGGGAGCAGCATCCTGACAGGGCTGCTGCGGCATCGAGAGGAGCCAGTGCCCAGAGCGCCCCCCAGGGCGTGGGGCTCAGCACGCGGGCTCCCTGTGAGCGCGTTGTGGGTACAGAGGAGGTCCGAGAGGTCAGTCGTCTTCGCGGGTGAAGGGGCAGGAGCCGCACTCCCAGGAGACGGCGTGGCGGGGGCCGGGGCTGGTGCTGGGACGGTCGAGGACAAGTTTGGGAAAGGGTCTGGGATCAGCAAGCAGTGGGGGAGAAGTCAGGGAACCAGGTGGGTGCGGGGCGTGGAGGCGTGGGGGTCCCTCGGGGACATGGGTCCTATGGGCTGTGGGCAGGGTATTGAGCAGGTCAGGGACCCGAGCAAAGGACCTGACCTTGCTGGTGCTCAAGGCCGCCTTCCCTGGTCCTGCCACCTTGCCAGCTGGGAGAGCTTGCCCTGGGGGCTCCGTCGTCCGTGCTGTCCCCTTGCTGTGAGCCCGTGGGCACAAGGGGACAGTCTCCCACCAGGTCCAAATGGGGACCTCCCGAGACACTTGGGACTTTGGAGCCAGGGTAGGTTGGCGGGAGGAGGGCAGACCGGGGATTGAATCTTGAGTCCACCCCTCCTGGCTGTGTGGCCTTGGGCTGGTTAGCTTACCTCTCTGAGCTTGGTTTCTCACTCTGCCAAAAGGGCACAAGAGTGTCTACCCCAGGGTGGCAGGAAGGACTCCAGACAAGGTCATGCCAGACTTTGGGCATTTCCTTCCCTGAATCAAAGCAGCCAGCACAACCTCGCGGGACTTGGGCCGTGGAGGGAGGGACGTTCCTGTGTCTGGAGAGGTCTGGAGTGAGCCTCAGGCCGGCTGTGTGCAGAGGTGGGAGGCACGCCATGTCGGGACTTGGCAGGGGATTCTGGGGGTCTGGCTGTGGTTTTCTGCGGCCGAATAACACGCCGCCCCAAATCTTCAGCACCGAACGTGCATTCTGGGACATTCATGGGTTCCGAGGGTCAGACATCCAGAAAGGGCACGGCAGGGGCGTTTTCTGTCCTCTCCACGATGTCTGTGGTTTCGCCTGGGAAGACGTAAAGACTGGGGGTGACCCGAGAGCTGGGGATGACGGAGCCCCTGGAGGCGTCGTGGCTCACGTGGCTGGCGGCCCACGTGGCTGGCGGCCAGAACAGCTTCACGTGCACGCTGCGTGCGATCGCTCTGCATTTGGGGTGGTCGTGCTTCCTCTCAGCGTGGCCTCTGGGCTCCAAGAATGAGCGTCCTTAAAAGCAAATTTGTGGCATGATGATCTGGCCTGGAAGCCACGTGGAGTTGTTTCCATCACATTGTTGGCCGAGGCTGTCCCCAGATGTCCACCCGTGTTCCAGGGGAGGGGTCTCACACCCCGACACTTAGTGGGAGATGTGGTAAAGCCACATTGGAGAAGAGCTTTGTGGGACGGGCATCTGCCTCCAAGAACTGCTCGGAGCGGTGAGCGTCCAGACCTCCAGAAGGAGGGGCGGTCACATCGCCGGATGCCCAGGCACGCGGCGTGCAGGTGGAGACGGGCACCTGTCCCAAAATGTTGCAGTTCAGTGTGGTATGTGTTGATTCGTCCTATTTCTCGATCGCCTAGCAGGGGCCAGGCGCTGGGCTGGGTGTGGGGCCCCCGAGGGTGAAGGGGACGTTCAGCGCAGTGGGGTGAACAGGAGAGGAGGTTCGGCTCAGCCACCCAGCAGACACTTATCGCCGTGTCCCCGGCCCTGAGCGGGGCCCAGGGGACCCCCGGTGGCTCTGCCCCCGGACGTCATGGTGTCGGGCAGAAGTTGGCCGGGAGCGTGCAGCACTTTAACATGCTCAGTTCTGCCTGCGAACGTTTGTGCTGAGCCCACGTCCCCGTCCTAGAACCCGGTCAAGCAGAGCTGATCGCTGCCGGCCGAGTGCAGTCTGGTCCTGGGGCAGGTCAAGGGCTCGTGTGGGCGCACTCAGCCCCACAGAGAAACCAGAGGCCACGTCTGTGGGGAGCCGGCTGAGGGCCAGGTCACTCCCGGGGGGTGGAGGGAACAGCTTCCCACGAGGTGGCATCCCCAGGGGGACAGGGCTCCCTGCGGTCCGACGGTGTGGGTATCGAAACGGGCCTGAGAGTTCAGGCGTCTGGTGCAACGAGCTTCTGGGTGGGGTGTTTCTGTCCCCCAACGCTGTACCCTGGAGTGCAGACCCCTGGGGGCGGGAACTGCCGGGGCCCCGGCCCAGCCCCGAGCTCGGCAGGGAGCAGGCACCCGCAGCATCTTCGCCGGCGCTGGTGGAGGACTGGATGAATGACTTCCTGGAAGGGTCAGACAGGATCGCCCCTCTGGCCCGTCTGGGGAGCCTGCTTGCTGGGCCCAGGCTGCCGACGGCCTCGGAGAGAACGGCCAGCTCCGTGATTATAATTAGCAGTCGGCCCGTAAGTAGGTTAGCGAAGGGAGCGCTCCCGTGTGATTTGAAGCGATTTTCCGACACGCAGCACTGGGGAGGGCGGCGGGAGAGAGCGGGACCTACTCCTGACCTGAGGCACAGCCTGTAAAAGAGCGTTCTGAGGGCAGGGCAGACAGACCCTCCAGGGCGCGGGGGTGGGGGCGTCATTAACTCTGTACTTAGAAAACCAGCGCAAAGAAACACGCGTGCCGGAGGGGTGCGCAAGCCACAGGGATGCTTATGGCCACGTGGGGCGTGCGAGAGCCATCCCCCCAGACCCGGCCCGAGGGACACACGCTTCCCAGACTTGGCCCCTGGCCCTGGGGGCCTTCCACGTGGGGGGAGGCGGGCACACAGGCCGACGGGCAGGGGCCACCCGGCGTGGTCGGGACTGTGATGGAAATGAGCACGGTGACGTGCACTTGCTGAAGACCCAGAAGGCACCTGCCTACCTCGTGTCACCTCCTCCCAGAAGTTCTCCTTGATTGCACACAGGCCCATGCCCCCCTGTGTGCCTGGGACCCACCCTGGGCGTAGCGGAGTCTCAGGAGTGGGTGTGCCCGCATGGTTTATGAGGCTATTCGATATTAGAACACAGTCACGCAGCTTGGAACCCCGGCCGGTGGTTTGCAGGATGCAAACAGCAGAGGGGAGAGCACAGCGAAGCCATCACGGCTGGCGGGGCCGTGGGGTCCAGTCAGAACCGGAGCGCACAGGGTCCCACGTCCAGTTCCGAGGTGCGTGTCCGTCCGGAGCAAACCCTGCACCAGATGACCAGGGACTGTGGGTCTTTGGCCCCGCCAGGCACCGCCAGCTCGGGCTCCAGCACGAACTGGACCCTCGGGGAAGGAACAGAACACCAGCACCAACATGAGAAAACGGAAGAAACGGCTAGAAATGTCCCGAGGATCACGAACGGCAGGTGCCTTGCGGTCTGGGAAGTGGGAGATGCATCGGGGTCCCCCATCTGGGAATGCCTATCCCCATCGCGAAGGTGGAAACAGGCTTCGGAGGGCATGTGACCTGCCCAAGGTGTCAGGGCCAGGGAGGGGCATAGCTCGCGTCAGTACGGCTCTCCGGCCCCCCCCACCCCCACCGTCGTCTACCCCGGCACGTCACGAGGTGACTGGAGCGTGGAGGCAAATCTGGGGACATCTACAGACGAGGCTGGCGAGTGAGCCGAAGCACGGCCCTCTGGGAGCTTCCGGTCTCCCTCCTGGCAGCCTCCTCCCCGTCGCCACCCCCAGCTGCGGGGAGGCCCCTGAGATCTGGGGACCTGGGGACCACCAGGCCAGCCTTGCCCCAGGGGCTTCCTCGACTTTAATGGAGCCTAAAACAATTCCTCAGGAGACCGAGCTCCAATTTATAGATGTGAAAACTGAGGCTTCTTGGGATTCGGTCAGCTCTCCAAGGTCACGCGGCCGCCCCCGGATGTCACAGCCCGCCCTGCTGGCTCCCGTCCCAGCTCCAGCAGCACACGGCTTCTCCTGGAGAGAGAGCACGGTCGCAGCCTGGAGGGGCTGCCGGGCATCGCGGGGGCTGCGGGGCTGGCCCCCGGTCAGGGCGCGCTGGCCGTGTCCCTCCCCTGTGACCGCGGGCGTTACGCAGTGATGGTGCCTGTAGTAAGTCCTGTTCCCTGCGAGGCCCCCCGGTGCCGGGATTTCACTAGCACAGGGGGATTAAGTGGCCACAGCCCTTTGTGGGATCGATTCGTGCCACTCGCGTTTGTTTTACGTGATGATCACGGTTGGGGGTCTGTAGTGCGAAGAGCCCGCTGTGCGTGTGGTCAGGGCTCCGGCGTGGCCGTTCTCTCTCTCTCTCTCTCTCCTTTTCGTTTAAAAATTTTCCCCGACGTCGTCTCCTAGAGTGGCCTTCCGTCCACAGCAACACCGAACAGACAGCGGGGTTCCCATGGACGCCACCCCCGGAACTTTCCGCTGGGGTTTGCATCTTGCGGTGGTGGGGTGTGCTTGCCGTAGAATGAGCTGAAGTTTCCGCTGGGGTGACTCCGGGCGGGACGAGTGTGCCACGACAGGTGTCCCCATGGGGGTCTCGTGGCCGTAAACGCCCTCTGTGTGCCCGTTCACCCCTCCCGCCCCCACGCCCTGGCGACCGCTGATCTTTGTTTCCTGTTTGCATGGTTTTGCCTTTTCCAGAATGCCCTGTGCATGGGACCCTACAGCCCCGTAGCGGGCTCGTTCTCTTGGTAACGTGCATGTAGGATTCTCCCTCTTTTTGAGGCTTGGTAGCTAGTTTCTTGAGAATTCTCTTTTTTTTAACGTACCACCCACACCCCGGACACCAGGCCTGGCCAGAACAGCCCATCCCTGTCCCGGGGCCGAGTGGAGAAAACCCTGGGTGTCGTCACGCTCCGGGCCTGGGCCATCTCTCCGGGCCTCAGCTCCCCCAGCAGCATCAGGGACAACAGCTCACCGAGGACACATACCCCAGCGTGGTCTGCGTACGGGGGTTTCTTGCAAGTGGGCATGTGCAGGAGGCGCAAGGGGTGAGTCCGTCTCGGGGGGGTCAGAGGGCCCACGCCACGGTCTGCGGGATTCACGGGTGGGATCCGGGCAGGTGCCCGGCCGGAGGGAACGCCTGTGCGCGAGGCCCACGGCTGTCTCCGTGGCGCAGTGTCTTCTTCCCGCCGCCAGAGGGCAGCACCACCGCTCTCACCGCCCGGAGGTCCCAGGAAGCTTTAGAGGGACCCCCTCCTCCGTGGGCAGGGTCGGGTCCCCTCAGCAAAGCGTGTCTTAAAGCAGCTCCGCCCGCAGGTCCGATATATCTCCAGGAGCCAGGCAGCTGAGGGTGTCAGGCCGTGTGTTCTGGAAAAGGACAATAGCTATTGGGTACCCAGCCCACATCCTAGCAACGCTCTGGGGCAGGTGATTGAACGAGGCAGCCGGGCGGAGGGACAGCTGCGTGGAAGGCTGGACGTTCCAGGTCACAGCACGTAGGAGGTGAGGCTGGGGCTGCGCCCAGGCCATCTGCCCCCACGGCCTGCACTCCCCCCCGGGACCCTGACAGTGACCTTCCCTCCCTGGACTTGAGCCAGATCCCAGCAGTATAAAAACTTGCTTGTCTGCTCACGGACAGACGATCGGCTGTTGTCCTTTGTGTGCCGGACAGATGAGAAGATAACAGTGTCCAGTGTCGAGGATCTCAGTCCTCCCTCCACCGCCCCCCCCCCCCCCGCCCCCACCGCCCCTGCACGGTCTCCATGGAGCCTCGGAGGAGGACAGGGTGACTCCATAGCCCGCCGGGCCATTCACTGGCTTCAAACCCGGATTCCAGCGGCTCATCCCGCAAGGGGAGTCTTAAATTGAAGCCCGGTCTTGAATTTCGAGTCTTAAATTCAAATCCCGCCGTCTGCCTTCTTCCGCTAATTTTATCAAATAGTAGATGAGACAATTTCTGCACTCGTTCTGCAGGAAGGAGAAGCCCAGGGAGAGCCCAACGTTGGCACTTCAGCTAGAGCGGGGAGGGTCGCTGTGGCTGCAGGAGGGCAGCAGAACTCGAGGGGCCCCGCCGGGCTCTGCCCCCGCAGTCTGCTGTTTGGATCCCTCTGGAGGCACAAGGCAGGCGCTGACTCCCGGCCCAGGGAGACGCCAAATTACTTTTCATGCCGCTCACCTCCTTTCCTGCACCTGCTGCTCGTCCCCAGATAGCCGGAACCCTGCTACCCTCGGGGTGTTCACAGCCTTCTCCTCCTCAGACAGCCTGCTGTCCCCAGCATGGCCCGCTCCCCCTCTGTGCCGCCCACACAATGTCCCCACCTCGGGCGGGGACCGCAGCAGAGAGGAACCCCGCCCTGGTGGATGGGGGGCCGCCGGGATGCGGGGTCCTGGGGGGCAAGGGGTAGGGGGGGGAATTGGATGGAGAAATGTCCTTCTCTGTCTGGCGTGACCTCCTTGATGTTTGCGAGGAGACCCCGAGGTGTGGTGCTCGCTCAAAGCTGGCATTAGACAACCGTGTTCGTGGATACAAGTAGCTTAATGCTCCAACGAAGTGTGGCAGGTCCTTCCTCGGCCACCCCACACCCCTCAGCCCACCTGGGCTTTCTCCTGCAGGCTTCCTGCCCCAGGTATGCCACCTGCACCCTGTCCAGACCAAGAAAGGAGGGTGGCATTAGAGGATATGAAAATAGGGATGCCTGGGTGGCTCAGTCGGTTGAGCGTCTGACTTTGGCTCAGGTCACGATCTCACAGCTCTGTGAGTTCGAGCCCCACGTCGGGCTCTGTGCTGACAGCTCGGAGCCTGGAGCCTGTTTCGGATTCTGTGTCTCCCTCTCTCTCTGACCCTCCCCTGTTCATGCTCTGTCTCTCTCTGTCTCAAAAATAAAAACATCAAAATAAATAAAATAAATAAAAAGAAGATGTGAAAATAAGCAAAGACCCCCAAATGAGAAAGTCAAAGCTGTCTCCCCGGTGCTGGCTGGAGTGGGAGGTCGTCCCCCCTCACTTGCGTTTGCCAGAGCCCCAGAGGCGGGCAGAGCAGTGGGGGGGCTTCCCAGAGGAGGAAAGAGGCTGGGGTGGGTCTGATGGGAGGCCGGGGAGGCCAGGAGGCCAGGAGGCCGGGAAGTCCGCTGAAAGGGGTGACCACACGGCTGGTCAGGGAAGCAGGTTTGGCTTTCTCGGGTTGGTCCTGAGTCGGAAGGATCCAGCTGACTCAGGTCCCTGCGTGGGCCATGCTCTCTGCCCGGCAGGCCTCCGTGCCAGCCTCCAGCTCTGCCATCGGCCGGCTTCTCCCTGTGTTTCAAGCGACTCTGCTGGTCCCCAGCCCCTGGGCCTCCCCCGGCATCAGCTCTGCCCCTTGGGCTGTCTTCACCGCCAGGCTGCGGCTCCTTAAGGGGCTGGCCTGCTGTGGACCCCTGTGTCCTGTCCGCTG
Source organism: Panthera onca (assembly GCF_046562875.1). NCBI lineage: Eukaryota > Metazoa > Chordata > Mammalia > Carnivora > Felidae > Panthera > Panthera onca. The sequence continues at coordinate 3,445,474 of NC_138342.1, forward strand.
GCCTCCACAGGTGCTTTTGGAGGGTGTGGGAGAGGAGCATATGGCCCCCCCAGACCCCAAGAGCCCCAGAGCCGGGCCCTTTGACCATCCACCCCGACCTGCCCCTCGGTGGGTTTCTACACCTCCACAAACACCCCAGGCCATGGCTGGCTCGGAGGAGGGCCGCACCAGTACTCAGGTTCACGTCCCCGGGACACAGAGGGACTTTGAAGCATGCTCCAAGGAGGACCGTGGCTATTGCTGTCGCAGAAGAGAGGACTGTGGGTCTCCCGGCCGTAGACGGGATGCCCGGCTCACTGGGCGGGGGGAGGGGGCTGCTTCTGAGGCCCTGCCGGTCAACGCAGCAAGAGACCAGGATACCCTTTGGGACGGGGTCGAGATCTCCCCACCACGGCAGGCACGCACACAGCGATGGGGGACCGATGGCCCGCGTGTGGGGGCGCCAGAGACAGGAGCCGCTCACTGGGGTTGACCAGATGGCCTCAAGTTATCCGATTCTCTCTGGTCCCCCAGGAAAGAAGATGGGCCTGTGCCCCGACGCCCTATGGGGCTTGAGCTGGCGGGGGGGGGGGGGGGGGGAGGGGGGCGAGCACAGTCACTGGTTTACTCGCCTGCGCCTGGTGTGTCCCACCCTTTAACGTGACCTTTCTTCCCCCGGCAGTATCGGAGCCCCAGGCTGCTCACAGCCCCCTGGAGAAGTCGCCCAGCACGGCCATCCTGTGCAACACGTGTGGAAATGTGTGCAAGGGGGAGGTGCTGAGGGTCCAGAACAAGTATTTCCACATCAAGTGCTTTGTCTGTAAAGGTGAGCATCTCTGGTCTCTGTTCTTTGTCCCTGCTGAGACGGGTGAGGTCTTGTGAGGACATAGATACACCCGCTAAACTAAGGTCTGGGGGTAGGGGGTGAGGAAGGGTCTGGAAGCTTCCAGGGAGGGCTTCGCAGAGGAGGTGGTGTTTGGGCTCTGACTTGGAGTGAGGAGGAGCCCGTCAGGCCAACCCAGGCGGCAGGGGCAGGTGCACACGGTGTGGGGCGCAGGTCAGCGGTTGGACTGCGGGGTGCTGCAGGGCCGGAGGGGGATGGGGCTGGGGGCCCAGGCTCCCCCCTGTGCCAGCGGCCCTGCGAGGGACCCGAGACTGTCACCCGAGGGGGCGGCTGGGGCCTGGAGATGTGGGAGCCTGTCCAGGGCTGGATGGTGGCCTCTGATGAGTCCCGGGCAGGGTGCCGGGCGGAGTGCCGTGGGAGACTCGGGGGTTCCTGCGCGGGCCAGTGGCCCAGGGAAGACCCCAGCGCCCCCAGTGGCCCCCACCCAGGGACCTCTGCGGCGACACCATCTCTGGCAGGGGTGGGCGCGTCCTGGGACCCTCGGTCTGAGGGTGACCCTGGCCCTGCCCGTCAGAGGGGCACAGCCTGCAAGTGGTGTTTTCTGGGAAAGGACGGGGCAGCGCCGTGTGGACGTGTGAGAACGGCGACCCTGTAGCGTCCTGGGGACACCACCTCTGCCTACGACGCGGCTCCCCCACTGCGGACCATGCCCCCACCCCTTCTGTGGCCGGTGCCCCACCCCCGGGTGGAGAGTGCCCACCCCCCTCGCCTGAAGCTTCTCCTTTTCATCAGAGCTTCCCAGGGATTTGTCTGGGTTAATTCTCTCTACTCTCCAAAAGATCAATTTGCTGTGTCCGAAAAGCAAAATCCATTAAAATGCTCTTTTTCGATGCTGACTTTAAAAGACGGGGGAAGTGGCCGCCGTGTTTCAAAGGATTGTCCGTAAGCACAGGCCTTAGGAACGCGATAAAAGGCATCAGAACGGAGTCCTGGTTTGACCCGGGGGGGTTGGGAGGAGGGGAGCCCCCGCCCTCCCACAGCGTCACCGGGGACAGATCACTTTGTCCTCCGTGAGCGGCCCTGGAGAAGCCGCGGCCCCTTCGTCACGGCCCGCAGGCGGGTGGTGCTGGCGGGCACCCGGGACGCGCCTCTGTGCGCCGCGGCCGCTCCCAGCGCTTGCTGTGGGGGTGGCACGGGGGGCAGGAGCCCGTGGGCACGCGGGCCCCCTTTCGAGACCGCTGCCCACACGCGCAGGCAGCCACAGAGCCTCACGCTGTGCCGGGCGGCCGTGCCCAGCGGGGCCCCTGCCCTTGGCGGTGGGGGCATCTCTGCTTCACCTGCTCGGAACGACGTGCGGCGGCTGAGGTTGCCTGCAGGCTGGAAAGAACCGCGTTTGTTTAAGCGTGAAGGTTACACGGCCTCTGATTGGGCTTCTATCCAGTTTCTCTGAAAGTGCAAAGCCTCTGAGTCACTGAGGGCACTTTGGGATGAATCAAAATGAATTATCCAACTCCTAGTGTCTTAAACAGCATGGATACTTATCATCTGGTTTTTAACGCTTATTTAGTTTTGAGAGAGAGAGAGAGAGCAGGGCAGGGCAGGGGCAGAGAGGGAGGGGGACAGAGGACCTAAAGCAGGCTCTGTGCTGAGTGGAGAGCCCGACGCGGGGCTCGAACCCACGAACTGTGAGATCATGCCCTGAGCCGAAGTCGGACACTTAACCGACTGAGCCACCCAGGTGCCTCGGATGTTTATCGTCTTAACGTAAAGCCTGGAAGTGGCCCCTTTCCCCGGAGTTGGGTAACTTAACAGCTCAACGGGGTCATTAAAGATGCAGATTTCTTCACTGCCCCACCCCCACTTCCCCTCGCCCCCCCCCCCCACCCCGCATCCTGTGCATGGCAGAGGTGCCTGTCCTCATGGTCTCAAGGTGGCTGCCATAGCTCCAAGCATCACATCCTCACAGGATAGTATCCAACTCGGGAAGAGGGATAGACACAGGCAGAGGCCTCCCTGCTCACGTGACTCTCCCTTCTTTGATCAGGGAGAACCCTTTCCCTGAGGCCCTCCCAAAGACTTCTAATATGGCTCATTGGCCGGAACCGGGTCACGTGTCCACCCACAGGGCCACAGAGGACCAAGAAGGAGGATGGCGATTCACAGAGACCAGTCATGTCTGTCCCTGGGTGGGCACGTTGCCAGGCGCCCACAGCATCTCACAAGAGGCCCCGGTGGGATGGGTTCTTGCCACCTCGGCACGTGTTTGGCGTGCCTCAGTTTGCCTGGGAGAGCCCACGAAATAATTATGTAATTACACTCTGCCTCATGGCTGCCCCAGGCTTGGGCTTTGATGCTTGGAGGTCTGGGCTCAAATCCCACCTCTGCCACCGCCTGCTCGTGTGGGTCCTGTGCACGTTTCTAACCTCGGGGTTCGTACAGCAACATTTCTCGGGCCGCTGCCACGCTCAGGCGGTGTTCTGGGCGCTTGAGATGCATCCGTGAGCACGACGGACACCCTTGTTCCCATGGAGATCACGTTCTGGCAAACGGGGGACGGACGGGAAACACTGGACAGGATAGAGACATCTTACCGTGTGCCAGAAGGTGCCAGACGGGAAGGGAGGAAGAGGGGCAGAGTTGCTGTTCCCGTTGAGCAATCAGGGTGGGCCTCACAGAGGAGGTGACCTGAGTGGAAGACTTGAGGGACGTTTGGGAAGAGCCTTGCAGCCGGAGGGAGCAGCTGGGACGAAGACGAGAAAGCGGGCGCGTGCCTGGTGGACGTGGGAAAAGGCTGGAGCAGAATGAGCGATGGGCAGGGGTCCGTGTGAGGCTCTTGGCTCTGGGGCCCAGGGACAGTGGACAGAGGAGGGCTCCGGTCCACCTTCGTTTCCCCAGACCTCTGTGCGGAGGGCCACGGTGGGCCGTGGGGAAGGGGCCAGGGGCGGAGACGGGTGTCCACCGTGCGGGGACGTGGATTCCGGCTGTGTGTAGGGATCTTGTCGCCTCTATTCTCACGCTGCAACATGTGAGCCAAACGTGGAAAACACCCAGCACGTAGTAGGTCCTCAAGAAAGAAGTGAGAGCGTGTTTACCAACAGCTTGTAATTTGCCTGGAGAACCCAGTGTGGTCCCCTTGACTTTGTGTGTGCGGCCAAGGTCTGCGCTTTTAGGACCCTGGTTCTTGATTGCACCCTGCTCGTAGCGCCCTGGAAACACAGCCCCGGCCCCTAAGTGACGACCACAGGAGGCCACATCCACCCGTGATGCCCAGCAAGCGGGCGTTTTCTGATCCGAGAAGCAGCAGGGCTGAGCAGGACCGTGATGGCGGGAAAGTCCCCCCAGGAGGGAAGGAGGTGGGCAGGGCAGCGAGCCCACTGGCTCTGCCACATCTCTCTGGGACCGCCACCGGAGAGCTGCTCTGGGCACCTGGGGGTGACAAGGGAATGGTACAACATGCCCACACTCTCTCCTTTTGGGGTGCCCCCGGGGCATTTATGAGAAACCAACCAACGGCTTCCAGAACCAAAGGAAAGCTTCGTCTGCCGGCCCCGGGCAGGTGTCCTTGTGCACAGCCTGCCCCTCACAGGGCGATCCAGGACCCGCGGGCCCCGTGGCAGGGAGGTCGCTCTGGGGACAGGGGCCTGTTAGTACAGATGGAGGGTCCCGGGCAGAGATCGGGGCGAGCCCTGGCTGGCAGTGGCCGTGAGCCCCGAGCCAGCGCACTCAGATCAGGCCGCGGGGCCGCCTCCGTCGTTTCCTCGTGCTCTGATGTTAGCGGCTGCCTCCTCCCTCCTCCACCCACCAGCGCAGGGAGGCGTAAGGGAGAGTGGAAACACCCCCCAGGGGCCCCCCCGGTGGACTCCTGTCGGGTTCGGGTCGGTAGGCAGCCCCTCCATCCCGTCCCTCGCGAGTCTCTTTAATTGGAGGTCTCGTTACATACGCTCCTCTGTGTCCCGATTTATTCACCTCCCGGACTGTGGGCGCCCTCTCCCCATCATGCAAATCCTTCCACGTCAGTTCAGTATCTGCCCCGATTCCTCACAGGCAAGGCCAGCGGTGACCTTGGCCATTCCTCTGCCGTCGGACAGGTAAGCCGGTTCCATCCGGCGCTGAGCGAACCCTATGTTGCAGGGGACGACTCGGAGGTTCAGAGAGGCTAAGTAGCTCGCCCAAGGTCACACAGCTGAGCAGCAGCGGAGGGAGGGTTCCGGCCCAGGCTGCCTGGCTCCAAAGCCCCGCGTTAATTGCCTACGTCGTTTGCATCGCGGCTGCAGCCTACACTGGCCAGCAGTGCTCTGTGGCTATTCCTGGTCATTTCCTGGGAATGAAGTCCCAGAAAAGAGATTGACGGGTCGGGGGGCAGGAGCGGTTTTCACGTTCTGTAGCGTCCGTGCTGAGTCGTATTCCGGGAAGCCCCCCACCCCCGTCCCCCGCTCCTGTTTCTGGAGAAGGACCACAGTGAAGGCGCAGGACCGAGCCTCGGGGAGGCCTCTGCAGAGGCCCAGAAAGGCTAAGGAACTTGCCCAGGACGCACAGCCGAGGGCACGGGCGGAGCTGGGGTCCAAAGCCAGGCAGCTCCAGCGTCTGGGCTCAGCTGCTCAGCTGACGTCTCACCTCGTCTGCAGAGCTCACATCTCCTTGGAGAACCGCTCTGGTCTCCACAACTGGCACATCGCACGTGCCACCCTGTGGCCCGGGCGAGGGGTCCACCTCCCACCTTGTGTGGGGGATGGGAGCTGAGCTGAGGGGGCTCCCCTCCCCGCGGGGCCGCCGGAGCCCCCGGGCAGCAGGCGACGGGGCAGGTGGTGGGCACTGAGTGGGGTGTGAGCTGAGGGGGGCTCTGCGGACCGGGCCGAGCGGACCGGGCCCCGGGAGGACCCCGACTCCCAGAGGTTGAGTCTCCAGACTCCAAATTTCCGCAAATGCTCTTCCGAAACCCGAGCCCCCGAGAAGGCACCTGTCCGGAAGGAAGGCCGCCAGGCTTCCCCTCGCCTCCCAGACTCCCAGGGCACCAAGAAAAGGTTCCACGGTCGGGGCTCCCTTGACCGGACACCGGGCGTTCCCCTCGGTCAACACCATCCGTGGCACCGAGAGCTTACGTAGAAAGGTTTTCTCTGTCTCCAACGACTTATCCGAATTTATAATGTATGTGTTACTTTGCTAGCTTTCTACTCATCTTAGTAAAAAAAAAAATAACCCAATCCAGAATAACTTATTAAATATTTAGAGCCTTGTGACCACAAGACATTCCCAAGAAATCAATGTCCACGTTGACTCTGGAATTTTTTCCTGCGGAGGAGGCGAGGCGGCACTTCCGGTCTTAAAACACGTTACGTTCGCGTGCGGTTCTTTGGGGAAGTAGAAGGGAACTAGGCTTTCCAGGCAAAAGGGGGACAAGGTGAAGTTTCCACTTTTACGAATGCTGGCTGTGGGCTTTGCTGGAAGATGCTGGCGGTCTCGCTCTGGCGAGACCTCCCACTGGATGTGCTCGAAAGGACGACGTGAGTTAAAGCGAAAGATGCCGGTACTCAGAATTCCCCAGAAGCAGCATCGTTTGCAATCAATTAATGTTTTGATGAAAAATTTTAAGTGCTGATGCAATATTATGATGAAGGAGGAAGGAAGGAAGGAAGGGAGGGAGGAAGGAAGGGAGGGAGGAAGGAAGGAGAGAAGGAAGGAAGGAAAGGAGGAAGGAAGGAAGGAAGAAAGGAAGGAAAGGAGGAAGGAAGGAAGGAAGAAAGGAAGGAAAGGAGGAAGGAAGGAAGGGAGGAAGGAAGGAGAGAAGGAAGGAGGAAGGAAAGAAGGAAGGAAGGAGAGAAGGAAGGAAGGGACGGAGGAAGGAAGAAAGGAAGGGAGGGAGGAAGGAAGGAAGGAAGGAAGGAAGGAAGGGAGGAAGGAAGGAAGGACGGATGTGGTTTTCAAGACTCTGCTTGGGGGCTGTGACCCAGGAGGACCCAGGACTGGCCCAGCTGGCAGGGTCTGGAGCTGCAGGGGCGCCCTCTTGGTCCCCAGCAGGGAGGGGCTGGGCCAGCCAGGGAGAGCATAGGCTGCTCCCTCTGAAACCGTGCATGGCTCCCACGTGCCCCTGGGCTGGAGGGGGGGTGTGGGGGCGGGGAGGGGAAGGCATGGGTGTCCCGGACGCACACCGGCAGGCTGTCCTGAGGCAAGTCGCCCCGTTCCCCACCTGGCAAAGTTCTCAGAGCCCCTCCGCGGGGCTCTTCCTGGGGCCAGAAGAGTGTGTTTAGGGCACAGGGGACGAAAGGATTTGTGCTCAAGTGACCATGGCCTGTGGGAGTCTGTGGGAGTCTGGCCTTGGGAGACAGACGTGAGACGTGGAGACGGACATTGGAGGGGGCGTCGGGACTTCCTCGGTGGCCTGGGGACAACCACGGCGACGCGTCTGCCCTCCGCCCCGCGGGGCTTCCCGCCCAGGACGGGGCGCCGTCCGGGCCCCTGTGTCCCGTGCTGGGAACGGCCCGGGGAGCGGAGGGTCTCGGGGGCGTCGGCGCTCCTTCCCTGCCGGGGGGGCCGAGGGGGCTGGCGAGGCGGCGCGACTCCCGGCCCGGGTGGGGGCCGCTCTTCCGGAAGCTTCCGCGGGAGAGTCCGCGACCCGCGCAGGGCGGGGGGGGGGGGGGGGGGGGGGGGGGGGGGAGGGGGGCCGCGTGCGGCGGGAAACCCGCCCGGGGTCCCCGCCCTGCTGACGCCGCGGCCGCCCCCCAGCGTGTGGCTGTGACCTGGCCGAGGGCGGCTTCTTCGTGCGCCAGGGCGAGTACATCTGCACGCGGGACTACCAGAGGCTGTACGGGACCCGCTGCTTCAGCTGCGACCGGTTCATCGAGGGCGAGGTGGTGTCCGCGCTGGGCAAGACCTACCACCCCGACTGCTTCGTGTGCGCCGTGTGCCGGTGAGTGAGGCCGCGGGCTCCCCGCGCCTTCCCTGTCCTTCTCCCCTCCGTCCCTCCCTTCCCTCTCTCCCTCCTCCTCCCTCCCCCTCCTTCCTTCTCTCCCTCCCTCCTTCTCCCCTCTCCCTCCTTCTCCCCTCCCCCTCCCCCTCCCTCCCCCTCCCTCTCCCCTCCCTTCCCCCTTCTTCTCCCTCCCCCCTCCCCCTCCCTTCCTCCTGTTGGGCCACAGCTGGGAGCAGAGGCAGGTCCCAGCCCAGGGCCGGCAGGCGGACATGCACCCAGGCACATCCTCGCCCGGCCCCGACGCTGCAGGCGTCCACCCCTTGCCCCCAGCACAGGACCAGGCCCCCAGGCCCTCTTTCCCGGGGGGCACAGAGTGCAGCGGGTTCTGGGCTTCTGGGAAGGGGCTCCCTCCCCGCCCTCCGCGGCCCCCTCGGTCAGCTCCTCTCCCGCCGGCACTCTCCACACGTTTCTTCTCTTGCGTTGGTGCCTGTGGAGGCCACGCTTAGCCCCTCCTCAGCTGCCCCTGTCCTCGATCTGTGGGTGGCACCCCACCCGCCCCCCCGGGGGCAGGACCCCCAAGCGTGAGCGTCTTCTGGATCTGGGGAAGGGCCCCTCCCTTGCTACGCTCTCCCCAGCCGCGACCCCCACCGAGGCTTCAACACGTGCCTGCTTGGGGGCCGCGGCCTCCACGCCGGGGTCCCCGCCTCTGTGTCTGTCGCTCCCCCTTGCTAACCCCCCCGCCCGGCATCCCTGAGAAAGTCCGGGCTCCTCAGCCTGGCTGAGGGGACTTCGCAGTCTGCTCTAGTTCATTCATTCATTCATTCGTTCGTTCCTTCCTTCCTGCAACCAGGCTTTTTCAGCACCTGTGTGCGCCTGGTACAGGGCCAGTGCTGGTGACTCAGGGAGGCATTAGCCCAGACTCTAAGGGCTCAGCACCCAGAGACCCTGAAGTACGAGGGTGCACCGTCAGGGCCTTTCCTACCCTGGGGGGCAGCTCCCCTCCCTCGTCAGGGCACCACTGTGCCCTGCACAGGTGCTCACCTGGGCCCCACGGCACCTTCCCAGCAGCACGTCTCTGGAGTTGCGTGCGGGCAGGGGCTGGGCCTGCTTCCTCTGTGGTGCCCTGTGCCTGGCCCAGAGCAGGGGTGAGGCGGAGGGTCGCTGGAGATGGACTGAGGGACTGATCCTCATGGCAGGGCCACAACCGGCTCCCCTCTCTGCCCTGCACCTCAGGGGGCTCAGCAGGGAGGCCAGAGCACCCTGCTCTGGCCAGAGCACAGGCCAGTTTTCTCACGAGCACCCGGCCCCCAGACACATGGCTCCAGCCCCCAGGAACATGTTCCATTTCTGAGAGACAAAGAATAATAATAAAAAAAAAACTCCCCAGAGTTAACTTCTGCTCTGTGTTCTCTGTCTCACCACACCCAGTTTCAAGGGCAGTTTTTGAGCTGTTGGCTGTAGTTACAGCCTTGGTGCCAGACAGAAGTGGATATTTTCATCAGGGAGGTGCAGAGACGGGGGAACGATGACAAGGAACGTTTCTAATGACAGTCACTGTGCTCTCGTGCCACGTTCAGGCCCAAGTTCCCATCAGGACTATCAAATAGTTGGTTTCTGTGCATGTAGCTTAGAGACGAGGAGACGTGATCACCGTTGGCTAGAAGGATCACCTCTGGATAATCTCCTGTTTTGAAAACAACAGCAGACGGTTCTGTCACGCTGCATTGACCGCGTTGCACTTACCAACCTCCGTACACGACTATAAAACTGGACAAAATACACGAAACAACTGTTTTCAGGCACCGGAGCACAGGCTGCTTGGGACTAAGCCTGGGGACACAGGCAGCAGACTCTGAAAATACCCAGCTTTGTGCCCGGAGACAGTTTCTGGAGCCGTAGTACCAGGAGGGGAGACCGAGTCAGGAGGCGGTGATCCGAGCAGCAGGAGCCGTACTCCGGAGGGGAGGGGGCCCCGCAGAGCGAGTGCAGAGAGCAACGTGGGGGCGCCTCTGAGCCTTTGACTGGACACAAAGCCACCCAGGCAGAGAGGACATTTCACCAGGTGGACAGAGAGCGACCGGATCGCTGTAAGCTGAACCGTTCCCAGGGCTGGGAGACGTTCAAGTTGTGACCGGGCTGTTGAACACCCAGGTACACAGTGGGGATGCCAAAAGGGTCGTGCCTGATTAGTGGGGCTAAAATAGCCTGTGTGCGAAAGCTGCAAACACCTGCTGCAACGAAGAAAAGGGTCAAACCCACAAAAGGTCGCACTGATCTGCAAACGAGCCTCTGCCAGAAGAGACCCGGCACTCTCCATAGGAAGAGTGATGTCCAGCCCTCGGCATCATAGAATGCGGCGCCCAACATCCGATCAAATAGGACTAGTCACAGAAGAAGCTGGAAAATGAGACCCAAAGCCAGGAGAAAAACGAGTCAATAGAAGTAGACCCAGAAATGAGAGTGATGTGAGAGTAGCAGCCGGTGGCTTGAAAAAGTATTGGAAATATGCTTCGGTATTTAAAGGAAAATGTGAATATAAGTGGGAGTGCCACAGGACGCATGAAAAGAAACCAAGTGGGATTCCTGCAGATGAAAATTACAGTTTCTGAGACGAAAATTCCTTCAAAGGAATTAGCGGTAGAGTAAGTATTGCAGAGGAAAGGCTTGGTGAACCTGAAGACAAAACCATAGGATCTATTCAGACTACAGCAAAGACACAGAAAAGACTGGGAAACATGGGGACAGGCTCAGGAATCGGAGGATAAAGGATCTTTTTACCTGTCCAAGGGGGGGGGGGATCCAGGAGGTGGGGGAAGAGCGGATAATTGAAGCAATAATGGCTAAACGATTTCTAGTTTGATGAAAGCTGTTAACTCGTGGATCCAGGAATGTTGATGAATCTCAAGTAGCATAAACACAACAGAAACCTACTAAGCCCGTCGTCATCAGATTTCTGAAAAATAGTAACACATCTAACAAGGAGCAAGAGGGGGGAAAAACCCCACATCACAGACGATGGAACAAAGGAATTCTTACAGACTTCTCACCTAAAACTATGCCCAACAGAAGACAATGGGCTAGTATCTTTAAAGACTTACAAGAAAAAAATCAATTCCATGCCAAGCCTCCCGCCCACCCCCCACACATCAAAAAAGAAAAAAAGAAAAAAGAAAAACATTTTCAAAAGTGAAGGCATGACCACTAAGGAATATGGGGTTTCTTGTTTGGGGCGACGAAAAAGTCCTCAAATTGATTGTGGGGATAAACGCCCAAGTCTGAGTAGCCTAGAAACCACGTTGAATGACATGAATGTCACACAGGCACCCCTCACTTTGTTCACTTCAGTTTATCGTGCTTTGCAGACACTGTGTGTTTTACAAGTTGAAGGTTGTGCCAGCGCTGCATCGAGCGAGCGTGTCGGTGCCATTTTCCGACAGTATCTGCTCCCTTCGTGTCTCTGTCACCTTTCGGTCATTCTCACAACATGTCAAGCTTTTTCAGTTTCGTATTTGTTGGGCTGATGTGTGATCAGTGACTACAACTTACTGAAAGTTCGGGTGACGGTTAGCATTTTTTAGCAATAAAGTACTTTTTAAGGTATGTACGTGGTTTTTTTGACTTTGTGCTACTGCACATCTAATAGACCACAGTGTAAACATACCTTTTCTACGCCCCGGGAAACCGGAAGATCCATTTGACTTGCTCTATTGCAATATTTGCTTTATTGCAGTGGTTTGGAACTGAACCCGTAGTATCTCTGAGGGATGCCTGTAGTGTGTGATTAAAATGACATCAATAAATGTGTCCCCCTCCAAAATAATGAAGGCAAAATAAAGACTTCTGTCAGCACACAAAAGCTGAGAGAACTTGTTGCCAACACACCCGCGTGACGGGAAAGTTAAAGGAAGAAAAATAATGTCAAAAGCTATCAATAAAGTTCCGAAGCAAGCCATCAGCTGGTAGAGAATATATATCTGATGAGGCATCGGCATCCAAATACGTACAGAACTTCTACAAGTCAGCAGCAAGAAGGTAAACCAAAATCCTATGGAAAATGGGCAGAAAGGTTTAACAGACACTCCACAAAAGAATATAGACGAATGGCCATAAGCACATAAAACAGTGCAGATTGAAATGGTGAGGAACCATCAGCTAGCCACCAGAACGTCTAGAACGGAAACGGAAGGTAACGGCGATTGTTGGCGAGGGTATGAGCCTGAACGAACCCTCACGTGTTGCCGGTGGGAATGCAAAGTGGTGCGACCTCTCTGGAGATCAGTTTGGTGGTTCATTACAAACTTAATCACAGAGTTAGCATATGCCCCGGGTACGTACCCAAGAGCAATGAAAGCACGTGACCACAGAATGACTTGTCACTGAATGTTCTCAGCAGCTTTATTTGTAACAGCCCCAAAATGGAAAGAACCCAGATGTCTGTCAACGGTGAATGGAATCGTGTTCCTCACCTGTCCGGGGGAGCACCGCTCAGTAGTAACGAGGTGCAAGCTATTCATGTGTGCAGCATGCGAGTGACTGTCAGGGGCAGGACGCTGAACCAGACATCAGAGGCTATGTCCTGTGTGAGTCCATGTATATGTAGTTCCAGAAAAGGCATATCGGATCCATGGCGACAGAATGCCCACCACGGTTGCCTGGGGTCAAGGGTGGTGGTGGTGGAGGGTGGGGGAGTCATTACAGAAAATCACAGGGGACTTTTTGCAGTGGATGCAATGTCCCATATCATGACTGTGGTGTTGATAACATCAATGGGAACATTTGTCAAAGTATATTTCAATAAAGTTGAGCTAATACAATCATAGCTATCATTTATTCAGCCCCTCATGGTCCCAGGCAGTATGCTAGAGCTTTCCATACAATTTGTCCAATGGAGGGATGGATGGATGGGTGGATGGGTGGGTGGCTGGATGGCTGGATGGGGGATGGGTGATGGATGGATGGATGTGGGTGGGAATGGATGGATGCATGGATGGATGGATGGTGTATGGATGCATGGTTGGGGATGGGTGATGGATGGATGGATGATGGATGGATGGGTGGATGGATGGATGGGTGGAAGGATGGGTGGGTGATGGATGGATGGATGGATGTGGGTGGGAATGGATGGATGCATGGATGGATGGATGGATGGATGGATGGATTGGTGAATGGATGGGTGATGGATGGGTGATGGATGGATGGGTAGATGGATGGATGGGTGGCTGGATGGGGGATGGGTGATGGATGGATGGATGTGGGTGGGAATGGATGGATGGATGGATGGATGGATGGTGTATGGATGCATGGTTGGGGGATGGGGGATGGGTGGATGGATGGATGAATGGATGTGGGTGGGAATGGATATATCCATAAATGGATGGATGGATGGATGGATGGATGGATGGATCGGTTGGTGGATGGATGGGTGATGGATGGATGGATGGATGGATGGATGGATGGATGGTGTATGGATGCATGGTTGGGGGATGGGGGATGGGTGGATGGATGGATGAATGGATGTGGGTGGGAATGGATATATCCATAAATGGATGGATGGATGGATGGATGGATGGATGGATGGATCGGTTGGTGGATGGATGGGTGATGGATGGATGGATGGATGGATGGATGGATGGATGGTGTATGGATGCATGGTTGGGGGATGGGGGATGGATGGATGGATGGATGAATGGATGTGGGTGGGAATGGATATATCTATAAATGGATGGATGGATGGATGGATGGATGGATGGGTTGGTGGATGGATGGGTGATGGATGGATGGATGGATGGATGGATGGATGGTGTATGGATGCATGGTTGGGGGATGGGGGATGGATGGATGGATGGATGAATGGATGTGGGTGGGAATGGATATATCCATAAATGGATGGATGGATGGATGGATGGATGGGTTGGTGGATGGATGGGTGATGGATGGGTGATGGATGGATGGATGCATGGATGGACGCATGGATGGATGAATCGCAGCCCGATGAGACAGGTATTTTCAGTCTCACTTCACAGGTGAGAAACAGGACTCGGACAGGGTAAGTAACCTGCTCTGGGTTACACAGCCAGAGACCCTGTGAGTGCACATGCAGGGAAGGTGAGGACCCCCCACTCTGTCCTAACACCGCACATTAGCAGGCCAGATGCAAGAGTCTAAGAGGGAGCAGCAGAGCACAGCGCTGGCCACAGGTGACACAGCGCAAGGCGTCAGCTGTGAAGGTCCCGGGCCCCGAGGACCCAGGTCTGCGGGGCTGTCTCACAAGCCTGGGGAGACGGGCCAGCTCAGCTTGTATTTGTCGTCGGTCCCCAAGAGCAGGAACTGGCCCAGTGGGGACCCGAGAACACACCTGCTGAATGACCCCCGGCCGCACACGGTGGGGGCGATGGCAGGCTCTGTTGGGGGGACCCCTGCTGCAGGGTCCGGGCTGGCCTGGGGCCGGTGTGACCGGGCAGGCCTCGTGGGGAGGCCAGCCGGGTGAGGACGGCTGAGTTAGGCCCCCCGGGGGCCTCTGGTCATTCACTCGTTCACTCACCCGTTCACGCATTACCAAGCACCTGCTGAGCGCCTGGGGTGTGCCATGGACTGTCCAGCCCCGAGAAGGCAAAGTGGAGACGACACAGGTTTAACCAGAGGAAAGGGCATGTGCTGGTCCAGGCTCCTGGCCCCAGAGCACGGCTTCTCCGACCAGGCTGAGCCGGGGAAGGAACATGGCCCGGGGGCTGCCAGGAGCTCAGAGGCAGCAGGTGGCCGGGATGGGACCTGGGCAGGACACTCGGGTCCGTCTTCCGGCCCCCGACTGCGGGTGGCCTGTCCCTGGCTCACCAGAGAGCAGCCACCTTCCCGGAGGGGAGGTCCTCGGTGAAGGAGGCTAGTAGGCTCCCTGCTGCCCCTTCCAGCCTGGCTCAGGGCAGCCCCGGGCCATGACCTACCTCGCACCGGGGCTGGGATTCACCCTGGATGCAGAATTCAGCAAGTGCCAGAACGCTCAGCAATCCAGGTAAACGATATTTCAGTGGGGTAGTTTCAAAAATTAAACTGTCTACAGGCACTGACTTTTTAGAGGCCTCAGTAGGTAAATCATGCGGCTCTGCGGCGGGGCAGGCCTTGCTTTGACTCCGGTTCTGACATGCATCTGCTGTGTGTCCTTGGAAAAGTTAACTATCCTCTCTGAACTTGGGTTTTCATCTAGGGAGCCAAAAATGAAGCAAACTCCAGCTTGGACAAATGTCCTAAAGTTATTAAATGAGGCATGCATGTGAGGCATCTATGGTGAGACGTGGCAGCTGGCATAGAGTAGGTGCTCAATAAATGCTCGCCGTTGCCATTATCATTGAACTGATTTGGACACAGCATCCTGGGCGGTCAGAGGAGGCAGGGTCGAATGGAGGAGGGAGTCGTCGACGCTGCCTGGTTGGTTGCCGTGAGCCAAGCACGGGGCTGGCCCTCGCTGCCCCTCACCGGGGCACTACGATTCTGCCTGTTTGCACAGAGAGGAAACTGAGGCTTAGGTGTGGGTGACTGGCCTGGGCTCGCAGCAGGCGGGGGGGCCCTGCGTGTCCTCAGCCTGCGGCACCCGTCTGCGCGAGGCCCCCGGGGAAGCGGTGGTATACGGGGCAGGGGGGTCTCGGTCCCCCACCCCGGGAGAAGAGCCGGAGGCAATGCTGGCCGGTCACACGTTCTCTTATTTCAGGTTGCCCTTCCCGCCTGGGGACCGAGTGACCTTCAACGGGAAGGAATGCGTGTGTCAGAAGTGCTCCCTGCCCAAGACAGCGGGCGGCAGCGTGCACCTGTCCCAGGGCCTCTGGAGTAAGTGGGCACCGAGCGGTATGTGGGGGGAGGGGGTGGCTGGCCTCGCGGTGTCCGGGAGGGACCTGACCTCCCGGGGCACAGGCCGTGGGAGTGAACCCCTGACTGTGGACAAACACAGGGGACAGAAGGGGACAGAAGTCTCTGGGGCTCCTGGACCTCCAAGCGTTCGCGCAGCCGTGCCCTCCCTGCCACACGCCATTCCTCCTTTCAGCCCGGCTCCAGCCTGCCTCCTCCAGGAAGCCTCCTGGCCTCCTCTGGTCCTCTCCCTCCAATGCACGCACACACACACACACACACACACACACACACACACGCACACACACTGAGTTCCACCTTCTAGAGCTCAATAATAATAGATAATTCTAGACCTTCCAGAAGCTCTTTGGGGGAGCCATTAGGAGAGCACTGAACTCTGGGCTCCTGAGGTCAGGGGCTCCCGGGTTAAGTGCTACACACACACACACACACACACACACACACACACACACACCCGCCCTGCCCAGAGCTAGGCCGGGATTTGTATGCAGTAGGTGCTCAAGGCATGCTTGTTGGATGCAGAAGCAGATTGTAAAGGAATCAATGTGTGCTGAGTGCAGGGCAGCGAGAGGGCGAGGCAGGGGCTCTTCCGCCGACCTGCAGCTCTGCTGGGCCGGACGTGGGCGCCGGGACTGGGAAGGGGGCCCCGCGCTCCCGGGCCTGCTGCTGCCTCGTTCCCTGGGCAGGATTGGAGTTTCCGGGCCCACCCGCATGGAGTTTCCGGGCCCACCCTGCGTGCCACGGTCGCTGTGGTGTCCCCGGTGCCTGAGTCACGTGTCCCTTGACAGAGGAGGGCTTTGTGCTGACGTCTATCACAGTTCATTCCTGCTCCCCCCCCCCCACCCCCCGTTAAGCACCTTCTTCTTCCTCGCCCACCTTGTCTGCCACGTTGAAAATCTCTCCAGGAGAGATTGTACCTCCAGCCTTCCAGAAGCTCGGTGCTCCAGGGCCTGGTAGTAATTTCACTCTGTGGAGGGAGGCGAAGCCCTCATCTCTTGGGGAGACAAACTAGCAGCCGCGTCAGTTGGTGAGGCTGTTGCTTTGGGGCTTGCTGGGAGAGTCCTCCATTCAAGGATTTCTCTCCCGCTGAGGTCTGCATTGATTGCACTTCTGGGGATTTGCGTCGCAGTTGATGCTATTATAATTAAATCTGAAATAGTAGTTAAAAGCTCTAACAAGCAAGATTAGAAGGGGGGAGGTTAGTTTGAACAGTTTGTCCAGAGCTCCCCGGCAGCCAGAGTAAAAAGAGAAACGTGCCTGACGACAGACTCCTTGTCTAAGAATTTTTTGAGTTGGGAAAGGCTCTGCCCTTTCCAAATATAAAAGTATTTTAAAATACCAAATTTACATTTCCAGAGAACAAATGCTCCCTTGACCCCCAGGTGATCTAATAACGTAACCCGCCCCATCTTCCAGTCCGCACTGAAAATCTCCCGCCTAGAACCTTTTTGGTGTCTGGGGACTGTTAAACATTCCCCACCAGCTCCTGCCTCCTGTGTGGATATCTGCAGAATCCTCCCCATCAATCCCCGCTTCCTTGTGTCCCCAGAGCAGCCCCGTCAGGCAGGATGCCTCCTCTCCGTCCCAGAAGTGCCCTGAGTCGGGCGGGGAGGTGGGTGTGTGTGTGCCAGGAGCCGGGTGTCCCGCTAGGCTCGAGCCAAGGGCTTCAAACTCCAAAGCAGGGGTGCAGGTGGCCCTTGTTCTGAAACTTGAAACACAGGTTCCAGTGGGTAGACATGGAAAGGAAGACGCTACAGGACAGGGAGAGAGCGGGCAGCCACCCGATCCTCGTGAGTGGACCAGCGGGGGGCTGCTACGTGGGGGGACAAGGGACGGAATGAAGCGGGAGAGACGGACACCAGATGGCAAAGCCGTGCCCAGTCCCACTGCATCCCGGAGGCAATGAGGAGCCATAGATGGCTGTTGAGTGAGGGATGCCAGGAGAAGCTTGAGCGGCAGCGTGGTCGGCCCGCAGGTCTCGGGGCCGGAGGAGCGCGGTGGGCGGAAGGGGGAAGCGGCTCTTCCCCGGGCAGCTGTTGAGGTCGGAGTCCAGCTGGAGCCCTGGGGCTCTGAGTGCCCCTCAGCATCCCTCTTGGCTCTGGCCCTGTGCCTGTTGCTTAGCAACAGGATAAGCGCTCTGCACTGCACGCCCACGCTGTTCCATCCCTGGAGGAGACACCACTCCTTCTGAATCTTGCACAACAGCTTCTGCCCCGGGCTGCCTCCCCCGCTGCCCCGAGGAGGGTCTCCTCCCCGAGAGCTCTTTTTGCTTCTCCCCCCCCCCCCGCCCCCGCTTCCCTTCCCTGGGCTCCCCCCTCCCCGGCCTCCAGCTCCGAACTGGGAGCTGGGGCTTGGAGGCCCCTCCAGAGTCAGGAGGGGTGGTGCACCCTCAGCAGGAAGGGGGGTGGGGGTGAGGGTCCACGGCCCTCCCCTCTGAGACCCGTGGCCTGTGGCCCTTGGGGCTTCCCCGTCTTCTGCCCGAAAGAGCCTACGTTGCTCAGGTGCTCAGGGGTCGGCGGTGGGGCCCTGGAACCCCAGCCCCCTCGCTGGCCCTCTGCTGCCTGGGAAACGGGGCAGCGAGGCCGTGAGGTCGCATGCCCAGTAGGGTACGGTGACGGCTCTGTGCCCTTAATGGGGTGCTTCTGTCTTAGGGTGCGTCTGCCTTGGGGGGTGCTGCGGCCCCCAGGAGTCAACACGCTCTCGCCCCCGCGCTGCCGTCCGGGGTGGGTGTCGCCAGCTCAGCTCAGAGCCCCGGTGCGTGGGGGCACGCTCGATCCGGTTTATCTTTCCCTGCCGTTGCCCCAGGCCCTTCCACTCAGTCGGGGCTTTCAGAGCAATGACGGGCCCCCTCAGGACGTGTCGGGCATTTTCAAGTTTTAGACGTCAGTCGGCTCCGTGCTTTCAAAAGTCAATCTCAGATCCGACTCTGAGCCCTTCCCTGCTCCCCGACCCAGTTTGACCTGGGGGCCAGTGGGTGACGGTGGGTCTGTCCCGCCTTGACCATGACCCCCCTCCCCCCCCCCCGCCCTGTTCACAACCGGGCTTCAGAGAGGCCGCCCTGCACGTCCTGTGTCCCACGCAAGTTAGCGGCAGAGCTGAAGATCTCATGACCACGTCCGCTAGAGGAGGGAGCGCTTTGGGGCAGACAGGAAGCTGTCTGGAACTTTCTAGAAGGGTCATGCTGGGGCAGCGGCCCAGGCTCAGCCCGTTGCTGTGACGGCAGAGCCAGTCCCCTTTGCCGACAGCTGTTGTCGGTGGGATTCATCACACGGGGTTCTGTACTGTCGTCTGCAAAGCCCTGCAAAGCTATGCTGAGCTCCAGTCGTGTTTGGAGAGTGGCGATTGCTGTTGCCGTGGCAACGGTCCTTCCTGCAAGCGCTCTGGCCTCGGAGTTCACAGCCCACTATTAGCGAGACTCTGCCGCAGGCTCGCTGGGGTGGGTGTGGGGTCCCCGTCCTCCTGCAGACACAGCCGGCTCGCTCCGGGAGCCTCTGGACCCCCCCCCCCCAGCCCCCCGGGGCCGGACAGGCGCGAATATGGTAGCTGGCGGGGTGACAATGTGGGAGATGTCCTCAGGGAGATGTCTTCAGGTGGCTTCCCACAGGGAGCTGGGCCCCCGGGTCTTCCGGCAACAATCAGGCGTTGGGCCTCTTGCGCGTTTATTCAGTTATCAAACACATCCACGGGCCTGTGGCCTCATAACAAGCTTGCGAGCCTACACTGCTGTTGGCCCCGTAGAATGCACCCCCTTCGTACCGGGCACAGAGAGGCCAAGCGACTAGCCCACAGTCGCACAGCGGGTGAGGGCAGCCAGGCTCCAAGGGCCAGGTTTCTAACCACTGCGCTACCCTGCCCCCTCCCCCTCCCCCCGGCCCTGGGCACAATGCGGTGTGGCCTGCTCCCTCACTTAGTCCATGTACAGAGAAGCAAACTAAGGCTCCAAGCCCGGTTTCTCGACTCTGGAGCCACTGACAGTTGGGGCCGGATGATTCTGTGCGGTGGGACCATCCTTGCACGCCGGAGGGCCCCGAGCGGCGGGCCTGGCCTCGCCCGCCAGGTGCCTGGGGCATGCCCCCCGCCAGCGGGGACAATCAAAAGTGTGTCTGGACATTGCCAGGTGTCCCCTGGGGAGCACAGCCGTCCTCGGTCGACAGGCGGTGATGTGGAGCTTACAGGGCGAGCCCGCAGTCGAAGCCAGCCCGCGGGAGTCCGGAACTGGCGAACCGCCGTTGCCTCCGTGCTGCTGGGGACCCACGGAGGTCGAAGGTTGGGGAGGGGCTCTGGGTGCTTCCTGAACTGGAGAAAGGAGGGCGTTCTCTCGGTCCCCACTCATTCATTCACGCGTGCGCGCACGCACTCATTGGCCCAGCGTTCTCCAGCTGCCGGCCGCGCTGGGCCTCGAGGGGCCCCGGCTGAGCGAGCTGCCTGCTTCCCCCGCCCGCAGTCTTGGAGCGGGAGTCTGTTCTTTGGGCGTTTGGTGCGCAGTTTGCGTGTGATAATTTAGGAAAGCCAGAGCTCGACCAACGGTTCTGTGGGCGTCAAATGGTTTTTTTTCTGAAAACAATAGGACGCTGCCATCTGCCAAGGAGAAGAGCATTTGTGGAGCCCCCGCCGTGCGCCAGGCCCGTGCGTGCCCCCCGCCCCCACCACCCTGTGCCTTTGTGTTTTGTCATTCGATGGGATGGCCCCACCCCCCACCCCCCCAGTGAGGACACGGGGCCCAGAGGGGACAGAGCTCGGCCCAGTGCGGCCCCGTGAGCCGTGGGGGCCAGGACCGGTAGCCGGGCCTGTCGCGCCCTGGGCTACCCTCTCTCATCTCGGGGTGCGGGGTCCCCGCTCGGCCTGCGAGCCCCTCGGCTGAGCCCGGGTTGCTGCGGGCTCCTGTGGGCCGTGGGGGCCGTTTGCCAGATGCCTTCTCCTTGTGTCTGCTCATCAGGACCCTGCGGGGCCCCCGAGGCCCATCCTGCCCCTGACACACCCAGATACACACACACACACACACACACACACACACACACACACCCCAGGCAGGCGATGCCGCCAGTGTCTGTGCCCCAGGCTCCCCTGGCCTGGCTCCACCCCGTCATCCTTCAGCACAGGTGACACTGGCTGGGGACCCCGGTGCGGTCCCCAGGCCAGGCCTCAGAGGCCTACGCGCTGAGGGGTGGGTCTGGGACCCAGGGGCCATTGAGCAGGGAGGGGCACACTGGGAGGGGCAGCGGGGGCGGGGGCCACGGGGTGAGGGGTGCGTATCACCTGGGGGCGGTTCGCCAAGGGAGGGGCCCCCCAGGCTGACCACCCGGGGCCCGGCTCAGACGCGGGCTGAGGCCCGGAGCACAGGTGGGGACGGGGCGGTCTGTATCGGGGATGCCGATGTCTGTATCGGGTACAGACAGCCACGGGAGGAGGTCCAGACAAGTGGGTCGGGAGGGCTTCCTGGGGGGGGGGCATCAGGGCAGGCGAGGGCCCAGAGGAAGGAATGGCAGGGGTGACAGCTCAGACCTCCCTAATGCAGTGCATTTCCTCGGGGGGCACGTTGGCCGGGTCACTTAGGTTCACTCTGCTTCAAGACAGAGGAGGACGCGCTGCCCGCCCCTCCAGGCGGCCCCCACCCTGCAGTGTGGTCTTGTCCCAGGGCACACCCGCTGCCAGGCCCTGGCCCCATCCTCTGCAAGGCAGGGCCCTTTCAGCTCCCAGCCCAGGCTGCATGCAGTCGGCGCTCAATGCCTGCGGAGACGAACCTCGTGGCTCGTTTCTCGGCACTTGTGCCGGCTGGCGTGTAGCAGGGTCCCTCCAGCACAGCCAGCTGGACTGTCCCCTCTGTCCCCTCCCACAGACCGTGGGCACTTCTGAGCCCGGAGGCCCGGCGGGACAGGCCCCCACGCCTCCTGGCCCACGATGGCCATGTCTGTGTCCTGCTCTTTCTTTCAGGTTGCGGGGGCTGCGGCACGGAAATTAAAAACGGCCAGTCCCTGGTGGCTTTGGACAAACACTGGCACTTGGGCTGTTTTAAGTGCGAGACGTGTGGGAAACAGCTGGACGCGGAATACATCAGCAAGTGAGTGGTCGGCCCTCCCGCGTCTGCCTGTGCTGACGGTGCCTCCCGGGGCCGCGGCTGCCCCGTGGCCCGCGCGGCCCAGGCCCCTGCGTGTCTGTCCCCCCGCCCGGCGCCCCCTCCCACCAGCCTCGCCTCCAAAGTGTTTCCGTGGATCGAAGCAGAGACCGTGGCCCCCACCTTAGCCTTTGTAAGATGCCTCCCTACACCCGTCCCCGGGTGTCACCCTCCCGTGGCGCCTGGATCGCCTGCAGAGTGCACCGAGCGCCGGCTGACCGCAGCAGCGGGAGCGAGGGGGCGAGGGCTGACCAGCCTCAGCTGTCACCGACGTGGTGGCTCAGCCCCACGCAACAGCTTGGGCGGTCCCTGGGCATTGGGCAGCTCCCCCTGGCCGGCCCGGTGTCCCCACGCGTGCAGCCCGGATGCGGTGATGGCTGGTTTGCGCGGGGGTCGGAGGGCACATCTCATCAGAAGGCCGTGCAGAGGGAGCCTCTGGGGGCGGGGGGGTGGTCAGCCCCGAGCAGGAGCAGCTGGCTTGCCAGGGAGGGGTGCGTTTGCTGGGATCGGTGGACCGAGTCAGGGAAGGCCCCACCGTGGCACAGAGTCGGGGGGAGCTGAGATGTGCAGGCTCCTTCCTGCAAGTCAGGGGGCGCTGTGGGCCACTAACGTGGGGGACCCTGCTGGCTCCTGATGCCGGAGGGAGCGGGTCTGTCACAGGAACCCACCGTGCGGGGGAACCGCGCAGAGTGAACCCCGCGTGCACGCACACCCTCACGCAGGAGTACCGGCCACACCCGGGGAATCGGAATCAGGCCGCCGACGTGCCAGCTGCTCTGGTGCTCTCGTGCTGCACGAGGCCACCCCGGGGGCAACGGGGCGAAGGGGGCGCGGGGTCCCTCCGTCTCCTTCCTCACGGCTGCGTGAGAGGGCACGCTTCTCTCAGAACAAAACGTTTTCAGTTAAAGCCCCCAAGCCAAGACGATCCAGGCTGGATGGGGCTGGGGGAGGTACCGGCCATGCCTCTGTCGTAGTAAAGGAAGGGGTGACTCACGTGAGGGCAGCCCGGGCAGCCCGGGAGGCTGAGCCCTCGAAGGCACCATAGCGAGCGCCCAGCCCCCAGCGCTGGCTGCCTCTGGAGCCCACCCACACGCACACCTGTCACTCAGCGGCCTTCAGAGCTGTCCCAGAATTGTCAGGGAGGCTGCGTGGGTGTTGCCATGGAGACGTTATCTTTGAACCTCCTGGGTTTGGGGCACAACCGTTCCCAGTGGGGGATAACAGGGGCCCTGAGGTCAGCAGGCCTTTGAAAGCAGATCCTGAGGGCTCGATTTACAGGCTCCTCTGCTGGACGGCAGCGCTTCCTCCCTCCGAGGCTGGGGGGGTCGGAGAAATGCCCTGCGGCCACCGCGGCCCCGGGGGCTTGAACCCCACCCCCCCCACCCTTCCTCTCCTGCCTGAGGCCTTGGGGCCAACAGAAGGTCCAGAGCTTTGAGGGAAAGACAGCGGCATTAGCTGTGGTCTCCCCACAGCTCGAGAAGCTTACCCCTGTCGGCAGCTGGAAACCTGGAAACCAGTCACGACCACACTGGGAGGAACGTGGCAGCTTTGGCAGTGGGGGGAGGGGGGATGCCCTGGGGCAGCGGGTGTCCCCGCGTGCCCGTGGCCTCTGCGCCCGACTCCCGCTGGGCGGGGCCGAGGGCCAGCCCCGGTCAGCAACGACAGCGGCCTCAGCCACCAGTTGGCGAGTGCCTGCCCTGTGCTAGGCGCTGACCACACCTTCTCTTCTTTAGACCTTACGGTCACCTCTCCCATTTCACAGCTGGGGAAGCTGAGGCTCAGAGAGGTTAAGTGACCTGCCCAGGGGCACACAGCTGGGCCTTGGCGTTTGAGGGCAAGCCTGTTCACTTCGCCGCCACACGGCCTCCTGCCGTGCTGTGTTGACCTCAAAATAGTCATTGCAGTCGCTGGTAGAGGGGCTCCCACCACGTGTCCCATGCTGTGCCGGGCGACGTGCCTGCACTGTGTTCCCTCGTCAGCACCCCGAAAACCGGACCAAAGCCCGCCCAAGCCCGCCCAGTACTCGGGAGCAGTGCCCCACACGCGGTGTGCCCCACGCCACGAACAGCACCCGCGGCAGATACGCGTGCCCTGTGGCCCTCCCGCTCCCTCCCTCGCAGCCGGATGCCTCTGCCACCACAGCCGGGGACAGCGAGGGTCGTCCCAACCCAGCCCAAGTGCCAGGCCCTGATGGTTCGTCACACACCCTTTGTGGCTCGTGGTCTCGTAGGGCAGCCCGGACCCCTTTCGGAGGGAGTGGGAAGCCACCTGCTGAGTAAATAGGCCGCCTCCCACCCAGATGCCGAAGGTGGGACAGAATGAACCGGAAACAAGAGCCACGTCCCTGGAAACATCTTTGATTTCCCAGATACGGCTTTTATTCTCTCGGCTGAGCCTCCGGAGGCGGCTGCCACCTCTGCCCCCCCAGCTCCACCGCTGGGCCGGGGCTCCCTGCTCTGTGCGCCTCAGTTTCTGCCCCTGTAAAACGGGCCCCTCTTCCCGGCATTTCTCGTGGGGCCAGGGCGGCGGTGGAGGAGGTGTGCTGGCACCCAAAGCGCCCAGGAAACGCTGATGGTGGCCATCTGGAGTAGGAGGAAGTGGCGTTTCCCCCTTTGACGCGGTCCCTCTTGTTGGCAACGGCTGTGGGGTCTCGGGGGCCCCGGGGTGAAGCCCCCGCGCGTCCTGACCGCCCGTCTCGTTGCAGGGACGGGCTGCCCTACTGCGAGACCGACTACCACACCAAGTTCGGCATCCGCTGTGACGGCTGTGAGAAGTACATCACGGGGCACGTGCTGGAGGTGAGTGGGCCTCCGGGCGCCCTCTCCGGGCAGGTCCTGCTCTGTGCCTCGCGCGGAGCCCCGTGTTCCTGTGTGTGCGCGCAAGGATACGTGCCCCCGAGCCCTTGCCTCCTCACTCCTCTCGGCTCTGCCGGAAGACAGCTTCCTCAGCCTTCTGGGGCCTGCTCGCTGGGGGCCACCTCCTCCAGGAAGCCCTCTCCGGACAGTCTCCCCTGTGCCCTCTGCAAGCTGATGGAGTCGGTGGGAAGGGTTGAGATCTGGGTCCAGCCCTTCCGCATCTAGATGGGGGTCTGAGACCTGCAGGAGGTCCAGGAGGCAGGACCGGGTGCCCGTAGGAAGCCTAGAGTGGTCTCCCGGCAGGCCCGGTCACACGGCAGCCACGGGGCAGGCAGGCTTTCTGGGGTGCCCAGGCTGTGTCTTTTGATCCCGGTGGGAGTTACGTGGCTGTGTCTCTTTGTGGAAGTAACATATATCATGCACTTCGGTACATTTGTTCCCAAGATACATCTCATGGGACGACCGAACCCCAGCCACCTGGTCGTCAGACCCAGCTCGTCCCCGTATCCATTCTTCAGCCCCTCCTTGGCTTTGTCCATGGGGAAGGCACAGGTGACGGGGGCCTCAGGGGACAGGGAGGGGGGGTCACAGAGGAGCCCCCGGGGGCGGGAAGATAGGGGGCCCCCCCCGGCCATCCCCGACAAAGGCTTTTGAGCCAGGGAGTGCCTGGGGGCCAGGGACAGTGGGACACGTGGGGTGCCCCTCGCGTCCCCAAGGATGTCTGCCCTGCCTGTACCCACAGCCAGTGCCTGGCCCACGAGCGGGGTCTCAGGTGCTGCAGTGGAATCATACCTGGAACTCTGAGTTGCTTTTCTCGAAATTACACCTGGCATCTGAGTGACAGGGACAGAGTTGCTGCAGGCCCTCAGCCCCACCTCTTTCCACCCCGGCCCTCTCTTGCCCCTGCACCCAGGGGTGGGAAGGGGAGAGGGGAGAGGGGTATCACACCCACAGGCAGCAGACCTGCCCCCTCCTCATTCCCGGGGTGGGAAACCCTGGAGGCCAGCATGGTGGGGGCAGCCCTGCCTCTGCGGAGGGGCCCGAGGATGGGTGTGTGGTCACACGCGTGCAGACTGGGGACAGGGTGCAGAGTACAGAGAAGGGGAGAGCCGCGGGTGATGTGATCAGGGGTAGCTTCGCTTCTCCGCTGGGTTCCTTCCAGTTTTTTCTCTCTTGACGTAATTACAGTTCAGACCAAACTGTTTGTACGTTATATCCTGATTCTGTCCGGTTCGCATTTCCTCCTTAGCAGATTCTCCTGTTTTCGTTTTTGTTTTGTAAGATGGGCTTTTAAATTTTTTTTTTATTTTTTATTTTTATTTATTTACTCTCAATCTAATTCATCGTCAAGGTGGCTAACACACAGGGTGTAGAGTGTGCTCCTGGTTTTGGGGGTAGATGCCCGTGTTTCATCGCTTACATACGACACCCAGTGCTCGTCCCAACACGTGCCCTCCTCAATGCCCGTCACCCATTTGCATGGGCCTTTTCTCAAACCGCTCGATTGGAACATAGCTCACGTGCGGCTCTGTGGCCGTCAGTTTCTGCGTCGACGCACGCACCTCCTGCCGTTGTTTTAGAGCGTTTCCGGCACCTCCAGGAGAACCCGACGTCCTGGCTGTTCCCGCCCCACCCAGCCCTGACACCACGGCCTCTGTCTCTCTAGACTTACCTGTTCTGCACAGTCACACAAATGGGGTCAGACGGCGTGTGGCCCTCTGGCTGGCTGCTTTCTCACGGGACGGGTTTTCAAGTCTCATCCACACTGAGCGTGGCTCCGTCTTGCGTTATCTTCTGCCCTAGGACTATTCCAGAACCCAGTAAGCTGATGGTTTATTGTCAGGCGGAGCATGGCTTCCTAGTTTTCTTTTCTTTCTTTTTTTACTACAATAAACAGCACTGAGATGAACATCTTTTTCTTTTTTTGCATTTCTAATTTTTCTTAAGATTTATTCCCAGAAATGTCGAAGTTCAGCCAACAACTATGAGCTTTACAAGAGTCTTGATGCTTGCAAAGCGCTTTCCAGAAAGATCATTCTAATTTACCCTCTTACCTGCAGAGCTTGGTGTCCCATCCCCCACGGTGAGTGTGGTCTCTGTGGAATCCGAGCTGGTTCGACAGCTGGGAACGTGGGTCCTCGCTCGCTCTCGTGACTTTCTTCCGGCCCTTGAAGCTGGTCTTTCCGACGGCTGAGCGGACCCCAACGCCTGCGTCGTAGCCGCTTTCCACGCGCTGCCTGGTTCCACACGGGGTCTTTGACCTTCAGCTCTGTCTGGGCATGCGGGTCACGTGACGAAACCGTTGGCATTTAGTCTGAGGGCGTCTTTTACCCTGTTAGCGGGGTAGTGACCATACCTAACGCTTATACCCACACTCTCCGAATCTGTGGACGGAGGCTACGCCCTCTCTGGGGTTCCACGTGGCGCCATAAATATTGGGGACAGGACTCCACGGCCAGCAGCTCAAACCGTTTCTCTCCGTTCCCTGCGAAGTTTGGTCCCGACCTTCCGCTCTCTCCTGGGCTCCCCGCGCATCTGTGCTGGGCCGTCGGCCACCTCCAAGCAGGTGGCGGAGCCAGACTGGAACCCAGGCCGCCCTGGGCTCCCGGTGCCGTCCGGTCCCCTCGTGGGGTGTGAACGCTGCTTTGCACTTGGTGTTAGCACCGTGCCCCACTGGGATACCTGACGGCTGCCAGTGGGGTGCGTCTCGGGCTCGGGGGGCGCTGAGCTCTTGCTCTGTGGCACGAGTGTGGATCTAGCCTGGCCTGCTTCCTGGCAACCGTGGGCTCCGGTCACTGTGCCCTGGGGCAGGGGTGGACGCCTGACCTCGACCCTGCTGCCTGCCCTGACCCAGAGAACACTCCAGAACCTCAGGGATTCAATGAGACGTCGTGTGTGAAGTGTTCTCCAGCCCAGTAACGGGGGCTGGGGGCTTCCTTACTGTCACCGGGCAGTCAGCGGGGCTCCCCTTGAGGGGTCGAGGGGGAAGGGTGACCCCGTCTGCACCGCGGGGCCTGATGCTTAACGCTGGGCCAAATACAGAACGTGGGGGCTCGGTGCCTGAGCCCCTCCGGTGCACTCCGGTTTGCCCTCAGGCAGGGGACCGTCCTCATTGCGAAGAGCAGGAGAAAAACAGGTCCGGGTTTTCCTCCTCGTCGGTGGAGGATACGGGGCCTCCCGGGGAAGATTCATGCTTTTGTTCGCGAGCTCCCTGGTGCGGCTGAGTCGGCGGGCTCTGCAAAGCTCTGAGCAGCCTCCTCGCGAGGTGGCAGCTGCGGGCGGGCAGAGACGAGCCCGACTCCGCGGAAGGGGAGCAGCCGCCACGGCGGCGTCACCTGAACTTGGCCCGGAGCGTGCTGGCGCCCCGCCGGGCGGGCCGTGGGCTCTTGGGGGCGGCCGGTGGCGGGTGGCAGGAGAAAGAAGGGAGAAGGATCCGGACCGCTGGCTGAAGGCGGGGGCTGGCCGTCCTCACGGGCACGCTGTCCGTTCCAGCTGACTGTCTGGGGCGCGGGCGCTGGACAGGGGCAGTGGGGGCCGGCCGATCGGACCGGGCTCCGTCGCGAGGACCCCGTGCAGGTAGGGAGCCTGGCAGGGCGCTTCGGAGGGCCGGTGGTGAGGCCGGAGGGGCCGCGCCGGGTTGCAGGAGGGTGGGCTCGCGAGGAGCTGGGCCACGTCGGCCAGGTGAGACCCCCCCGACGCCCCTGTCGTCCCCCCCCACCCCGTTCTGTCCTCCCGTGAGATGCGTGTCACACTCAGAGCTTTCCTGCCCTCGGAGCCCGAGCCGGAGAGCAGCCCGGGCCCCCCTCCCCGCCCGCGGGAGCCATCGATCTGTGCCGCGTCTGTGTGAGTCGGGCAGCATGCCATGTCAGTGCCGGGCGCCCCAGAGCCCGCCTGTCTGCCCGCGAAGTGTGCGTTCGGTGGCGACGGTGGGGCCCTTCCTCCCCCTGCCTCAGCTACTCCCAAATCTGCAGCCTCCCTTTCTGCGTGTTTTCTTGCATCCTGCGTGTCTCGGGGCGTCCCCTGCCGCGCGCTGGGGCGCAGGTGGAGGAGCCTCGTGGGTCTGGTGGGGACTCGCAGGGGCCGTGTGCCCCCACCCTACTGCCGAGACGGGCGTCTGGGAGTGTGGGGAGGGCTGGGGTGGGGGTGGGGGCCCCGGGCGGTCCTCTGCAGGGCCGGCTCCAGGGATGGACTCGCCCCCGGGGCAGGGCTAAAAGGTGGCTGGAGAACTGCCTGCCAGGGACAGCGGTGTCAGCCAGACCAGCTAGACCAGAGTCTGATAAGGGGGTGCTGAGTGAGAGGGAGAGTCCCTGGCTCGGTCCTCCCCATCACCCCACCCCTGCCTTATTCTCCTTTGGCTGGAATGCTTCCCTGCACAGGTGGGAGTGGGCGGGGGCGGGGACTGGCCCCGCCCTCCTTAACCCCTGCCTTGCTGCTGTCTGAGCCCCACCTGCCTGGTGCAGCCTGCCTGTCTCCATGGTAACCAGAAGCCCAGGGTACCTCTGGGACCACTAATGAATTCCTCCCTCCCTCTCTCCCTCCCCCTGCCTGCCTTCCCGTCTTTCCATCTCCCTCAACCCACCACTCACCTACAGACCCTCTGAACATGCGTTGTGTCCTCCCCCACTCCCACCCCCCCGCCCCGGGCTGGAGCCTGGGCTCGATGCCTCCCCGCTAGGAGCCCTGGTGGGAGGGGGCACCCTGGCCAGCTCCCACCCTGGGTCAGGCAGCCAGCTAAACGTTTCTGCACTTCACGTAAACCACCGCTGTCACTGCGGGGCATCGGTTACTTGCTTTCTCTTGTTTTCCTTCGGCATGTCCCATTTTGCCCTCCTACGCGGGTGTGACTTTTATCACTGGGAGAAAACAAACCATATGTTCCAAAGAAATAAATGCATTATCTCAGGACAGAAGCAAAGTCAACTTCCCCAGACCCTACCTTCTCCCCCTCTTTTTGCAATTTAATGACTGCGTTTATTTAACAAACATATTCAGAACCAATACCTGTTTATCATAGAGTAAACTGAAAAATCATCCGTAATAAATGACATCACCCAGACTAACTACCGTTAGCATTTAGAAATCACCATTTTAGGTTGTGCACACACGTACGCAGATGAACACAGGCACACACACACACACAAATACACACACAGATACAGGAGTGCATACACAGACACACACAGATACAGGGGCACACGCAGGTATAGACACACATTACAGGCACACACAGATACACGCAGATACACCCAGATATACACGCGGATACAGGCACACACTGACACAGACAGAGACCCAGTGTGCGACGTGCTCTTAGCCTGATACCGTGCCCCTGCTCATGCATCCAGTAACGAATGGGAGCCTGGGTCTTTACCCTTCCCACTGCATCTACGCCGGTGGGGCCGTGTCCCCTGGTCTTCTGGGTCTGAGGTGCCGGGCAAGGGCACTGAGCAGAGGCCTTTGCTGAGGGCCTCTTAGAGCCGTGATACGCTGATATGCCCACGGACACACCCAAAGGTAGAAGGGATGATTCATTTGCTCCCACACTCACTTGGTCCAAACCCTCCTTTTGTCCTGTAGGGGCCACTTAGGAACAACTTGTCTCTACCAGCCCACTCCTGCACGTGGCTCTGCTCCAGGGCCTGGGGGACCGTGGAGAACAAGGGGACAGCGTGCGGTGTTCCTGAAGGGCATGACCTAGATGGGGCTCGACGGCGGGAACGAGGGAGAGGGAGCAGGAGAAGGAGAGGGAGCGCGAGGGAGCGAGCTGGCTCAGCCCGGCAACATGCGTTCCGGGCAGAGACACCACCCTGAGCATGAACACGTGGGGTCAGCCGCGGGAGAGTGGCAGGGGGTGAGGTCAGGGCTCCCCTCTGGGGAGGGGGCTGCAGATGGCCCAGCGCTTGGCCTGCCTGGCCCCGCATGGCGAGGAGCTGGGCTTCTCGCGGGGAGGCGGCTCCCGGCAGGAGGGCATTTGTGCAGCTGCCCTGGGAAGTCTGTGCGGCTCCTGCCGAAGGTTTTGATGAGCTTCGACGTAGATTTCGTCATGTCGGCTGGTGACGAGGCCTTTTAAGATCCGGACTCGGTTCTAGGCAGTCAACGAGGAAACTCAGCTTTGAATCGGGCTGGAGGATGTGGATGCCTGGCCCCCCGGGAGCCGTGTGGCCTGGTGGGGGGCCTCAACGCGGCGCAGGCCCCGCCCTCGGCGGTCTGGAATCCAGGGATGAGGGGACGCCTGCCTCACACGTGCCGGGCATGTCACGGTCGAGGGCTGTCCCTCTGTGCTGCCGTGGCCGGGTGAGGGAGGGAGGGGCGGGGGTCTCTGGAGCCCAGAGGCATTGCCCCCGGTCCCCAGTGCTGGTCGCCCCTGCGTGCCGGCCGTGGGCTGTGCTCCAGGCTCGGCTCCCACTTGGTTCTGAGTAAGACACGGTGTTTTTTGCGTGCCCCTGGAGCCAGAGGTCCTGTATTCCTCATGAGCGTTGTTCTGTCTCATTAACGATGACAGCCACTTGTCAGAAGGCACAAGACATCTTTTTAAAACCACGCACCGAAAAAAATCTCATGGGCTTTTAATATTCTTTAAAAACACCTGAGCCATCTTGAGAGACCCAACTAGCAAGGGGCTGGGCCACCTGCCCGGCGGGGGGCTGGGCGACGGGTACTGGCGTTCGAGGCCTTTCCTGCGTGGCAACTGGAAGGAGACGCCTGCGAGAGCAGGGGTGCGGCAGCGTTCCGATGACTCGGAATGTCCGGTCACTGTGGCCGCGGTGGGGGTTGATACGAGGAGTGAGGGCGCCTTGACGTTTGACTCTATCGCCCGTCCTGGGCTGCTGGGGCTGCTGCAGCCACACTGGACCCTGTGTGCTGAGACCCCAGGCCGCGTCCTTCCCTGCGCAGCAAGCCACAATTCAGGTGCCGGCCCATTCGGTTCCTGGGGACAGTCCCCCCCCCCCCCCGGACCGCAGACGGCCACCAGATTCTCCCTGTGTCCTCACGTGGCGGAGACAGAGCTCTGGCGTCCCACCTTGACATCAGGGGCCCCACGAGTCAGGTCTCCTTCCCTTCTAAGGCTGGCTAATATTCCGTTGTGTGGATGGGCCACAGTTTGGACCGTTTGCACCCTGTGGCCTCTGAAAATCGCTGCCGTGGACGTTCACACGCGGGCTGCGGGGCAGACCTGGGTTCGCTTTGCTTACCACGACCGTCGGTTTTCTCACTCCCACCAGCAGAACTGCTGGGTCACGTGGTAACTGTGTCACCTTCCCAGGCGCCGGGCGCTGCCCCAGTCACGTCCCTGCCGCAGGTGCACGGGGGCCCCGGCTGCCCCACGTCCTCGCCGGCGCTGACTTCCCGCTCTGGCTCGGTTCGCTTTGATTACAGCCGCCCTCACGGGTGCGGAGCGGCCTCTCGTTGGGGTTTGGATCTGCACTCCCTCCGCGATGGCGATGTGGGGGCATCTTCCACGTGCTTCCTGGCCGTTTGTGCACCTTCTTTGGAAAAATGGCTCTTCCGGTCCTTTGCCCGTTTTCTCATTGGACCGGTCTTCTCTTTGCTGCTGGGCTGTGAGAAGTCTCCATTCTGGATGCGAAGCCCTCGTCAGATCTACGATTTCAAATGTTTTCTCCCCTTCTACGGGCTGTCTTTCCACGTTCCCGACAGCGTCCTCAGATGCGCGATAGTTTTAACTTTCGTGAAAAAAAGAATCTGTTTTCGTTGTTGCTGCTCATGCCTTTGGTGTGAAACCCAGGGCTCTGTTGCTAAATCTGGGGTCGCGAAGATGTGCTCCCGTGTCCTCCTCTAAGAGACGTACAGTCTCGGCTCTTGCTGGCATGTCCCACAGAGGAGTGCGCAGATCACACGTGCGCAGCTTGGTAAATGCCCACAAGCCAGACTCGTGGGTGTGCCCGGCACCCAGGTCAGGAAGGAGGATGTGCCCAGCCCCCCGGGACCCCCGGGGGCAGCCACCACCCTGACAAACCAGACTCGTCTGCCTCATCCTGAACTTCACGCGGATGGAATCCGTACTCTTTAGCGTCTGTTTCTCGACTCGCGCTCAGGGAGTCTCCGTGTTGATTGCCTAGGGCGGGGACTGGGGGGCATGTGAGGTCGGGGTCAGCACCCTGGAGCCGGGACCGCCAGGCCGGGGGCTGAGAGGCCACAAAGGGCCACACTCCTGGGCTCCACTCCTGTTTTGCCACCTGCGTGCTGTGTGACCTTCCCCAGCTTCCTCCGCCTCTCTGTGCACCATGCGGAAAATGAGGACAATAATGTGCCTCGTAGGGCTTCTGGAGGGTGGAGACAGGTTAGTGCGCAAAAGGGCCTCTGCTCGAGCTGTAGTAACGGTCGCCGAGTCGCCGTTATTTTTGGAGGTGGGGACGTTCGCCAGGCCGGGGGACGGGAACGCTTCCCGGATGGCAGAGAGTGTGGACGCAGGGCCGGCCCCCTCACAGCGGCCCAGGGCTGCGTCTCCCCTCCGGATGAGTCTCATCCGCCTGGTTGGGGTTTCGAGCCTGTTGTCTTAGAAACCAGCCCCGCATTTTTCTCTCTCCTCCTACTCAGGTATAGACCTGACTCGTAGACGCCTCGTGTACACCCCACGGTCTGTTTTCCCTCCAGGGCGAGCTTTCTCCTGCACGCGGCTGTCACAGAACCCCTGCTGTTTGAGGTCACAGAGTCCGCCCCCCCACCCAGGGTGAAGGGGGGGCCTGGGTGACGTGGGTGTGAGGACAGGTCCAGGGGCACAATGTTTAAATCACTGCAGGGCCGCCTGGGGGGCTCCGTCGGTTGGGCGTCCGACTTGGGCTCAGGTCACGATCTCGTGGTTCGTGGGTTCGAGGCCCGCGTCGGGCTCTGTGCCGACAGCTCGGAGCCTGGAGCCTGTTTCAGATTCTGTGTCTCCCTCTCTCTCTGCCCCTCCCCCGCTCACGCTCTGTCTCTCTCTCTTTCCCAAAAATAAATAAACATTAAAAACATTTTTTAAGTCCCCAGAATGGCTGCTTTGCCCTGGTTCTGCCTGGGCCAGGGCTGCCGTGTGACCTGCTCCCCCGACAGACCCCCACAACTAGCAGTGGCCGTGGCGGGGCCCTGCCCCCCAGGTGGGGAAGAGGGAACTGCAGGAGCCCAGGAGGGAGGAGTGCCCGGGAGGCTTTCAGGAGGAGGCACCTTTGAGATGAGATAAAGAACATTCAGGGCCCCCGGGCAGGAGCGGGGGCGGCACTCCCGGGGGAACAGCTTCCTGAGGCAGACGGGGTTTTGGGGGGGGTGGCACAGCATCTTAGAGCTTTGCCCGGAGACACCGGTGGGCCATGCCCGTGGGCACCCCACTCGGGAGGGGAGCGAGCTCTGGATTCCTCCTCGCACAGGGGTCCCCTTGGGCCAGGCTTCCGCCGGGGGCACCAGTGATGGGGCGAGCTGTTCCTGATGCGGTTCCCCCACTCCCAGCTCCTTCAGGGAACCGGTTATTACTGGCTCACACCCCGGGAGTGATGCTCAGCCTTCTTGCCATTTTGGGAAAGAGTGAGGCACGGGCCTTAGCGCGGCCCGCCT
This sequence comes from Panthera onca, assembly GCF_046562875.1. Lineage (NCBI taxonomy): Eukaryota > Metazoa > Chordata > Mammalia > Carnivora > Felidae > Panthera > Panthera onca. Next base: position 3,479,565 of record NC_138342.1, read on the forward strand.
TCCCCAGGGTGGAGGGTATGGCCACGAAGAGGCGCCCAGTACGCTCTTCTGGGGTGATTGCCCTGCACCACGTAGAACGAAGCCAGACCAGCCACCATAACCTGTTCAGGTTATTCCGGTGTTAATGTTTCCACCTAGTCCAATGGTGATGTTAGGAATTATAAAAATAGTAGATGCTAGGTAAGAAGCCTGAGCAGTACAGGGACCCGTGGGACCGTGACTAATCGTCTTTCACCCCACTCGTCCTGTGCCTCCACCTGGGGAAATCACGTTAGCTCCGGCCTCCCCTCTGCCGTCCCCCACCGCCGCCCCCCTGCCAGCTACAGAGATGGACGGGACCGGGCCCCCCTGCCTTGTGAGGATTTGCGGGGCGATAGCCCTGCTCCCCTGGGGACGTCGGGCGGCACGGCTGGGTCTCTGCTCCCCCCACTCAGCACCCCAGAAAGCCTGGGAGCACCCACTGGCCCCGGACTCTCCGTGGTGCCGTCCCGAGCCCCCGGGGCGCACGGGAGGCCCCGACACACCCTCTGCTTCTCCTGAGGCCCCCGCGTGCGGGCGTGCTCCCTTGACCACCCTCCCTTCAGCGGAAACACCTCTGCTCCGTTCTTCCCACAGGCAGGAGAGAAACACTATCACCCCTTGTGTGCGCTATGTGTCAGGTGCGGCCGGATGTTTGCGGAAGGCGAGGAGATGTATCTTCAAGGTGAGCACACGACCAGGCCGCCCGGTCCCCTAGGGCCGGGGATTGCTGGCGGGTCACCTGCGGTAGCTCGAGTGCTGCTTGGGAAGCCGGCCACGCAACCCGGGGCTGGGGGAGCAGAGCCCGAGCGGGCTTGCCCGGGCGACGCGGTGGGATGGCGGGCAGCGTGCGGGCGGCACCCGTGGGACCTGGTGATGGCCGGGACGTGGGGGCGGGGTGCCCAGGGCTGCTCAGACCTTCCCCCAGAGGATGGGCCCCTTCTCTGCGGCCACCATTGCTTCTCAATGCTCCCTCTGTGTCCAGCGTCCCTGGAGGGGAGCAGAGCGGGGCTGGGCGGACGGCAGGGCCACACACGGGCTGTTCCATGACCTCACGCGGTGGTCATCCCGGGGTGGTGTGTCAGACAGGCCTGCCTTTCTGAGCCGGACCTCGTGGGCTGATGTCAGCTGGGACGGCCTCGTCCCCAGCGTCCCCTCTTGTTCCTCAAGTCGCTGCTTGAGAGTCCGTGAAAGGGGTCCTTTGCGCTGCCCCCACCCCACCCCCTGCTGCTCGGATGTCTGGGCGGGAGGGGCCCCTTGCCCCGGGCACCACCCCTGCTGTAAATAGTGCCTTCAGGCCTGCCCGACACCGAGCATGGGGACACGAGCTCGCCATCAAGGGGCCCCAGTGTCAGGGAATAAAGATGCTCGTCATGGCTCTGGGCTGAGGCCGGCGCCCCGTGTCTAAAGCGGGCCCTCCCGTGACTTTCTGTGGGACCTTGGAACCAGTCCCATCCCTCTCCCAGCTTCAGATTTCCCGGTCGGTGTGACAAGGGGTCAAAACCCAGGTCAGAGCTTTTCAGTGGTACATTGTGGAACCCCGGAGTCCTGTGGCCAGGGGGTCCTTGGGGGACCCGGCCCCCACCCTGCCTGGTCCGCCTGGATGCTGGGGCGCCATGAAGGCATTGACAGGTGAATCCTGTACAGCCGAAGCTGTGAGAAGCAGGGGGCCCGGTGAGCCCTGCAGCCTTCGAGGATGGTGAGACAGGCCACCCCCTCCCCGCTACCACCGGCACCCCTACCGTGGGCAACACCTTCCCGATAAATATGACGGAGGGGCTGTTGACTCCCAGGAATTGTCGGGGAGACCCGGATGAAAATAATAACGAGATGCTATTTCCCCCCATTCGATTGACAATCGAAGGGCACGCCCACGTTGTGAGGAACCTGGCTGGTGAGGCAAGAATTGGGAAATTGCCTTAAAAATGCCCACACCCTTTGAGCCGAGACTTCACTTCTTGGAGTCCTCAAGTAGGAGGGACGTGCTAGGACTTGGGTGCTGTGGACCCCCTCCCCCCCCAATGGGACTTAGAGAGAAAACCCCACATCCCACGGCCAGGGACAGATCCATTCTCTTTCCACGTGGTGGAATGCTACGCAGCCCTTAAGGGTTACGCTTCTGCTGTTTAAGTGTATGAGGAAATGTGCAGGACTCGAAAACAAAGCTCCCAAGACGTAAAAATACGTACGTACAACATTATCCACATTCTACGACCAATGCACGTGTGTGCCCGAAGGCTGCCCGGCCAGAAGTGTTTCGGAGATTATAGATGGTTTTCATTTTCTTACTTATATTTTGTTGGGGTTCTTTAATCTTTAAAAATTTTTTTAATGTTTGCTTATTTTTGAGAGAGAGAGAGAGAGAGAGAGAGAGAGAGAGAGGGAGGGAGCATGCGTGGGGGAAGGACAGAGAGAGAGAGAGAGGGAGACACAGAATCCGAAGCAGCTCGAGGCTCTGAGTTGTCAGCACAGAGTCTAACGTGGGGCTTGAACTCATGAACCTTGAGATCATCACCTGAGCCGAAGTCAGATACTTAACTGACTGAGCCACCCAGCCACCTTATTCATTGTTAATAAGGGCCATCAATTACTCATCTATGACTTTTGTCATCAAAAACGTTGTCAAAAATGACTTTTACACACACACACACACACACACACACACACACAATTAAATCGTGGTCTCCCCAGGAGCTCCAGGCCCGTGCAGATGTTTTCCAGGGAGGGACAGTGATAAGTTCCACCCCCAGGCGTTAGCTCCTGTGACCTGGGAGGCTTTGCAAGCAGGAGATAGGATGTAGCGCTTTCCTTCACATGCACCTGTCAGCCCCATGAGGTGCCAGGCTCTGTGTGCCTGGTCTCTGGGGTGGAAGAGACACCACCCCCTCCTGGCTGGGGCACGAACCCACACACAGAGCCGCAGGGAGAGGGAGCAGGGGGTCGGGCTGAGGTCCAGGGGGGCCCCGTACGGAGAGCAAGTGCTCTGGGCCCTGGAAGGAGGGCTGACCTGTGCCGGGAGTCCCAGGGGAGCGCCGCGGACATATAGGCGGCCTCCGGCTCTCCGCACGGCCCCTGCATCGCGGGAAGGGACACTGAGCGCTTCGTCTTGGGTCTGTCCGCAGGTTCCTCCATCTGGCACCCGGCGTGCCGACAAGCAGCCAGAACTGAAGACAAAAACAAGGTTGGTGGGGTTTACGATCTGCTCCCGTGTGTTCTTCAGCGCCGTGTGCGGTCACCCGCTTCTGTAGACTCACCGGCTGGTCACACCCGCCCACGGGCCAGGCAGACCCGCCCACGGGCCACCCCGGGGAGGCCTGGGGGTGCCGAGGCGCGCCGGGTGGATCCACCGAGGGGCTGGTGCGAGGTGGGGCACGCACGGGCATCTCGGGGCCTCCCAGCGCTGGCCCGCTGACCTCCCCACGGGTCCCGTGGACTCGAGGGCCGCAAAAGCTTGGGGACAGCTCTGACGTTAGCAGGTCTCCAAATAGTCTCCAGACTGCCCACACTTATGACACCAGCTGCAAGGTTGAGGGGCCCCAAACTGCCCTCGGTCTCAGTCGTTCGTTGGAAAGACTCACAGACACGCTGAAGGCTATCCTCGTCATGGTTACGGTTTATTGCGCGAGAAATCAGCCAGAGAAAGAGGGCACGGGGCAGGGTCCGGGAGCGGTCCAGCCCCAGAGCCTCTCCTCTCCCGCGGAGACAGGACGTGGCACCCCCCGGCCCACGCGTGACCGCACACGCCGGGTGTTACCAACCAGGGAAGCTGTGTGTCCAGAGATCTTACTGGGGCTCCACTGACTGACTGACTGACTGACTGATTGCCACATGGTTGATTTCACCCCAGATCACACGGTGTCTCTCTGGTGCGGGCCCCACCCTAAGCCTGTTGGGTGAGGGTGATCCACTCCCCGAGCAGACAGTCTATCAGGTGGACACAGATCACCCCTCAGGGTCGAGGGCGCAGGCCAGGCCTCTCTCTGGACAAGGCAAATCCCTCGCTGCCCAGAGGCCCAGCTGGGCGCCGGGCACAGAGGCGTCGCAGTGAGGAAGAAGGGCGGCCCTCTTGGGACCGAGTTCTAGGGAGAGACGGAAATCGACGCCCAAACGAGCAATGATGCGACAGAGGCTGGTGTCGGGGGCAGGACGGATGGTCAGGGAGGGCCTCGGGAGGACATGGGGTGGGAGCTAGGCCTGCGGGATGAGCCGGGGCGGCCCTGGCGGGAGGGAGCGGGGAGGGCTGCCGGGGGGCGGGCAGAGTCCCCTCGCCCTTAGCCCTGCAGCGAGGGCGGGGCTCAACCGGCAAGCCCCAGCTGGGCCCATCTGTGGGACTAGAAGGTTTTTGGAATTTCCGTGAGGCTGGTTGGAGAGCCCATGGGCTCAGGCTGCTGAGATTCACAGGGCTGTTGGCTGGCGGAGGAGACGCTCCTCCGGGCCCCCGCAGGATGGGTGGGCTCCCCCAGGTCGGCTGTAGCTTGCCAAGCCTGTTCTGAAAGACCCCAGCAGAGAGAAGTGCTCCCGCATCCTGTAGAAACTGAGTCCGGTGGGTTCGGAGGCCCCTGCTTCTCACGCACTCGCTCACGGTGCTGCCTCTTTCATTTGTCGTTCATTCAGCAGAGCTTTACCCAGCGTCCGGTTGTGCCGAGCCCTGTTCTTGGCCCCGGGGCCCAGAGGTGACTGAGTCCTGCCCCAGCGTGCTGGGGACGCAGGGGGAATGGGTGGGCACACGGGGACGCCCAGCCTGTCACCGAGACACGAGGGCGGGGGGCCCTGGGCCGGGGCAGGAGGGCTCCGTGGAGGAGAGGGGCCTCCTCTCGCGTCCCCAAGCCTCCCCTAACCCGTGACAGCCTCGCATGGTTGCTCAGCCCCTTTCCGTGGACGCCGGGCCGGCCCGAGGGAACCGCGCCTCTGAGCTCTCCTCTTCCGGCCTGACGCTTCCTTCCACCTGCCAGCTCGTTCCTCCCGATTTTAAAGTAGTGCCAGTTGCTTTTCTCAGAGTTGTCAAAGTGCCTGCACAGGGCTCTGGTTTAATTCAGGTTCAGATGGTCACCTTTGATGGCCACAGAGAGGAGGTCCACTCAGCGTTAAGCGCTGCTGGGCACAGACCTCCATGTGGCCACTGCTCCGGCCTCGGGCCTGGGGGTGGGCAGAGGCAGGGGGCCCGGCCCTGGGTACAGGGAGCCACAGGAGTGGAGGGCGGGGTCTTGTCCCCTTGGGGAGGGCAGGTCTGTGGCCACTGGACCCTGGCTTGGGCCACTGCCCATGTCTGCTGAGACTCAGGAGGCCGAGGGACTGACGACCGTGCAGAGGGAAGCAAGGGGCGGGGGAGCCCGACAGCCTGGGAAGAGACCCCGGGGGCTTCAGCGGCCGGGCTCACTGTCCCCTGTCACCCTTCCGGCTAGATTCCCAGACTGTAGCCCCAACTAGAGAACACTGGGATTTGGGCTGCGAGCCGCCCGCCTGGCCTGCCCCCTGCCCCTCAATCTCGGGGACTGAAGCTACTGTGCCCTGGGGTCCCCCCCACCCCGCTGCCAGGGGTGGGGTGCAGAGGTTGTGAAGGGTGGTGCCCCACCCCAGGCCCTGCGCGGGGGGACTGTGTGAAGGTGAGGAAGGGGGACAGGCCCACATGACGGCGGTCCTCCCAGCTACAGGGACACAGAGCCGTGGAGACTGTGGCTTCCTGTGGCTGCTGTAATGAATTACCACAAATTTAGTGGCTGGAAGGAGCACAGATGTATCCCCTCCCTCGGGGGCCGGAGGCTGAGATGGGCCAGCAGGGCTGTGCTCCCTCTGGAGGCTCCAGGGAGAAGCCCCTCCTCATTCGTTGCCACATCTGGAGCCTCCGGGGTTGGCTCCCGGCCCCACGTCCTTCAGACCCCGCTTTCGTCGCCACATGGGCCCCGGCCCCCCAGCCTCCCTCAAACGACCCTGAGACCCCAGGGAGCCCACCTCCCAACTCGAGCTCCTTACTCCCATCGGCAGAGACCCTTTGGTCACACGTGGGCATCCTCATGGATGTTACTCTGCTCCCACGGTGACAGGATATGCCCGGTTGGTCTCGTTCACGGGCAGGGTCACAGTAAGTGGCGGGCACGCCCCACTGTGCACCATATCCTCTCACATCATACAGCCCACGATTCCCTCCGTAACCCGCCCCCGTGCCACCCCGGGCACATCCCTGCCCTCACAGAACCAGCGTCCCTGACCCGGAAGTGACCGCGGGGTCCTGTCTGCGGGACTCCTCCCCGAATCCCAACCCAGAGGCCTATCGGAGGGACCTGCCAGAGGGACCCCCACATGCCAAGAAGCCTCCAGGCCCGTCTCCGGGGCGTGACCGGGTTAGAATGGGGGACCAGGGCCAGCCCGCTCAAGGACAGGTCGGGTGGCCAACCCTGCTCGTGGCCTCTGGACCCGGCTGCGAGGCTGGCCTCGGGGCCTGCGGGGAGCCCGGCTCCCTCTGCTCTCAGCCCGGGGGTCCGCCCGTGATGACCGCAGCCGCCGGCCCGAGGAAGGGAGGCCCTGTGAACAGTGGACGGGGAGAAGGAGAGGGCGCAGCCAGAGCTGGCTTCCTGGGCTGTGTCTCCACAGACGCCTTGGGAACATCTGGGGCCGAGGCCATCCCATGAGGACAGCTGTCCCCTCGGTGCTGCGCCCTGGGGCTGGCACGGCTCGGGGCCCACCCCTCTGTGTCCTGGGACGGCATCCAGGCCCCGGCCGTGCCCTGCTTGCCCCTCACTTCACCCTCCCTCGCTCCAGCCCCTCAGAGCCTCTTCTGTCTCGCCTGAGAAATGAGAATAGTCCCGGGCGGGGCCGGGCGGTGAGCGCCCGGGTGACAGGAAGGCAGAGCCCTACGCGTGTCCTGTGTTGCTTCCTGCAAGCTGGTCGGGGAGCACGAGCCGGCAGCCCCGGCCAGCGTTGGGTCAGCGTGGCGGAGCCAGCCCCGGAGACACGCAGCAGAGGTGGTGTGGGCCTCGCTGAGTCTCTGGTGGGGGGTGATCCAGACAAGAGGCACCCGCCAGGAACTGACCAGCAGCCCCGTCATTTACGAAGTGCCCTGCCCCTGCCAGGCTCCGGGACCCGTAGGACCAGCCGGGTCCTGGCCTCCCAGTTGCTCTCCAGCAAGAGAGGCCGGCCCTGGGGTCCCTGCAGGGATGGGCGAGGAGGCAGAGGGTACTGTGTCCTCCCTGACCGCATACCCCGGGGGCACGGCCACTCCCCAGGGCAAGGATGGCCCCTGGGTGTCTGCTGAGGGCGCTCAAGGAAAGCCTTCCGGAAGGCTGTGGCCCTGACTGCCCGTCCCCGGCACGTCCTTGGTCATTGGGTCACTCAACACACAGCCGGCCCATGAGTGCCCATCGGCTGGGTGGCAGAACACAGACGCGGGGAAGACTGGCGGCCTCCCTGCCCTGGAGGCACGTGTGGGATGAGGGGACTCCCACAGGGTGCCCCCCGGGCGATGGGGAGGGGCGGCCCCCCTGGACGGGCCTAGGCGGCAGGGTGGGGGAGAGGATGTCTTCCTGGAGCCGAGCCTTGGCAGGTGATGCGGGAGGTGGGTCTCGGGGCCTGTGCCTGGGGAGCCGGGGGTCTGCAGGGCACTGAGACTGAGGGATTGTTCCAGAGCCTGGCCGAGGGTGGCCCCAGGCCTGCCAAGTAGCTGGAGAAGAGCTCCAGGGGGCCTGGAGCTGGGGCCCAGCGGCCCTGGGAGACAGGGCAGGCCCGGAGGGGAGGGGGCGGCCCCACGCCCGGTCCTGGAGGAGGCCGTACCCAGGAGCGTGGAGGGGGCGGCCGGCGCTGATGAGCGGGCGAGCGGGCGCCTCACCGAAGAGGTGAGCCCCGGCATCACGCCCTCTGCCTCTTCTCTTTCCTCCCCAGATGCAGAAGCAGGCTTGCAGTCAGGTTTACCCGGGCACCACCCCCTGTGCCTTGCAGGTTTGTCCCTCCCACTGCCGTGGTGGCCTCACATCTGCTCCTGGTGTTGTCCTGTCCTTGCTGCTGTCCTGCCCACAGTGTAGGAGGTGCTGGGCATCCTCCAACTGGGAGGGCAGGGCTCCACAGCCCGTGCCAGTGTCCTGGGGCCGCTGTGTACAATGGTGCAGGCTGGACCCTCAGCCGGCAGGGATTTGTTGTCTCTCGGTCCTGGAGGCTGGGAGTCCTGGCTCAAAATGTGGGCTGGTTAGTTCCCTCTGAGGCCTCCTCCTTGGCGTGTAGACGGCGGTCTTCTCCCTGTGTCCTCACGTGGTCGTCTCCTGTGTGCATCTGTGTCCTGATATCCTCCTCTTGTAAGGACACCAGGCCCACCCTAGTGACCTCATTTTACCTTAATTACATCTTTAAGTGCCCCGTCTCCAAACGTGGTCACACTCTGGGGTGCCAGGGGTTAGGGCTTGAACATGCGAGTTTTGAGAGATAAAATTCAGCCTGTGATGTGGCCCCTCCCAGGGCCACTGCAGCAGGTGTGGGCCACCGAGAGGGATAGAGACAAGGTAGGAGGCAGCCAGCCGGAGCTGTCAGGAGGCAGGGGGAGGCCAGGCAGGGGTGGAGGCTGGACCAAGAGGGGCGAGCACGTCCTACCGGTGGGATTGGACGGACGCCGGTATGAGTGATGGGAGCCGGGGAAGAAGGGTGTCCACGCAGGGTTGGGCCGGCCTGGCGTGCAGAACAGAGGAGGGGCCTGGGGAAACTGTTGCCTCCGGGGAAGCAGGAGATGTGGCCGAGGAGGGACGAGGGGCAGGGGTGGGCACTCGGGGAGCGGGTCACAGATGTGGTGGCCGCAGAGTCTGACAGCAGAGGACCGGGCTGGTAGAACGAGCTAAACACGCCCCCCACCCCTATAACCTGGGTGGAAAATAACATCTCCGAGCAGCAAAATTCTGGGTAAAAGGGACGGCCTTGGCCTCTGGAGTGCGCAGAATCCCTTGCTCTCGTCCTCCGAAAAACAGATAATTTCCTTGCGTGAAGCCGGGTGATCATCGGAGCGTTTCCAGCGGCGCGGAGAACGTGCTGGTCGGCTCGGAGTTGGCGTCACCTCCCGCGTCTGATTATAGCTTTCCAGCCGCTCACTGAAGCCCGTGTGTTTATTTTAAGAACTCTTTCAATCTGAAAAAAAAAAAATGTCGTTACTGGCATTTCTGTCGGAGTGTGACCTGTGATAATTGCATCAGGAAGGTTCTGGAATCAACATATTCCGCTTTCAGTCTCCTCCTGTCGCCTTCCTTTCCAGGAAACCAGGAGCTCCTCAGAGAGCATCATTTCTGTACCTGCTTCCAGCACCTCGGGGTCTCCGAGCCGCGTGATCTATGTGAGTTGGAGAGTGGGGAGGCCCGTGGTGGGAGGGTCCGGACCTGGGTCATGGCCAGGGGTGCCCTTGGGGGCCGGGGCGTCCTCAGGTGCTGGGGTGCAGAGCCAGGGCTCTCGCCGCGGCCGTGGGGTGCAGACTGGTGCAGACTTCGGGAGGTTAACGCCGAGCTTTCGGTGAGGACCATCACGTGACCCCGCAGCTCCTGGGTGACGTGGTGGTGGTGCCCAAAGAGATGTGCTCACAACTGTTGTCTATAATGGTGTCGGCTCAACACCGCCTCCCTGTCCTGCAGCTAAGGCTTGCCCGAAAAAGTGACACTCGGCACACGGGGGACCGGGCTGGTGTCACCAATAGGCGTGCAGATCTGCACCTGCTACCTGGGAAGCGTTTCTAACGTGCTCCTACGAGAGGCTTGTGAAGGATAATCTATGTTATGCGGTCCCGTTTTCATTAAAGAGTGTACGTGTGTATGCGTGTGTGTGCGCATATGGGTATATATGTGTACAAATGTATGTGTGTTTACATACGTGTGTGTGTGCATATGGGTATGTGTGTGTATGGGTGTGCATATGGGTATATCTCTGTACAGATGTGTATATACATGTATAAATGTGTGTGTTTACATATGTGCATGTGTGCATATGGCTACATATGTGTATGGGTGTATGTATGTGTGTGCATATGGGTATATGTGTGTACAGATGTGTGTGGGCGTGCACCTATGAGGATATACATGTGTAAATGTATGTGTTTACATATGTGTATATGGATATATATGTGTATGGGTGTGCATATGTGTGTGCATATGGGTATATGTGTGTACAGATGTATGTGTGTTTACATACGTGTGTGTGTGTGCATATGGGTATATGTGTGTATGGGTGTGCATATGGGTGTGCATATGGGTATATCTCTACAGATGTGTATATACATGTATAAGTGTGTTTACATATGTGCATGTGTGCATATGGCTACATATGTGTGTGGGTGTTTGTGTGTATGGGTATATGTGTGTACAAATGTATGTGTGTTTACATACTTGTGTGTGTGCATATGGGTATATGTGTGTACAGATGTGTGTGGGCGTGCACATATGGGGGTATACATGTGTAAATGTATGTGTTTACATATGCGTATGTGTGTGTATGGATATATACGTGTATGTGTGTGCATATGGGTAGATGTGCGTGCAGGTGTGTGTGGTATGTGCATATATGTGTGTATGCACGCACATGGGTATACACATGTGTAAATGTATATGTTTACATATGTGTATGTGTGCACGTGGTATATGTGTGTATATAGGTATATTGTGTGTGCACAGATTTATATGTACATGTGCATATGGGTATATGTATGTGAAAATATGGATTTGGCAGGACCTAACCCAGTGCATAGTGCATCGCTCTCATTAAAAATAGTAATCGTGATAGTATCTTTTTAAATGTTTATTTTTGAGAGAGGGAGAGAGAGAGACAGAGCAGAGAGAGAGGGAGACACAGAACCCGAAGCAGGCTCCAGGCTCCGAGCCATCAGCACAGAGCCCGACGCGGGGCTCGAGCCCACGAGCCGTGAGATCGTGACCTGAGCCCGAGTTGGACGCTCAACTGAGTGAGCCACCCAGACGCCCCAAACACGAACCACTCTTTTAAACACACTGGCGTTTGTGAAAGACCAGGTATTGTTGTGACCGTGCAGTGAGCAGAGACACTGGTCACTGTTGTCACAACGACTTGCAAGGCTCCGCGACAGTCCACAGTGGCGCTTACTGGGTTTGCCTTCGACTGAAGCAGACGGGCCTCAGGCCAGAGCACCCCGGCTGTCCCTCCCCCATTAGCGTGGTGCCCGCTCCCAGTTGGCGCACGTCCTCGACCTCCCTCACCGAGGAGGCGTGAGTCCTGCGAGACGAGCCGTTCCTATCTCGGGGCTCTGCCTTGCTTTTGCTTTCGTGTCTTTCCTGGCATCTGCTGTTGCCCTACTGTGCGCCTGACCCCGTGCTTGCTGCTGGACCTCGGGAGGGTGGCCCTGGTCCCCGTGGCGGCTCGGTATGCTTGGAAGGACGCCAGCAGTCTGGCAGCTCACCAGTGCGAGAGGAAAGATGAATACCATCGTCCCCCGCCAGTGCCCGCGTGGCCACTGTTAATATTTTGGAGCACGCCCCGTGGGTCTCTGGGTCCCTTTTCTCTCTGTGTATTTTCTTTTAAGCACAGTGAGGTCACACTGAATATTTGTTGCAGCCTCTGTTCACCATGGCAGTAAATCAGTAACTAGGCATACGTAACATCAGCATTATTGCGTTATGACCTATTATTATGGACAGCTATCGTAAGTATGATGTCCTGTGTGGCCGTGTATTGTTATTGTTTATTATGCCGGGTGGAGTGTGGGAGAGAGAAAGGCGCAGGGAAACCACATGAACCTGTACACACGCCCCAGTGGCCCTCCGCCAGTCAGAGAGCCTGTTGTCACGGCGACCGCCGAAGGCTTTGGCGGGAGAGGAAATGGGTCTGTGAGCCCCGCTAGGCGGGACAGATGCCCCAGAGCCAGGCGGAGCCACTTTCCGGGGTGGGAGCGGGCAGTAATGGCGCCATCAGGCCGCCTCTGCGGTCCCTGCTGTCAGGGGCCGACCCAGGTCAGGGCCGGCCTCACTGACCCGGGCACCGCGGGGCTGGGACGGCCGCGGGCAGATGCTCTGATCGGGGTGGGGTCCCGAGGCAGGGACTGGGGGGAGGCACCTGCAGGCCTTGCCCCGCCCCTCACTCCACTGTCAGCTTGAATTTGATGTCCGCGGAATCCAACAGGTGGTGTCCCCATTTTACATGTGGAGACGGAGGCCCAGAGCGTCCTCCTGACTTTGGCAAATGCCCCGTGGATTTTAATTCAGTTCTCAAGCACGTCCCAAGGACCTTGCCATGCCAGGCACGGAGTCAGGGAGAAGGACTCCATCATGAATCAGAGACTCGTTGGGCCCCCAGGAGCCGCAGGCCCAGACAAGGGGAGACAGACACACCTACCAACGTCTGCACCTTGACTTAAAGGAGACAAACACAAACGTGAAACCAGATGGCGGAGGGGAGCAGGGACGGTCTCCCAGACAGGGAGGCCTGGACTGGGTCTGGAAGAACAGCCAGGCAAAAGGGACTGCGATGGGCGTGGCCTAGAGAGAGAGAGAGAGAGAGAGAGAGAGAGCGCGCGCACGGGAGTGCAAGCTCACAGCAGGTGCCAGGCCCCCGGGCTCTGGATGGCTGGGCAGCCATAAGGAGCTCCTTGTGGCAGGTAGCATGGCTCTGAGGGGCAGGTCACTAGGACAGGCAGAGGCACAGGGTCCCCTGAGGGACAGCTCAGAAGTTCTGATCAGGGCCCATCCCGACTACGGACAACAGACTTAGAAATTAAAAAAAAAATTTTTTTAACGTTTATTTATTATTGGGAGACAGAGGGACATAGAGTGTGAGCAGGGGAGGGGCAGAGAGGGGAGGAGACACAGAATCGAAAGTGGGCTCCAGGCTCTGAGCTGCCAGGACAGAGCCCGACGTGGGGCTCGAACTCAAACTGCGAGATCATGACCTGAGCCGAAATCGGTCACCCAACTAACAGAACCACCCAGGGGCCCCCAGACTTAGGATTTGAACTCAGGTCCTCAGAACCCTGCCCAGGCTCCAAAGGGAAGAGTCAGAGATCTGAGACCTCACACATTCACTCTCTCAACCTGTGTCACAAACGGCAGCATTCACCCCGAGAGCACCCACCAGACTCATGAGAGCCCTGGGGTCAGGTGGTCAGGGAAGGCTTCCTAGAGGAGGTGGGCTGGGGCTACTGAACCGGGGGCTGAGCCTGGCATGCGGGGGCACAGGGAGGAGACCCCTCAGGGCCAGCAGGCTGGGAATGTCAGCAGCGCACTTGGGGAACCACAGCGAGGGCTTGCGTCACCCACCCAGAGGGGCTGGAGGGCAGGGTGTCGTCGCTGGGGCTCCAGAGACGCGGCCCTGGCAGGGAAGGGGGCGATGGTGGGGAGCACGGCTCTGGCGTCAGACAGCCTGGGCCTCTTCCCGCCCACGCCTCCCTGGCTGTGTGACTCTGGGCGAGCTACCTAACCTCTCTGGGCTCTGGACTCGTCGTCGATGAAGTGGAGCGACCGTGGGTGCCCCCAGCACGGGCTCGCTCTGAGAATCTGGTGAGCCAAGAATAGAAGGCTTAGTCTCGTGCCATCCCGGGCAAGAGCTCGTGGTATCGGCAGCTGCTGTTGGCGACGTTTGTTCGGAGCAAGTGCGGCAGGAAGGCCCCCAGGAGGCTCTTGCTGGGTCCAGATGTGAGCGGTGAGGGCCTGGACCAGAGCCGCCTGGGCTGGAAAGGGACAGCTAGTCGCACAGCGGACAGGAGCGTGGGGCCCGTGCCGGCCCTGGTACGGATGCTACGGGACACCGGGGCCGAGTAGAGGCTTCTCTCCGGGTCTGGGGAGAGCCGAGCCGGTGGGGACAGCCTGACCGCCACCTTTGCCCATGGCCAGCGACGCCAGGCTGAGACGGATCCCGAGAGGGGAACGCGGTGGGGAGGAGGTGACCCCGTGCGTCGGCTCCGGGACGGGTGGGCACGTGGGCACCTACAAGGGGAACGTGGGGACCGACACAGATAATCGTCCCCGCCGTGACCGCTGGGGGTCAGGTTGCGTGTGTGCTCCTGCCCAGCTCTAGCACCTGTTTGAGCCCGTCATGTGCCCCCAGGCAGCCCCCGGAGCCAGGGAGGGGCGGCAGCCGGGGGCAATAGCCTGGGAGCAGTGGGGGGCGGTGCAGGGGGGAGGCTGGGCCGAGTCACAGGGGAGCAAGGGGCCAGGGGGCCCTCGCCAGCGCAAGCGAGCGTCACCAGTGAGCGCCTGCCGTGGGGCGGGGTGCGGTCCTTGCCCCACCTGAGCCCGGGGCCCAGCCGGCCTGTCAGACGCCAGGCACTTTGCTGCCGTATCTCAAGAGCTCAAAATTGCTGCGTGTGCGTGCGTGCGTGTGTGTATGGGTGTGTGTGCGTGTGCGCACGTGTGTGCGTGCGTGTAAGGGTGTGTGTCGATGTGTACTGGTTTGGGAGGGTGCCGTTATGTGTGCAAGTACGTGCTATTGCACAGGAGTGGGTGTGTGGGTGTGAGTGTGTGTGCGTGTGCGTGTGTGCGTGTGCCTGCATGTGCGTGTAAGGGTGTGTGTTGATGTGTACTGGTTTGGGAGGGTGTCGTTATGTGTGCAAGTATGTGCTGTTGCACAGGAGTGGGTGTGTGTGTGTGTGTGTGCGTGTGCGTGCGTGGGTGTGTGTGTAAGAGTATGTGTTGATGTGTACTGGTTTGGGAGGGTGCCACTATGTGCACAAGTATGTGCTGTTGCACGGGAGTGGGTATGTATGTGCGTGCGTGTGTGCGTGCATGTGTGTGCGTGTAAGGGTGTGTGTCAGCAAGTATGTGCTGTTGCACGGGAGTGGGTGTGTATGTGCGTGCATGTGTGCGTGCATGTGTGTGCGTGTAAGGGTGTGTGTCAATGTGTGCTGGTTTGGGAGGGTGCCGTCATATGTGCAAGTATGTGCTGTTGCACGGGAGTGTGTGTGTGTGCGTGCATGTGCGTGCGTGTGTGTGCGTGCGTGTGCGTTTATGGGTGTGTGTCGATGTGTACTGGTTTGGGAGGGTGACGTTATGTGTGCGTGTATGTGTGCGTGTGTGTGCGTGCGTGTGTGTGCGTGTAAGGTTGTGTGTCGATGTGTACTGGTTTGGGAAGGTGCTGTCATGTGTGCAAGTATGTGCTGTCGCACGGGAGTGGGGGTGTGTGCGTGCGTGTGCGTGTAAGGGTGTGTGTCGATGTGTACTGGTTTGGGAGGGTGCCGTCATGTGTGCAAGTATGTGCTGTTGCACGGGAGTGGGGGTGTGTGCGTGCGCGTGCGTGCGTGTGCATGTAAGGGTGTGTGTCAATGTGTACTGGTTTGGGAGGGTGCCGTTATGTGTGCAAGTACGTGCTATTGCACAGGAGTGGGTGTGTGGGTGTGAGTGTGTGTGCGTGTGTGTGTGTGCGTGTGCCTGTGTGTGCATGTAAGGGTGTGTGTTGATGTGTACTGGTTTTTGAGGGTGCCGTTATGTGTGCAAGTACGTGCTATTGCACAGGAGTGGGTGTGTGGGTGTGAGTGTGTGTGCGTGTGTGTGTGTGCGTGTGCCTGTGTGTGCATGTAAGGGTGTGTGTTGATGTGTACTGGTTTTTGAGGGTGCCGTTATGTGTGCAAGTATGTGCTGTTGCACAGGAGTGGGTGTGTGGGTGTGAGTATGTGTGTGTGTGCGTGCGTGGGTGTGTGTGTAAGAGTATGTGTTGCTGTGTACTGGTTTGGGAGGGTGCCACTATGCGCAAGTATGTGCTGTTGCACGGGAGTGGGTGTGTATGTGCGTGCGTGTGTGCGTGCATGTGTGTGCATGTAAGGGTGTGTGTCGATGTGTGCTGGTTTCGGAGGGTGTTGTCATTTGTGCAAGTATGTGCTGTTGCACGGGAGTGGGGGTGTGTGCGTGCGTGCGCGTGCGCGCGCGTGTAAGGGTGTCTGTCGATGTGTACTGGTTTGGGAGGGTGCCGTCATGTGTGCAAGTATATACTGTTGCACGGGAGTGGGGGTGTGTGCGTGCGTGCGTGTGTGTATGAGGGAGCGTGTGGGCCCGGGTGGCGCGACCGTGCATTGGCATGGGTGTGGGAGTGAGGGTGACCGGTGCGTCTGCGAGTGTGGTGTGGGAGAGGCTGTGGGTTGTGCAGACCTGTGTGCCAGTGTGTGGCCGGGGGCACGAGCCAGTTGGCGGCTGTGTAGGTGGCTGACTTCCACAGTCTTAGACGGGACGTCCTCTGGGCACGCGTGCGGGTGCAGAAGCGTGTACCCCGGTGTTTGCACACTTGCTTGCGTCGCACACCGTGTGCGTATAGACGCGTGCGTGCGTACGTGTGTTTGGGCGGTGGGCCGAGCCTCACGGTCTGCCGGGCTCCGCACCAGGCAGGTCACGGGCTCCGCGTCTCTGATCCCCGAGCCGTCCCTGTGGAAGCTTCCGGCTCGGCGGAGGGGGTCTGCCTGAGGGACGCTTCCTCGGGACCACGTGGTCTTCCGAGGTGGGGCCGAGGGCCTCAGGCCCACGTGACAATGAGACACACACACACACACACACACACACACACACACACACGTGCCCCTTCACCCCGTGTCACCGCGACGTGGCTCTGGGCCACGCGGCTGCCGGAGCACCTGCTGCGGGCCGGGCCCCGGGGCCGCTGCCCTGTGGCGTGTGGGGCCGACGGCGCCCTCTGCTGGCTCTCTCCTCTCAGGCGAAGCTGGGCGATGAGATTCTCGACTACAGGGACCTGGCTGCCCTTCCCAAAAGCAAGGCCATCTACAACATCGACCGCCCTGACATGATCTCCTACTCGCCGTACATCAGCCACTCGGTGGCCGACAGACAGAGCTGCAGCGAGGTAGGGCACCTGCGGGGGGGGGGGGGGAGGGGTGCCCACGGCAGGGGCCCCGTCCGCTTCCGCCCCCTCTGACGGCCTGTGCGCCTCCCCTTGAGGGAGGCCGCAGCAGGTGCTGCCCCTAGCCTCGCGGGCCACGCGCAGCAGGCTGCAGGGCTGAGTCGAGAGGAGCCCCCCGAAATGGGAGGGAACGCGGGAGACGTGCCCGAGTGTAGCAAAGCGCCGGGAACCGAGCGACAGTCTCCTTTTCTTCCGTTCGGGACGATTCCCCTACTGCGTGAATCGTGTCCTTCTCCTCTCTCCAGAACATTCCTGGCCTGGCCGCCGTCCTCAGCGGCTGGCCTGCCCCTAAGTCTCGTGACTTCCTTGTGTTGGTTCGACCCCCTGTTTGGGGCGCAAATGACCGATTCCCTAGTGTCCGTGGGCAGTGTCCCTCCGTGGTGAATCTGCTCCACTTTACGTGCAGCCCCCTGCTGATTTTCCCTTGTCTTCGGTGGCGTTGAGGCTTGCGTGTGGCTGTGGGCGCCCGGGATAGACGAGAAGAGCATTTGGCCGGCTGTCGGCCTGAGCGTGTGTGCTGTTCGTGTGTGGGCGACCCAGACGGGCCCTCCCCTGGGGGCAGGAGAACCCGGGACCTTTGCACATCTCCCCCGGGCCTTCCTGTTTGCTTCTCTGGGAGCGAGGCTGAGGCTCGGGGACACCATGCTCGGGGGCGGGTGCAGCCACGGAGGCAGGTGGGAGGGTGAGACGGACCCCACTTCCCTTGCTCCGCGGCCAGCGGGCACCCCTCCTGACTGGCTTCTGCCGCAGGGGACCCCTGGGACCTGAGGACCAGGCGATGAGCCCCGTCAAGAGGCAGGGCAGGGAGCGGTCACGGACCTGGGCTCTGCACGGGGCTTTGGCATCCAGCACCGGGTCCAAGCTCCAATGGACAGCGCCGGAAGAGGGTCAGAGAGGTCAACGCCCTTGGCCGTGGTCCCCCAAGTGGCGAGCCCCAGCCGAGACAGGATCCTTTCTGCCCCAGAGACCACATTCTGGCTGTTTCCTTAACCGCCCCTCACGCCGCCTCGAAGACAGGGCAGCCAGGTCCAGAGGGCCGGGTGCGAGTTCCCCGTCCACCCGCTGGCAGCCGTGCGACACCCCGCCCTCGCTGGCTGGAGCCTGAGGTTTCCCGCGCAGACGGGGGCTGGGAAGGGCCACGCGCGCCTGTGGGTGCGGGGTGTGGTCGCTGCCCGTCCTGCTTCCACGGGTCACTTGAATGTCGGCAGACACGCACACGGTCCGCGCTGTGGCCTCTGACCCTGCACCCCTCCAGTGGGGCACACTGTATGCGGGTGCTACCCGCGGGGGGGTGGGGGTGGGGGTGGGAAGGGAGGTCCCGGGTCAGATGTGTTCACACTGAGGCTCTCCTGCCAGATGCAGGGCAGCCCGGGGCACAGAAATCCTCTGTTCAGGGACCGGTCACGCCGTAGTGTCACGGTCCCTACTCCCCCCAGGCCTGCTCACTCTGCACGGACACCGGGCTTTCCTGTGTACCCGTGGCCCGTGGCCCCGCACCTTGGGAGTGACTGTCCCAGGATACAGATGAGGACGCAAGGCTCAGGGGCCGTGCTGGCCCAGGGCCGTGCGTCTGACAGAGGCAGAGCCCTGTCACCAGGGGTCACCAGCTCTGGTCACCGTGGCCCCCCTGCCGGCGTCTGCCATTGTCCTGAGGTGTCAGAGCCCCCTCGCTCCCTCAGCTCGGGGCCCCTGAGGGCTCCCCCCTCTCCAGGCCCTGCCACACCCTGGCTGGGAGCCTGCTTGGTGCCAGTCTCCCCGGGGACCCTTCTGTGGGCACATGACGGGGTGGGGACTGGGAAGCCACAGGAGGCTCAGGGCACCGCGCTGAGCAGACTTGGGCCTCAGGGCTGGAATTCTCTGGAATGGCAGCCGTCCGGCAGTTGAGCACCAGTGCGGGAACCCAGCAGGGAAAGGAGAGCAGGCTGGAAGCTCAGAGATCTGGCTTCACCTCTCTGAGCCTCAGTCTCCCCTTCCGTGAAACGGGGAGATTGGGAGACACTTGCCCCTTTCCATTCTGAGGAGAAGGAAACCCCAAACCCCGAGGCCCCGAATCACCCTCCTCTTCTCTGGGCCCCTTTTGTCTCCTTTCCGGAGAAGACCGAGGCAGATGGACTCAGGATGTTGCCACCCTGGGCCCTGACCGTCTCCCTCTAGGAAAATACGTCTTCACGGGAGAGCAGTGGGCATAGGGCGCACTCAAAGAAGCGTCCTGGGGAACCTCTTTCCTGGGGTGCCATTGGCCCTACTTCTCCAAAAAGGTCTTGGCTCCTGGGTCGTGTCTGGTGGTAGGTTCCTTGCCCGTTTGGAGGAGGGTCTGGTCGTGAGGATGTGTCTGTGCCCTGGGCTGTTTCTTCTTCCCCACGTGACCTCCTGGTGCCAAGGCACTAACAGGCCACTCTGTTGTGTCCACAGTCCCCACAGGTACTCTCGCCAACGCCGACAGAGGTAACCGCCTGCCCCCCGGCCCGCCACCCTCCCACCCCGTTTGCTCATGGTGCTTCCCCCCCCCTCCCCGGGTTATAAAGATAACCGCCACGGCACCCCCAGCAGGGCCTCTGTGGCTCCTGACCGTGGGGTCTGGGGCCACGGTCCTTGGTGGCCTTAAGTGCTGTCCTCGGCGTTGGTTATTTTTATAATCACGTCTCATCACGTCTCATCTGCATGCCCCCCGTGCACCTGTCGGCCCTGTAGTCACAGACACGTGGGACGTGGCTCTCTCGAGGTCTGGGTCATGGCTTTCTTTTAATTTTTTTTTAACGTTTATTTATCTTAGAGAGAGAGAGAGAGAGAGACAGAGCATGAGCAGGGGAGGGGGGGAGAGAGGGAGTCACAGAATCCGAAGCAGGCTCCAGGCTCCGAGCCGTCAGCACAGAGCCCGACGCGGGGCTCGAACCCACGGACCGTGAGATCCTGACCCGAGCCGAAGCCAGATGCTCAGCCGCCTGAGCCACCCAGGCGCCCCACGGCTTTCGTTGGAGAAAAACCCCGGGAGCCTGGGTTGGCCCAGGGCCCACGTCACTCCTCTGAGTGGGACGAAGAGGCAGCCAGACCCTCGCAGATGAATATTCCAAAAGCGTTCCTCTGTCAGATTTATAGTGAGCGGCTCCGGGTCCCTGTTTCCAGCCTCAGCCAGTGACGTGGACAGCTGTCAGTCAGACTTCCGTCTGCACTGGCGTCGGACCCTCGGGTCCGGGAACGCGGCGACACCGGGACGGTGGTTAGCTCGTGTAGAGCTTCTACAACCACACGTGGCCGGCGAGCCCCACGGACAGGCTAGGCGAGGAGACAGGGCGCCCGTGGGCTGGAAGCCGGCCCGAGGGGCTGAGCAGAGGACGGCCAGAGATGCCGCCGCCCCTGGGGCGAGGGGGCCCCTCACCGTGGGTGGGGACGAGCCACACGGGCTCAGGGCCCGGCCGGCAGGTGCGGTCGCAGCACGAGGGCCGGCCTGAGCACAGCCTGGAGGCGGGTGTGCGGGCAGGCTTCGGGGACGGCGGCTCAGTGGGTTCGGTCGGAGGGCAAGCCTCAGGAGGCAGAAGGTAAAGCCCAGAAAGGGCGAGAGCCGGGAGCGCCAGACCCACACTCTCGTCGCCCGTGCTTGTCCCCGTGCCGGCCTTCAGGGCCCAGCCAGCGGCGTCGGCACCACGGCATCCTGGGCCGTCTCACGACTGCGGCCTTCGTGCCCTGCAGCCTGGCCGTCCCCCGTCCCTGCTGCCGGGTCATCTCACGCCGCCTGCCGCCCGTCCAAACGGTTGCCCGTCCTGCTTGAACGGAGTCTTGTGGGCCAGTGTTTGCGGGTCCGATTCAACCGAGCCTTCGGGCCTGGGAGGGGTGCTGTGGTGCCTCCCGGGCCCAGGAGCCCCCGTTGTGGGGCAGGCGGGGGCGGGGGTGAAGAATGCAGAAGCTCAAGGTTCTCAGAGACCTGGTGGTTGCCAGGACCCCGGGTGCCGGGGAGGGGGTGGGGCAGGAGCACAGGTGCAGCCAGGTCCCTCTACCACCTTTTGGGGAGCCCGGACACAAGGAGGGGCTGGTGGGGACCCTGCCCTCTGGGACCCGGGGGCACAGGGACCGGGCTGAGGCCAAGGCGGGGTGGTGTGAGGTCCCCCCCACCTGGTGAGGTGAGGTCGGGCCCCCACCTGGCCCTCCAGATGTGCCCTGGCAGGTGCAGAGGCTTTCTCCCTGGGGCCACGTTGAGTCAGCCCCGAGGGTCTGGGGGGCGAATGCCAGGAGGAGGGTGGGCGGCGGGCGGGGCGGGCAGTGCCCTCAGCTCCTGCGTTCACCAGGCCGCCTTCCCTCCCAGGGGGATCAGGACGACCGTTCGTACAAGCAGTGCCGGACCTCCAGCCCCAGCTCCACCGGCTCCGTCAGCCTCGGGCGCTACACCCCCACCTCGCGGTCGCCCCAGCACTACAGCCGTCCAGGTACTTGGCGCCCGCGGCTTCCCTGACCCCGGATGAAGATCTGCTTCCTATTGCCCTCCCTCTCTTTCGAATCGTGCCTTACTTTACACACCTGGTAAAGCGACGGGCCGGGCGTGGGGTTCCCGGTGGGTGACGGGAGAAGCTGTCCGTTTAACTCGCCCATGGTGGTGGGGACGGCAGAGGCGGCTGGTGAACCCGCGGGTCAGAGGGGCCGTCCGGGAACACGCAGGCAGCACCGAGCGCTCAGAACCGAGCTGGTGTTTCGGTCACGGGCGGCAAGAAGGTTACGGAGCGTGAGTGTTGGAGACCAGAAGCCCGTCAGTCCCGGGCTCACCTGGGGTCTGAGGGGCTTCGAGCCGTGAGGACGGCGTCAGCGGCCAAAAAGAGAGCCAGCTTTCTTCACGCGCAGCTGGGTTGGTGGCCCCAAAGACAGCCCTGTGGAAATTGGCGAGAGGCCAGGGGCGGGCCCGTCCCCGCAGGGGGACGCCCGGTGCGGGGTGCTCCCCACCCCCCCCCCAGCGCGCCTCCTTCCCTGCCTGGCGCCCGGCTGCGTATTGCTGTCCCTTAGCTTTGAAAGCCCGCCGCCGCCCTCGGTGTGTCAAAGCCGCAGGACGCTCCACGCACACTCTGCCTTCGTGAGGGATTTTTCCAAGCCGCTTCCTCCGTGGCGGCTGCTGCATGGCGCCATTTCCACGTCCATGGACTCCGGCTCTTAGTTTCACAGCCTTTGTGGAAAAATCAACTCATTCGTCTGCAGTCCTTTCCATTGACTCCCTGCTGTGTCCTTGGAACGTCCCGCTCACTGGGTGTCTGGAAAGTGGATGAGTCAGTGTGTGTGTGTTGGGGGGGTGTGGATGAGTGTGTGGGTAGATGGAGGGGGGAGTGACTGTGTGAATGAGTGTGCATCTGGGTGTGTGTGGGTGAGTGAATGAGTGAGTGAATGAGTGTATGAGTGTGTGTGAGTGTATGGGTGAGTGAATGAGTGTGTGTCTGGGTGTGTGTGTGTATCTGGATGAGTGGGTATGTAGGTGAGTGTGTGAGTGTGAATGTGTGTAAATGGGTGTGTGTCTAGGTAAGTGTGAAGGTGAGTGCGTGTGGGGTGTGTCTCAAGCGTGTGAGTGGGTGAGCGTGGGTGTGTCTAGGTAAGTGTGTGAGTGAATGTGTGGGTGACTGTGAATGTGTCAATGAGTGTGTCTAGGGAAGTGTGTGGGTGAGTGAGTGGGTGAGTGTGGGTGTGTGGGTGTGTCCAGGTAAATGCATGAGTGTGGGGGGGGGGGGTGTCTGGATGAGTGTGTGAGTGGGTGTGGGTGCGTCTAGGTAAATGTGTGAGTGAGTGTGTGGGTGAGTGTGAATGTGTGTGAATGAGTGTGTGTCTAGGTAAGTGTGGGGGGAGTGTGGGGGAGTGTGTGTGTCTGGATGAGCGTGTGAGCAAGTGGGTGAGTGTGAACGTGTGTGAATGAGTGTGTGTCTAGGTAAGTGTGTGGGGGAGTGTGTCTGGATGAGTGTGTGAGTGGGTGTGGGTGCGTCTAGGTAAATGTGTGAGTGGGTGTGTGAGTGTGGATGTGTGTGAATGAGTGTGTGTCTAGGTAAGTGTGGGTGTGGGTGGGTGTGTCTGGATGAACATGTAAGTGGGTGAGTGTGGGTGTGTCTAGGTAAATGTGTGAGTGTGTGGGTGTGTGTGTGGGTGAGTGTGAATGTGTGTCAATGAGTGTGTGTGTCTAGGTAAGTGTGTGGGTGAGTGAGCGGGTGAGTGTGGGTGTGTGGGTGTGTCCAGGTAAATGCGTGAGTGTGGGGGGGGAGTGTGTCTGGATGAGTGGGTATGTGGGTATGTCAGTGAGTGGGTGAGTGTGAACGTGTGTGAATGAGTGTGTGTCTAGGTAAGTGAGTGGGTGAGTGTGGGTGTGTCTAGGTAAACGTGTGAGTGAGTGAGTGTGTGGGTGGGTGAGTGAGTGAGTGTGTGGGTGAGCGGGCGAGCAGGCGGGTGCGGGGTGAAGGGCAGTCAGCGTCCTCGCGCGCCCTCTCTGAGGGCCCCTCTCCTGACCCCCGGCCACCGTCCTTTGGGTCACCTGGGCGTGTGGCCGTGCCTGGCCGGGTGGCCACCTCCGAGAGCTGAGACGTGCACCTCAGCGGGGCGAGCCCGGGCGACCGTCCCGTGCGCGCTCGCCCGGGCCCGGCCAGCCGCTCTCCGCCTGTCCTTGACCCCACGGAGCACCCCCCCGCCCCGGGTGGAGTGACAGGCAGGCCTCCGGGGGCCGGTGGCCGCTGTCCGGCCACGCCGGGGGCTGCCGCCCTATCCCCTAGAGAGCGGCCCCCCCCCCCCCCCGGCGGGACCGGAGCCGACCGAGCTAAAGCGTCCTCGGCGACTCCCCCTCAGGTGCCTCGAAATGGTGCGCTTTCTTCGGGAGAGGAAGCAAAATGTTCCTAGCAGAGCGGGGCCTAGGAATATTTTGTGGCTTTGCGGCCGGCGAGCACGGGGTGGGCTCTGACTTGCTCTCTGTTGCCCGCAGCTGGTACTGTGAGTGTTGGTACCAGTAGCTGCCTGTCCCTGTCCCAACACCCAAGCCCTACATCCGTGTTCAGACATCATTACATCCCCTACTTCCGAGGTAAGGTGCGCGGTGCCGCGGGCTGTGGGCGCTCGCAGGGCCTCCCGCCACGCGTCTGTGTCTCGCTGTCCCGTGTCCGCCGCATGGCTTCCCCGAGCCCTGTGTGTCCGCCCGTGCCCCTTGCTGTGTGTCTCGTGAGTCCAGCTCCGTCTCTGTCGGTGTGTAAATGTTCCTGGGAGGAGGCCGTGGGCAGCTCGTGGCGAGAGGAGTGAGCGGTGAGGGCGGAGCTCGAGCCGGAGGGACAGGAGGCGAGGCCGTCCCCCGGCGCCCGGCCCCGGGGCCCATTGTGAGAGCCCTCGCCCGTTGCCCGTGTTCCTTCCCACGTCCTCTGCGAGGGGCAGAGGGACCGCTCCCGGCCGTTACCTAGAGCAAAGCCCAGGAGGCCGTGACGCGTCCGTGGCCTCGGGCTCAGGGTGGCCGGGGCAGGATGCGCCCGGACAGGCTCCGAGGTCCCGCCTCCTCCCAAGGTGCAGACCGCCCGCCGTTCGCATCCCTGCACGGGCATCGTCGGACGCAAATCACACCAGGGAGATGGCCAAGCTCTTCTCCTGCACGTTGGGAACTGAATTGCGTCCGACTCGTGTGTTAGAGCCCCACCCAGCAGTGTGACCGCCTCTGGAGATGGGTCCTCGGGAGGCCGTCGGGGTTACCCCAAGTCACTAAGGCGAGGCCCTGATCGGTGGCCTTACGAGAAGAGGAAGAGGCACCAGGACGTCTCTCTCGCTCTCTCTGCACGTGGTCGGGGGAAAGACCGTGAGGCCACGTGAGACCAGGGTGGCCGCCTGCGAGCGGGGAGGAGGGCCCTCGCCGCACACCAGACCCCGCCACAATTTGGCGTGGGACTTGCAGCCTCCAGAACCGCGAGAAACACGTGTCTGTTGCTGAAGCCGCCCGGTGCGGCACTTTGTCGAGAGGCCCTAATGGCCGGAGACACCCTAGGAAGACCCTCGAGGCGTTAGAGGAAGCAGGTAGGATGTTCTTGCTGACGCCCCCGAGATGCATGAAGTCCCCGGCCCGTACCGCGCCGGGTGGAAGACGTCCGGCCCGAAGGGACCGGGAGGCGAGCCAAGCTCAGCTGGATCGTTCCACTGTGTGCCGGTCTCAGACGGGGCTCGTCGGAACTTGTGCGTCCCCCGCGTACGTCACCGGTCGTGTAGGTGCGAGCCCCGTCGGTCGGCAGCAGAGCCGGAAATGGTGCGCCCCGCCCCCGTGCGTGGGAAAGCCGGAAATGGTGCACCCCGGGGGGGAAGTGTCGAATGACCAAGAGGCACACGGAACACTCACAGCAAACCAGAGTGAATTTGACTATTAGGTCACCAGGGAGACGTGTCTGCTCCCTTTGCTCACACGTCCAAAGGCCCTGGGCACACGGCTCCCCTCCCCACCCCCCAACAACCACCGCCACCTGCCGCTCCGTTTTGGGTGGGGCTGTTCCCCCGGGGGGCTCTGGTCCAGGTGTGGCCTGCAGACCACAGGCTGGGAGCAGACCCTGTGAGCCTCCTCTGCTCCTTTCTGACCCTCCACCCTCGAGTTCTTTCTGTGCCAGGGTGAGGAGAGCCACATGGACCCTCGGCCAAGGGCAGACACCCCGGGCGGCACCTCAGACCTGCAGCATGCCTGCTCCGGGCGGGTCGGGGGGAGCAGCACCCCGTCCTCAGCCCCGTTGAGAGGGGGCCAGGGAGAGGCAGCCCCATTGTCCTCGGACAAGAGCAGCGAGGCCCTTCCCTCCATCCCGTGTGGGAGAAGACTGTGCAGACAGACCCCGCCCCCCGCCCCCCAAAATGTGGTCCAGAAACTATTTCCTGGCTGGGCCAAGGGCATCCCCCACGGGCAGGGGCTCTGTCCCTGTGCGGTGCGGTGGCCGGGTGGGTGGACACAGGCACCTGCCCAGTGTGGGGCCTTTGAGGCCCGTGTCTGCCCTGGCTCCCTCCTGGCTGCTTTGGCCACCAATTCCCTTTGTCAGAGGTCAGACACAGCCTCCCCACCCTGCTCTCGGGGTCAGACGTGGGGGAGCCCTGACCGCACGGCTCTGCCCCACGCCCGACTTCCAGGGCCACGTGTGACCTGGGGTTTGCCCAGCCTCTTTCCAGGACTCACCCCAGAGGAGACCGAGGCTCAGAGACACCCGGGCCCTGAAATCCCAAAGCTCCTTGGGACAGACCCGAGTCAGGCTCCCGTTCACAAGCCGTGTCCACCACAGGTCCCGGGTCCACCTCAGAGGCCACACCGAGGGAGCCTGTGCCCTTCTCCTTGATGCTCATTCAGCCCTGCGCTCTAGTGCGTCCCAGCCTATGGGCGTTCCAGTGGCCAGCTGTGCCCACGGCCTGCCCTCCTCCAGCTGGTCACGGCCCTGGGTCTACCCACAGTCCCCGGAAAAGCTGTTCCCGGCCTCTCCTCATCCCTCCTTAGCATCCCTGACTCCACTAGGTGGAAATTTCTCTAAGAATGCTGCTGTGACCGGAGGGCTCCCCGAGGGGAGGCATGCCCTCCCCACGGCCAGCACCTGCCCCGACCCGCCAGATGCTGACAAGGGCCCCTTGCTTCCCTCCTCTTTCCCTGCTGGACGCCCCTCCCAGTCACACCTACCCACCCCTGTCTCCGTGCCTAGGGCTGCCCCTCCACCAAGACCTTGCCCACAGCAGCAGTGCTGATGGTAGTCAGGTACACTTTAGTATGAATTCCGGGCGGTGTGAGGCTTAAGGCTGACCTATCACCTGTTAAGGAGCTGGCAGGTGTGGGAGGCGGTTGCTGCTGGAATCTCTTCACCGGGCAGCTGCCACTTACCGCCCAGCGAGCCTCCTCCCCACGAGGCATGGGAGGGAGAGGAGGGAAGGGGCTTCTGGTGCAGAGCCTCAGGTCAGGGTCCTCTTCCCACCGCTCGCTGCGCCCCAGAGGTACCTCTCCATCCGGCCCCAATCCCTGGGCCATGCACCTTACCGGGTGGTCGTGGTCGAGGCTCAGGGGGCCTGTGGCGGAGCATTGCACACGCGAGGACCCGCCCACGTCTCGGCGTTCGTCCTTAACGCTCCCCTGCGCACGGATGGGGGCTGGCCTTGCTTCTGGCCGCCTGGAGAGGAGCCAACTGGGGGCAAAGATGGGACAACTGAAGAGTGGACTGAATGAAGAGTATTGACCCAAGAGTATTGACCCAAGAGTAACCCAAGGTGTGAGATGAGGGTCCGTGAGTCCACACTGACACGAATACATAAAGGAGGGAGAAGGGACAGATCTCTCCCCTGCAGAAGAACCTCCAGTGATCTATGTGGAGATATCACCCCCGAGGAGGGGGGCCCCCTCCCCAGTCCTCAGGTGGGCGCTGAGCGCCGTGACCTCCCGCTAAGAGTGCAACGCGGGACGGCAGGGAGAGGGCCGTGCAGTGGGGAAGCCTGGCAAACCCGGCCGGGGGGTCAAGGTCAGCATCCCGGTGACGGAGGGTGCCCTTGACGGGACGCGAGGAGAGGGCACTCCACCACCCCGGTCTTCCTCCCGGGGACCCGCGATCCCCGTGTAAGCACGGGAGACGATCAGACGAGTCCCGGCCGAGGGACCTCGCACACAACCCCTGGCCGGGACTCCTCGCAGAAATCGTCACAACATGGCAAGTCTGAGGAACCAACCGTCCCAGCCCCGAGGAGCCGGGAGACGGGCGGACAAAGCGTCACGTGATGTCCTGGGCGGGCTCCTGGGCAGGGAGGGGACATTGGGGGAAGTAAGGAAATCCAAACAAAGTGTGGCGTTCAGAGAGTACCAAAGGGGCAGTGCACGGCTGTGACGTGGGCCCTGAACCGGTGGGGACTGGCCAAGAGCACACAGGAGCCTCTGCACAGCCTGAAACGGCTCCAAAATAAATCACTTACTTAACTTTTAAAAGGAAGAAGCGCCCCCCCCCCCCCCCCAGTAGAGCTCAGGTTCTGCCCTCCTTCCTGAACTGCCTCCAGAAGCCACGAGCCTCCTCAGAAGGGGCTTCTGTGCCTTTTCAAAGTCACCGCACAGCCAGGCTCTCCTCTGGGTTTCCCACATCCTTGGTGACATCAGTGGTTTGGGGTTTTTACCCTGAAGGCCCACGGGGGAAGCTGGCCCCCGGGGCATGACGGGAGCCTCTAGAGGGACCCGGTGAGCGGGCCGGAGCTGGGTCTCACGGGGGCCCTGGCACCTGTCACCCAGGCCCTCCCGGCCCCGCCCTCCTGCAGACGGCAGCTGAGGTGGTGGGAGCCCTGCAGGGCCGACGCGGGCCGAGCACCGCAATGGGCCCCGGAGGTTGACGTTGGCGGTGTGCGATCATGAAGTGACGAAGCGAGTCCAGAGAAGGGAGTGGTCAGCAGTGGCCTGTGTCTTCCGGGGAAGCTGGGTACTGGAGCCTTGACCCAGGAAGTCTTGACTAGTGGGGAAGATTACAAAGGGGGTTCTGGCGGGGGCAGGGAGGGGAAGGAGGGCTGGGGGACTGGGACAAGGTGGCAGAGTTTGGTGACCAGTGCGTCCCTGGATGGCAGGTGCGGGCGGGCATGACGGGCCACTGTTTCTGTGTCCCCACCTGCCTCTGGGTCTTGTGCCCTGTGGGTACCCGAGGGACGCTGCGGGCGCTCCCCAGACAGATCGGCACATGTACACGGGGGCTTGCGTGTGATGTAAGAGGGCACCGCGCTGTAGGCTTGGGGACTGGGGGGACAGGAGCCCTCAGGAGCCTATGTTTGATGGCCTGGGGCCGCCTGGGCAAGAGCTGGGTGGACCAGGGCCAGTGAATTCCGGGCAGAAGGAAACGAGCTGTTCGAAGCCCCCCGGATTCTACGGGCCAGCCGGGAGCACGCCCAGCTTAGCCATGACACCCCAAATGCGCCGTCCTCCGCTGCTCTGGAACCCATGCAAGTGGATTTTTTCAAGCCTGTGCTTCCGCCACGTTTCTCTGCCCTTGGGGATGGATCCAGTCGCAGCCACAGTTGGTAGAACCAACCCGCAGTTTCCTTTGTGTGCGTGGGGCGTGGTTTCCCCGGAGCTAAGAAATGGCCCGGATTGGCCAAGAGCTCTGGAAGGCCCTGGAAGGCCCCACTGGAGGGGCGTGGCTCAGGAGAAGGCGGGGTTCACGCTGCGACAGGGGGCAGTCACCTGCCTGAAACGCCATCAACGCCGACGGGTGAAATTGGACCCCAGGCGTGGGAAGATGCTCGAAGCTGCAGTCAGCAGCCCGTTTTGTGGTCTCAGCCCACACAAGCGTGCCCTCACGCCCTCCCCGGTTCCCAGTGCACCTGCCCCGGGCCACAGCTCGCTCTGAGCCCACGCCCGCCGCGCCCTCCTTGTTAGCCACCGTGCGGCCCCCTGCCAGTCCACTCCCAGCCCCTCGGAAGGGCTGCTTCACTTCCCCGTCACCTTGGGGTCCCGATGCTACAACGCCCAGGGCTCCTTCCAAGGCAGGAGAGCCCCTTGCGTTCGCCAGGCCGCGATCTGAGGCAGCACAGGGTTCCCGAGGCTAACGGGAAAGGAAACGAGGTGTGCCTTATGCGTGTGTTGCTAAAACGAGCCGTAAACCTCATCATCCAAAGTGTTCAGTGCCCATCGCATTCTGTCTATCATGCCATTCCTCAAATAGGTACCTGTAGGGCGGGGAGGTTCCCCGGGGGCAGGGGGGCGGGGGGACCGTGGCTGCCTGAACTTGTGACTTGATAATCCAACCTTGTTCAAAACACAGAAATTACAAATCCACACGGGATAAGGAATCAGAGCCAGAATTGGAGACTCCTTTTCATTTGATTTGCCAAAAATAGCTTTATTCGGGAGCATGGCCGCTGACACCAACTTCCTCTTATTCTCCTGTGGCCCGTAAAAGTTTACTCCGTGGCTTTGAGGGACAGATTCTGTGATCCTGTGCTGGATGGTTAATCCGCGGGTTTTCCAAGCAGGCGGCATCTTCTTACACAAGGATACTCAGAAAGGGAGGCTTTGGTTTTGGTGACTTTGCGGTTTGCTGGATGCAGGCATCAGCCGTGGCTGAGCAGCGGGCCAGCTGTGCACCCCAAGGAGAGTGGGGGGCCAGCCCAGAGCCAGGCCAGCCTCCCCATGAACTAGCAACCAGCAAACCCTTTGCCTTCAAGGCCACTATTCCTTCGCCACGGGGCAGTTGGACGGGGTCCACCCAGGTTGGATTAACAAGCCATGGGGCCCGGTCTGGAAATGTCAGTGGGGGCCACCCTCCCTTCCCTGTGCAGAGGGGTGGGGGTGGGGGGCCCCACCAGGCAGGGGAGAGGGCTCGCGGGGAACAAGTGTTCCTATTTGACGTACTCTCCTTTCCCTTCCCCTTCCTCCCTTCTGCTGTCTTTGCTCTTCCGTCTGGAGGCAGTGAAAGTGGCCGGAGTACCCCGAGCCTCTCGGTGCTCTCAGACAGCAAGCCTCCCCCCTGCACCTACCAGCAGGCGCCTCGCCACTTCCACGTCCCAGGTAGGCACCCAGGACGCGTGGTGGGGCTCGCCATGCAGAGCGTCTGTTTGCACGGAAGGGCCGTGGTTCCCAAGCCTCTCCGCCCCCCGCCCCCCATTCTGCGGGTTTGCACACCCCGCAGCTGGCCTGTGTTTGAGCTTCTCCCGAAGCCATACAAGCACAGGGAGACGTTTTTGCCCTCCTGGAAACGCGCTGGAGGGAAGGCGCTGTCCGGCCGGCCGTGCACCTTAGCCGCCTCCCTCCCTCTGCCCCTTGAACTAGGTTCTGGCATCGGGCTGGGCGACGCTTAGCTTGCGGTGTGGGTCCCGGGCATCAGTCACCTGTGGGGCGCCAGATCCTTTCTGGCCACTTAGGATCTGGTGCCTGAGGGCTGACGTGGGATGGAAACCTCCGGTCTGCTGGCTCACCCTGCTCTTCTCCTCTCTCTCTTCTTTCCCAGACACTGGCGTAAAAGATAACATCTATAGGAAACCCCCCATCTACAAACAGCATGGTACATTCAGCTCTCCTCTGTCGCTGGCTCCCTGCATGCCTGTCGCACCCTCTTGCCGTGACCCGATGGGCGATGGGGAAGGCTCCTCGGGCAGTCTTGAATGTTACATGTGTTCGCTAGCAGGATCCCCGGAGCCTCTTCTCAAATCGCTACAGAGGGTGCCCCTGAGTAAGGGCGCCTCTGTGTGTCGTAAGGCCGAGGCTGACACGTGTCGCTGGGCTCGGGGAGGGTGTTCACAACCGAGAGCGGGTTTCCATGAAAACTGCTTCGCTTTTTTTAAAAAATTTACTTAATGTTTATTTATTTCGGGAGGGAGACAGAGCATAAGCAGGGGAGGGGCACAGAGAGAGAGGGAGACACAGAATCCGAAGCAGGCTCCAGGCTCCGAGCTGTCAGCACAGGGCCCGACGCGGGGCTCGAACTCACGGACCGCGAGATCACGACCTGAGCCGAAGTCGGACGCCCAACCGACTGAGCCCCCCAGGCGCCCCAACACTGTTTCGCTCTGAGTGAAGCAGCCAGATTGGCTTTAACCAAGGTGGTGGGGGACAAAGGCTTCTTGGACCACAGCCCAACCCAGCCTGATTTTTGGGAAACATAACAAACCAGATTTAGTCATTTATTCCTGCGTTTTAGGAATTTCTGACGATAGAATGAATAGCTAGTTTTCAGGTAAAGAGATTGTTGCCTCAACAGATAGGGGCTGGGGACGTCTAGCAGCGAGGGGGTCCCCTCAGCCTCCAGTTTCTCTCTCTAAGCGAGGGGACTGCTGCCTCCACTCCACCGGAGTCTGCCCGCCTGGGACAGGTGCACAGGCAGCACGTGGCTAGAGCCATGGAGCAGGAAGCAGAAGGCTCAAGGTCTCCCCTCTGTTTCTTGATGGAATTGCTGGGCGATTTGGGCATGTTGCTTCACCATCCTGAGCCTCTGTTTCCTCATCTGCAAAATGGGACCGAGCCCTCCGCCCCGCCCTTTCCACAGGCCGGTTCTGAGACCAGATGGAATAATGAATGTGGAAATGCATTATAAACCGTGACGTGCTGTGCACGTGACGGGGAGATGGGAAGAGGAATTCTCACGTTTACAGTTCTTGTCTAGATGCACCCAGAGAAAACAGCCACGTCCCGTGTTGACCACTGCATCACTGTGAGACAGAATCCTGTAAGAGTGTGCTTTCTGTGACTTACTGGTAAACCAGTGCTCTGACCGTACAGACAACAAGGTTCTTACTCTTTCCTTGATTGCAGTAGGCCCTGTGCTTTGCACCTGCACTTGTCTCCTCTTCCCAAGAAGGAAGAGAATGGATTCCACTCTCGGGTGCCGAGAGGGCAGTGACTTTCAGACCGTGGCCTCTCAGCCGGGGAAGCTTGGAGCACAGATCTCCCAGAGGGATCAGAGAGGGGTGGGCTAGTTAGACGCCAGGGCTCGTAGAGATTGTCCAGACCAGCCCCCTCTTGTTACCAGCGGGGAGCCTGAGGCCCAGCCGAGGGAAGGAGCCGTCGCGGTAAGTGCCGTCTTCACATCGCGGCACCCGTGTTCGAGCCTGCGTGGAAAGCGGCGTGTTCTGTTCTTGGCCCACAAGTGGGATTCACAGACTTGGCCTTTTATTAACCTCAAACATGTAATTAACGCACGCGGTAGAGGAGGGACCGGCTCCTTAGAAAGCGGAAGAGGCCGTAAATCAGATAATGAACCTGCTCAACGACATCTGAAAGCCAGTTCGGAGACAGAGGACTTCTGACATTAAGTCCTTTGATTAGATCGCCCAAGGGAGACATTTGATTTTTACTGTTACCAGCGATAATCCTGGTGCTGTTGTTTTTAAACTGGATGCGAAGGCCCCTCCTACCCAAAAGCGAGTGAATTCCAATATAACTGAGCCCCGAGCCATGACTGAAGCCCATTGATTTCCGGCATCTGGCATGTCGAGTCTTTTATGAAGGAAGCTCTGTGGAGTACCTCCTGTCCACCGGGCATTGGCCACATTCCGGGGATACACACGAATGAAGTCTCTCCCTTTGTGCACGTACATGGGCTGTGAATGGAGGGGTCAGCATGTGGCGTGCACTGTCCTTGACCAGGCTTCCTTACGTAGCGCTCGGCAAATGATGGTTGTGTTAGGATACGTTTGGTTTTGAACATATTTGAGATGTTTGGGTTACAAGATTTCCCCCATCCAGGTGAGCACATCCTGTCAGAAGTATGTGTGTGTGAGTGTGTGTGTGTGTGTGTGTGTGTGTGAGCGTGGGCATGTGTTGTGAGTGTGTGTGAGTGCGTGTGTGTGCACCCCCCCCCCCCCACTATGTTGAGCAAAGTGACCGCCCATCATCTCGCAGGAGAGAGGAGTGTAGTTCAGGTTTAAGAAGCCATTCTTTGACTCTCCACCTGTCTTGGGACCCTCTGGGTGATGATGTTAAGTTACTGGACCATTTAACTACTTTAAGATGATATATCCATCCAGTTTAAAAAGCATAGTTTTTTTTAAATTTTCTGTTTGAGTTTATTTATTTTGAGAGAGACAGAGACAGCGTGAGTGGGGGAGGGGCAGGGAGAGAGGGACACGGAGAGGATCCCAAGCAGGCTCCGCACCGCCAGCACAGAACCTGATGCGGGGCTTGAACTCACGAAACCGCGAGATCGTGACCTGAGCTGAAACCAAGAGTCGGACGCTTAACCGACTGAGCCACCCAGGCGCCCCTAAAAA
This sequence comes from Panthera onca, assembly GCF_046562875.1. NCBI lineage: Eukaryota > Metazoa > Chordata > Mammalia > Carnivora > Felidae > Panthera > Panthera onca. The sequence continues at coordinate 3,513,042 of NC_138342.1, forward strand.
TCAGTTTTTAATCAATGCGTTTACTTTTCAATTCCCTGTTTCCAACCCATAAAAGGTTTTTGTCGTGGTTGTTTTTAATTAGCATCCCGCTTTTCTGGGGCTCGCGTCCCATTCCTGTTTTGGGGGAAGCGAGCCTCCAGCCTGCCGGCTGAGGACGAGGGCGGTTAGCGCCCCATCGGCCGCCGTGAATGCATCCCTGCTCTGCACAGACGCTCCATCGCTGTCAGTGCCTTTCCTGTTGGCCACTCTGAGGGGGGCACTGAGCCTGGGGACGAGAAGTGGCCGCTCTGTGGCCCAGCTGGGGCTCACCCCCAGGTCTGCCTGACCCCCGACCTCCAGCCCCCGACCTTTCTGCTCTCGTACAGCATTTAGGGCCTGACGGTATATTCTTGTACTGTATTTGTTCCAGCTCTGCTTGGTTGTGATTTAACGGCTTTAAAACAAAAATAGTAAGAAGAAAGGAAGCAAAAGGGAGTGAATGGAAAATAGGAAACAGTGGGGGGACAGGCCAGGCCAGGACGAGAAAAGCCCTTTCCTGCACAGTCAGGGACAGACGCGGGACGCTGAGTGCAGGCAGGACCAGGGCGCTGTGCTGGGGAGCCCGGTGACCTTGGTGAGGCAGGCACGGCTCCGGCCTCGGCCGCTCCCCGTCCCCGCCTGAGAGTGGGCTCCAGGCTGCTCTGCCATCGAGCTTTGACGCGAGGCGCAGAGCGGAGCTTTCCGGTGGTGGATGCCCCGGGTGGGGCAAAGCTGTGCTAGGTTTCAGACTGCTCCAAATGAATTCCAGAGGAAAACAGAACACGTTCCCCGCCCCCCCCCCCACCCCACCTCCCAGGAAGCCGAGTGTCCAGACGCAGGCACAGGACTTGCATTTTCCCAAACGCTGTCTCATTTGTAAGCCAGCAGAGCTCTCGGCCGGCGGCCGTGGGAGTCTAAGTCCCTGCCCAGGAGCCCTGCACCTGCAGCTGCCCCGCTGGCGAAGGAAGGGTGCTCGCTCCATCCTCCCGCCCGGGCCAGACAGCAGACGTGGCCCCGTGGGGCATGCACGCTATTCCTCTGGTCCCTGGTGTGAAACGGGAAGCGATCGCTTCTCATGTGTGTCTCTGGGATTCCTTTGTGGTGAGGTTGAGCCTCGTCTTGGGGGTTTGGGGAACGTGTCTTGGGATGAGAGGAACGAGAAGGCAGGTGGGCTATGGGTCCAGAAAGAAACTCGGAAGCCTGCCACCCTCCTGGGGATGCCTCCGACGGAGGGTCCCCGGGGCTGTCCCAGGAGGGCTCCTCATGGCAGACGCATCCCAGGCTCGGAGGGAACTGCCTGGTGTCTTAGGATAGACACAACCCGATTTCCTGGCCGTCTTCTGCCCACACTGTGAGACACCCTGCTGCCAGTTGGCCTCAAAGCTGGCCTCTTGTTTTCTCCTGATTTTTCCAGACCTCTCCCAGCGTGTTACCGCATCCACATACGTTATCTCACAGATCCTTGCAACTTGAGGGTGGGCGTCACTTGCCCGCTTTACAGATCAGGAAACTGAGGCTCGGGGTTGTTAAGGAAGCAGGCCACAAATAATACAAAGTTCTGGGTTTCCTGTATTTTCCTCCCCCTGTTTCCGCATCTTAGAATCTGTCGTGTGTGTCTCCGGCTGGCACACTTAGCCTTTGGAAAGCCCCCGGTGTGAGCCTGGCTCTAAGTTGTGCACGCGCATGTGGCAGAGACTCGGCAGAGAAAGTTGCTAAATCCCGGCGGGATTCTTCCTCGTCGGGTGGTGGGGCCATGTTTTGAACCCCGAGGTCGCTCTGCAGCCGGCACATGTGCGGCCCACCCTGTCACCCACGGCTGTGTGACCTCCTCAGACCCAAGATGGCCTCTGGTCCCTGTGGCCTGAACTCCAAGGGCTAGGATTTCACGTCCCAAAGAGCCCCTTGGCTTTTTTTTTTTTTTTACACTCGCAAATTACCCCCACTGTGGGGTAATTTGGGGGCCCCCGAGGGCTCGTGAGGGGTGCGCTCACTGACTCACCCGTGAACCCAGCCCTGGAGGCCTTCTCTGGGCTGGGCGATGGCTGTGCTCCCAGGGCTCCAAGTAGCCACTAGCCTGATTGTCCCCAGGGCTTGCTGGGCCGCTGGCTGCCAGGAGTCTTGGCTGATGTTCGGCCAGACCCTCGGGGCTCTGCTACCCAGCGAAGGCCGTTGTCTGGGCAACGGGCGAGCCCTGGCTGGTGGGCATGCGTCCGCCTCGGTTCCCTGCCCCCTGCTCTCTGCCCGTCACGGTGCTTGTCACGCAAGCTGGCTGTAAATTGGCCTCCAGGAGTGGAGAGAGCAGGGTTTTCATTTTCACGCTGGAAAATCACTGTCTCTCCTGGAAGAAGGAGAAACAGGTGGCCATCAGGAGTAATGAGATGTCAGCGTATCCAGAACGGTCTTCAATTGTGACCTTATCTTGTCAAGGTCCTGTAGCCCAATCCCCAATTTCCAAGCTCTCGGGCCTGATGTCAGTCTTGTCCTTGGTGGTGCACAAGGCAGGGTGCTCCAAAAGGCTAGAAGGTCCAAGCCCTCCGTGGGCTGCAGGTAAGAAGCCCACCCCTGGCATGTCCTTCCCGTGGCCTCGGTCCCCGTGGAGGGTGGGGAAGGACCCTGGGGTTCTCCTTTCATCGTCCGTGCATGGGGGTCCATGTTCTTGTATGGGAAGTCCCGAGTCAGATCCTGAGAACTGTCGGGATGCCCTTGTACGATTTGCTTGATCAGACGTCCTTGGAGGTGATGTCAGCCCAACTGGGTGACAACCCCCACCCCCACCGAGAAAAAAAAAAAAAAAGCCCAGTGGAGAATACAGACTCCTTCCTCCTCAGCTCCAAATAGCTCTCTTGGTAGGCACACTGCTGCTAAGTGGATTTTCGCTTGCTCGAGTCCGCTGAGGTCGCCTCTGGCTGTATGTCGTACCTCCTTTCCTGCTCTTCGAGGACCTTCTCCAGGGGCAGAACTCACTGACTGCTGTGTGCTCTGCGGGCGGCAGGAAGCGAGGGGGGCAGACAGAGGGAGGACTTTGGAGACAGACCATCTGGGTTCAAACGTCAGCCTCTGCCACCCCCCATCCATGGTCTTGAGCAAGGCCATCATGTCTCTGAGCCTCAGTCTCCCGATCTGTGAAAGGGGTTGCATGGGCATGAGCGGTAGTGCCTTACCGGCTGAGTCGGACACAGTAGGCGCTGGTTGGCCAAAACCTCCTCTTACTTTATGTTAAACTGGGAAAGCAGAGAATGCGTTCTTCCAAAGGCCAAGCGGCCGCATCGGAAAACACGGCTCGATCTCTCTGTTGTGTGTGGAGGGCGGGGAATTGGCTGGAGTTTTAAGAGCTCATCACTGTGCACACCGCTCTTGGTTTTAAGAATCGTCACACGTGAGGGCGCGTGGCCGCTGCCCACGGTGTCCCCGCGGGAGCCTTCTCCAGCGTGTCCTGTCCCCCAGCCCCGAAAAGGCACCCGTAGTGTTGACCTTGGCTTGATCACCCTCTGTCTCTGAGCACACTGTGGAGCGGGAATGCTGTGGCGGGGAGGCGCGGCCTAGATGCTGCATTACCCTGACAGGCCACCTCTTCCCTTCCAGCCGCGAGGCGACCGGACGGAGAGGACGGCAGTTTCGAGCAGGATAACAGGAAGGTAATACGGGGGCAGGTCTGGTTTAAGGCCACCCTGCCCGGAGGGAGCCTGGTTTCGTGGGGATTCTCCAGCGGAAACCTCAGGTCCCCTCGCTGACATTCTGCTCCTGGTTGGGTCCCACGAGGCTGTGCGCCCCAGGGGCCAGATTTACGAGGTGCCCCCCGCCCCCAGCCTCCTCCTCACACGCAGGAGTAGCTCGTCTCCTGCCGAAGTCCCCCTTAGGTGCCCGTGTCACCTTCCTGGTTCTATAACTGAGCAGATGTCCGAAAGTAAAGGAAAATACGTCAGCGTGTGTTCTGGGGGCATCTGGGTGATTGCTCGAGATCGGGCTTGGCGGAGTGCTCCGTAAAGGGTCCGAGGGTAAATATTTAGGGCTTGGGGGCCGTGCCGTCTCTGGTGCGGCTCCTTTGCTGTGAAAACAGCCAGGGGTGGAGCGTGGAGTCACGGGCACGGCCACGTCCCGCAACGTGTCAACTACGAAAGCAGGCTGCGGGCAGGGTTTGGCCCCCGGGCCGAGTTTCCCCAGCCGCCCCCGCCTGGAGAGCCAGGGCCCTTGTCGCCAAGGGAGGGAGGCGTGTGTGGAGAGAGCCCACACCTGGCTCCCCGCCCCCCATGCACCGCCGTGAGAAGCCCTGACCTCCTCGAACCCATTTTCTCATCTGTAAAATGGGGCAGTGCCATAGCCGATGACCTGGAAATTCACGTGACTTGTTTTTTCTCTCAGCAGAAGACCAGCTGGCTGATTCTCAAGGGGGACGCAGACACTAGGACTAATTCTCCAGACCTAGACAGCCAGTCTTTGTCCCTCAGTAGCGGGACCGATAGAGACCCTCTCCAAACAATGCAAGGGGACAACTTTTACTCACGTGAGTGGTTCTTTTGAGCAAAGAGCTGTACGTGTGGCTTGAGAGGCCTCGCAGCAAAGGGGCCCCGCAGCCTGGAACCCGTCCCCCCAGATCCAAGCCTTGCTCATTAAAAAAAATACATAAGAGCAAACCAGGTGGGAGTGAGGACCCTTTTCTGTTTGAGTTTCCCTCGGACATCGTCAGCTGGCGAGCTGCCAGCGGGCATGCTGGCTTGTCTCCTGGAACATTCCGGAGCCGGCCAGAGCCCAGAAAGCCAAATGGGGCTCCCGGGCTCTTTGGCAAAGAAGGCGTCTCGGGCCGCCAGGCTGCAAGCTGAGGGCCTGTTTCCCAGAGCAGACGTAAGCATGGTCCAGGCAGGGGAGTCCAGACTGGGAGTCAATGACAGGGCACTGCCACCCGGTGCTGGTCCTGAGCAGAGATCCGGGGACTGGGGGCTTCCCGTCCCCAGGGAGCACAGATGACGACTGTCTGGCTCTGGGGGCCGTGAGGGCTGGATTAGGAGTGGTTTTCAGATGTAGGGCGAGGCTCCACACGGTATTCTAGAGGCTGTGAGTTCCCGGGGAAACCACGGCCAGCTACAGGGGGATGCCCCCGGGAGGTCTGGACGTGGTCTTCGGGCCCCAGAGGGGCCGTGGGTGGTGCCCGGTGGGTGAGCGTGAGGTGGAGCGCGAACTCGAAGGATGAGGACGGGCGTGAGAAGGCAGAGAGCGCAGAGGATGCCGGCCGGGCCGCTCCTTCGTCGCGGGGCCTCTGTGCCACCCACCTGCCTGGCCGGGCGGGTAGAGACCAGAGGAGGGGACACGCACGCACAACCAGCGCTCTGCCTGGCCCATAGTAGGTGCTCAGCGAACAGACCGTCATTGTCATCCTCACCTCCATGACTGAGCCGTAACGGGGCTGACAAATGAAAGCCTTCGCGGGCAGGGGAGGGGTGGAGAAGGCCGGGCATCGCTGATGGTTGAAAAAGAGGCCCAAACACAGCAAAGACACACCGTTTTGTGGATGAGTTTCGTAAGCAGACATCTGTGAGCCCACCCCAGCCCCGCCTTGCGCCTCCGGCCCTGCCTGGGGTGCAGCCTTCTAAATGTGGGGATCTCTGGGCCGGCGCAAAGGGTGGTTGTCACCGCGGGAAGGCCACACCAAAGCAGTCCCCCAGAGTGACCCGTCCACCACGGGGGCATCCCTCCCGGCTGCCCGTACCGCCCGCAGGCAGGGTGCAGGCCCGGGGCCGGTCCCAGCACGACCCACCGACCGGGCAGCCGCAGTCCGTCCCCCAGCCCGTCTCTCCTCCAGTCACCCGGCGCCCTGGGTGGCTCAGGACTGACACCCGAGCCCCCGGCCGTTGCTGCTTTGTGTTCCCTTGTTCCTCACGGCAGCTGTTTTGGAAGGCGGTGCCTCCAGCCGCCCTCCTGTGCCCGGGTGTCCTGGCGTTCCCGGCGAGGCCCAGGAGCTCTCAGGAAGCCAGTGTCTGGGGACGTCAGGGTGGCCCTTTCCAGCCTTCCGCCCTCTGCTTGCTGGGCGGGGCTCGGCCCCTCGCCTCCCGCTGACCCAGGGATCCCCTCTTAGGCTCGCAGGCCACCCGCGGGAGGAGGGGCACCATGCGGGGAGAAGCCGAGGCGGGAGACGGGCTGCCGGTGGGGACCTCCTCGTGCCGCCCACCTGCCGTATGCCCCACGCATGCTGCCTTCGCCCCGGGAGCGGCGTGAGCTCGCCTGTACCTGCTGCAACCAGGTGCCCCGGGTGTCCCGGAGGTGGAGGACCCCGGCTAGGCCCCAGGCTGTGTGCGCTGATTTGATCGGCCAATCACACACCTGCAAGGTCTTGTTTCGGCCCCGCCCCCACTGTTGCCGCCCCATCACTGGGGCACAGGCGACCACAGATTGGGGGAGGGGGGTGCTGGTGCTTCTCATCCGGGGACACCTGGCCTGCAGGAATCACCATCCACTGGGGAGGTTCCTCCAAAGTGCATACAACGTGTGTGTGTGTGTGTGTGTGTGTGTGGCCTTCCCTTTACCGATGCTTGCTTGTGGCAATCACCATGGTTCTGTCATTCCTTCACTTTCTACGGTGTCCCGATGTCGGCTCCTCTGAGCAGGAAGCCCACTGTGCTATCACACGTGTCCTGAAGACACTGTCTTGTTTACCGATGTGCATGGACCCGGGCTGCTGGCCATGCCCACATCGAGCGTGCCTTGCCAGCTGCCAGCCGATTGAGAAATTCGGGCGGGGTGGGCAGCACCCAGAATCCGAGGGCCAGGTCCCCTCTTTGCCCGGGGCTCCTTGGACTATCCCCGAGCAGCTCCCAACGTGAGTGCGTCGACACCGGTCCCATCGGGAAATGACTGTTCTTGAACAAAGCAATCGCACACGGCAAGGCACGCCCAGCCGCGTCCCTGGGACACCCATCTGTAGCGCGCCCAAGGAAGGTAGGATTGTGACACTCAACACAGTGGGCGCTCAATAAATGTTTGTTGAATTGAGATGCATTAAATTCAACGGGTATTTATTGAGCACCCACTCTGTGCCAGACGCTGTGTGGGGCGCGAAGGGGGGCACCGAGAAGACGAGAGCGGCCCCCGCCCCGGAGAAGCATACGGGGCGCGAGAGAGGCGGAGACGCCGGCGGGAGCGAGCACACGGGCACCCCGCCGCCACCCACCGGGGGCCTCCGAGGGCCGACGGGGAGGGGCACGGCTCATGCCACCCATGACACCATCGGCACATCTCACCTGGGGCTGAGCTCATCATTCAGTGCTTCATCCATCCCTCCACCAAACATTTATTGAGCACCTACCATGTGCAGGGCATGGTGCTAGGCAGCGGACAGGTGGAGGGGAGTGTGGCGCAGGGAAGCAGATGACTGAGGCGCAGTGACAGAGCAGCGCGGGCCCCCCTCCTTTGTGGCAGCGGCTCTCCGCTCGCACCGTCACCCCCTCTGAAGAGGGTCTCGTTGAAATATTTTATGAGAGACTGCTTTTATTTTCCTTTATCCTGCACCCAGGGTCCTATCTGGACCGTGCCTTTGGTACGTTGTGGCACCAGTGAAGCTGACTTTTGCACAGGGAAGGGTGGCACGGAGCGCTTGTTAGAAGCAGAGGGTCTTGAGCCCCCAGAAGAACACGAGGCGACACGAGCCCCCTTCCGCAGCCTGGACCCTGCGGACGGGCCTGCTGCCTGCCCTGGGTCCCACGTTCCGAGCCCCTGAGGTTCTGCCTTCTCCTCTGAGGTCCCCCACGACGCCCTCTGCGTGGTCAGGGGGGTGTCGGCATAAGACAAAGCCCCAGCCGGCTGGAGACCCCACCCGGAGGACTCAGGGACCCCTAGAAAGACCCCAGCGCTTCTGAAGGAACAGGCCCTTCCTCAGGCCCCAGCACACGTGAGGGATGGAGAAGGGGCCGGGAGGGGGGCGGGGGGGGAAGCTCTGCTTTGGAAACTGAGGCAGCACAGATGGTGGTCCCTGTGGCTTTGGCTTTTGCGTCCCCTTCTGTGTGTCCCTCCCTGTGGAGTCCCGTGTTTGATGGGACGCGCTGGTCTTTGCCCGGGGTCCTGGTGTGGGGCCTGGCCGCGGTCGCCTCCCTGGGTCCCTCCCAGCGCCCACGGGCACGGGGGTTAGGAGACAGGGCTCTGCGGCAGCTTGCTACCGGCCTGAGGTTTGGTCAGAGATGGCCTTTCTCCCGTCCCCTGTCACTCCTCCGGAGTTGCAGGATGGCAACAATTGCTCCCACGTGTCCCAGTCCACGACTGAAAGAAAGAGACCCCGATTCGCCGTCGGCCGGTCTCATGACAGCATCTGGTTCACGTGGGCCCCGCGGCCCCCGGGGGTGGCTCCACAAACCTCAGGACTGAAGAACGACGTCAGGGCTGTTTCCTCCCTCACGACGGGCCAGACAAGGCCCAGGGGGAGGGCGCCACCCTCCCGACCTTCGGCAGATACCTTCCCGAGCACCTTCCGTATTCAGGCCCCGCCGTAGGTGCTGGGGGTAGAGCAGAGGCCCGAAGAGATGACACCCTGGCCCGAGGAGCCCAGCTGCTCGTGGGGTGGGGGCTCAGGAGCAGAGTTAGAAACTAAGTTCCATCAATGCCGTGCAGGTAAGGAGGCCAGGAGGTGCTGGGGACAGTCTTCAGTACGGCGGCCGGGGAAGGGAGACCATATCTGAGCGAGACTCGAGGGGGTACAGGCTCGAACCAAGTGGACACTTAGAGGAAGCCTGGCAGGCTTGTGGGTGGCAAGGGGGCCCGTGTGGTAGGGGTGAGGGCTGCGATGCGCGGGGTCATGGGGGACTTGGTCACCCGGGGACGACTCCAGCCTGGCGTCCAAATGGAGCTGTGGTCCTGGAGGGTTCCCGGCAGAGCCCTGACCTCGTCGGGCCTGAGTGGGGGCACGAAAGACCATATGAGGCCATTGCCATCTTCCAGGTTGGGGGACAGTTACTGGGAGGGTGTCCTGTGGGTGTGCGTTCCTAGCAGAGGGTTCCTTTGGGGAAGGTGTCCTGGGGGAGGGGTGTGTTCCTGGGGGAGAGTGTCCGGGGACAGGGTGTCCTATGGGGAGGGTGTCTTGGGGGGGGTTTCCCTGGGGGGGCATCCTGGGGGATTGTCCTAGGGGAGAGGGTCCTGGGGGGTGCTAGGGGGGTGTCCCCGGGGGGTGTTCTAAGCAGCACACGCGGCGTGTAGAAACGAGCTGAGGTGAGAAGCGGGGTGGCCATTTGGGAAACAGGAGGCCAGTGGAGTGGCAGGGGAGGGACCAGCCGGGACCGAGCTGGTCTGTTGTGGTGCCAGGAAGCCTCTCTGTCTGCTGAGGAACGGTCCAGCGGTGCAGGGGTGCGGGCAGGGGGACGAGGCAGTCCTTTCTACGTATGGAAAACCAGGACGGACGGGCAGCTTCACAGAGGGTAGAATGGAGGCTGCCAGGCCAGGAAACGAGGGATTGGGGTGTCCACGGAAGCAGCGGGGAGCCCCTTGAGTGGTCTGAATGGCAGGACCCTGTGTGAGCAGGTAAGGCTCGTGTAGCCGGGGGGACAGAATCAGGAGTGACGTGGGGTAGATGGAGGTGCCTTTCTTCAGAGACAGGGAAAGAACCAGGTGGTTCTGGGAGGAGCCCATCGAGCCGGAAGCCTGAACATCCAGGCCCAGCTGGAGGCGGGCGGACGGGCTGGGGGCTCAGGAGACGTGTGAGCTGAGTCCCCGAGGGTCCTCAGCGCCCGGAGGCGAGTGGGTAGCCTGAGGCCCAGGACTTTCCGCAGACGTGTGCCTGATAGACCCTTGTTCCTGAGATCGCAGTACGTTCTCCAAAGGGTCTGAGGCCCAAATAAGGTGTGGTCCTCTGGGTTTACTCCCAGCTCCCTCTGGGCCCTTCTCCTGTTTCTCGTCTCTGCTGAATCCTGGAGGAAAGGGGAGAGAAAGAGCGGGCGGGCGGGCAAGGCACCGTGTTGGGGCACAAGGAGACCCGGATGAGCCACTTCGGATGGAGACAGCCACGGCTAGGGGACTGGGCCACGGAAGCCAGGGGCGGGGGGGGGGGGGGGGGCGGCCACCTGATCAGCAGGTGGTCAGCTCAGCTGGCGTGGAGGCTGCTGGGGAGGGCGTGGCCAGCCGCGTCTTTCTGCAAGACCGTGGCCTCCAGCTGCATGGACAGATCGCTCTCTTTCTCTGCTCACGTCCAGTCCCTAGAAAGAGCAGTGGACCCGCCAGATGTCACGGAGGGGACCCTGACCCAGAAAACCCTGTTGGCCCCTTATCACTAGAGACCACCCCAGCTGCGAGAGTGGGACACCCAGGGGCAAAGCCCACCGCCCTTTGATGGGGGTTGGCTGGGGACTCTTTGCTTTTAGCCAGATCCCCTGTGTAACCGCTTCCCAGCAGGCCTGCCCTCTGGGACCGGGCGGGGTGCGGCGTCTGACTGGTGGGCAGGGGCATAAGCCGAAGGCAGTGCCGTGTTCCTGGGAAGGAGCCGATGTCTCAGGTCACACCTCTCGGGGCTTCCTTTGCTCCCCTCCGAATCTGCCTTGGGGTCTTGAGACACCCCCACCCAGCTGGAAGCTGACTCCCCTCCCCCATCCCAGGCCGGGAGCACTTGATCAATGACCGTCTGTGTCCTTTCTCCCCCGGGGACGGGGATGGTTAGTGCCTGGGGAGCACTCGCTTCTCAGTGCTCGGCAGTGCTGTGCACTGGGCCTTTGGGGACCAGCCCCCTCCTCTCTTCGTGGGACACAGCATTGCTTCTGGTGGGGGGGGTGGGGCATGACAGTGGCTGCCGCTGATACAGGCAGCAATGGTGTCCACGAGGTCACAGGACGGGCCGGCAGGGAGTGCTAGATCTGGTGCTGGTCCACTCGGACGTGAATCCCAGCTCGTCACTTGCCTTGTGACTTTGGCACAAAAGCAAACTTGTCTGCTTTGAAAATGGCCTCGTCAATGGGGATGATCCGGTCGTCCTGGGAGGAAGCACCTGGGCTTTGGGGGCTGACGTGTGGGCACCCGGCATCCCGCGACCTGAGCCTTGGGGGATGTCTCGGCAGAGCGCGGTCAAGTCCGCGGCCCGGGTCGCGGTGAGCCTTCCGCGGCCCCCTCTCGCCGGCTTCTGAAGCCTGGAGCTTGGACCGTCTTCGGGCCTCCTAGTCACGGTCAATCGGGGCGGAAGGCAGTTCCAGCCGGTGCAGGACCCAAACCTGTGCAGGGCCACACAGCCGCAAAGTCACGGAGCCACGCGTCAGTGGAAAACCCGTTGTGGTTCTGGCAGAGCTGACAAAGGTCTGCCCAGGGAAGCGCCTTACTGGTCGGTTTGCTCCGAGAATGCCTGGAGGCTGTGATGCTCTCAGCTGCTCTCCAGCTGCATCGGGACCAGCCACCCCCCCCTCCGAGATCCTCCCCTTGAGGATACTCCAACCGGTCGGAAGCCAGCCCAGAAGAGGCCCAGACCCGAGGAGACCGGGGCCCTGAGAGCGGTCCCGCAGGATGCCAGGGGCAAGGCTGACACCGGTGGGCTTCTGAGAGGAGGTGGCAGGGGAGCCCGTTTGGCGAGGACTCGGGGACCGGTGGGTATCCAGCACCTGCAGAGGTGATGAGACTGACGACGACCCAGCTGCCGCCTCGTCCCAGGGGCAGTAGACCTGCCTTCTCTCAAGTACACACAGCGGGCACTCTTCTGGCCACCCAGTGTCATCTGACACGCGGGTGCCTGAAAGTCCCCCCCCCCCCCGCCCCGCAAAACCCACACCAGACAGAGCTGCTGGAGCGGAAGGGATCACTGGATCCTGAAGCCGGAAGTCCCGGGCTCTTGCCGTGCCCTCGCTGTGAGCAGACCTTGACCTTTAGGGGTCATTTGTTCTCACTAGGCTCCCGCTTCCTCACCCGTAAAGGGAGGCCATGTGTAATGGGAAGGCTTATGGGGGTCAGGTAAAGTCTCTGAATGTGTGTGGGGACTTTTTAAACTGGTGGCTCTCAACCCTAGCTGCACGTGGGGTCCCTGGGACCTCTAAAATCCACTGATGGCTGCTGGTCCCAGCCCCAGAGAGGCCAAGTTTGACGGGTCTGCATGGCAGCCTGGGGGGGAGAGAGTGGACCCTCCCCTGCTATCCCTGCTGGTCCCCACTACGTATAGCCAAACCCCACCCCTCCCCCCGAAACAATACAGCAGACAGATCACAGAACTCTCAAGGGTGGAAAGAGGAGGTGGGCTGGACCCCAGGACTCGAGGGAAAACACGGAACCCACGTCTCCCACCTCCCATGCAGTGGCACCAGGGGCCAGGTAGACGTCTCGCTCCCCTGGCCACACCAGATGTGAAGCGGGAGGCCCGCTGGCTCCTGGCAGCCTGGAGGGTGGGCCTGGGAGGCCCTCTCCACCACGGCTGGCATCTCCCACCCCCACCTCGGGGCACGGAGCCACCAGGGAAGCGCATCTCGCCCCCGCAGGCAGTGCCGACGGGCACCGGCTGGACTCGGCCGGTCGCCAGGGCCCTTTGACAAATGTTCTGAAAACCGGCTTGTCCTCGAAGCCGCATCCCCCACAAACCCCATCTGCCAAACCCAACCAGGTGGCAGCGGCCTCAGTGGGGGGTTTTCCTGGGACCCGGCGTCCTCGTCCTCCGACGCAAAGTCTCAGATGTCTGGGAAACGATAGAGGACTACCCCGAGAGCCATGAAGATAACAATTTGGGTAAAAACAAGCAACAAACACGACGTGGAGAAGGACTGGATGTTGGGGCGCCTGGTGGCTCAGTCCATCGGTCCTCCCACTTCGGCTCACGTCATGACCTCATGGTTCGCAAGGTTGAGCCCCGTGTTGGGCTTTCTGCTGTCAGCACGGAGCCTGCTTTGGATCCTCTGTCCCCCTCTCTCTGCACCTTCCTGCTCGCTCGCTCTCTTTCTCTCTCTCACTCACACACACACATAAATATTTAAAAAAGGAACCGGATGTTGGGGTTCCCAGACAAGGACCTTGAGTGCCAGCAATCAGAAGAACACTTCAACAAGCAAGCACAGATACTCCGGAAACAACCAAAAATTTAAAAAAGAGCCAAACGGGAATGATAGAAATGAAAAAGAAAATAATCAAAATTTAAAAATCATCGTGTGGATTCGATAACACAGCAGCAGAACATGACAGCGGAAAGCTAGTGGTCCCGTAGATGGAACAGCAGAAGGGACCCGGTCGGCACAACAGAGAGAAAACAGCAGGAAATAAACGAACGGGGCCTCGGAGACCTGCGGGGCAATATCTGTAGCATTGGAGTCCCAGAAAGAGAGAAGACAGTGGGTTTGAAAAAGTACTCAAGGATGTGGCCGAACACTTACCAGATGTGGCAAAAGACATAAACCCACAGGTTCCAGAAACTGCGTGAACCCCAAGTGGGATGAGTCCAAGGTAATTCACTCCAGAACCGATCACAATTGAACTTCTAAAATCTAAAGACAGAGGGCCGAAAATCCTGAAAGCAGCCGAGACAGAAGACAGACTCCCTGTAGGGAAACGCCGGTCTGGAGGCAAGCATTTCTCATCAGAAACCACGGGGGCCGAAAGAAAGTTGCTAACAGAAGACAGACTCCCTGTAGGGAAACGCCGGTCTGGAGGCAAGCATTTCTCATCAGAAACCACGGGGGCCGAAAGAAAGTTGCTAGTCCGCGTGAATTCCATATTGGGGGAGCACATCCTTCGGGAATGAATGGGAAATGCAGAAATTCTCAAAGGAAAAGTAAGAAGTTTTCACCAGCAGACGTTCTTTCAAGAATTGTGGGCGGAAGTGGTCCAGGCAGAAAGGAAATGCTAAGAGAGCGTTGGAGCTTCTGAACAGAAAGCCCATCGGAACACGCAAAAGATGGGGCAGACGTGATTGGCTATTCTTTTCATGAGTGTCTGAAATCCTGTTTGAATCCCGGTGAAGCGAAATTTCTCACGTTATCGGATATGGACGCTCAAGGTAGGTGGAAGAAATAGCTGTGACAGGTGTCACTAAAAAGGAGAACAGGGTGGCCTCTGGGGAGTAGGGTCTCTGCACGAGAAGCAGTAAAAAACAGAGGCTGGCACGTGGCGGTCTGAACAGGGGACATTGTAACAGCCGTCCATGTGACGGCAGTGCCTCCAGGTGACGGCTGGAGGTGAGGGCATTGCTGTTCTTGAGGCCCTAAAGCCGTGCTTCCCGAACCATAGTGCCCGTCACGACGCCCCGGAGGGCTGGTGAAAACCCAGCTCACGGGACCGCAGCCCTGGATTCTGATGCAGGAGGTCGGGGGCGGGGCCTGAGAACTTGCCTTTCTCACCAGTTCTAGGTAAGCCGATGCCGCTGGTCAGGGACCCCACTTTGAGAACCACTGCCCCAGCATCTTCGGCTGATGAGGGCCTCCTGTGTCTCGGCGGAGGGTCCCTCAGATCCTCGACCGGACAGCCCCACGTCCCCAAGTGTGCCTGACTCTGTGTGTAAATTAGGAGGGACCCCAGGACTGTGAGTCGGGAGGCCTCATTTGCATCACGGGGCTGGGCGCCCTCGGGCAGCCCCCCACCCCCCCCCCCACCTCCGCGATCTCTGAGCCTCGATTCGCCTTCTGTAGAATGGGAAGCTAGTTGAGGACCTGGAGGAGGCCTGAGAGAGGCTGGGAGGAAGAGGGACGGCAAGAGTGGGGCTGGCCCCTCGCCCCTCACCCCACTTCTGTCTCCCCTTCCTCCTGTTTTGTGTGTAAAATCTCGCGTGGCGAGAGGGCGCCTTTGCTCAAGGAAGCTTGAGAACCCTGCCCTCGATGTGGCAAAAGGCCCTTTCCGACCCGCATCCAGGGCCTTCCCACGGGCCACCCGGGAGCAAACAAGTCCCCAAGACCGGTTCCCCAGCTGAGGCATCGCCTACAGGCTTGCCTGTGTCCACGTGCACGCAGAATGTCTCCTTTGTCCTCACAGACTCGGCGAGGACTCCCAGAGACGAGGGCATCTGGATAAGCGTCCTTTGCTCAGAGCAGGGCCGTCCTGGAGTGGGTGGGTGGGCAGTTCTGCGCGCGGCACCCAGCTCATCCGAGGCCCTGTCCTCCGCCCTTGGGCCGGCGTGCACACGGCCTTGTGGACACAGAGACGTGCTCCGCCCCCTGCCGGGCCCAGCAGCCTGGAGGCTCCCGGGGTACGTTGCTGCCTGGGCTGCTGGGTCCCGGCCCGGTGCTGGGAGCCAGGACCCCCGGGTGGAGCAGACGTGGTCCCTGAGCGTTAAGGGCCCGCAGGGACCGGGGACAAGCCTCCTGAAGGTGCTCCCCCAGAGTGGGGGTGGCCCGGCTCTGCCACCCGTCCTCGCCTTCAGGACGCATCCCACACTCCCCTCTCGGCCAGAAGGACGTCGCAGAGAGCCTCCGCGCTGCCCTCGCCGGGCACGTGCTGCAGGGGCGTAACTGGGAGATCTCAGACCCCGGGGCCCACGCAGGGCAGCCGGGGCCGTGAGCCATGGAGGTGGAGCAGGTGTGGGGGTCCCACGGTCTCAGGCCAGCCCTTTTCTGCTTCAAGAGAAGCTGGACATGAGGCTTTTAATGGGACCCCCCCCCCCCACAACTGCAAACAGCTTAAGGTCTTTTAAAAAATAAAATAGTTTTCCTGCCACCTTCTGCTGGTGGCAGGCCTCCGTGTGCGGCCTCTGGGACAGGAGGGCACAGCCCTACCCTGCACAAGGGTCCTGACTCTGTCCCCAGCTCGCCGGGTCCACCAGGCGAAGAGCGCGGCCTGGGGGACCGGTGGCACCAAGGCCTGAGGCCATCAGAGAACACAGGTGCCCACCGGGACCAGGGCTGGGCCCCAGGGTGTCCCTGGGGTCCTAGGCGGGCTCAGGGACATCACGCCCTTGCTGGCTTCCTCCTCAGTCAGCGCCCTGGAGACAGAGGCCACGACTGAGGCGGGTGGGGCGTGACCTTCAGGGGCCTTTCTGGGTGTCACCACCCAGCCCCGCCGGCCGGGGCTGAGCCTTTCCTCCCCTGCCTGGCCGAGCCTGCGTGCGTGCGTGACAGAGCTGTGCTGTGTCTGTTTCAGGATCCCCCTATTCCAAATCTGACCCTCTCCCAGGACACGGAAAGAATGGCCTGGACCACCGGGTAGGTACTCGACCCCTCCCTGGCTCGCGGTGCACTAACCGTCACCCGCCGTGAGCCTGAGCGCGGGGCCCACACGGCCAGAAGGAGGGGCCCGGGGACCCCGCTCGCCCACCACCTCTTGCCTGCTGTCCCCAGGGGCCCTGCTGTCCCCCCTGCAGACCAAGGCCAGACCAGAACTGGGACACCCCCCCTCTCCTCTGAACCCGGCCCCCGGCTCCCAAGGAGACCTCAGTGTGTGGGGGCAGGGGGAGACAGGGGCCACCCAGAGTATTCAGATCCTCTGAGGCCCCTCCTGGCCCACGTCCTTCTTCTGTGACCCAGAGCCTATTAAGGACCTTAAAGGGTCGGCTGGCTCACGAGCAACGTGAACCGAGGACCTACGTCCGTTCCTGGGGTGTCGTGACCATCAGGACCGTCACCGCTCGTGGTGTCATTAACATCTGTGACTGTTATCCCCGTTATCGTCCCTAATGGTGCCGCTTCCACCTGTGATCATTATCGGCTCCCACACCGTGTCCTTGGCTTCTCTGGCCACCCCCCAGCTAAAGGCTGGTTTGACCTCCTCGTCCGGTTTTCCCAGTCTTGGGACATGGGAACGTGAGCCCGGGTAGTTTGGCACCTGCCTTGTCCCCACGGGAGGTCTGGGCTCATTTTTGTTGCTGTTTCTGTGGCTTCACTAGTCCCCAGTGAGGACTGGGGTGGGGCAGGTGTGATGGAACCAGAGCCCCCCCCCCCCGCCCCCCCGGCAATAGCCCCAGGAGACCCGCGGTCGGGCAGCCTCTGTTGTCTGAGGACGTTTGTCTAAAACCGAGGCAAGTCGTTCCGCAAGAGAAGCCGCTCAGAAGTCACCCCCTGTGATACCCCGCAGTGGTCTTGGCAGTAAGTGCATAATGCTGGGGACAGCCTCCCCCGGTCCCCCAGGGCAGACCTCACATCCAGGGTCCCAGACTCTGCCGGGACGATCCAAGAACAGGGATGCCTCGGGCGTTTTCTCCGCCTTCTCTGTCCTTCTCAGGCTCTGCCCCACCTGCTGCTGTGTCTGTCCTGGGCCCAGGCACCTCTGCATGGTTTGACTCTAGCGAACCCCCTCTTGCCACTAACCGCACCCGCGTTCTGGAAGGGGCCGAGTCAGGGCGCACGCATGCGGCATGCTTCCCTGAATTTCCTTCTAAGGATTTCTCCAGCCTTCATCCTCAGTGGACGGCGGGGAGGGCACGGGGTGGGCGGGAGATGTAAACCCTCGGGCTCGGGGTTAGGCGTCCTGAAGGTGGTGGGGAAACCATCCCAGAACGTTCTCCGCACACGTGGAACAGCTCTTGTGTGGCTCGGGGGCCTACGAGGGCGGTGGTCACAGGCTAGGCCATGCCAAGGTGCCCCACCCCCCAAGCCAAGTCCTGGGACTTGCCCTCGTTAAGAGAGGAATTCTCCGCACTCTGGTCTTGCTTCATCAGTGCCTGGGCCGTGCATCCTCTGGGGAGATGCCCTCCTTGGTACACGCTGGAATGAGCCGGATTGATGCCCCAGCACCTGCAGAGAAGGCTGTGGTGTCACACGCCCACCCCCCCCCCCCCCCGCAAAAGAGCTGGGATCCAGACGCCCCAGCATGGATGCAATGTTCATTCCCTCTCCTAGAGCTAGTGAGAGCAGGGGCTCCAAAGCACAGGTGCACTCAGACCAAAAACCCATGACCACTAACCACAAGGGAGCAGAGGAGAAAAGTATGGAAGAAATTACGTACCAGGATTATACAAGAAACAGAAGAGCCTGGTATGAGCAAAACTGCTGAAGCTTAGCTCTGAGCTTTTCAGCGGCCAGGGCAAAGAGGCAAACGGGACTGGCTGTGTAGTTCTCATCTGGCGGGAAGAAGGAACTCAAGTTCATCAGGGGGAGACGGAGGTTTCTAGCTCTTGCTCTGAGAGGGATTTGTCACAAGGGGTCACCACCCCGTGTCCCAAGGCTCATTAAAATACCCTGATAACCAGCCTGCCACACAGCCTACCTGTGGTAGCTGGTCACCTCCGTGGAAGGACCAGAGCAGTGGCCACTGGTGGCCATTCCTGTGGCTGGCAGCGTGGCTCCCACTGTGCCGCCTGGTCTGCTATTAGGAGAACGACCGCCGGCCACCTGATGGCAACGAGGAGCGTAACTGAATTCTCCGACTAGAAGGCAGAGGCTGTCACGTTGTAGTAACAGCAGGCAGAGGGGACGCTAGTTTGTGAGGACACCGGGTGTCGGGCAGGTATTGCCTTCGTACGTGAAAATGCCCCGTGCCACCCGGCAGTGCCGGAGACCCGGATAGAATACAGGGCGGCAGGCGATTGGAACATGGCTTTTGAGATCAGACGTGTGGATCCGTCGAACCAAAAAGGCACGGGAAGCGAACGGCACAAGCGAACAGTGCGGACGGCAAGCAGCCTAGGGGGTCTATGGGGGAAAGCGTGTCTTTCGAATCAGGCTTCCACGTGTCCATCAAGCGTGTGCCAAAACGTCTGTGTACAAGGAAAACCTCGGCGAAGAAGTCTCAGGTTTTCCAGCCGTGATCCTGGAAAGCACACGTACCGCGGTCAGCCCTCGGTTGGCCCCCAGCTCTGCCACCGGCTCCGGGCGCGTTTTCGGGCCACCCGCTCGCGTTTCCTGAGGCTCTCCTTCCTGGTCTTTGAAAACACCACCCTTGCCTCTCAAGGGCGTCGTGAGGACCCGCGACCGTTCAAGCAGGTGGCGTCTTCTCCTCTGTGCGCGCCACGGCACGGTTCCCACAGGGAGTCGTCATCAAGGCAGAAGCCCCCTGCCCTTTCTTGCTCCCACACGGGTGGCTGTTGACACGTTCCGGCTGTTGACACGGTGACCGGCCACCGTTCCTTTCCTACTGCTAACAGTTGCGGTCTGATGTTTGAGAAGTGAAAGACGTGGGTTGAAACGGTCGCAGTTCTGTGGATTCGCTGTAGGACCTCGGGCTCGTTGCTTGACCTCTCTGAGCCTCGTCCATAACGTGACATGATGGTACCCGTCTCCCGGGTTGGCGGCAAAGATTGTGGGATGTATCTGGAGGGCGGCTGGCGCACGGAGACTCCAGCCAGCGGGAGGGGTTACTAACTGGTTGCCTTTAAATTCCCTGGGGCCTCTGTTGAGACCCGTAGGGGGATCAGCCAGGGACGTGCCTATTGGCATCGCGTTCCCGGGGCTCCCCTGGCCACCCCGTCTCTGGAGGAGTAACCACGAGACTCCCTCGCACCAGGGAGGTCTTGAAGATCTCAGACGCTTGGAGGACCACGGGGAGACCGCTCTTCCCCTGCTGTGGACTGATCCGCGGCCCCCGGCCCTCCACCCCTCTCTCCTGGGAGTCTCTGTCTGGTCTCAGAGCCTGGCAGACCACAGGGCGCTTTTGCTGCTAAGAAAGGGGGCTCTAACTGCCCAGGTCGGCGGCGGGGGCCTGTGATGCAGGGCAGTGGGCACTAGGGGGAGGCATTTCTCTTCTGCACCACAGGCCAGCCGGGCGAAGGCAACAGACGCAGGTTTGCCTTGCGTTATGCGGGAAGAGGTTCCCCAGCCAGACAGGCGCCCCCTGGGGGTGCTTCCTGGTGTCCTGAGAAAACGTCTCAGGAAAAACCCCCAAGGAGAACTATTCTGTGATGGTCGTAAAAGGGAGTGGAGGCGAACGCACCTGGCTCAGGGTCGTGAGGCCAGTGAGGCACCTGCCCAAAGGCTCGGTCATCAAAGTAAATAATGGTCCAATGCGATGCCTTCTTTTTTTTTTTTAAATAGTGATTGATCACAGATGTTATTTATTTGTTTGTTTGTTTATTGAGAGAGCGCCTGCAGGGGAGGGGCAGAGAGAGAGAGAATCCCAAGCAGGCTCCGGTCTGTTAGCGCTAGGGCCTGACACGGGGCTCGAACCCGCGAACCACTCCCGTCACGACCCGAGCTGAGATCAAGAGGCAGAGGCTCGACCGAGCGAGCCATCCAGGCGCCCCTGATGCAGTGCCTTTTAAAATCCAAATGAATTCGTGGTGAACAAAACGCCAACCGTTTCCACGGAGACTGGCCCCAGGCCCCCACTTGTGCCCGCCTGACTCACCACCCCTGTTTCCCCTGTTGGGCTGCAGGACCGTGGGCTGGGGGCTCTCCGGGCTGGTCTCTGCCCCCACACTCCCCGGGACTGCGCCTGCCCCTCGACCGCCGCTTGTCCGCGGCAGGAAGCGGCACCGAAGGCGCTCTCCCCGTGGCGCAGTCCGGGGCGAAGCGGTCACCTTGAAGGTCAACCCCTGCACCCAATTCCGGAAGCGCCGGCCGCGAGCACCCAGCCCGTGTCAGACCCCGTGTAGGCGCTGGGCCTGAGGAAGCGGTGTCCTTCGAGCGGCTGAGCCCGACTGGCGGGGCTCACACCAGGCGCAGGAGGCGGGGGTAGAGATTCAGGGGCTCGGCACCCGCTTTGCGGGCCCGGGCCCTCCTCGGCCGTTGCAGGATGAGTTTTTCAGGTGGGCTTTACGTGGTCGTGATGCACCGAAATGCCAGCTTGCCGATGAATGCCGCGAAGCAGGGAGGGCGGCCCGTGTTTTCCGAATGTCACCACCTGAGTGCCCCACGCAGGGCTCCGTCCAGGGGCTGTGCCGGCCCGGCACGCGGGAGCGCTGGGGCCCTCGGGGTCCGGTCTCCGTGCTGTGCGGGGCCCCGAGAGCAGGTGCGCGGGCACGGCTTGAAGGGCGGCAGGAGAGCCGGGCCAGGCAGGGTCCGCGCAGGCCTGGAAGGGGCGGGAGGACCTTCTGGAGCCGTGGCACCGGGGGCTCCTGGCTGCCCGCCCTCCTCCCACCTGGGCCAGCACCACCAAGGCGCGGCCACCCGCCCCTACAACCTGCCTCCTGCCGCCCTCTCTCTTTCTCTTCCAGAACGCCAATCTGGCCCCTTGTGGAGCAGACCCGGATGCCAGCTGGGGCACGCGAGGTACAAGACGCGGGGACCCCCGTGGGTCCCTGGCTGGGGCAGGGGTCACTTACACGGTTCCATGAGTGTCATCCTGACCCGGGCCCCTCCAGGGCCAGCTGGCAAAAGGCTCTGAGCATCGTGCGGTGGGCGGATCAGGGAGGGCGCGTGTCCACGCAAGGAGCACTTTACCTCCATTCTCAGGTTACCGAAGGTGCTCCCCTGACTCATAGTGCTCCCGCTCCTACTTGAGGGGCTCCCCTCGCTCCTGGTGCTCCCTCTCCTGCTCCCCTGGTTCTCTTCTCTCCCACCTCAGATGCCCCGCTCCCCTACCTCAGGCCCTCCCTTCTCTGCATCCTTGAGAACAGCCGACCCTGTCCTGATATGTTTGTCGCTCTGGTCCCTTGGGGAGAGAGATCTGTGTTGGACTAACCCTCCTGTACCAGCACCGAGGACAAGCCAAACACCCACTGGCAAATTTCGTGGCAGTAAGGGAGGAAGTCACAGCAAAAAGCCTCTGGGGTCTGAGCCGGATGGATTCGGGTCACCTCCTGCCTCCCACCCTTGCTGGCTGTGTGGCCTCCTAGCATTCAAACCTGGGAGGCTGCTGTTCCTAGAGTGACCCTGTTCATATGGCAGGTGCCTGACCGGGGGCTCTGCTAAGTTGGAGCCCATCCCGCGCAGGGCCATGCCGCTCACCCCTGTCACCCCAAGAAAGACAGGGAGCGTGCCCTCAGGGGCGGGTTCACAACAGACAGAGGAGCGATGGGGTGTCACAGCCGGCCCCCTCCACGTGGCTCTCCAAGCTCCCGGGCTCAGAGCTGGCACGTCAGGATGTCGCATGGCATGCCGGGAAATTTGGGGACCGACCCCTGTCACCCAGGCCCTTGTCGGGGCCTCCCTCTCAAGACCAGCTTGTGGCCCAGGTCTGCTTTCTGTGGGTTCTGCATGGTCCCCGAGGCCCTCCCATCCATACGAGTTTGTTCTTTGACATGACGATTTTACTCTGGTGGAAAAGCCTTTAAAAAAGCGTACGGAACTCAGTAGTCTAACAGGAGGACCTAGGGGGTAGGAAGGTAAGCAGTGCCCCCAAGACGTCTACCCCGGAATGCCCGCTCCGCAGGTGGGTGAATCGAGGCAGGCAGCTTTCTCAGGGTGGCCCGGACCGCCAGGCAGACAGAACCACGTCCGAGGAACACAGCACTGCGTCCGGCTCCCAGTCTGGCCTCCAGCCTCCTGACCATGCCTCCTGCTCTCGGTTTCCCTCTGGAGAATCTGCTCCCTGGGGGACTAGAGCCCTGAGTGCAGGCCGCCGGGGGTGGGAGGCGGGCATGCGCAGCCGACT
Source organism: Panthera onca (assembly GCF_046562875.1). Classification (NCBI taxonomy): domain Eukaryota; kingdom Metazoa; phylum Chordata; class Mammalia; order Carnivora; family Felidae; genus Panthera; species Panthera onca. The sequence continues at coordinate 3,535,371 of NC_138342.1, forward strand.
GCAGGGGGCGGGGAGGGGGGTCCCCAGGATGGGAGGCTGCTCCCACCTTTGGGATGAGTTCCCACGCTTCCTAAACCACCACCTGTGGTCTCTGCTCCTTCTCTTACAGAATACAAGGTAAGAGGGGCCGCCCGCTGCCACGCCGACCGCTTCGTGCCAGGCCGCACCTGCCCAGGTTAAAAGTTCCTTTTGTTGTGCTTTCCTATGAAATGTGTATGTCAGATGCAGACACAAGTATGTATCTTCGCGTTGGCCTTCGGCTCGGCTCTTCGGTCCCAGCTCGCGCCCGCTTCCTGGGGTGAACCTGTGGTTTCTTCTCCCGACAGATCTACCCTTATGACGCCCTCATTGTCACAAACCGAATTCGCGTGAAACTGCCCAGAGATGTGGACCGCACGAGACTGGAGGTAGGAGGGCGTCTCCGGCCGGGACGTTCGTTCCGGCTGGGTGATCTTGGGCTCCTCCCGTCCCAAGGATCTTGGGCTCCTCCCTTGGGCTCACTCCTGTCCCTGCTGTCAACACTCGGCCCCCTCCCGCGCGTTCCCGCCGCGGCCTCAGGGCCAGGGCCCCCCGTTGTCTGAAAGGCTGGAGGACGGCGGGCGCGTGCCCCCGAAGAGATGGCTTTGCAGAGGGCTCTGCTGTTTCTAGGGGCGCTGAGTCAGTAGTGTCCGTCTTTTCCCCAAGCACTGGTGTTGAGAAGGCTGTCGTAATCCACGGCCTCTCGTTTGACCACGTCCACACCGATCTAGAACAAAAAGCCGGTCTGTGGGGAGCAGGTGTAGGTTTAAAAAAGCAACGGGATGTCAGCACGGAGTAGGTGTTTAGATAATCTTTGCTGAGCCCTTGCTATGAGCCGTGGTCCCTAGCGGCTTAATCCCCACGATTGTCCTACAAAGTAATTAACGTCCATCCAGTGAATTTCACCTCCTGAGCCCTGTCACAGATGTTTTGTGGCCTGTTAACATCCGTTTTGCTGGGAGTGTGGGGTCTGGAGGCTCCTGAAGGCCCAGGGCCCCCTGCCCCATCGGTGACCCAGAGCTGGGCACAGAGTAGGTCCCGGAAGCGTCTCAGGCATAGTGTATGTGCAGACCCGCCAGACGGCCCATCTGGGAGGGAGTAGTAGGGACCCGGACGCAGCCGGGGGGCACCCAGTGACACCCGCGGGCTCAGCCGGGCTGCCAGGAGAAGGCCAGGTGGCCACCCAAGATGGGACGGACGGAGGCCGGGCGGGGAGAGCTGGGTGGGGAGTGGGGACACGTCCACTCCTCAGCAGGAAACACTGAGCTGGCCCTTGAAGGAGGGACGGGATTCTCACCTGCAAAGAGGGGAGAACATAGGTCTGGGCCCGGGAACCCCAAGTAAAGGCTTCAAGGGGGGATCTACAGGATGTGCCCTGGGTAAGAAGGGAGCCCTCTCGGTGAGACTGATGAGGCACAGACCTCCATGCACAGCCTTGACGATGAAGACACTGCTGTCCTCCGCCTGGGTCCCTGGGCTCCTTGCCCGGGGCCCAGGGAACGGCATCGCTTGCAGGGGGGAATAGTGGTGGCGGTGAGGGCTACGCAGATGCGGTGTGGCTGCAGCCCTGCAGGGAGGCACATCGTGCCGACGCTTTCTGTTACGAGTGACGAGAGCCTGCCCACGTGACTCAGGCAGAAAGGGGGTTACCAGCTCATAGGATTGATGGGTCCCTTCCGGGTGGCTCAGTCATATCTCGGGCCCAGCGTCTCTCCTGCAGTCTCTTGGCCGTATTTCCTGTGTCCTGGCCGCTAGACCGACTTTGACCTCACCTCTCCCAGGCTCAGAGTCTGCAGAGAAGAGGTCAGTGTGCTCCATCCCCCCTCTCCTTCCTTCTCTCTCTCCCTCTCTCTCCAAAGTCCTAGCCTCATCTCCGCCTCTGGGCGGGTGATCTGACCACCCTGAATCAACCAGCTTGTCCGGGGGACTGTGATGTCCCCTCTGGCCAGGCTTGGCCGCCGGCCCTGGAGCAGGGGGACAGCTCCGAGCTCTGGGACTTGGTACTTCAGCTTAGGGCCAGACGCCTGCAGAGAGGCGGGGAGCCGAGGCCGGGGAGGAGGGGACAGCGCGGCCCGGCGAGCCCACGGACGCCGCAGTCGGGCAGCGCGGCGAACCCACCAAATCCTGCCGTCATCCAGGACACCGGGGCATCGTGCCGGGCAAAGGACCACAAAGCCAAATGACACACGAGCTCCTCTCTCAGGAGACTGTCCATCTATCAGGACATTTGGACCTTACCCCACAGCAAAGCAAAGATGTGTAGAAAGTTCTGACCTGTGGGGATAAGCTCAGGTGGCCCGTGGGGTCAGGGGCGGCCAGCTGGGAGCTGGTGTGTGAGTCCAGGGGAGGGGAGCCGCGGAGCCCCCAGTCCCCGGTGCGGCTCCCGGGACGTGGGGGCCCTCGGAGAGCACAGGCAAAAGCTGCAAATGCGGGAGGGCCATCTCACGCCGTGGGGGTGCCTGCTGTGGGGAAGACAGGGTCCCGGGCAGCCTCCGCAAGGGGCTCACGTTTAACAATCCCCACTTTCTCTGCAGGGGACACGCTCTCTGGCTCCTGCTGAGTGGAGTCCTTGTTAATTGTGCGGTCACGTCCCCAGCCTGGAGGGTTCCTGTTTGCTGCCTGTCTTTGCTCCTTAAAGGGCCAAGCCCTGTGGGCTGGTTGCCCTCAGCACAGAGCGGAGCTCAGAACAGGATGCCTGGGGCTCCTGGCTCAGCAGCGTTAGGACTAGCTGCTTCCCTCTTGGGACTGGGGTGCACTGTAAATGACGCCCGCCTCCCTTTGCTTTTTATTAAACATGGCACGAAAGGGGCAAAATAGCGGTTGATAGCTATAAATGTTTCCTTTTAACAAACTCTGAGGACTGGTGTTGAGTTTAATCATCCAGTCTCCAAGAGCACATCCAAGGGTGCATCTCTGTAATCATTCTCTTCCCCGTCTGAGCCCAGCCAGGAGGCAAACTGGGACTGTTACCACAAGTGGGGCTCGTCCCACATTCTTCGGGGCTCGGAGCTGGGAGGTGAGTGGGAGTGGAGTAGGAGGGGCCACATCCCAGCAGGACACGGGGGACCCTGATGTTTTTATGTCGGGGGAGGGAGCTGTATTTTTTTTCTTTTTTTTTTTTTAATGTTTATTTTATTTTAGAGGGAGAGACAGACAGAGTGAGCAGGGGAGGGGCAGAGAGAGACACACACAGAATCCAAAGCAGGCTCCAGGCTCCGAGCTGTCAGCACAGAGCCCGACGCGGGCTCAAACCCGAAAACCAGGAGATCAGGACCTGAGCCGAAGTCGGACACTTAACCCACTGAGCCACCCAGGCGCCCCGAGCTTTTTTTTTTTTTTTTTAACGTAAGAACAATTTCTAACTCTTGTAGAACTTCAGAAAAATACAAAGAAGAATGCAGACATCACACGGAAATCCCCCCTACGAGTCATAACTCCCATTAACTCCGTGGTGGACATGTTTCCGGAAATCTCTTTTTGCTTAAACCCCCGAGACGGCCGAGTCCTGTTTGTGATGAGTAGGTACACGCTGTCGACGCAGTGTGAGGTCAGCTTTTTTCTTTTCAATTTGACGTGAACGTTTTCTCTGCCAGTGGACGTAGATCTGCTCGTCCTTTTAAACGGCTGGATGATGGTCCCACATCCACACATGGGAGGGTCCGAAGGGCCAGGCTTCTGCTCACGCCCCCACGAGCCGTGGCTCGGTCACGTGGCCAAGCGCCACGCAAGGCAGGCTGGGCGTGCTGGGTGCCCAGCGAGAGGAGAGGGTGAATCTGGTGGACAGCTGGCGAGCCTGGCACATCTCTGTAGGGTCCGTCTCTGGAAGGCGGACTGTTCTGCCAGCTTCTCGCCCCCTCCCGCCAGAGTGCTCAGCTGACTCTCTCACGCGTTCGGTGAGTATGTGGCACCGAGCTGGGTCCTGGGATGTGTGTGACGCGCAAAACCCGGCCTGAGCTCTGCCCTCCCAGAGTCAGTCTGACCGGGGAGACGGAATCAATCAACCGATAACCCAAATGAGTATATGTAATTATACGCCAAGATAAGGGGTTTAACGGGAAGGAATGTGGGCCTGTGAGCCTTTGGAAATGGGTAGAAGTTAATCGGATGTAGTAAGTGTTGTGTCTGTAGAGGTGTGTGCGTGTCTGTAAGGTGAGGGAGGCACATAGGAAGAGAATTCCAGGAAGCACAGACTGTGTGTGCAAAGGCCCTGGGGTAGGAGGAAGCAGGGTTTTTTGAGCAAGAACTTTAAGGAGACTCAGGTGGCTGTAGTTGAGCAGGGTGAAGGTAAGGGTGGGGCCAGGCCGTTCAGGGCCCTGGGCCATGGGAAGCAGTTTGGATTTTAGTTTTAAGAGCAACGGCTTTTAGGTGGGGGAACCACCTGATTAGGCTTGTCACTGAAAGCATCAGCGGGGCTGCTCTGTGAGGCCTGGGTTGGCTGTGGGGATGCAGGGAGACCGTTTGGGAGACGACTGCGTCCTCCAAGCAAGACATGCTGGCATATTGGTTAGGGTGGTGGCAGTGTCATTCTGAGAAGTGGGCCCTATTCGGGAGGTCGAGGGAGCAGGACCGGGTGATGGAAGGTGCACTGTGGGGTGACGGGCGTATCTGGCGTGACTCCAGGGTGTCGGGAGGGGGTGGCGGCCACTCGGAGCGCGGTGAGACCGGACCCCGATGATGGTGGACACTACGAGGCTTGGCCGGGGGAAATTCAGGATGCTTAGCCCAGGAAAACGAAAGGTGCCACGTAGCTGCCCTCAGCATGTAGTAGGTGCTCCATAAATGTTGGTGACGTATGCAGGCTCTGGAAGTGCTGTCAGATGAACCGTGTGACCCACCACCCCTCCCGCAGAGGGCAGGGCAGGGGTCAGCGGGCAGACTTCCAGGGACACCCGTCTGAAGCCTGGCTGAACGCCATTCCCGAGATCCAGGGCTCTCTGTCCTAGAGGGTCTGGCCCCTGGTTCCCAGGACCCGAGGGCCTCGTGCCTGGGAGGACCGTGGGCCCTTCCTGATTTGGCGGTGCCCCTCCAAGGGTCCGCTTCCCGGAGCTTCCAGTCTGAGTGGAAGGAGCTTTGCCTGTCCCTGGGAAAGACTCAAGTATCCTGAGACCCCTCCCCGCACACCTCTGCCTGGCACTTGCCGAATGACATCACCATCCCGTTCGTCCGTCCGTCTCCACGTCCTGGAGGAGAGAGAGCTCACCCAGGGTCGGGATGACCTGGGTGTGAATTCAGTCTCCGTAATGTCTAGTTATGTGACCGCAGGCGGGTTCCTTCATCACCCTGAGCCTGACTTCTCCCCTGTCAAATGACATGGCCGTGCCGATCGTGCTGGCTGGTTTGAGCGTTTATTCTGTTGTTCGGAGGTAGTCATTAAACACCTCCTGGGGACAGGCCCCAGGCAGGTGCAGGGTGGGCACGACTCAGTTATTTTTTCCACATCACCTCACTTCTCCAACCTGAGATTGAGCCACATAGATGACTATGGATTAGAATACGCTTTTCGTGGAAACGAGGGTTACAGAGTGGCCGACACAATGATGGCTAAGAACTTCAGAAAAAGCAAGGTGGCTGTGTGTGAAGGGAGGGGGCGTCAGCGGAGGCCCAGCCACCAGGAGGAGAACGGGAACCCCTTCCTGAGGCCCCGTGCTGGGAGTAAGTAGGGCTTTGGAGAATGTATCGGGTTTGGTTTATTTAGTAAGTACTTCTCCCGCCCGACTCTGCATCGCGCTGTTCCAAGCACGTGGCACGTTGGCCCACTGGGTTTTTACCACGCGATGCTGTGGCCACTGAGGAGGTCCCGGGGCTGGCCGGCAGCTCGAGGACTTCCCAGCCACGCTCATGACAGGCGGAGCTGGGATTCAGGCTGAGGCGTAGGAGCTGGTGCCCTGTGCCGTCTTCCTGGGTTCCAGTCCGGAGAATGAATTGCTAACCTCTCTTCCGTGCCCCGACTCCCCAGCGCACGTCGAGGGACGTTCTGCTCCTTAGGGAGGGCAGTATATCAGCCAAGGTCCTCCAGAGAGACGGAGTCTGTGGGAGATAAAGGGGTGAGCAGCCAGACAGACACAGACACGGGCACGTTTGCAGGAATTGGCTCACGTGGCTGTGGCAGGGGCTGGAGGGTCTGAAATCTGTAGGGCAGCCTGGAGTCCCAGGCGGGATTTGACACTCTGAGGCAAAATTCCTTCTCCGAGAAGCCTCTGGTTTTGCTCTTAAGGCCTCCAACAGGCTGGATGAGTCACTGGAGGGTCCTCCTGACTCAACACCTCTGGGATCTGCAAGTACTCAGGTCCGCGGGGAGGGGGGCAGGGTGGGGGAGGGAGTGGCTCCTTGCAAGGGAGTCTTGTGGTTTCTTGACTGCCTCCACCAGACCTTGAGGCTAAATGCACACCTTACTTTGCTCCAACAGTAAGAGCCCAAGTGGGAATGTGCCTGAAAAATAAGGACCCTGTGCTAAGAATACCTCCTTTGTTTAAACCCATCCAACCAGTCTGGTGAGAATCTGATAGACTGATGTAGACTGATGGCGATACTCACGGGTGGGGTGCATCTGAGGGGCTGCACCAGAAGCTGGGACTCCAGGCAGGGCCTCCCGGGTCCGAGCATGAGCAGTCCTTGGAGGCCAGGCCATCGCAGGGGTGGAGGATGGGGAGGGAGGAGGGAATGGCAGGGGAGAGTAGGGTAGGGTGGTGGAACCAGCCCAGATGGAGTGGAGAGGAAGCTGGGAGGCAGTATGACAGGGACGTGAGAACATAGATTTAGATTCAGGAGTATGCATGGCCAACATGGATTGTCCCTGGAAGAGAGTGGGAGACCAGGCTGCATAGACAAGCCCGTGCCCACCCTCGTGGAGCCGGAAGCCACATGAGGTCAGCCGGGGCCTGATCAGCTAGGGCAGCCTAGGAGGGCCTGCTGGAGGAGGGGACATTTGAGCTGGGACCTGTAGGATGAGGAGGATTGAAGCCCTAGGGTGGCAAAGAGCCTGGAATGTTCTAGAACCCACCATGGAGCAGAGTGGCGGTGGGAGAGGTGGGCAAGGACACACTGACGGTGATGCAGGACGTTGAGGCCACCTGACAGCCTCGTCACTCTGCCCAGCATAGCTTCCGTTTCTTCCCTACGGCATGGGCTCTGGGCGAGGTCATGTGACTGCCTGTGGGGCGTTTCCAGAGACCCCTGGCACAGGCAAGCACTCCCCACACAGTGGCAGCCATTGTCATGATGACGACTGTGTCACAGTGATGGTGATGTCACGGTGACGATGACGTGATGGTGATGTCATGCTGATGATGTCATTGAGATGGTGATTCATGATGATGATGTCATGCTGATGATGTCATGATGATGGTGATGTCGTTACAATGGTGATGTCACAATGACGATGATGCTGTTGCAATAGGGATGTCGTGATGGCCATGGTGCCATGGTACGACGATGCCACTAGAAGGGGCTTCCCGCTAAGGGGCTGAAACTTCAGAGTGTGGCCCCCCTAAGCGGGACTCCCCTCTGCAGTAGGGGCCCCTCTTCTTGGAGGCTAAGCCGTGGGATTGAGCAGAACTGTACTGTGAGGGGCACCCGGGTGGCTCAGTTGGTTGAGCATCCGACTCTTGATCTCAGCTCAGGTCTTGATCTCCAGGTCCTGAGTTCAAGCCCCACGCTGGGTTCCGTGCTGGGCATGAAGCCTACTTAAAAAAAAAAAAAATGCACCTTGGAGCCCAGTCCTCCAGAGAAAAGCGGCCCACCCTCCGGCCCAGGCATGGCAGGCTGCGCAGGCCTGGGGCTTGAATCTCACCGGGTCAGCCCACACCAGTGGCCGGTGGGGGGCGGGGTGGTGGGGGGTGGGAGGAGCAGGCGAGGGTCAGCCAGGCCCCTCCCAGGGGCACAGCCGGCTGGGAGAAGAGAGGGGCAGCCGGAAGTGCCCTGCTGAGGGGAAGGCTAGAGGAGGGGCAGGCTGGTCCCAGCAGGGTGGGGGACGCGGGGTAGCCCGACCCTGCTGGAGCGGAGGCAGCATGGCTGGGCTACCGGCTACCGGGCCTGGTTCCAGGCTCCCGGGCTCTTAGGCCTGGCCCTGTGGCTTCCTGACTGTGCGACCTTGGGCGAGGCACAGGACCTCTCTGAGCCTGGGTTTCCTGAGGCAATGAAACGAGAGTCTCAGGGTGTGGGGGTGGCAGCGAATGTGGTGAAGGCTCTCACCACCGCCTGGCCCGTGGTCCTCAGTCAGTGCAGGAGAACTGTGGGGTTTGCGTGCCTAACCGGGGTCCCTACCTGGGCCCAGGGTGTCCACGGAGCTCCCTGGCGTGACACCAAGGGTGTATGAGTGACGTGTTCCTACTGGGATGGGCCACTTCGCCAACGTCACACAGGGTCTGTGAGGCAAAACTGTTGGGGGTTTCTGCCACAAAGCGGTGGTGCGGATGTCCGGGCCTCGGGGCCGGCAGGCCTGCGCGGGGGGCCCTTCTTCCGGCGGGAGAAGCTCTGTGGACCTGCCTGGCTGAGCCGCACGGTGGTCTTGCAGTGCTGCGGGGGGCACACAGCTCTGGCGCCTCGGGAAGAGCCCTGGGCCCCTGGGCGGAGTTCGGAGTGCCAGCGCGCCGATCGCGGGCTGTGTGACACAGGGGCGTCCCCTGTCTGCGGCTCGGTCTGCAGCCTCTGCAGACGGGAGATGACCGTACGAGTCCCCTGTGCCTTGTACACGCATACTGATCACCGCCCTCCCCTCTGTGCGAAGCAACACGGGAGAACACGTGTGCGCGCATCAGCGGTCGCGGGCTGTTCCTCCCGCCGGGAGCAGGTGGTTAGTCCGTATGAGTCTCGTGTTCGGGAAGCCTCCCCTGGTTGGTCCAGGTCACAGGGTGAAGTCAGAGATCCATTTCCCTTAGGAAACAACCTTCTGGCTATGAGATGCCAGCAGAAACATCATTAATGCCTCAGAAGGCATCGAGGCTTCCGGGTCACGGGTGTCTCCTGGACAAGGCCCCCCTGGGCCACCCCTAGTCCCGGGGCTCCCCCAGGGACCAAACTGCTCTCTGAGCTGCCTCCCCACCTGTGTGAGATAACTGTGGGGTGAGGGCGGCCCGGTCAGGTTTATGTCTGTGTCCCGGCAGCTGTCCCCACCACCCCACCAGTGAATAAAGGACAGGCCCAGAGCAGGCACCGAGCTCGGCCTGCACACACCCACCCCCAGCGATCCTGCAGCCCACTGGCGGCTGCGAATGCCCTGCGCTGGGTCCTGGGCACAGGTAGGGGGAGTCCCCGTCTCTGCCCGGGGTGGCCGTTACTGAGGGAACCACAGTACGGGGCGCTCAGCACCTGCCAGGCTGTTCCTACTGCTTCATTTTCAGGAATTTTGCATGCGGTGCATTAAACCCAGCCTCTACTGAAAACCAAGTGAACCTGGGATGTAATAAATTCTATTTAAAGCAAAGGTGCTAAGTACCCAAAACTCAGCCCTTCCTGGCTCCTTTACTACATTTTCTATCACCCACGCTCTCGAGGTTACGAACACCGACCGCACCTGTACAGGAGGAACGTCCTAGGACCCCGTGCTACTTGGTCCCTCTTCCCAACTCTGCACTCAGTGACGTCACGATAGCAGCTTGAACCTGGGGGTGCGTCCTCACACCGTGCAAAGAGGCCTGCGGGCTCTGGGAGCCTCCGGTGAGGGTGCCGTCAGGGGGCGCTTCCCGCAGGAGCTGAGATCCAAGGCCAGGTCTGAGGAGTGAGCGGGAGTTGCCTGGGCACGTGAGGGGGGGCCGGCCTTCCAGGAGCGCATGAAGGCACAGACGTGCTTGTTCCCATTTTCCAGAATCATAAGTGAGGCGAAGTCACTCAGCACAGCTGGACAGGGATGGAACCGGGACGGGAATGCTGGCGTGTCCGGCTCCTGGGCTACAGGTCTTTCGGGATGCTGCCCTGGGGGGTCAGATGCAGGCCGACCCCCAGCAAAGCGTGTAGGGCCCCCCCCCCCACCCTGCTGACAAAATGGCCTCCTCCCCAGGGGCACTTTCTGGGGAGACCGTGGTGCTCCGGGAGTGAGGCTGTGCCTGAGCGAGGCCAACCCACCCCTCGAGAAAGGCTCCCCGCCCTGGGCTTGCCTTCTGCCAGCTCAGGAAGGAGCTTGGCTAGGCCTGACCTTGGCGGGCACCTGGAGGTCGGGCCGCCCTGCCCCCTGGGGAAGCTTCAGGAGCCAGGGCCAGGGGAGTGGGCCCAGGCTCAGAAAGCTGGCCACGGGGGTCAGCTGTACCCCACATGTCCCGCCTGCTGAGGGGCACAGGGTGAAGGGGGTGCGTGAGCCTGCCATGTGGCCTGGAGCCAGTTTATCTGGTATGCCAATGAACAGGGCCCCTCAGCTCCTTGTTGCCTACACAACAGTGGAGATTCATCCAGGCTAGCTGGGCACTCAGGACCCACAGCTGGGGCTGGGGTAGGGCGAGGGGGGTGGAGACAGATACCTGCCGGGCATTCCTCATTTGAGCCTCGGCCGGCCCTCCCGGGTCCTCAGGGAGCCAAGTTCCGTTCTCGCTCTGCAGCTGAGGTTGGGGGTCCCTGCTGGCCTCTAGGGCTTTCCCTTACCCCAAGGGTTCCCCAACCCAGCTGCCACCAGCCGCTCTGGGCTCTGGGAGGCATGTGACGCATACGGGCTCCCGGGTCCCGTGCCACTAAGCCTACCTGGGCAGGCAGTTCTCAGCTCTGGCGAGCACCCAGGGGGTTGCCAAGGCCGGCGGGGCTGGGGACTCGGCTGGGACCCCATGTAGCCTCCCCCCTACTCTCTCCTAATCCCACCATCATCGGGCTCCTGTTTGCAGCAGGAATGCAGGACGGCATCATCAAGGTTGAGAGCGCTCGCCTCAGGCTCACCCCAACCCATCCCTGGGGGGGGTTGCTGGCACTGGGGACAGGTGGCCTGTGGGCAGGCTCCAGCCTGGCTCCTCCCCATCCCCCGGGGGGCCTGCCTGCCTCCCTCCTGCCACTGCTCCACCACGTGGCAGGTGTACAGGTCCCGAGGGTGTGTGTTTCCCTGACCACAGCTTTTCTGACTCAGTTCCCAGGGCGTCCTGGTACGGAGAGTGGAGGTGAGCCGCCTGGGCCCGCAGTCAGGGGTCTGTGGCTCCTCAAGTGCCCCCCCCACCAAGTGCCCCGGCTTGGGGGAGGCTCCCAGGCGCTAGGTGCACACTTGGCCCTCAGCACTGCCCTCCCCACCTTCCCAGCCAGGGTGCTGTGCCCCTCCCTGCTTCTCCCTCCTGCGTATCCCCTACCTGGCTCCCCTCAAGGGCCCTTAACCGCCTCGCCACTGGGATCCCTTCCTGCTCTGCAGGACCATCTTTGGGCACCTCTCCAGTCGCCTCAGGCCTCCCCCTGCTTATTGCACTGAGGACAGCACCGAGGAGGCGGGTCGCCTGCCCAGCTTGGGGCTCTGAGCTGATTCCTGTTCACCTGCACACGTGGTACCTGCCCAGCCCACTCCCCCAGGGGCCTGGGTCCAGGCAGCCAGTGGGTGTCGAAAAGAGTGAGAATGCTTTTCCTCTTGGCTTCCTTGTCCACATCTCGGTGACCCTGCAGTATTCGGGAAGGCTGTGATGCGGTACCCGGAAGCAGGGGTGCTGTTGTCCGATGACAATCCTGTATCTCCGCGGGCTGGCTGTGGACTCCTGAGCACTCCAGGTCCACACTGTGTAGGTGGTTCATTTCTGGCAGGATCCCTTCCAGTCTGCAAGTTCAAGATACCAGCGGGCAGCCGCTGGCTTCTTCCTGGCAGAGACTTGCTTGATGGGGTGTCTGTGTGTGCGTGTGTGTGTGTGTGTGTGTGTGTGTGCGTGTGCACGCGTCCTGAGTACTCTGGGCCCGGACCCGACAAATAGGGCCTTCTGTGACCCAGCACAAGACAGAGGGTCTCCCGAGCCCCGTCCTGTGGATCTTGGCGGCATCCGGCCTGCACCCCGCGCCCCTGCCACACGACGCGGGGATCTCTGTGAGGCCGTGAGTGGTGACGACTGACGTGTATGCTCTCCTCAGGGTTCCCGACGTCTTCACATCCACTCCTCTCGGGATCATCGCAACCTTTTATATGAGTAGTTTAGTGTCAGAGTCAAGGAAAACGCGTTTGGGGCAAGAATGGGGAAAGTCACATAAAATTCTCCGTCATAACCACTTCAAAGTATGCAATTCAGCGGCACCTGGCAGATTCCCCACCTTGTGCGGCCACTGCCTCGACCTAGTTCTGGAACGTTTGTGCAGCGCCCCCCGCCCTGCTCCCGGAAAGGGAAACGCTGGCCCTCTCCAGCCTGGTCCCTCCCCAGCCCCCCGCAGCCGCACATCTGTTCCTGGTCCCTAAGGATTTGCCTGTTCTGGACGCTTCCTAGCGATGAAGCCGCACAGGCTGTGCCTTTTGCGTCTGGCCTCCTTCCCTCCGCCTCCCGCTGCGCGTCCTGTTACCGCGCGAGTCAAGACGCCACTGCCGCTGACGGCCGAACGACACCCCACCGTGTGTGTGCACCACGTTTTGTGGATGCACTCGTGCCTCTGTGGGCAGTCGGGTCGTTTCCACGTTTTGGCCTCGGCGAATAACGCGGCTGTGAACACGGGTGTGCAAGGACCCGTTTGAGTCCTGTTCAGTCGGGTCCCCCAGCGAGTGTCTTTCCCTGCGCTTGGTTATGTGCACTGCTAAGTGGGAGCGGCAGGGATGCAGAGGGAATCAGGGACCTGGAAGGCCCCGGGCCCGCAGGGAGAGCCCCCTGCGTCCCCGACGATGCCGACCCTGGCTCCGGACAGCCCGGCGGTGCGGACGGAGGTGGCCCGACAGCAGAGTTGCTAACCGCTCCTCTCTGGGTCTCCCGGTTTGTTTGCAGAGGCACCTGTCGCCCGAGGAGTTCCAGGAAGTGTTTGGAATGAGTGTGCAAGAGTTCGACCGCCTGGCCCTCTGGAAGAGGAATGACCTCAAGAAGAAAGCCCTGTTGTTTTGACGGCCTCCAGCGTGCCAGCGACAGAGCGTGGGACAGCTGGCGAGAACCACAGAACCCCCTCCTCCCGCACCTGGCTCTGGCTTCTCTGTGTCCCTGCGGGCGGGCGGCGGGCCCCTGGAGAGGGCGGGGCGGGAGGCTGGGGCGGGAGGATGTTCCAGAGCACGTGCGGCCTCTAGTTTCTGCCAGCTACGCTCCTGCCCCTAGTTCAGAGCCCAGACGCCTTGCTTTGCGCTGCACGTGTAACCCACATCACGGAGGGGCTGCAAAGACGCTCCCGGGGCTCGAGGAACATTTACCTTGACCGTGCGGCGCCCCCCCCCCCACCCCTGTGCAGTGCCCCACCCCCCGTGATAGGCCCTGGGGGCGCACAGAGGTGCCTGGGCCTTGGGATTTGAGGAGGTCTGTCCATGACAGACGCTGGCACGACACAATCACGGGTGGGTGGGCCTATGGCTCCCAGCGCCTGCTCCCCGCCCCCCTCCCCCGCTTGCTCAGCCCTGGGGAGGCACAGCCTCGCGCACAGACAGGCCAGGCGTGGCCAGGGAGAGCGCTGAGGAGCACCCGGGGCCGCTCGAAGCGAAGCGTGGGGTGCATGATGTTTGCCGCCGTTTGTGACGAGTCTGTTTTTAGGGACAACCGTCCACCGGACAGGGTACCTTCGGCCGGGGCCCTCCGTGCACTGCATTTTTCTTCCAGATCATCCCCTAGATGCCTAAATGATATCTTTAAAGTAACACAGAAGTTTTTATTTTATTAAAAAGCATAGCCTACTTCAACATAAGACGACATAGATAAGAGTTCCATTTTACGGTCCCGCGGAAGGGGAGCGCCTCCAGCCTTACTCTCCAGTGTCCGGTCCTGTGTGGTTTCGCTTCCCCGTGTGCTCCTAGTGCACACGGCTCCTTGTCAGGTTTCTTTGCTTTTCTTCTTTTTCACCTGCCACACCGGTGCCCTTAAGGGCAGCCCTCGGCCACGTAATGCCGTTTCTAAGTATGCGTGACGTGTCGCCATCACCGTTTGCCTGGCTGTTATTTTCCGCATCCCGGAGAGAAAAGATTCTCCTCTGATGGCCAAAGCCGCGGAATAAAGGATTTCCACGCACCCAGCCTAACACCCAGCGTAGCTCTTGGGGTGCCCTTTTGTGACGTGGCCGGTGGTGCCCGCCTTAGCCCGGTGCGTGCGTGGTCCCGAGGCGGGCACCGGCCGCTGGGGAAGGAGGAGGGAGACACCACCCCCCCCCTTTTCTGACCTGCCTGCTCCGCAGCAGAAGCCCGGCCGGGCCCCCAGCTGAAAGGCGTCCGCGTCTGTAATCGGGTGCGGGTCGGGGCGCAGTGCCTGTCGCAGGCGGCTTGTAGAGTGGGTTGAGAACTTCGCAAATCAGTAGGAAGGTGTCACCGAAGTCTGTCTTCCCTGTCTTCTGTGGGGCTGTGTCTTTCTGTGCGTCCTGAACGCCCGTCCGTGAGTCAGTGTCACTCAGATCCTTCCGGCCCCCGCCACACACCCCGTCGTGCACCGGCTCCTCACCGGCCCGGCTCGGCCAGGGAGGGGGAGTTTCTAGCACCTAATGCACTTCCTTCCATTTAGCAGAGCCTGAGCAACTGGAAACCCCCATTTTTCTCACTAGTGCAATGTCATGTCAGCTCCCAGGGGAGCCCGGAAAAATAAAGGTCGGTGTATCCTAACTTGTGAAGGTCAAAGCCGCTTCTCATAAACGTGTGTCATTTCTAACGGCACGGGCTGGCGCTCGGGGAGACCGCCTGCTGAAAGCAGTGGCCCTGGATGGGCACAGGGTGGGGGCGGTGCCTCGAGGGGCGGGACCCCCATCCACATGGGACACCCCTGTCTCACGACAGCAAGTCAGAGGCACTTGCCAGCCAGCACCAGGTGCCAGTGATAGAGACGGGGGGTGGGGGGGGTGGTGGAAGCTGATGCCTGTCCCTGTCAGGCTGGGGAGACCAACCAGCAAAGACAAGACTGACCGCTGCCCTCCAGAGGGGCCCCTGATACACCCAGAGGTCAGTGAAGGGAAGGGCATTCCAGGCTGAGGGAACAGCAGGAACAGACACAGTGAGCTGGAGATAGCCTCCGAGGTTCTGGAAAGTTCCGTAGCTGGTTAAGGCTGGAGCACACCGCTAAGAAAGGGAGGAAAATGCAGGTGGGGCTCCCTCGAGGGAGGGCCCAGCAGGTCTGCCCCCCACAGTCGCCAGTGCCACTCTGGGATTAAACGTCCCCTCATCTCTCCTTTGTTCAGACGACTCACTACTCAGACTCAGTATACCACTACCGAGAGACTCCTATGACAAAACACTGTTGACTGGGTGGCTTAAACAACACACATTTGTTTCTGATCGTGGTGGAGTCCGGAGGTCCAAGATCGAGGTGCTGGTGAGACTGCGTAGTGAGAGCCCACTCCCTGGCTTGCTGCCCCTTGCTGCGTCCTCCCTTGGTGGACAGAGCTCACCCTTCCATTCTGCCTCATCTTCCTGGAAGGGCACGGTCCCATGGTGAGGGCCCCACCCTCACGGCCTGATCATCTCCCAGAGGCCCCATCGCACCGGTTAGGGCTTCCACACGCTTTGGGTTTTCCCCCTAAAAGCCAGTCCACGTGTACCCGGTCGGCCCATCTTGGCAAATGGCACAACCGTATCCCCCGTGGTAAATGGGCACGCTTCCCTCAGCCCCCGAGGACCCAGCAGAAGGCCTGACTCCACGGCAGGTATCCCCCTTGCGTCTTTCCGCCTCCTCAGACCCTGTCACAGAATCGTTCACGCCGGCGGCCCGTGCGGGATGGAAGGCGGCTCCCTTACTGCCGACCTTGGGAGGCTGGTGTGCACCTGGCCGGGCCCAGGCAGACTGGGGCACGTGGTCGCCCCGACCACACTGAGCCCATGTTCACCCCTCCCTGGATGGACACAGCACGTCCCAGGGTCTCTGCTTCTTCCCCAGGCGAGGCCCTTCTCTACCTTCTGGGCTCAGCTCAGAAGTTCCCATGCCAGACGGGCTGCTCACTGGCCCTGTAGAAAGTCCACCCCGGGCCCGTGCTGGGATTCGCACTTGCCCCTGTTCTGTTTATTGGCTCCTTCCCTCCACCACCGGTAAAGCCAAGCGGGCGGACAGTTTTACAGCAGTTTGGTAATAGTGCTCTGCGACCCAGAAGTTTCGTTGGGCTGTTTGGTAGCGAGGCTGGAGCCCATCTGGATGCTATACTTTGCCCGAAGGTTGGCCTTCTTAGTTCCCAGAGTAGAAACCCGTCTACTACATAAGGATCATCGCAGAACTGGTTTCCATCCCCTTGTCTCCCGCTCCCGGACCCCCACCTTCTGGGTGGAAGACACCCCCGCAGCCGGAGAGGTGGCTCACCTGTGCTGGGAGTTCTGGAACCCAACACAGCCCTCTGGGGGGGGGGTGTCCCTAGGGAGTACGCTTTGGAAGAGTTTAACAAGTAAGGACATCAGTGCCACCCTAGTGGCCACCAGGGGCTGCCAGGCTATTAGGGAACTAGGTTTCACGAATAATAGAGGTTCCCTTTCCTTCTGTCTGAATCATGAGGCCCAGGGAACGTTCTCAGCTGGACATCTTTCCGGAGAGTTCCATCGAGCAGCCCTACCTGCTGACAGCTCTTCCCGCCTCTGCCCCCTGAACATGTCTCTACTCAACACTTAGATGCCACGTCATCCCCTCTGGTCCATCCCGTGCACAAGAGCCCATAGAAATCTGTCTGTAGCACACACTTGCCCATGAGCCTGGGTGCCTCACTGGGGCTCTGGGGCCCGTTCCCCGACTCCTTCACTGGCACCGCCTGGCCACTGACTCCCTCCACAGACTCCTCCTTCCTCCTCCCCTCATACCCTTGTTTCTCAGGCAGCACCTTCTCACCTCCCTCCCAAACACAGTGCCCTTTGCAAAGGCTCTTTCCTCTCCCTGCGATGCCCCAACTAGCAAACCCCTGTCCATCCTTCAATACCCAGCTGAGATACTAACTTCTCCGCAAAGACGTCCATGAGATGACTCCCCCCTCCCCCCATTGTTATCACTCTTCCTTCCGTCCAGATAACCTCGTTCCTCAGCAAATATTCACTGAACTGGGCATGAAAAAGACACTGTCCCTGATCCTCAAGAGGAGGAAAGGTACTGTGGATTGAACTGTGTGCCTCACAAGTTCACACACTGACCCTGAGCTGGGGGAGGGGCGGGCATACCCTCTATCCTGTCCGAAATCTCTGCTGTCATTGACCTCCCGCCTTGGACTCCATCTGATCCATCTTCCCTCAAGGGGGCCTTCTTCCAGCTGCCCTGGGTCACCGACTCCAGGCTGGCTCCTGACAGGACCCCTGTCCCCAGTGAGTCTGAGCATGCACAGACCCCAGTTGTGCCGGCTTACAGTCTTTGCCCCCAGCACATGAAGGCCTCAGGCGTGCGCGGGTTGCCGGGAACTTGCTTTACGGGCCCCCAGCACTGGTTGGGGCTAATATTGGGTTAGATGCTCCCAACAAGTCCTACGAGGCTTTGGCGACCCCTTTCCGCCAGCTGCCAGTAGCCCAGTCATTCTTGCCTGCCTGAGTCTTTTCTTACCTTCCCTGCACTAAACGCTTGATGGTCTTTCACATGTTTCCAGGATTTTTTCTGCCCTAGACAAGTCGATAAAAAGGACAGCCTTCCGGTTCGGGTTTATGGTCACTCTCTGGACTCAGATGTTCTCAAGAGAGCCCCGTAGCACAGTGGGCAGTGGGGAGGCATCCCCCCATTCCCTCTGGGGGGTAAGGCCATTCTAGCTCTGTGTCCATCTTTTCCAATGCTGACCAGCTGTGGCTTCCCCCAGACCCCCGGCTCTGCCGAGGAGGGGCAACTGCCTTACAATCAAGAGGTCAATCGAGAGGTCAGCTTCTGGGGCAGTGGCTCACCCCCTCCTCTGGGTGCTCCCAAATGCGCCTGCTGATCCATTTTCGTCCAGAGCAGTGCAGCTCTCTGCCTCAGCCCAGCCACCTATGGCCTATAGTCGCCTCTAACCTTCCTTTCCAGTGGCTTCCCAGACCAATACTTGTGCTTTTCTCTGGGAAAGGAATTCTGGGGTTTGCTCTTAGAGCACTATCTCTGCCCCTCTTCCTTTGCCACGAGCTGTCCCCGGGAGAAGAAGTTGGGGGGGCCAGGCCTGGGAGAAGGAGAATGATATGGATGCTTTTGCCACAATTCTGGGGAGAGCTGCAAAGGCTGAGGGGGGCTGTGGATTCCGGAAAGACAGCCAGCAGGACCTGGAGGTTGGGTGTGGGGACGGGGGAGAGGGTGGGGACCCCACTCACTGGCAGGGCAATGGGGAGATGCTGGAGTCACTGGTGAGTGAGAAACCTGAGAGGAACAGCAGGTCCGGGATGTGGAAGACAGGTGCGTGGGCCACGGCGTGTCCCGGGTGAGGTGCCCAGGGGCTGCCCCATGGAGGTGCCCCAGGCACCGCTGGGCTGACAGGCTTGAGACTCGGTGGATGGAGGTGGCAGGGCGGGAGGTTTGTGAGGGATGGCCAGAGTCACAGGCCCTCACGAGCCATCCCTGGGGACGGTGCAGAGTGAGAAGAGGGGACCCAGCGGAACACTGGCTTTTTGTGCACTTGGACTTCCTACGTCTGTTGCAGGAAGAATGGAGTACAGAGGTGACTGAAGAGGGCAGCAGGACAGGGAGGGAGGCAGGCGGGTGTGGCACAGCTGAGGCCGAGGGGAGAGAGGGTTAACAAGAGGGCAGATGGCAAGGTGAGATGCAGACTGACGGATGAGACGTGGGACAGAACCGTGTGGGGGTGGAAGAGGCAGACGGGCACCAAGGCTGGGAGACAGAAAAGCACATGCTGGCCGTATGTGCCCGGGTCTGAATGCGGGAGGGACTCTGGGCAGCAGTCAGGAGGGCGAAAGAGGAGACGGAGGGCTCGTTCGCGTGGATGAAGGTCTGGGTCCTGATTGATGCAGGGTGGTCAGAGAAGGCGGCAACTGAGTCGATCCAGGGGAGGTGAATCCGTCCTTCCAGGCTGGTCCCTGCTCCCTCTAGTCCCAGAATCTAGGAAGACTGTGTCAAAGGCATCATGTTGCTTACCTTGGCATAGAAATATTTCATAATCATGTTTTTTCCTCAAGAGACTTGTTACTGGAAAAGTCTGGGAAGAGGTCTCAGGTCACGAACCCCACCAAGTAGCCCTTCACAGTATCAGACTAGGTCAGGAGCTTCCATAAAGAGCATTGGTGCAACTTTGGGGTCATTAAGCTCTGATTTATTTTCCTATTGAATGAATGCTCTCTTTCTATTAGGACTGTGGTGGCAGACAGGGATTGGGCTTATTTTCTGAGGTTCCGGGAGGTCCCGACATTTTATTTTCATATAGGACAAACCTTTCTACGAGTCAGAGCTATGAAGCCTGCCCGGACTGGTTCACTGCGTGGTGAATTTCGTGTCAGTGATCGTGGGGCCCAAATAGGATGGCCACTGATGAGGAAGGAGAGAGTCAGGCTGGGTTTCTCCATGTGACAGACACGGGTTGAATGCCTATATATGTCGGTCAGGAGTTCCGTAAGTAACAGAAGAATTGACCAGCACTGGCTTACACAGCCAAGGGGGTTTGCTTTTCCTGCTCCACAGGGAATCTGGAGGCAGGCGATTCCTTGTCTTGATCCAGTGGCTCCAGGATGGAAGGGTCAGGATCTGCTTCTGACTTTGCTCGTTGTCAAGTGGCTGCTACGGGTCCAGGGGTCACATGTGTGTCCAAAGGTAAATGAATGAGCTCCACTGCCAAGAAAAAGCAGCATCAGCGGGGTCTACCCCTGTTCTCGAAGAGGAACACCTTCTCTGGAAGCCAATGGTGTGCCGGTAGATCTTTGCTCCTCGGCTTTCTGGGGGCTGGGAAGGAGGAAGATAGTCCTGATCTATAGTCGTTACCAATTTCTGCGGCATAAGTCCTCCCACCACATCTAATTTCAAGCTACCAACATGCCATTGCTGGCGGCAGCCGTGAGAACAGATGTCAGTAGCACCACATGATATAGAATTTCTATCATACAGTAGATCTAAAATCTTCAGTAGCATAGATAGTCACAAACCACAGTAAAATGAGTAGGAGCCAATTCTGGATATTTATTTTTGATTTTTTTTTTTTAATGTTTATTTTTGAAAGAGAGAGACAGAGCGTGAGCAGGGGAGAGGCAGAGAGAGAGGGAGACACAGAATCGGAAGCAGGCTCCAGGCTCCGAGCCATCAGCACAGAGCCCGATGCGGGGCTCGAACTCACGGACGGTGAGATTGTGACCTGAGCCGAAGTCGGACGCTTAACCGACGGAGCCACCCAGGCGCCCCAACTTTTGATTTTGATATAACTTTTGTTTTTGATATAACTTTCATTGTAAGTGCATGTAATTTAATTTTTAGGTAGCCATTTTGTTTAATAAGTGACTTTGCACAATTCCCAAAGGGTGAACAATCAGCTCTCAAGGCCTGCTCCAAATTGGCCCCAGGGCACCAAATGCTGGAAACCTTTCAGCCAACTTCCACCAGGTCTCACTGGCCAGGACAATGTCACATGGTCCCCTCAGGCTGCGAGGGAGGCTCGGAAGACAAGACACTATTCAGGCCTATATGATGGAATAGGGCCAAGGAAAAGGGGTCAGAGAGGACAGTGGGGCCAGCCAGCCAGCTGACTGCTTGGTCTCCTCCAACCGACTGCCCTAGAACAGGACTGTGCTGGGCATTTGGAGCACAGTGGGGAGCGAGACAAAGTCCATTCCTGTTCTCGTGGGGCTTTCAATTTCATAAGAAATAATCACAAATGTAGAAGCGTAACACAATGCGCACATTTCTTTTTTTTTAAACTCTTTTTAAAAATTTATTTCCTTTTTTGAGAGAGCAAGCGAGCAGGGGAGGGACGGAGGGAGCAAGAGAGAGAGAGAGAGAGAGAGAGAGAGAGAGAGAATCCCAAGCAGGCTCCGTGCTGTCAGGGCACATTCTGACGCAGGGTTCGATCCCCTGAACCGTGAGATCACGACCTGAGCCGAGGTCAGGAGGTGGACGCTTAGCCCATTGAACCACCCAGGCACCCCCATGATGCACACATTTCGTAACTAGTTTCTGAGTTAGAGTTTGGCACGATGTAGATGGGTCCTCTGCTCAGGGTTCATTCACGAGGCTACATTCAACATTTTGGCTGGGCTGCATTCTCACGTGGAGGCTTCACTAGGGGAAAACCCATTTCCAGGCTCATGCAGGTTGCTGCCTGAATTTATTTCTGCGGGCCTGCATGACATGGGGGTTAGCTTTTTGCTGACTGTCGGCTGGAGAGTGTCCTCAGGTCTTCAGACTATCGGCCAAGGTGGGCTTCCCCAAGGCCATCTCATCTAGAATGGCAGGTGACATCTTCAAAGCCTGTAAGTGTGACCTCCTTCCTGGGGAAAGTGACACTTCGGGAGAGACTGGAAGGGTCAGTAGGAGGTGGCTAATACAGGGAGAAAAGTGTGTCAGGCAGAGGGCAGCGTGTGCGAAGGCCTGAAGCCTGGGTGACCATCCTTTGTTGAAACTACTGTACTCTCTGGGATTTTATTTTCCTGTTCTCTGAGGACATCCCCAGACCACAGGGGGACTCTGGCTGGAGAGGAGTAGGGAAGCTTCTTATATTCGTGGAGGAATTTGTCTGGCAAATCAGCTTGGAAGTCAGGCTTTCAAGTGTTGTCCGTGTGTGCGAGTGTGTGTGCGAGTGTGTGTGTGTGTGTGTGTTTCTGCATGTTCAAGTGATGAGTGAGTTGAGGAGGACTGAGGACAAAGTGCAAGCTAGCGTACCCCCGACCCCCCCCCCCCCAGGTGGGATGTGTGTGTCATTCCTCAGGCACTCCCCGCTGCCCAAGGACAAAGGAAACGAGAAAACGAATGGGCAGCTGATAGAGATCACAGTCCTGCAGGACATGGGTTTACTAAGCTCTTAGTTTAGAAACATCTTAGTAAATTACAAGAAAAAGGCAATCTTATCAACAGCCTCATCTCCAGAAACCCATAGACTCAGTTTCCTGGAGCCCCAACATCACCCTTCCATAGTGATACGGGGAACAAAGGCCGAAGGAAATGGCAGGTAAAATTTAATTTATAGCCTGCAGCCCGTTGACAAATACTTAAGGCAAATACAGAGTAGAACCCCAGGAACCCCCTGCTGTCATAATGTTAATGCCTCAGTAGAGGGAAAACAACCTTAGCTTGACTATAGCTGGGCCTCCGCAGCTTAGGACTCCTCGTTAGCACATCAAAGTCCCGCTGGAGGCCTCCCTTTGACTTTACTTCCCCAACTCTGTAGTGTAAAACCAGCCATTCTTCACAACCCCAGCGCAGCTCTTCCAGACCTTGGGTCCCGTCCCCGTGCTTTAATAAAATCCCCTTTTTGCACCAAAGAGGTCTTCGAGAACTCTTTCTTGGTCGTCGGCGCCGGCCCCCCCACCATCACCCGCAAACCTCATCACAAGGAGATGGGACTTTATCCATTCATCCATCTGTCCTATTAGCATTCGCTGAGCGCCTTAGGGCACCGGGCTCTGTTGTGTGCGCAGAAATGAATCAGAGTCCGACTCTTGGCTTGTCCTAGAGAGAGATCACGCTTCACTGAGGGTGGGGGGGGGGTGGGGTACCCACTCAGGCAAGTCCAGCTGGTGCTGTGACAGAGTGGCAATGCAGACAGACACCGCACGAGGGAGTGAGGGAAATAAGACACTCCACGGTGATTTCAGATTTTAGCCTGAGCGACTGGGTGGATGGAGAGGCCATTTACCGAGAACGAGAAGAATGAGCTTCGGGTTCCGGCTGAGCACACAGCCTGCCGAGCAGATTCTGAACGGACTGGGCCGCGGACTCACCGGGCCGGCCCCGGCGAGACCCCCGCAGCCCCGCCCCGGCGCGGCCCCGCCTCCTCCTTTGTTTCCTTCGGCCCCGCCCCCTGCGCGTGGCTTCCTCCCCATTGGTCGGGGGGTGGGCCCCGAACGCCGGGCGCCGCCGGGGGCGGGGCGAAGGGGCGCGGGTGGGGCGAGTGCGCCTGCGCGGTGCCCGAGGCCGGCCGCAGCCTGGCGCCGGCTGCTGCTCCGCGCGGAGCCCGAGCCCGAGCCCGAGTCGGAGACGGGCTGAGGCGGCGGCTTAGGCGGCCCCGCCCCGGGGCTCCATTGTTGCGGCGGCCGCGGCTCTGCGGGCTGCCCGGCTCTGTTCCGCTCGGCCCGGAGCGAGCGCCGCTGAGGCGGTGACCTGAGGTGAGGCGGCGGCGGCGGCGGCGGCGGCGGGGCCGGCCCGGCCCGAGTCCGGGGCTGGTGGGGGGACGGGGGCTGGACGGGCGTCTCGGGGACCGAGCCCGGGACAGGTAGGGGTTCCGGGCCCGGGCGAGGGTCCAGGGTCGGTGGGGGGCGGGGGCTGGGCGAGGGTCTCGGGGCCGGATGGGGTCCGGGGCAGGCAGGAGTCCCGGAGCTGGGTGAGGGTCCGGAGCCGGTGGGGGCCCAGGGACTGGACCGGGAGTCTCGGGGGCCGGCGAGGGTCCCGGGCCGGTGGGGGGACGGGGGCCGAGCGGCGGGGCTGGCCTGACGGAGGTCCCGGGTGGCAAGGGTCCCGGGCCCGGCGGGGGGGGGTCCGGAATTGGGCGAGGTTCTTCCTCGGTGGGGGACAGGCGGGGGCTCCGCCGACCGGACCGGGGTTTCGGGGCCGCGCGCAGGCCCAGGGGTCGGACGGAGTCCCGGGCGGCGGGGGTCCCCGCGCCGGGTGTGGCAGGTCCAAGCGGGGCACCGCGGGGTCGCGGCCCGAGGTGGCAGCCGCCACCCTGAGCCTCGCAGGACCAAGATCGGGACTGACCCCGCGGCCGCGCATCCGGGGCGCCCGGGCGTTGTCTCCGCCTTGGGTGGCACCCAGGGGGCTCTGCGCCTGCTGCGACCCCGCGTGGCCCCCCGGCGTGAACGCCCGCGGGGGTTCTG
Organism: Panthera onca; assembly: GCF_046562875.1. NCBI lineage: Eukaryota > Metazoa > Chordata > Mammalia > Carnivora > Felidae > Panthera > Panthera onca. The sequence continues at coordinate 3,559,294 of NC_138342.1, forward strand.
ATCGCCGAGAGCGGGGGGTTCCGGCTCCGTCCTGGCTCCCCCTATGGTGTGGCTGGTGCAGTGTGTCGGTGAAGGTGGGTCTGCGTCGGCCCTTGCGCGTGGGGAATCCGGGACGTCCTGCGTGCTGTGTCCTCCCTCCGCCCATGGTGTGGCCGGCCTACTGTGTCTCACTGAGGGTGACGGCAGGGACTCTGAGCGTGCGGGTCCTGGTCCCCGTGAGTGTGAGCGGCGCTGTCTTTCTGCCCCCCTCCATGACTGGTCAAGTGAATGTGTGTTACCCACGGTGGCCCTGCGTGGACCCCTGCCGCCGGTGTCCTGGTCACCCTGTGAGTTGGGAGACGGCCCCTGCCCCCCGCCCCACCTGGGGGCTTGCAGGGGTGTGATCCCACCCCTGTGAGTGTGTGTGTGGTGGCCTGTGCGGTGAGGGCGTCCTTGTGTGGGTGGTGGCTCCTGGCAGGCAGGGTGTAGCGGGGTGCACGGGGCGCAGCTGGCCTGGGTAGGACAGCTGACTCCCTTTTTCATCGCCTTCGTTTTTCTTCCGCCAAATGAGCAGAAATGGGGAGCGGCATCCCGGGCTGCACTTCTGGAACCCACGCCTCTCCCTGGCGGGTCCCTGGGGACCGCGAGGCTGTCACTGGCCCGCCCAGGGACCGCGCAAGTCAGGCCGCGGCGTTTCCTGCTCCGGTGCAAGAGCAGGCTCTGATTGGAGGGAGCCGAGCCCCTCTGCCCGGTGCTTCTTGATTTCTTCCGTTAGGATTGGGAAGGAAAAAAAAAAAAAATCTGGAAAGCCAGATTTAACTTTGCAGCTCTCAGCGCCTGGAGAGTCGAGGGAACTCTCACAAGAATTTGGCGGGCTGGAAAACGCATTTGAAGGAGGAGCATCCACACCCACGGAATGAGGCCAAGGCAGTTACAGTTAGAGGTCAAGTCGACAAAGGGATAGCCAGGGTGAGGCTGTGGATGGAGAAACTCAGATTTCAAGACTGGATGCCCCGCCACCTAAATAAAGCGGAAACGCCGACAGTGTCCCCGGGATGAGTCTCTTCCCTGGGGGATGCACAGCTGAACAAGACAGCCTCTTCTTTTCTTTAAGAGTGTGGTGTTCTGGACCAAGACCGAAGACTGAGGTGTAGGCAGAAGTAGTTCTGATGGCCAAACTGAAATGCTTTGTGGGCAAGATAGCGTGTAAATAGCAGTACTGGACGAAATTGTGCTGAAAATGCAGCTGTTGCTTTTGTAAAACCCAGAAGGTGCAGACCCTTGTCTGCGTTCCACTCTTCCCACCCCCCCACCCACCTGTAGCTGCTGTAGTTCTGACTCCTCCTACCCCTTCTTTTTTTTTTTTTTAACGTTTATTTATTTTTGAGATAGAGAGAGACAGAGCATGAACAGGGGAGGGGCAGAGAGAGAGGGAGACACAGAATCGGAAGCAGGCTCCAGGCTCTGGGCCATCAGCCCAGAGCCCGACGCGGGGCTCGAACTCACGGACCGCGAGATGGTGACCTGAGCTGAAGTCGGACGCCCGACCGACCGAGCCACCCAGGCGCCCCTTTTTTAAAATTTCTTTTTTTAACGTTTATTTATTTTTGAGATAGAGACAGAGCATGAATGGGGGAGGGGCAGAGAGAGGGAGACACAGAATGGGAAACAGGCTCCTACCCCTTCTTACCTGCCGCTTTCAGCAGCATCTCCTGTCCGAAACCTTCCCTGAAATCTCTGTCCTGCCCTCTGTGGTCTTCAGGGACAGAGTGGTGAGCCGTGGTAGGGCCCGCCGGATGCTCCGGTACAGGTGGGCACCGTGTGTGCGCGGAGCTGAGAAGAGGTGTCCTTTAAACAAGGGAGCTTCGTTTCTATACCGTGGTTCCACATGTCAGCTCTCCAAAGGGGTCGCGGTTTCTTCCTGGTGCTTGTCGCACCGTGCCTACAGGGTACTGGCTTGGCATTTATGCCTTCTAATTCTGGCTCCAGAATGGATGCTGTTTGTTCCTGCAAAGCCACCCCTCTGGGCATCACGTTATTCCCCTCTGAGAGTCTTAATCGAGGGAAGAAACTTCTCAGCCCTAATTTTTTAAATTATTTCAACAGAATAGAGCAGAGGAACGTTCTCTTAGCAGGAGTGTATAAAAAGTGGAGATCTTTGAAGGCGTAGGATCCAAAGTGGAAGTTCTTTTATTTTCTTTTTTCTTCGGAGGGTTTAGTCGCATGGCTGTATACTTTATCTCAGATTTGAGGACCAGAGCGTGTGATGGAAGCTTAAGCAACGTTTCGATCTTTCCTCGTAACTGTGCTGTACTTGCAACATCTTCGCCGTATCAGATTGATTTGATGTTTTCCTCTATGAAGTTGGGTGCAGAACTCGTGTGTGCAGCGTTCAGTCGATCGTTTGAGAGAGAGCGAGCGCATGAGTGGGGGCGGGGCAGAGGGAGAGGGAGACACAGACTCCGAAGTGGGTTCCAGGCTCCGAGCTGTCAGCACGGAGCCCGACGCGGGGCTCGAACTCAATGAACCTGAGCCCAAGCCGTGTGAAGGCTTCCGTGTGTCCCGTCTCTAGCAGACATTTTAATTTGGGGAGTCGGAAATGAGTGGAATTTGGGAGTGCCTTGAGTAGGTGGATGTGACTTTAGGAAAAGGCGCCAAGCACAGTGTAAAACGGTTACTTGCAAGAAATCACAGCCTACGTTAAATGGCCTGTGAGGCAACTCCAGTTAAATGGCCTGTGAGGCAACTCCAGTTCTAAGGAATATGGTAATTAACCCTTTCAGCTGTTAATCTCCTCTCCAGTGTATCTGTTCGGTAAAATGGGAATTTGCTGTGCTTGATTCACTGAAAGCCACTTGTCTGGCTGTAGAAAGGATACACAGTTTTCTCTGATATTCTTGTGTGGGTGATTCAGGGCTTAAAAATAGGGGATAGCTGTGTGGTTGTGGTGCCGCTGAATTAAGCTTTTTCACTTCACGCAGTAGGAGTTTGGTTCCTTTTTTCGGTTTGCAGTCTTAATTAAAAAAAAAATGTACTTTGTTACATGCGGCATGTGGTTTGTTTTGTTAGCGATTTTATTTTAGGAGGGGCCTTCAGAAACTCCACAGGGATCTTCTCTGCGGTCTTCTTAGGATGCAGTCATGTCCTCACTGAAAGCTAACTGGTTAATGCTCATTTTGCTTCGAGAAGACCCATTTATTTCGTGTGTAGCTGGCTGGGTTCGTATATGGACCCAATGGAAAGGAGCCTCTAGGGAATGGAATGCCCGGGGATAGAGTTTGGACTCTGCATTTCAAAGCTGTCCTCTCTTGCTCTTTACTGAGGGAAGAGAGGACCCCTCCCCTTCCCCCAGGGGCCCCCACCCAAGGCCTCATTCATCCTGCTTTAAAGCCCTGATGGTGCTTCCTTTTTTTATGATTATGATGTTCTGTAAATCACCTTTTTCTTTTGCGTATCACTTGGCTCAAAGTCAGCCTTTGGTCTTCAGGCCTACCCTCCACCCCACGCCCCGTGTCACCCACCAAATGGATTTTCTTCTCTCTTTTCCACTTTAAAGTCCTTACCGTACACGTGCCTGTGATTAAGCCTCCTCGAGATCCTTTTGGATGTTGGCAAGATGTAAATTCAGGTGACGCATCGAAGGTCACTCACCTGGGATCTTTTGGACGGGATACGTCAATGAGAGACGTGCTCCCGGTGAGGCTTTCGTGACGTTCGAGTGCTTCCCGGGGACTTCAGCTCCCTCAGCTGTGAAATGGAGTTAGCTGTTAGGTTGCTTCTTCCATGTCGCTCAAGAGATTGTTCTGAGGATGAAACGAAATCAGGAATGTGGCAGAATTTGTAAGTTGTAAGATATTTTGTTGCCAAAGATTTAAAAAAAAAAAAAAAAGGCTTGATTACGAATGTAACGAATCCAAGTTTTTCAGACGCACATATGAGCCCTTACGTGAGTGTATCGGGCAACTTCATCTAGGATTGTTTTTAGTCTGTAATTGGCATTGTTGCTGGACACTTCAGCATTGCGGGGAAGCACCGCGAGCAGTTGCCCCCGTTTTCCGTAAGCAAGGCTCTTGGAGGCGTGGAACCGAGCCCTTAACAGTGTCTTCAGTTTTGTGCCATCCCGTGGGTGCTCCTTTAACGAAGCCTACTTTCTTGAGGTTTCAGTACCTGAGCCACCTGTCGACGTGGGAAAAGGCGATAGGCAGTCTGAGGTCAAGGGCAGCCAGGCATGTCCTGCCGTTCACATGAGAGAGCAGCGGGCATCAGTGCAAGCCTGATTTCAGCACCCAGTTTTTCTCAGGTCAGCACCCAGTTTTTCTCGGGCCTCCCTCTCCATCGGCCAGGCTGCCCTGGAAACTGCAGTACCTCCCAGTTTCTCTTGTTCTCCCCCTGCCTTTTCTTCCTCTCCACCAACCACTCTGTGCCTCTGAGCTCCCAGGCATGGCAGTGGGAGGAATACGGAGGCTAATAAAGCACAGCACCGGTCCTCAAGGAACCCACTTTATATGACGGTGTACCGGTCACATAGCTCAGCAGACGTTTGTACAGATTTTCTGTGGCATGCCCGAGTACTGCGGTCAACGTGCAGATACAAGCTGGGGCGCGGTGACTTCTCTGGGAAGAGCTGGGGCTCCACAGTCCAGTGGGAGAAGCAGACCTGGGTGTCATTTCAGTGCGGTGCAGTTAAGTGCCGCCACAGGTATGCAGGAGAGTTTGGGGGCCGGGTTGGTGCACGCAGTCCAGCATTTATTCTCCTGCGTGGCGCTTAGAGTTTATCGGGCAAGGCAGGCATTGGGATGTTTCTAAGTTGAAGGGCAGTGAATTACCCCAAACCTGAAATCTGCAAAATGTTCCGGGCAGTTTGTAATTCCCCAAATCTGCGTGTATCGGAACAGGTCCGTAATGTGTTGTGTTGGACGGCCATCCTTGCCTGTTGATTTGCCTGTTGATTCAAGTCCGTGTCCTCTTGCTGAATATGTCAACAGCGTGACCAACACTCTGCTGGGTATTCTCGCATCGACCACCGTATGGGTCTCCTGCGGCTGCTGTAACAAATTGCCACAACGTCAGTGGCTTCAAACTACACGAATTTGTTATGTCATTGTTCTGTAGGTTGAAAGTCTGCCTCTGGCTTCACCGGACAAAAAACAAGGCATTGGCAGGACTGTGTTCCTTCCTGGAGAATCTGGGGGAGAATTGCTTCCAAGCTCATTCAGATTATCGGCCGAATGTAGTTCCTGTTGGACTGAGGCCCCCGTTTCCTTTCTGGCTGTCGGCCGGAGGGCCGCCCACGACTCCTAGAGGCCTCTTCTGGTCCTTGCACACAAACCCCTGAGCCCAGAACCAGTAAGGACCACTGAAGCCTGCCGCAACTCTGCCATATCTCTTCTCCTGCCTGGAGAAAGTTCTCTGCTTTTAAGGGTCCATGTGATAAGATGGGGCCCACCTAGGTAACCCAGGATAACCTCCCCCTCTAAGGCCTGTAGCAAAGTCCCTTTGCCATGTAATGCGATCTAGTCACGTTCCAGAGATTGGGTCATGGGCGTCTTTGGGGGCCATTACTCTGCCTCCCACAAGTAGCTGATCTAATTATGACAACATCTGATCAAGTTGTTGTTATCCTAGTTAATATATAAGTTAACTAAGGCACCAGAATTTTAAGCAAATTGGCAGGGCTGTTAAGATTCCTAGTATATGACAGGACAATTCTTCTGACTCGCTGTTGTGCTGGGGGTGGGGTTTTTTGCATGAGAGACAGGTCAGTCAAAAGCCAAGAAACTTTTTTGCTTTGGAGTATTGAAGTGGTCCGCTCTAATTAGAGAAGTTTTGCCAAGAAGTCATTAGAGTAATTCCTCTATTAGAAAAACCACCCATGGGGTGCCTCTATGGCTCAGTTGATTAAGCATCCGACTCTTGGTTTCAGCTCAAGTCATGATTTCATGGTTTCGTGGGTTTGAGCCCTTTGTAGGTCTCTGCGGTGACAGTGCGGAGCCTGCTTGGGATTCTCTCTTTCTCTCTCTCTCTCTCTCTCTCCGTCTCTGTCTCTCTGCCCCTGCCCCACTTGGGCTGTCTCTCTCTCTCACAGTAAATAAATAAACTTAAAAAAAAAAAAAGGTACTCGTTGGGATGAGCACTGGGTGTTATATGTAAATGATGAATCCCTAAATTCTATTCTTGCAATCAGTATTACGCTCTGTTTTAACTATCTTGGATTCAAATAATAAAAAAAGAGAAAAGAAAAGAAAAGCCACTCATGTGGGGCATTTGGGACCTTGTCTTTTCAAGGTTTACAGGAAGGACTGACCCCATGGGGCAGAGTGCATGAATCCACATCCATTTCTAGAATGGAAACAGCTGAGTCAACCCAACAGGGAGTCACATTCCTGAGTTTAAGAGTCTGTTTCACGGCTGAGGCAAAACCCAATAAACAACGTTTGCACTTGGATTGATAGTTGGGAATGAGGTGCCTTTTGTGGTCAGGGAAACAACTGGTGACAATCACCAGCGCGTACTCAAATGAGCATGACCGCATTTGATCGCGGAGGTGTTTTTAATGATTGTTTCATAAGGATGTTTTTTTCTTTTACGGTAAGTGACAAGCTCTGATTTGAAATAAGCTGCCTGTAAGAAAGAAGAATCTAGAATTCTAAGACTTTTAGGCTGGCCTTCAGGAACGCAGGAACGGCCTGTAATCCTGGGCAAACATTTTGTGTGTCTGTGCTTCCCGTGCGTGTTTAGCGGGGAGAGGAGTTCCAGTTTGCCATTCGAAGGGGTTGGGTTCCAGACCGTTGAAGAACGTATCGCTCAATGTGATATTGAGTATCAGATTTTGTTTAAAAATTTAATACTCATTTCGAGCAAAGTTATACAGGCTCATAGTTTTAAGAGTCAAAAGTTCTGCGAGACTTAGAACAAAAACACAGCCGTCACCTACTCCACCCTTCTCCACCCTGATTCCTGTTCCTCAGAGGCCATCATTTTAATGCTTCAGCTCTTTCTTCCAGATTGTGCGTGTGTGGAACATCCTACTACTTAGAAGCCAATTTGGGTCACTTATCCCACCCCTTCCTCCCACTGCCACCTCTTTCCGCCCTGTGCTCCCTGTGCGATTATGTCAAAGGTTCTGCTGAAGTATTCAGCAGCACTTATTACAACTGTGGAAACGTTACTCACAGCTGAGATGTTTAGTCTGTTTTGATTGCATTTCCTTTCTTTTTCCTAGAGTTTGTTTTGCTTAGTTTTTTTTGTATCTGTGCTTTATTCACCCCTCACCCCGGCAGTGTAAATCTCCTCTCAGTACATCCACAGGCACCGGGGAATCATCCATTTTATCCTTTTCTTAGGATAACTCTTCTGAACCTCCCATCCTGCTGCCTTTCCTCTCCAGTGGTTGCTTGCTAGGCCTGCTGCCACTGTCCTCTTAGACCTTCCCTGTCACCCTGAGAGAGAGCTCCTTTCACTCTCTGGGGTCAGGATCCCTCCTTTTTAAGTTTTGTCTCTTACTTTGGTTTCGCATATCCACCAGTAGCTGTCAAAAAATATACATACATACATACATACATACGTACGTACATACAGAGTTGAGATCTTACATAATTTGGAATATTTTCCTCTCCTTGTTATATTTTCCTTTCCATGTTATTGGTCATTTGAGTATAGAGTTCTGGGCTAGAAAGCATTTTCCTGCAGAATTTTGAAGATAGTGCTCAGATCCAGCCTCCAATGTGATGGTCAGTGTGTCCAAAGCCTTTCCTTTGCATGTGACTCGCGTTTTCTTCTGCATGATCTTTTAGGCCTCTGTTCTTCCAGGTGTTTAGAAATTTTGTGACGGTAATGCCATGATGTGGGTCTTGTTTTTGTTCCTTGTGTCGGACACTTGGTGAGTCTGTCCCATCCGTGGACGCCTGTCCTTTATTCTGAGCATTGAACTCCTCTATAGGTCTGCGTTCTTCTGTTTCTTCACTTCTTTGTCTTTTGTTTTCCTTTTTTGGAAGATTTCTCAAACATTTTCTCTAAACTCTTCTATGAATTTTTCATCGTTACTATTTAAAAAAATTTTAAGAACTCCTTTGTAATTCCTGAAAAAAATATTTTATTTATTTATTTATTTATTTATTTATTTATTTATTTAGAGAGGCGGGTCAGAAAGAGAGAGGAGAGAGAATCCTGAGCAGGGTCTATGCTGTCGGTGAAAACCCCAACCCAGGGCTTGAGCCCATGAAACCGTGAGTTGATGACCTGAGCTGAAATCAGGGGTTAGACACTTAACTGACTGAGCTGTCAGGTGCCCCTATATATATTTTTTAAAGTCCCATCCTTTCTTGTTTCAAGGATGTGGTCAGATGTGGTTTTATTGTGCTCCTCATCCTGGAGGAAAGGTTTATTTTAAAAAACCTGTTTTTTAATGTTTATTTATTTTTGAGAGAGAGAGTCAGAGCATTAGTGGGATAAGGGCAGAGAGAGAGAGAGAATCCGAAGCAGGCTCCAGGCTCTGAGCTGTCAGCGCAGAGCCCGACGCGGGGCTTGAACTCAATGAACCTGAGCCCAAGTCGGACGCTCAACCGACTGACCCACCGAGGCACCCCGAAAAGGTTTATTTTTAAATGGCTTCTCGGGGTGCCTGGGTGGCTCAGTCGGTTAAGCGTCCGACTTCGGCTCAGGTCATGATCTTGCGGTCCGTGGGTTTGAGCCCCACGTCGGGCTCTGTGCTGACAGCTCGGAGCCTGGAGCCTGTTTCGGATTCCGTGTCTCCCTCTTTCTCTGACCCTCCCCTGTTCATGCTCTGTCTCGCTCTGTCTCAAAAATAAATAAATGTTAAGAAAAAAAATGGCTTCTCAGTTGGATTATCTAACACAGCCTGAAATATTGGATAGTAGTTTCAAGAATTACCTTTCCGCCCATTATCCGTTTTCCAATATGGAAAAGAAGTGACCTTTCAATCCTTGGAGGTGTTAGAACATAGCTTTTGTATGTTTTCAAACACCCTCTTCCAACGTGTTTCTTCCCTGCCCATGTCATAGCTAAGTTGTGCCCTCGCTTTGTAAACCTCACGTTGTCCGCTCAGGTCTGTGTGCTGCTGCGTCAGTGAGTTCAGAGTTTGGAAATCCTTGTCTCCTTTTGCTTGAACAGGTGCATGCTAGTCGATCGCGCCCGTGTGTGTGGCATGCGGTGCCGCTGGAGGCAGATAGCTCCGAGGAAAGCTCCTTTGGGGGGGTCAGTTTTTAATCATAAAAAATATTAAGAAAAGGCAAAAAGACGGAGTAGTAGTGATGGGTTCTTGTGCTGGACACTAGGTAATGGTGCCACAAAAACTAGGGTATTTTTAGCCACGGTGGGTGGAGTTAGGTTTGGGGCTGTCAGCCCGTGTCGAACGTTCTAGCAGGAGCTGTGTACAGAAATGGCTTCTTGGGAGCAGGACACAGGCCTCCTCGTGGGTGTTTGATGAAGACACGTGTAACAGATATCCAAAGAGAAAAGGGGAGTGCATTCGAAAATTGTTCTGGAATCCTGTATTTTGAATGACTCTTGAACAGTAAAGGATTTCTGGAACATTTACAGCAAGCAGTTCTCAGTTCCGGTCTGTGGAAACGAATGTGACGGGGACAACCAGGATGAATCTTGAGGACACGTGGCTTGGTATTTTCTCGTTAAAATCCCCTCTTCCCGATTAACTCAGATTTGTGTGTTAGGAGGTCATACGTCACTTGATGTTTTTCTCCAGATGGGTTATTTGGATTTTCCGGTTCTTGAAGAGTGGCCCTCTGTGTCAGTCTGCTCAGGCCGCTGTAGCAGAATACTGGAGACCGGGTGGCTGGCAAACAACGGAAATCGCTGTGCAGGCTAGAAGTCCAAGATCAGTGTGCTGGCAGATTCGGTGTCCAGCGTGGGCCCGCTTCCTGGCTTCCAGAGGGTGTCGTCTTGCCGTGTGTTCCTGTGGTGGAAGGGCACTGGGGCTCTCTGGGGTCCCTTCTATAAGGGCACTGATCCCACTCAGGGGGGTCCACCCTCATGACCCGATTGCCTCCCCAAAGCCCTGCCTCCTAAGACCATTCATTTGGGGGTTCAGTTTCAACGTGGGAATTTTGAGGGAACCCCAACATTCGGTCTGCGGGACCCGCTGAGAAGCTCAGACGTGCCGTATCTTTATGATGAGGCAGACGACAGGGGTGGAAAAGGAGACTGTAGTATTCATGTTAGAACTTCCGGATTCTGGAGTTCTGTGTCCCCTCCACCCTCACGACCGCCTCGGTTGGTTGAGTGCTTTCCGGGTCCCACGCACCTGCCTCTCGCTTCATCTCTGCGGCCACTCCGCGGGGTCGGCATGTCCAAATCTTGCAGGTGACATGAGATGAGACTCCTGGGGACTACAGTTGTCAGCACTGTGTCGCCTCTTTTTCAGTTCTCGTGACGAGAAGAAAAGCTGGCAATGCGTTCCAAGTGGTGATTCACGTGAACTCGGCTTATGGGGGTCACGTCACAGTGCGTCAAATCCTCACGTTGTATACCTACAACCGGTACGCTGTTATGTGTCAGTTGTATCTCAGTTTAAAATTTTTTTTTATGTTTATTCATTTTTGAAAGAGAGAGAGCACAAGCAAGGGTGGGGCGGAGAGAGAGGGAGACACAGAATCCGAAGCAGGCTCCAGACTCTGAGCTGTCAGCACAGAGCCCGATGCGGGGCTCGAACTCACGGACCGCGAGATCATGACCTGAGCCGAAGTCAGGTGCTCAACCGACTGAGCCACCCTGGGGCCCCAGTTGTATCTCAATTTAAAAACAAGAGGTGAGGAGACGTTGAATAACTCGCTCAAGATCACAGGGGAGGTGGGATTCGGACGCTAACGCCCAAGCCTGGGCTCTTGGCCGCCATACCGCACGGCCTCTGTATGTGCTGGGACTTTCTGGTGTCTCGGCACCGAGTTGACTGGTGTGCCCAGGGACTGTCACGGTGGAGCTGTCCAGGGCGCAGCTCAATCGCTCACGGCGACTCCTGCCCGGAGGCCCAGTGGCTCTTGTCGCCTTTGACCTGCAGGACGCCCGCCCCTCGTGGTGCTGCAGGTCGTCCGTGTCCGTGCTCCCTGCAGTCCCTCCCTCAGCCGTGTGGCAGGTAGGGCGCCTGTCTGTGGGGAGGATCCCAGCCCCGGTGGCCCTTACGGCGGCACGGGGCGCGCGGCAGATGCTGGCAGAGGCAGGAACCAGATGCTTCGGGCTGCAGGGGGCGGATGGGAGGGCACAGGATGCGGTTCTGAGGTGGGCCGCGGAGCAGGAGTGGGACTCCCACAGTGGCACCGAGCAGCCGAGGCTCTCAGCTCCGCGAAGATTCCAGCCGGCCGGGCCCACTTGGGTGGCTTTCCCTGAGTTCTCTGCGTGCTTAGTGCAGGGAGGAAGTTATCACGGCAAAGGAGTCCTCCGGACGTCGTGACCGCATTTAGAGTTTTCGATGTTCAGCCCGTTGGGCCGGCCTGGGCCGGGAGACAAGAGCCTGTGCCTCCCTCCTCGTTGGACACCTGTCCGGCGAGGCCCAGTCGGGTGTCACCACGCCTGTGCCCCCGATGCCAGCCGCGCCTGTATTTGGGGAGTACGAAGGGAGCTGCTGTTCAGCGCGTGGAGAACATCGCACGTGGCACTTAGTCCGTCCTCTGGGTGAGACAGCCTCACGGATCCAAAGGGTTCTTGCTGATCCACACCCTGCCTCCTCGACGCCGAACCCCCCATCGTCCCGCCGCGGAGGGCACTTCTGAAGCCTCCGAACGCTGGCAGTCTGTCCGCTGCCCGCCGAGCTCGGGGAGAGCCGTGGGGGTGATGGCAGAGACCCAGGCCCCCAGACCCGGGCTGGCTTTCTGGCTCTGCCGCTCAGGTACTGGCCGTGTGGAATCCGGGGCTCGTCGGGGACTTCTGTGAGCCTCCCGGACCACGTGGAAACACCCCTGCTTGGAAAGGGGAGCGGGGGCGCGGGCCGACGGCCACCGGGAGCTTGGTGTGGGCCAGGCGTGCGGCGAGCGCCGAGCGGGATGGGACCGATCGGCGTTACCGGCTGTCGTCACGGCTCGCCTCCGGTGGGAAGGGGTGAGGAGCGTCACCCAGCCTGGGTCCTTGTGGCAGCAGTGAGGGCTGGGAGCCTGCCACCTGGGGCGTGTTGCCGTCGGCAGCGAGATTTGGAGCGCTGCTGTGCAGCCACGTGCCGGCCCCCTCAGGGCCGCCTGGGCCGGTGCGGCGGGGACCAGGGGGAGTTGCCGTGCCGCCGAGGCTGCCCGGGGCCACCGGGGCCGGCGCGTGGGTGCTGCGGGAGGAGGGGCTGTGCGGCCGAGTGCCCGGGTCCTAGCTCCGCACGGAAGGCACTCGGAACGGTGTGGCCGATGCAAGTTTTGTTGTTGGTGCCGAAGAGGAGTTGAGAAGGCGTTACTAGGGCCGCGTCCGAGTTGCTGAAGTGGAAGTAAGGGCCGACGTGGGAAAATCACCTCCCGGTGACGGGCCGGGGAGTGGGAGTTGGAAGGACCTACGCCTAAGCTGAAGAGTGGAAACAAATGTTGTCCTTTGGTGACCCTCCGTGAGTCTGGACGCCACTGCACGTCGCTGAATGAAAGGCACCGGGGCGCGGGGTCACCAGCCTCGTCCCGAGGCGTCTGCTGCTCTGTCTGGCGGAGAGGCGGCCGGGGCGACGGTGCCCACAGCTGGGACCAAGTGTGAGCTACTGTGAATGCAGCGTCGCCTTTGATACGAGCCTAGCGGTAAATACGAGTTGTATTACACGCGAAGACACAGGCGTAGAGGTATCGGGAGGTTTTCAAGGTCACACGGTTGTGAGTGGAGAAATGAAAGGCTCGCCAACTGTGGGGTTTCCCCCCAAAGCCCTCGAACTTCCCTTAACACTTGGTCGTTCCCTGGCCGTGCGGCAGCGACTGAGAACTCCAACACGTGGGGCTTTGCGGCAAGGACCGGGGGGATATGACGATGTCTGCAGACCTGGGATATGCCGCAGCGGGCTTCTAAGTTACAGAGTGTCCACCGGGAGAGAAACCCCTGCTTTTAGACCTTTTTGTGTGGAAATAGATGAAGACCAAACATGAGAAAGGCAAAAGCTGTTGATTCAGCGCTGGCTGGAGCAGGGGGTCAGCCACCCACACTTGTGTTTGGAGGCGGGCAGAGCAGTGGGGGAGCTTCCCAGAGGAGGAAAGGGCGCTCGGGTGGGCCTGACGGGGACTGGGGAGGCCAGAGAGGCTGGGGAGGCCGGGGAGGGGAGGCCAGGGGGGTTGGGGTTGCTCAGGAAGCTGGGGAGGCCCACTGGAAGGGGGCGTCCATGCGGCTGGTCAGGGGAGCAGGTGTGGCTTTCTCGGGTCGGTCCTGAGTCTGAAGCAGGACAGAAATTAGGGAAGCTGTCCGTTACCGATCAAGTCCTGGCCGAAGGTCACAGGGGTCATTGTTTGGGTTCCTGGACTGTGATTAGAGACAGCAATCTGACTTCCTGCAGATCTGACTTACAGCTCCCTGGGTGGGTCACTGTGGGTAAGGGACTAGTTTCCTGGGTGGGTCTCTGTGGGTCAGGGGGTAGGTTGTTGTGGGTGAGGGGCCGGCTCCCTGGGCGGGTTGCATTGGACTGTGGGTCAGAGTCGTGTGTATACGTGGCCTGGCCCCTTGTCTTTTTGTAGATTCAGTCTCTCATCTTTCTCTTGAGGGTAACAATATGAAATGACAGATGTGTTGGGAATTCTGTAACAATCGTATGGTCTCTGGAAGTTTTTCACACAGACATTTAAATCAGCGACTGTGCACTCTGGGGCCATCACCTCGGAGATTTAAAAGGCTTCAGTAATATTCCCTTGGTATCACTACGCTTTTCATTCATTGTTATGAAAGTCTGCCTTTGTCCACAGCTGGCTCTTGACTGTCCATTTTGTGGTGGACCCACATCCCTGCGGATGTCATCTTTTGTGCCCTTCACCGTTGGTCTTAGCTTGTCCGCCTGGCCAGTGAAGTTTAGTTTTCTAACCTTTGTTGGTACTAAAGTATGGAACTGTGGGTCAGCTCACTGACTGCACTGGCAAACTGGGAAGCGGGGAGAAGCTATCGTGGTTTTTGGTGGTAAAGCTGGGAGTAAAAGTCTGTGTACCTGCCACGGTGTGACTGAGGGAAGGCTAGATGTTCAATCTGCGGTGAAATAGTTTTCCTTTAAATGTTTCTTCCTTCATTTTTGTAAAAAAAAATTCTTTTAACGTTTATTTTTTTGAGACAGAGAGAGACAGAGCATGAACGGGGGAGGGTCAGAGAGAGAGAGGGAGACACAGATTCCGAAGCAGGCTCCAGGCTCTGCACTGTCAGCACAGAGCCCGACACGGGGCTTGAACTCACGGACCGCGAGATCATGACCTGAGCCGAAGTCGGGCGCTCAACCGACTGAGCCACCCAGGCGCCCCTTCTTCATTCATTTTGAGAGACGGTGAGAGTGTGAGCAGGGGAGGGGCAGAGAGAGAGCGAGAGAGGGAATCCCAAGCAGGCTCCACGTTTAGCACAGAGCTTGGTACAGGACAGGGCTTGATCTCACAGCTGAGAGATTATGACCTGAGCTGAGGTCAAGAGTTGGACGCTTAACCAACTGAGCCACCCAGGCACCGCCCCCTACCCCCCGCCAAAATGAAATCGTTTTATAACTGATTTTCATTTATCTCTGCTTCTCGTTCTTTTTATAACAGAAATTTTATAATTTTTTTTAATGTTTATTATTGAGAGAGAGACACAGAGCATGAGCGGGGTGGGGGGAGGGGTGGGGCAGAGAGAGAGAGAGGGAGACACAGAATCCGAAGTGGGTTCCAGGCCCTGAGCTGTCGGCAGAGAGCCCGACGTGGGGCTCAAACCCACAAACCGCGAGATCATGACACTGAGCTGAAGTCGGACGCTCAACCGGCTGAGCCACCCAGGCGCCCCTTATCACAGAAATTTTAAATTGGCCTTTATGGTTATCATCAATGTAAACGATATTAACTTATTTACATATAATTTACCCTTTTTCCTATTCATTTGCTGTTTCCACATGATCGAAAGGACGTTGTTACGGGCCCCCCAGATTCACGTGGTGAAGCCACATGTCTGCCAATGTGGTGGGAGTAGAAGTGAGTCTTTCAGAGGTAGATAGGGTTAGACGAGGTCGTGAGGACAGGGCCCGGTCCGATGAGATGAGGGTCCTTGTAGGAAGAGACAGCCGGGAGCTCGCGTGCTGTCCCCACGATGAACCCACAGCGAGGAGACTTGCCAGGATCTGCATCAACAGGCACCTTGATCTTGGACTTCCAGCCCCCTGAACTGTGAGAAATACGTTCCTGTCGGTCATGCCCCCAGTCTGCGGTATTTTGTTACCGCGGGCCAAGATGGTTAACACAGACATGGTTCTCGAATGCTGCGGCCTGTATTTGAGTTGGCAGTCAGTGCTATAGAAATAAATGCCTGGTGCTTGTATGCAGAGAGCACTGTGATTCCAGGGCCAGTACCCTCGGTCAGTCTCCCAGTTGTGTCTTGTCTGTATTAGGATAGCTTCCTAACCCCTCTCCAGCCTATCATATGTCTGGATGAAATCACGTATGGTATCCTGCTCTTAGCGTTCCACGTCTGTACAAACCCCCTTTGTGGTCTTCCGTCGTTAAGACGTGCAGATTCCTTGGCTTGGCATTCAAGGCCTTCATGATCTAGGTGCAGTCTACAAATGTGGGCTTGTCTCTCTCTCACTGTCACCGACCTTACACTCCAACTCGTTGCGTAAGCCCTTTCCTGAAGCCCCGCGTGAGAGCTCTGCTTACGGTTCGTGCTTTCCCGCCTCCTCTGTGTTCTGTTGCCTCTTCCCGCCTTGTCATCCTTTGAGCTGTGAACGGCTCCCTTTCCGTGACCGCTTCTCTGACACCCCGATTAAAATTGCGCCGTCATTTTGTTCCTTATTTAATCAACACGACGATCCCGTGGGGTCACTATTAGTAGTCACCTTAATTGCTCTTGTAGTCAAGTCAAAAATGCTTGCTTTAGTCCTGGATTTTGAATGTGTTGTACAGGCAGCGGGGCAGCGTTCAGAAGGGGCCCCGCTCCAGTCCCCCATCCGCCTCCTGTAACCGCGTGACCTGCTACGTTTGCACCCTCGCGAGGTTGTCTGAGCACAGCCAAGCATTGATGGAGAATTGTGTCTTCTTTTAAAACCACGGATGTAGGTGTAACCTAAACACTATTTCCTGCCAGTTCCCTACTGCTGGACGTTTAGGTGCTTCCCAGTCTCTTGGAAGAAGAAGCAGTGGGTCTTCTTACTGCTGGATCGAGGGGCGTGCACACCTGGGGTCGTGACTGGTGGTGCTGTGTTCCTTTTCATCAGGGTTGGGCCGTGTTACCCTCGCCCTGTCGGTGTTTGAGAGTGCCTGCCTTCCACACCCTTGACAATGCGGTATGTTCTCAAATGTCTGTTCCTTGCCAATCTCATAGCTAGGTTAAAAAAAAAAAAAAAAAATTGGGCCTATTTTAAAGAGTAGGGAACCGAAGCCAAGAGAGATTGGGTAGGTAATTTGTCTGGTCTCATATAGGTGGGTAAGCCATGACCTGAACTTAAGCCTTCTAAATTTCCAAATTTGTTTGCTTTTGCGGCAGGCTGGCATAAAATATATATCGCCTTTCACAAGTTAATAATTATGTGCCACTGTTTAGTCCTCCTCCTGGATTATAAGCCATGTGTGTGCATGCACGCAGAAGGGAATTTTCAGAGTGAGAGAATTTTTTCGTTGAGTCTAGTCGAAAGGTAGTGCAGGTGGGAAAATAATGTAGGTTTTTCTGCTTTTAAATCTCAAAGCATATCTAAATTGTCTTGACTCTTCAAACCATTTGATACAGATTTGTTCTAAGGGAGAAGTCTAGGCCCTTTTTCTTTTAGGGATTGTGGCTTTCTTGATAAGAGAAAGGAAACCTTGCTAGGAACCCTCTCAATTTGTAGACGTTGTCTGTGTTAATTGTATTTGCCATGTGACTTACAAGATTGTTTTGGGAAGCAGGTACGTTGAACAATCAAATCTGCTTCCTTGATAATTAAATTCGTTTTTCTTCTTTCCTTTATCCAGTGTAGTGACAGCATGAAATCTGTGTATAAAGCCAAAGCCACTGGGTTTTGCTGACATCCAGAGAAGGGTGACTCCCCCCACCCCCAAACATGGACCACCGCATACCACACTCTGAGTTTCTTCATACCAGAACGATTTTGCATAATAATCGTGGTATCGTCACACTTCCCAGATATGTGAACTGAGTGTGTGTGTGTGTGTGTGTGTAATTCCCATAGGTATGGTGTGTATGTGTGTGTGTAGAAACGTACATTCATTTTTGTGGTGGGAATCAAATGGTACCATTTAAAATGGCCTTTCCGACAAATTCCAGAGAGACCTCTCACCCCACAAGTTCGGAGGTTGTAGGTCCACGGGTAACGTGGACGCAGCCTGTCTGCTGGCCCTGCGCCTCGACGACCCTGTTTCCGGTGTTGCGGATCTGTTCCGAATTTGCTCATCAGACTTCATGCTTCCCCTCAGGGGGATTGTTTCGTTTTGTCTTGCTTTTTGTGTGTTCTGATGACGGACTCATCGTAGTCTGTGAATTCCCTTCCCTCTCAGCTGCCTTCTCTGTCCGATGGATCGGCAGGAAGTCGCCTCCGAATGTCCTGCTTCTCCAGCAGCCGGTGTTCGGGACTCTGGGCCGCGCAGTCCCAGAGGGAGCGTACTTACCCTCTGGACGTTCAGCGCTTTCGGGGCGAGCCAAACCTAGGAGTAGTTTTTGTGGGACTGGGTGCCAGCACCCGTCTGGGGGTCGGGAGACCTGGCCTTGTCCTGCCGCAGGCGGTGACCCGCCGAGTCACCAGAGACGCGCCGTGTCCGCTCCCGGGAGAGTGAGGATGGTGTTTGCCGAGCTGCCTCCCGGCGTGGTGACTCCCTGACCCGCCGTCTGCACTGTGCCAAGCGCGGTGGAAATGAGCGCGCGTGAGGCGCCTTTGTGACCACGAGGCGTCGCGGTCCAATTTCAGACGCCAAGGGACGGGCCGCCCGCGCTGGGCACGGGCGCACGCTGGTGGAGTTTGGAAGGGCGGTTCCAGATCCCGCAGGGTGGTTGACGGGACCCCAACCCCCCCGCCCCGACCACGCCGGGGGAGACGCGTGCAAAAAGCTGAGCTCGCGTAGACAATTCGCGACGTCCGAGTCTTGGATTATCGCCCGAGAGAGAAGGTGGAGGGACGGTGCTCTGTGTTCACAGGAAGTTGTGCTGTGGCTCCCGGGCGCTCGTCACGCCTGGGCCCGACACCCGGGTTCGCTCGGCTTCACTGCGCCCTCCTGATGCAGCCCGCTCCTTCGAAGGGTGGCGGGCAATCCCTTTGACGAACTTTACAGGGGGCATAGATGCTCACTGAGGACAATCCCGATAGTTCCGTGAGAAGGAGAGTGAAAGGTGGATGCTTCTTCCTCACGGCCTTTGGGGTAATAACCACGAGTAGCATTTGGGGTATTTCCTCCCGGATCTTCTCCAGCGTACGTGCAAATACAAGCGTGCTTCTTGGAGGCGTTTGTAAAAAGAAATAGCGAGCACCTGACACACGCTGTTCACACCTCCA
The DNA here is from genome assembly GCF_046562875.1 of Panthera onca. Lineage (NCBI taxonomy): Eukaryota > Metazoa > Chordata > Mammalia > Carnivora > Felidae > Panthera > Panthera onca. Next base: position 3,577,880 of record NC_138342.1, read on the forward strand.
CCCCAGTGGTCGCGGGGCCGTCCTTCTGTGATGATGCCTGCAGATCGGATAGACTCTCTTGCCCTTGGAGCGCTGGCCAGTAACCACTAATGATAACGACCTTTTCTGGGCGTCTGTCCGGTGCCTGGCCCTGGACGCCGAGCTTGTTTCACGAGTTGGGTCACGTGGTTTTTCACGACAGCCCTGTGGGTGCGCGTGGCTATCGTCAGCCTTTGTCATTTTACAGACGAGAAAACCAGAGTAGAGAGAGGCATAGCTGCCTGCCCCAGCTCGTGGCCTCATTTCCAAGAGGGAACGCTTTTGAAAAGGCTCCTGTTAAGTTAAAGCGGTTGCCGTTTACTCATTTCAGGGAACATTCGCTGACTGCATCCTGTGCGGGGTGCCTTCCGAGGAGCGGCTCCCGAAAGCGTGTTTGGGACGGGGGGGAGGGGAGAGCCCGCCGGGGGCACGGGGCCCCACAGGCGCAGGGAGGGACGAGCCCTGTCAGGGAGAAGGGGTGCAGAGGGGAGGTCTCTGGGTGGTCCTCGGGACGGCCAATTCTGCCACATTCTGTCCAGGTCTTGTACGATTTTCAGAGATTCGGTTTGGGTCCTTACGATAGCTCACCCGACACCGAGTGGCTGTGATTTCAAACCGCCTGAGTCAGGGTCAGTGCTAATGCCCCTCTGGTGGGGGAACTGTTACCCCAACCCTGTGGGAGTCACCCGGGACTAGACTGTTTGCCTACAAGTGGCTAAGTGGGTTTGATGCCTGTTACGGTGGGTTAGACTTTCCTGCTCTCTCGCACTTGGAAGACATTTCACTCGTCTGTGGGTTTTGCTGAGGGGCCGTGGGGGTTAGGCTAGCAGGGCTCTGACGTTTGTGGGTTGATACACATGTTTTGCCAGCGCAGCGAGAAAGCATCATGGAATGTGGAAAGAGACAGGACAGAGCAGGGGACACGGGCTAGGGGTCCCCGTGACTGGGGTGTAAATGTTTCTGTGACCGGGCAGCATCTGATTTGTGCCCACGCTGTTGGCTTTCCGCTAGGCACTTTCTCTGCTATTTTGGCCAGTTTTATTTGGGTGTCTCCTGTGCAGAAGGCATGACCTCAGCCTCTGCCACCAAGTATTTATAGCAGTTGGTACCTCCTATGTGGGTCACTTTCTCTGCTGTGGTTTCTTGAAGGAAATTGTAGCTCTCTTACCCAAAAGCACACCCTGCCCGCCCATTTCAAGGTGTCAGCCTTGAACCCATTTCTGAACACCCGGGGAGAGGCTGTCCTGAGTCGGGGTGGGGGGAGGGGGAGGCACCTGCCCGCTCCGACTGGTGGGGCCCGATGATCGCCTGAGCGAAGGAGGTCGGCAGTGAGTGCCGTCGGCGCATCTCCCTCCGCTGTCTCCCTCTCTTCCTCCTCCTCCCCTGTGTTTTGCTTTAAACGTTTCTTCTTAAAAATTGAGCAAGTTTTTTGTTGTTGTTGTTGCTGTCCTTTGCTAACCGCTAACCGCATGTGGGGTGAGCCTGGGAAAGCGAAAAAGAAGGTTTTCACTTCCCTTCGATGACCGTGATGCTAGGTCCGGAGGGGCTTATTACGCGCCGGGCACTGTGAGGCCGCGAGGCCCACATTCCCTTTCAGTTCGCACTGTTAACTGGCCGAGAGAGGTGGGGTTTATCCCCGACTGCTGATGAGGGCGGTTAGCTCCAAGGGGTTGAGGGAGCCTCCCAGAGTCACAGAGCCGAAAGTGGCGGTGCAGAAGCCAGCACAGATCGTCTGAGTCAGAGGATGTGACCCCACGGGCTCCTGACTCCTGGAGGGTCCAAGAGCTGAACGTGGGTCGGAATGGCCACGAGGTGGTCGCCTTTTCATAGCTTTGCCATTGACCCTACACATTTGACCAAATTGCCCTGCGGTCACTGAGTGCAAAGTGTTTGCATGTCGAGCGTGTAGACGTCAGCCCTAACGTTTCATAAGAGAGAGCACACTTCAGGTTTGCGTTAGCACAGATGTTAACTATCCGCTCACGGGGTTTACGGTGAGGACCTCTTCCCCCAATAAGTGGGAAACAAACCCTAATCAGGACACACACATGCCCGTTCTTTTCCTTGCTGCGTGTTTTAGCTGGTTGTTTAGGCTTCATTTGTGATATTCATGTCAATAGTATCTGACACCATAGGTGGAAATCAGAATTTTAAGGTAAGAATACTCAGAACTATGCTTTTTCAAACTTTCAAACTGGACACTTCACATCTCCCCGAATAGAGCTGGAGTTAAAGTTTCCCAAACAAGACTCAGCTGTCTTGGGGTGAGGTCCTGGCATCGCTCTCGCTGCGTCGCAAAGTGGAGCTGGTGGCCCCGAGCGCCTGGCCATCCACGGGCCACAGAACGAGCCCTGGCCTGAGTCTCAACCGTAAACGAGAATGAACTCCAGGCGGATTGCACACTTAAGTAGAAGATGCAAAACTATAAAACTTGAGGAAGAAAACCAGACATCTTGGAGATGTGGGGCTTGGCAGGGAGCCCTCCCTCCCGCCGCGCAGTGACGCGCGGGCCGCGGAAGGGAGAGCTGGTGGACGGCTTCATCTGCGTTCAAAGCTTTTGCTCTCCCGAAGAGGAGCCGCAGACCGGGAGGAGATATTACAGACCGTGTATATGGTAAAGGACCCTTATCCAGAATGCGTAAAACTCTCTCCAAGTTCAGCAAACAAGCAATGCGGTTAGAAAACAGGCGGAGGACACGAAGAGCCCTTTCGTCACGGAGCACGTGCCGGCGGCCAGCGCGCACTCGAAAGGTACTTGAACTTCACCGACCGTCAGGGAAACGCGAACTCGACCCCAGCGAGGTGTCACGACGCACCTGCGAGAGTGGCAGCGTCAGGGCTGGCGGGGACGCGGGGAAACGGGACCCCTCACACGTGGCCTCGGCGGAAGGGGGCGGTGATGGGACCAGAGCCGCGGACAGCGGTCTGGCAGTTTCTGACGGAGCAGAACAAGCCGCCACCGCGTGACTCAGCAAGTGCCCCCCACCCCGGGCGTCTGTCCCCGGGACGCGCAGACTCGTGTTCACGCAGAGCCCGCCCACGGGAGTCCCGGCGGCCTGACCGCACGGGAGCCGGAAACCGGAAACGCCCAGGTGTCCTCCAGGGGGCGTCTGGTCGAACAGTGGTGCGGCCACGGCTGGAACACGACTCCCCGGTGACAGGGAGCAGGTCACTGACCCGCGTCACCACCTGGGTGGGTCTCCAGAGAATTACACTGAGAAAAAGCACTTTGCAAAGATTTCATACTGTGAGATTCCATTTATATGACATTCGTGAAGTGACAAAATTACAGAGGTGGTGACCAGAGGAGGGTCAGGGCTTAGGAGGCAGGGAGGAGACGGGAGGGAGGGAGGTGTGGCTGTAAGGGGGCCACAGGAAGGGTCCCCGTGGTGGGAGAAATGTTCTGCATCTTGCCCATGTCAGTCTCAGGATCCTGGCGTGATGGTCACTGTGGTTTTGTGGGACGTCACCCCGGGACAGATTGGGTGAAGAGTACATGAGCTCTCTCCGCATTTGCTGTTGCAATGGCATGTAAACCTACCATTATTCCAAAATAAAAAGCTGAATTATTGGAAAGATACTGCTTGCTAAGCATTTGATTTCATCATCCATGGGAAACCTCTTCTAGAGAATCTGTGTATGGACTTTCTTGGCCCTTTAAAAAATTATTCATATTCTTCTAAAAAATGTTATATGCACCTTGCAAAGAAATCAAATAATGCAGAAATACATACAGATAAATGTTTTTTAAAAAATTACCCAAAACTCGCCCTTCACAAATTACCGTAAACGTAAAGTTCTTAAATACACTATTTCCGTCCCCACACATTTAATTTGTTCTTTCCTTCTGGACATTATCAGGGCAGTGCTCGCCCTCATTCTGGCATCAGGAATCCAAAGCTTGGAGAGTTTGGGGGACTCGATCAGCGTCAGGTACTGAGATAGTGTCCAGAAGCAGAACCAGCCCCCGGGCGTTAATAGTGCCTCACCTGGGGCCTGCCCTGCCTCTGTCTTCTCCCTTGTCCCTCACCATGGCCCTTTGGTCCACGTACATACCACCGTCACTCGGGGGCTTGTTGGAAATCAAACTGTCGTGGCCCTCACCTTTGGACTCGGGACTTTTGCTCAGGTGACCCCCTGCGTGATCCTTGCGATGCCCTGGAGGACTGAAGGTGCCGTGCCTTCTGGACGACGTCGGAACGGTGGGCGGGGGGGGCCTGAACACTGGAAGATGCGAGCGACCTCAGCCGCTGCTTCTGCGGTTCCCGCCTAGTCCTCGCTTCCGTCATGATTCACGGACTGGCCATTTGTGCAGTTCGCCTCCCTTGTTGCCTTTGAGCTCGTGTTTAGCAGCGCCCTGCGGGGGCTGACGTGGCACCCGGCACATCCAGACGCTTGGACGCTTGTGGACGAGGTAGGTGAGTCTGTGAACTGAACACGGTTGTTGATGGTGGCCCGGTTTCTGTCCCTGCCTCCGGGACCCAGAGACCCACTACCTAATGGCCGTTTCCACCCCGGACCATTTCCTTCCTTCCTCCTGTTGTCTCTTCCGCGGACATCCCCGAAGTGTGTAGCCGTGCTGGACTCTGGAATCAAAGTGGGTTCCTCATTTGGTCCTCGTGCTTCTCAAGTCAAGTATTCCCTCATTTCTCCTCCAAGCTGCTTCTCCTGCCCTGGTTTTACTTGGTTAGCGACGTCCGTCCTCGTCAGCCCTTTCCACTGGAAGCCTCCCCCTTCTCGCTCGCTCCCCTTCCCCCGGCCCGACGTCTCACTGGACTCCACGCGCACTGCTCGTCTGTGTGGTCCCCCCGTTTCAGCCCTGGCTTGGCACCTCGCCCGGCCGCGGCTGCGCTGCCGCGGTAGCCAAGTTCACTCTCTGCCTCGTCAGAGAGCTCTCTGCACCCATTCTGCACGTTGCTGTCAGAACCCACGCAGACCGTGCTGCCCTGCGTAGCCTGCTCGGGTAAGCACGTGCTTTCTGATGGAGATGCCGGACTTGTCCCCGGCGTGGCGAGGGCTCTGGAGGACAGACCTGCTTTCTGCACTCCCGAGAGGAGGTGAGGGTCCCTGCCGGGACCGCGGGGGGATGCCGGCAACAGGATTGGTTCTGGAATCAAGAGACCTCGTGCCCCAGTTCCAATACTAGCTGGGCATCCTTGGGAAAGTCCCTGAGGGTCTGTGACGTTTGGTGACCTCATCTAAAAAGAGGGCACAATGAAAAGTGGGCACTCAGCGTGTCACACGAGGTTGCCGGGAGGCACCTGCGTGGTTGCACGGTGGAGATGCTTTGCCGTCCAAACCTCACAGACGCGGGGACTGGCGCTGGGGGAGCAGCATTTCTGGAATTCTTGTGTGAAACTCTTTAAAGCATGTCTGCCTGGTGACCCCAGTGAGCACCTGTGTTGCACATCCTGTGTCATGGGCGGGGGGAACGTGTTCTGTTTTATGCCGAGTTAGAGATGCCCCACAGGACACCCCCCCCCCCCCCCCCCCCCCACTGACCTGGAGAGAGAAGGCTCTTTCCTGTCTGTATTTGGTGGCATTGCCCGAATGCTTTAGGGACGGGAATGCGCAGCGAATTCTGGAGAGGAAAGCTGTCTTCCCTGCTGGCTACCCAGTCCGCACTCCTGGGAAGGACCTGTGGGGAGTCGCTCCGTGGTAGTGGACAGAGCCTTTCCTAACCCATCTGCCCACAGAAGTGAGCAGTGGGACAAGCAGGAGATCTGCTAGAGACAGATGGATGCATTAGCCCCGTGCATCTGTGGCCCTCCTGGCCTCGGAACGGCCCGCGACACTGGATAGCTATCTGGGGACCGCTGGGCCAGCCGAGGGCGGGAAGCAGCCAGAGGAGGAAAGGGAGCCATCGCCCAGGGGGAAGGTTCCCAGGCTCCCTGTGATAGTGTTGGCCTCGTCTGTGGCGTGGCGACCGACAGCCAAGGGGTCGGTGATGGTTAGACAGGACGCGTGTGGCAGCCGAGGGGGCTCGCGGTAAACGGCAGCTGGGAGTCGGTGGGGTGTGCAGCGAAGAAGGTGCCCCGGGTGCCTGCGGAACGGATGAGCGATCGCTGGCGGTACCCCTTCTTTCTGGTGGTGTCCCCTTGGCTGTCGTGTGCGCGCCCTGGCCACCTGGCCGGCTGATTGCTGCGTTCTCCGCTTGTACTTTTGATCCTCGGGAGAGGGAAAAGGTGCCTCGGGTACTTCACTGGTGGACGGCAGAAAGCCCTTTTTTTTAAACCTGAAGTAACTCCTGCATTGATGCTTTACCCTCTCATCGGCTGCTGGCCCGACCGTGACCGGGGAGAAGAGACTTACCTGCCAGGACACTGCTCGTTGTTCGGCAGTGGTACCAGGACAGGAGTCCCCGGCCCCCTGCCCCCACGCTGAGCTCTGCCTCTCTTGTTTCCACTCTTGATCCAATGGTGAACCCGCAGGGCAGCCGGGCACTCTTTCTGGGGGAGGGCGCACGTGGAGTGTGACAGCCGGCCACGCCCTGAAGTTCTCGTTTCTGCAGCCTCTCACGGCCCAGAGTGAGTCCCCTGGCTACTGACAGGGAGGCTAAAGGAAGTTGTTTGTATGGAAACTCACACAAGAGCATTTTTTCCGCCGGCAGTTTATTTGGTTCGGACTGGAATACATCTCTGACATTAGAGTCTTTATCCTAAAGGCAGAGAAAACTGTAAACCCTTTTTTTGGGGGGTGGGGTGGGTGGTGAGCACTCTTACTCAGCCTGGGTCCCTCAGCCTTAAGAGTTCCAGCGAGTGTTTGGGGAGCTGAGCCGAAGCGTGCGAGAATCTGGGGCAGTGGTTCCCCACCCTGGCTGCGTCCGGGGCCGGGGCCCTGGGAAGAGCTGTGTGCTCCCTGCACACCGGCTGAAATAGGCTCTTCAGGCACGGAGCCTGGGCGGCTGTAGGTCTGGAACACTCCCCCCGGTAATCCCGATGGACAGTGAAGGTTGAGAACCAGTGTCAAGGCTGAGTGGGCGTTCCAGGTGGCACGAGTGCCCCCTGCTTTCACCAGCTCAGACTGGCTTTGGGTGCCGTGGGCCGATTAGAGAATATTGTGCAAACAGATGCCACGTTCTGTGAACATCTGCCAGCGATTGTGTTCATTCCGGTGTCTACCCACGCCACTTTCCTTCACAGAATAATTGGAGGTAGTTGTACAGAATTACACCAGACTACTGGTTTGATTGGCACAAAATGATCTCGAGTGTGAAGTGCGCTATGGTACTGATTGTCCTCGTCTGTTCCCGCTCCGTGCCACACAGCTTATAAACACCACCATTCATGCGGGGGCGAGGAGGCAGGCTGCCTGGGTTTTGCTAACTGTGTAATTTGGGGCAAGTTTTAAAACTTGTGTAAACCTCACTTTCTTCATCTATGAAATGGGATGACAGGAGCCCTTATCATCTCACAGGATTGTTCTGATGTTTAAATGCAAACATGTCTCGGGACACCTGGGCGGCTCAGTCGGGTTGAGCATCTGACTTCGGCTCAGGTCATGATCTCACGGTCTGTGAGTTCGAGCCCCGCGTCAGGCTCTGTGCTGACAGCTCGGAGCCTGGAGCCTGCTTCCGATTCTGTGTCTCCCTCTCTCTGCCCCTCCCCCACTTGTGCTCTGTCACTCTCTCTCTCAAAAATAAGCAAACATTAAAAAAGACAAATCAATACAAACATGTCTGAAAAGCGTATAGCTTGGTACATCTTCCTAGCACATGGTAAGTGCTCAGTAATTTCCATGATCTTGTAACGGAAATATTCAGAGCTAATAAATTTGTCAAAAGAGAATTCATCCTTAGCCCTTGCAGCTCTAACTGGTAGGGTTAATTCACCACTTAAATGTCGGCCTCTAGAGTACCTTGAATTTCAAATGAGTGTAGCCACGGGAGTTCCTAATTGGAACATTGCCCCTAAATGCTGGTTTTAATCTGTATTCATGAGCAATCCTGGAGCTTTACCTCTTTCTTTGGTCTCTTCTCCTGCACACTGCTCTGCGGTGACTTCTGGCACGGAAATCCCCATACAGCACCTCATCAGCGGCCGAAGGGACGTGGTCACGCACTGTAGGACGCATGTGTTATCCGCGGACCGCCTGGTTAGGTGCATCCCTCGGCGGCCAGGGCTGGTTTTTCTCTGCTTTCTCACCAAACCTAATCTCGTGTTCATCTGTTCCCCGTTAGACTCCAAGCTCCACCCGAACAGGGACTCTGGCTCCTGTCACTGCCAGGTCATCTGCACTTGGCCATGTCTAGCACATAGTAGGTGCTCACGAAATACTTAGCAAATGAAATCTAGGAGAACACAGGATAAATCCGCACGATAAGATTTAAGCCGTGTGGTATGAAACCTCGTCAACAAAACGTAGTGAATCGATTTTGTTAATGCGGGTTTAAAATGTTTGAGTAGCTGAGTTTATTATTACCGAGTGTCGCATAGGCTGGGCATTGGGGATAGAAAGGTGATAGCAGCTGATGCCTGCCCTCGCGGATGTGCGGTCTGGGGAGGCAGGTGGACGCGTGGCTGTGCTATATGTACGGTAAGTAGTACGGTGAAGGGCGCGCTGTGTGCGCTTGGACCACAGGGCGGGTTTGTGCTTCATGAACACAGGCAGCAAGTGAAAATGCAGCTGAAATTACACGTTCATGCTCGTACAGTTGATGGGAAGTGCCTGTCTTTGAATGAATGAATAAATAAATACATAAATACATGAAAGGTGCTAAATAAACTCTTGAGTGGCCTTCGTGTGGATGGAGTGGCTTTCGCGTGGCCCTTGCTTTACCTTTCTTCCTCAGGAAAAGAGAAAGGCAGAGCAGTGCTGCTGCAGGGGCTCTGGAGCGGGGCCGGGCCAGGGGGTTCTGGCTTCGGCTCTGTCACTAGGCCAGGCTGTCCTGCAGTCAGCTTGCTGTGCTGTAGCGGGAGGGTTGGGCCGTTTGACGCGTGTGGCCTCTTTTAGTTCTGACCCCAGACTCATCGTCTCCGGCCGTCTTCCTTGGGAGTGGAGAAGGAGTATGGCAGCCGGGGAGTTGTTCACCTACATTCACTGGGACCTCGCAGCCTGATTTGGGGGGAAAGCCCCGGGAGAAGTGTTGGTTGCCCATCTGGTGCCCAGCTGAGGGGGGCACGCAGGCGTGTTAATTTTCCGTGGCGTGGGTACAAGCTTCGGAAAGGTCAGAGCGCCACTGGAGTCAGCTGGAGAGAGGCAGAGGACAAGGTGCCACGGGTGACAGTGAGTGTGCTGGCAGCGGGGTTCTCTGGCTCTTCTGTGAATTCGTTTCTCAGGGACTCTGACATCAGACGGTTTCTGTGGTTTAGGCCGCGAACGTCTCGTATCGTCACAGGACCCTTGAGTGCCCTTTGCGCTCTGCCGTGGAAATGTACAGATGCCGGCTCCTGAGTCGAGCCGTAGACAGCGCCTTGATTGCTTCGCCGTGCTGCGAGTTTGGATGACTTCAGGCCCGTCCGGGAAAGATAAAATGTGGTCTTGCAGCGTCAGTTGGGCTCTCTCAGTCAGAGAGCTTTGTCATCCCTCAGCGGAGTGACACAACACAGGTCCTGAGCTGTCTGAGGCCCTCCAGCCCTGGACGCTGAGGTTGCCCAATGACACTGCCTGTACTCCAGGGTTGGGAGAATGTGGGAGGAACGTGTGTTGCAAAACTCAGGGGATTTTTTATATTTATTTACTTTTGGGAGAGTGCGAGCAGGGGCGGTGCAGAGAGAGGGGGACAGAGGATCCGAAGCGGGCTCTGTGCTGACGGGCTGACAGCAGCAAGCCCGACGTGGGGCTCGAACTCCCCAACTGAGAGATCAGATCGTGAGCTGAGCCGAAGTCAGTTGCTCAACCGACTGAGCCACCCAGGAGCCTGGCAAAGCTCAGCTTTACGTGGTTGTTGTTAATGGTGATAATGGCTTCTTACATTTGTGTTTCGCTTCATGGTTCACAAACAAGTTTACAATCCATTGTCTCATTTCATCCTCTCTGCAGTTCTGTGAAAAAGGCAGGTCAGTTTTTACATCTCTTGTTTTCCCAGTGGTTTTATTGGTGCTCCCAGAAGATCAGAGACCCAACCAAGGACTGTCCTGCACGGCATGGTGACCTTAGCTAACAATACCGTTTTGCATATTTGAAAGGTGCTGAGAGTAGATCTTGAAAGTTCTCATCCCGAGAAAAGGAAATTTTGTAACTGTGTGCGGTAAGAGATGTTAACTAGATCTACTGTGGCACAAATATCACATCATTACGTTGTACCCCTGAAACTAACATAATGTAATATGTCAGTAGCACCTCAATTAAAAAAATAAAATAAATAAAGAAGAGTCTTAACCAAGGTCATGGACCGAGCTAGGGGCCCTGGGGGCCCTGTGTCTTCCTTGCTGTGCTACCAGGGCTCTGGGCTACGTAGTCTCCTAAAAACCCCTCGCCCATTTGGGGAGTTCTTGGGGTGTTTCTGTTCCGTTTGGAGCCTTTCGGTTTCCTGTTCTCTGTCCCTTCCTCCGGATCCCTGGATGTTCCTGAAGCTCCCGGGTTGTCCCTGTGCTTGGGGGCCTTCCTCGCCTGCACGTGGCGTGTGTGTGCTAACCCCTCTGGACGAGCCCTTGACTACAGGCGCCTCCCCTGTGCCTGCCCCCACACTTTCAGCTTGACCTCTTGTGCACCTCTGATCACTTCTTATAGAATAAGGGGTGCTCTGTGTGCACTGGGTTCTTTTTTTTTTTTTTTTTTTTAATTCAAGTTAGTTAGAGCCAAAGCTAAGCAATCAACACGCTGCTTTAAAACTGTGATTGTGTAGCCTTCCCTCCCCCAGCGCGAGCTCCTCAAGGGTGTGGCCACACCGCGTCCCTCTGTGTTGTCACCGGGCAGCTGGGTGGGTGTCTGGGGCATGGTCAGATTCAAGTGCCTAAGTTCAAGTAAGGCCAGCAGAGGTGTGACATCTGGAAAATGACAAAGCCAAAGGAATTTTTACCTAAGATGTTCACAAAAGAATGTTTTAGAAGGTTGACCTGTTTCTTAGTGGGAGTTTAGTTTCGGCCCAGAGAGCAGCTGTGTGCCCAGAAGGCTTTGGGGTTTCGCTGTGTGACAGGTGACGTTAATTGTTGTGTGAACATGTTGTCCTTCTGTGGCTTCAGTAGACCTTTCTCCCAAATGGAGCAGCTTTTTCTATGAAAGTCACCCTTCCTGTTGGAGACGTGTCCTAGGAGTGCTGGGCAAGGGTCTCCTGTTGGTTTGAACCCAGAGATGACGTGCCGAGAAGCATACGCTCTGCTTTCGGCTCAAGGAGCAGAATCCAGTTTCTGCCTCCATGAGCGAAGGGCAGCAAAGCATCCTCAAGGCCAGACGACAAGACACTCACTCGTCTGCATCGTGGCCGTTCTCGAATGCTGTCTCAGGTGTCTGTGTTGGGATTTCCGTGAAGCTTTGGGAGCCGAGCAGGGATGTGCACATTACGGCGTTAATGGGCTCTGCTTGGGTCTGTTCCTCCCCGCTGACCGGCTTCTCGGAATTTGGGCAAGCCACACAGGGTCACCGAATGACCCTCCTTCTCCGTTATGCTTCTTTTGAAGGGTTTTTGCAACAGCCAGTAACGTAATATGGAAACATATGTAATTATTTTGGAAGCATGTTTAACTTAGTCACGCACTGAGCACTTGGCACTGTTTTAATGCCGCCAGAATGTGGCGTCTGAAAGTTTCTTGGGAATGCTGCTGGAATAAAATTCACTAGGCTTGCCGAGGAGGAGAGAGGAGTGTCTGGTCAGGGAGAATCTTGCTCAGCTTACCCACGTGCAGATTAGAGTCTCATTTACATCTTCTCAAAGGCCCTAAGATTCATATGAATTATTTTACAAAAGCGATCTCCACAATTCAAAATATTTTCTGTGGCTGGGCATGGTTCTGAGAAAGTCACAGACATTGGCTCATTAAATTCTCATTACAGCCCCAAGAGGATTGTAATCCTGCTGTTTTGGTCCTTATCTTACAGCTAAGGAAACTGAGGCACAGGGAACCGAAGGAACTTGCCCGAGGTCACGAGGCTCTCGTGTGATAGTCCTGGGATTGCAGCCCAGGCCTCAGTCCCAGAGTCTTTTCTCTGAGCCCCCACTGGGAAGCTGCACCTGCCATGACCACACCTTCCGCACGATTTCTTCCTTGAGTGATCAGTACACCCTCTGAGCTCTGCCGAGCCACATGTGTTTTATTTACCGCCGTACTCCCTGGGCCGGACACATATGTGTAATAGCCGACACATACGAGGCACTTGTGGAATGATTTTGTGATTTCAGAGTGGTTTCTGATATTAATATCTTAACACTAAACAAAACTCTTGTACCTCCGTTTTCTCACCTGACCCTTACAGCTGTGCGGCAGGCAGTATTTTCCCTCCCCTTTTACACAAGAGAGTGTCACCCTGTGGCATCTGGTCGAGTCACGGGTTGAGTTCCTGGCTACATATCTCCCCCGCCGCCCCCAACTCCATACCTGGTTTTGTGGTTTTTTTGTTTTTTTTTTAACTTTCAGATTCTTCTGAAATTCTTCCTTTGGTGAGGGTCATCAGAAGGAAGCACAGGTAAGAAGATTTCATGATCTTCAAAATTCAGTGGCATTAAAATAAGAAACTGTCTTGACAAGCACTGTCACGCTATCTGCTGGGGGGTGCTTGGAACAGAGATCTTTGCGTTACAAACAAAGCGGTGCCTGCCCGGAACCGTGAACTCTCACTATCTGGCTTGTTCGACTGGGGGCAGAGCTGGAAAGCTTGAGGACACAGGTGAGTTTTTGTCCCGGCACTTCCCCCCCAGGACGCCGTCCCACCGTGGTTCTTCTGCGGCCTCTCCCACCCTGCTCTGCTCTCTCCCTCTAGCTAATGCCAGTGCCCTGGCGTGTGTCTTCTTACGGCCTGTGTGAATATCAGAATTCCCCTGTACGTAATCTGAAAATTGATACGTAGGCGAAATAAGCGAAACAGAGCTTTTAAAAGAGTGTAAGGCACCTTCTGGATCGTAAAGGAAATACATGTTCATAGTGGAATGTTTGGAAACGAGAGGATACAGAAGAAAATAGGTCTCAGAAGCAGAAATCACCGCTACGGACATTTCGGCCTTGTGCAGGACAGCTGACGTCTGGGACTTCCTCGTCAGGACGGCGCCCGCCACCGGGACTGGATAGGGCGGCTCCCTGTGCCTGAGCGGTTTTGCGCAGACAGCACCGTGCGCGCCTACACGCCCTCTTTCCTCCTGGGAGTCTGGAACCGGTAGGTGCCAGGCAGAGGGGGCCCTGTGCCCAGCCCCCGACGAAACCCCTGACGCTGGGTCTCTCGTGAGCTTCCTCGTGACGGCACTGCCCACGTGTGTCCTGTGTCCTGTGTCCCATGTGACTCTGCTGCGAGGGAGACTGGAGGCTCGCACCTGCCATCCTTTGCGCCCGGCGCCTTTCCCTTTGCTGAGGGTACCTTGTGTCTTCTCGCCCTGACAGATCTTAGCTCCGACTACGCCTGTGTGCGGAGTCCCCTCGGGTCCTGCTGCCCGTCCTCGAGCCTGGGGTGGTCTTGGGGACCCTTGACCAAGGCCTATTTCTTGTCTGTTTCCAAGCATAACAATATGGTATATTTTTTCATAAGACGGGTTTTATTTCTTTTTGAGATCTCTCTTTTTTCCCACAAACACGAGTGAGCATTTTGTCACATGTCGTTAAATGTTCTTTCAAAACGTGATCTGCACTTAAATCGTACCTTCAGCGTCTGTGGGACGTGGGATGCTGGAGTCTTGCAGTTCATGTGCTGCTGCGGGTAGCGAGAGCCCTTGTTTGTGGTCCGTGTGCATCCCAGCGAAGGTTGTTCCTGGGGCGGGGTGAGAGAGGGCGCGGGGGTGTGTGTGATCTTGGCAGACACCGGTAAGGGTTCCTGAGAAAGGCGGCTTCCACCGGCCCAGGTGTCAGCCGCGCTCGAGAGTAGCCGTCCCACCAGCTCCTCTCCAGTGCTGAGTCTTAGCAGTGAAAGCAGTTTGTCAGTTGGATGAATACTGGACGGTGTCCTTTTGATTTGCGTTTTCGACTATGAGTGAGGCTCCAGTGATTGATTTTCCTTTCTGACTTGCCTGTTGGTGTCTTTTGCCTAGAGAGTTTCTCATCCCGTGCTCAGGTATCTTGTGACTATTCTGGGCCGGGGTAGTGACCTCCCAGGGAAAAGCCTGTATCCCCACTCCGCTGGACCCGCCGGGGCCTCTGGCGTGGTGCGTGCTTCAGAAGCGGGCTTGGCTTCCGGTGGGAGGCGTGACTTCTGATGCCCGCTAATGAGGCGCATCCTTAACCGAAGCCCCGATGTGCGCACTGGGGTTGGTACTCACCACGGGAGACAGCCAGCGGAGTCCTGCGGAAGACAGACCCAGCGGTGGTGGTTTCTGTGGGGGGAGTGGCAGTGAGGGGCCCTCTGTACATCGATCGCTTGCTGTAGCGGTACACACATCTCCACCAGGATGCAGGTGTGTGTATTCCTCATGAAATCTACGGCTCAGAGTGTGAAAGCCTTACCAAGCGAACTAATCCCCGGTGATTACAAAAGCAACTCGAGACGGTAGTGCGGACAGGAAGGCACGGAGGGGGACCGTGCTGGCTGCGGTGGCTGTGCGGAGGCGGATGTGGGGGGAGGATGTCAGCATCAGCAGGGTGAGGGGCAGGGGGGAAGCCGAGGAGGCAGCGGACCGCGATGCGGGCGTTCGGAGCCTCGGCCGGCCTGAGTGGTGTTCGGGAGCAGGACTGCCCGACTGAGCGTCCCCTTTCGGACTAGCGTCGTCGGGCCTCTTCCCCCCTTTCGGGGTTCGGGCTGCCGGGGGGAAGGGCGGGGCCAACCCCAGAGAGCTGGACCACGCTCCCTGCAGCACGTCTCTGCTCGAAGAGGCAGCTGACCACGTGTGAGCAGTGATGGGGGGACGCGGAGCTGGTGGCCGGGATGTGCGTTTCGAAGCTGTGTTTGTGGGACAAGCCGAGTCTTTACCTTGATGGTTTATGTGAGGTGGTAGGGAAGGCGTGCCATGGATTGTGGTGGGTGCGGTCGCTAAAGCCCCCCAAGCCCCTCGGGCGATACAGCAGTGACGGGTGGTCTCTCACTCGTGTGTGTGCAGCCTGCTTATTTCTACACCCATGGAGGCGGCTCTGGGGGGATGTGTAACGTTGGTCAGCACCGGCTGTCTCGGAGGAAGGGGTTGGGATTGGAGATTATAGCGGAGGGAGAATTTCACTGTTTTGTATGGATCCGAATCCGAATATTTGCTATGTGATTATTTCATGAGTCTTAGTTACATTTAAATTTTAACACTTGTAATGAAAGCAGTATGCCCTTTTGAAAATTGGGGAAAAAAGCACGAAATGATCTGTGACCACGGACAAATTATTTAATCTTTCTGTGCTTCAGTTTCCTCATCTGCAAATTGGGGAATGAAATGGTACTGATTTTATAGGGTTGTAATGAGAGTTCCGTGAGATAAAAGTCAAAGCCTGACACCTCCTGAGTGCGTAATAAATTACGTCAACATTCGAGGGGCGCCTGGGGGGCTCAGTCGGTTAAGCGTCCGACTTTGGATCAGGTCAAGATCTCATAATTCACGAGTTCGAGCCCCACGTCGGGCTCTGTGCTGACAGCTCTGAGCCTGGAGCTGCTTCGGATTCTGTGTCTCCATTCTGTCTGTTCCTACCCCACTTGCCCTCTGTCTCTCTCTCTCAAAAATGAATACACATCAGAAAAATTAAAAAAAATAAATTCAACATTCCAGAAGAAAGAGAACGTGAATGGGTCATCCTGGCTTCCGCTGTATCATTGTCTCTGGGCTGTGGTGGTAGTAGAAAGGGTCTGAATTCAGCCCCATGTAGAAATGTGATGGAAAAGAATCGCTTTGGCTATCAGGAGACTCTGGCCGTGGACGGGGCTCTCTCCTCGCGAGTGACCCCGTGTGTGATGGGAGCGGAGGCTCGTTCGTGTGGCTGGGGTCCCCGTGGCGGGGCTGCTGGGAGGGCCCCAGGACATGCAGCAAACACGCCAGCCGTGGCATTACGAGGAGGAGCAGGTGGACACGGGAAGCAGAAGTTTCCAGAGAACGCAGCGCCGCCTGCCCTGTGCGGAGAGAAGGTTCCTCCCCTGTTCCTTTCCACCTTAAAGGAGAACCAGCCGGTCCGGAGCCACCCACCCAGCAGCCCCCGTGTGCTGTGCGGCGTGTCGATTTGGCCCCTTGCCGTTTGCCGGATCACAGCGGCAGCCGTGGAAGGGCCAGCTTGCCTCGATTTGTGGGTCTGGGTGTTTGCGCTCTTTATAAACAGTCAGAAAAGGCGTGGAAGGCCGTGTGTGGCAAGCTGGCAGATCCAGCAAAACGTGGACGGTTCCATTGGCACGGTTTGCTTGAGCACGGGCTCAACGCAGTCACATAAACAGACACATCGGCCCGTATTTCAGAGCTTCTCTTAAAAAAAGGCGTTCCGCCATCTGCCATATGGCTTACGGGTTTTCCTTGAAATGCGTGAGTTTGATGGTCAGACATCTGAAATCCGAAACCGTAACCATCTTAAAACAGTTTTATGCCCCCCCCCCCCCGCCCCCTGTTTCCATTAAGAGAGGAATCGAGGGAGCACCGTGTCACTTTACAAAGGCTTTTGTCAGTCTGTCCTATTCCCCGTTGACCTGTGATAACGTCAGCATCTGTGCGGGTGGGGCGGAGACCCTTTTCTCCTCTTTCCGGTTGCCTTGTCCTCTCCGGCTTTGATCCCTCCCTTTGTCTGTTCGCACCTACAAAAACGTGGGCTCGAAGACCTGGGTTATTGTCTCAAGGCCGCTGCTCTGTCGGCCGTCCTGGCGCACCGACGACGAGTGTCTGTTGCGTGAACGTGCTGGCCGAAACGGCTGCTCTTGGGCCGTGTCCTGAAACAGGCTTTTAGAAGCTGCGAGAAGAGGGCGTGGAGGCCGCGAGCCGCTGGGGCCGCAGGGGTGGCTGCGGGATGTGTCGTCAGCCCACATACCGACGCTGCAGGAGGGCGGGGTGCGGGAGCGGAAACGTGTAGACCACGTCTTCGGGAAATTAGCTGACGGTCACAGCTGCCACGTGTGTGCGTGTGCAGCGCTGCTGGGGCTCGGCACCACAGCCCTTTCATCCCGGTGCAGGTGGAAAATGCGGCGTGAGGCACCAGGAAGTGGCTAGGCCAGCGTCGCCTGGTTGCACGGGGGCCGGAGCCTTTCAACTGCTCACCTCACCGCCCGCCTTATAGCTCGGACCATCCTGGGGAGAAACGTACCCCGATGTCACGGGGGCAGAGAAAAAAACCCAGCAACCTAGAATCATGTTCACAAGTCTTGTACCTAGAGAAACTAGTGATTTTTTTTTTTTTTTAACCAGGCCTTTAAATTTCCCAATACCTTATCTTTTCTCCTAAGTTTTATAAAACAATACAAAAGAAGGCGTTTGGGGAACAGCGACTTGAGATAAAGGGGAAATGTCGGATAGACAATTGCCATTTTTATTTTATTCTCAGCCTAGAATTGAAGCACTTTGGACTCCTGTGTAAGGTACAGCTTGAACCATTGTGTGGCCAGTCATTACGCGTAATTTCAGAACAGCAGGTGCAAACACCAACTCTGCCCTCTAATGGTGGCCTTATTAATTTTAAATTCAAATGGCAGGGGAAGCAGATGGCGAGGCGGGCTACGTATTTAGATGTTTGGTCATTGACAGCTCTTTACTTCCGCGCATTATGTTGGACCCGGAGGCTGGCTGAGCTCACAGAGAACTGATCGTG
Source organism: Panthera onca (assembly GCF_046562875.1). NCBI lineage: Eukaryota > Metazoa > Chordata > Mammalia > Carnivora > Felidae > Panthera > Panthera onca. The sequence goes on from NC_138342.1 coordinate 3,595,663, forward strand.
ATCTGTCGCCTCGCCAGCTGGGCTCTTTTTCACGCTGGGTCCAGAAGGGTTGCTCTCCTGCAGTCAGTGAAGATAGGTTGCTGATTGTTTTGGAATCACGACGGGTTATTTATGCCATCCAAAATTCTGAGGCAAAGCTGTCAGATGGCTGTCTTCTGTATGTATTTCAAATCCGCATTTCAAGTGTACATAAGCTAATTAAGGTCTTCTTTAATGGGTAATTGAGCATATTATTGATCGATGCGCAAAGAGGTGTCCGTACTCCGCTGCATGGTCCCTGGCACGTTGTTTGCACAAGGGTGTGAGCCTTAGAACGTAAGCTGGAGTTTCTGAATGATTACCCAGGAGTGATGCCGAGCACCGAGAGGAACACTTATTAAAACGATATCCCTTTATTTTGTGCAAGTTCGGATTTTACAGCAGTGTTTAAAAGGCAGCAGCAGAATTGGCCCAGCACCCCCACCGCCTTGTGTAAAAATCCACGGGTGCTCTCCGGGCCTGCGTGCTCCCTGCCTTTCTCACCACAGGCTGTGCACCTGCTCTCCTGCTTACCTTCCCTACCTGTTCCCGCTCCTCTGGGCTCTCCTCAAAGGGGGCGGTCTGGCCACGGCTTCCCTGAGCTGCGTAGGACTGTGGCCTGAAAAGTGGCCCCACTGCCCGCCTGCCGTCCTGCGGGAGCCAGCCTTGCCAGCTGCTGCGGTCTGGTCACCGAGTGGCACCGAATGCACGTCGTTCTATAAAACTGGAGGCCACAACGGTGGCAGGAGAGATCGCTTCGTCAGGATGCTCTGGGCATTTTAATCGTGGGGGAAAGTCTTGGGAAAATACGTGATTCCTGAAATGCGGTGTCAGAGGGAAGTCAGGGACTTGACGTGGAATGACAGCGGAGGAAGGGAGTGGAGGGGTAACAGGCGCGCTGGCATCTAGTGACTGAGCACTTCCTCCGTGTCCCTGCTGGGTGCAGGCGGACACGTGCCCACATCCCACGTGTGACTTGGAATCTGGCCTTGCAGTCCCGTTTCAAGTGCCACGGTCATGTCCCTCCTCGTGCGGCAGGCCTGCAGCTGCGTTCAGCCCCGTGGAAGATGCCGTGGCGCTCCTCGGGGAGGTGAGTCCTGCCACCGGGGTCCTGGACCAGGCCGTGCCACCGTTTCACTGCAGCCTCGCAGCCAGGCCGCCTTTGGACCTGCTTCTCGAGCCTGGAAGTCCTGTTCCTCTGCGTCCTGCACATATTTAGTCCGTCATTCGTTGTTGAGTTTCGCCGAGTTAACCGCGTCGTGGCTGTGTGGCCAGACTCCCGAGTCCACGCACGGCAACGTGGATGCATTTCGTGGTCTTCAAGGTCCCGCTTACAGTTTCTCGTGGGCTGTACGACAGGCTTTCAGAATCACACACTGGGTGCCGCGTTCACGGGGGTTTACTTGTCAAGGCTACTCTGGTCAGAGCCTGCGTAGGGGGAGCAGGGCAGGCGGGGACGGGGGCAGTGGTCTGCCTGCTGCCAGTTCATTCTCCAGCTTGTTTGGCTGGGCCACTTTTCTGACCTCGTGGGGGGTGTCTCTGCATTAAGTTCGCAGCTAATGCTGGAAGAGTGGCCATTGGCACAGAGATACTAGAAGGACAGTTTGCTAAATAGACTGCACTGGAGAAATTTATTTTTATGTTTTATTTTTTAAATTTTTTGAATGTTTATTCATTTTTGAAAGAGACAGAGACAGAGTGTGAGCAGGGTGGGCCAGAGAGAGAGGGAGACACAGAATCCGAAGCAGCTCCAGGCTTCGAGCTGTCAGCACAGAGCCCGATGCGGGGCTTGAACCCACGAACTGTGAGATCATGACCTGAGTGGAAGTCGGGCGCTTGACCGCCTGAGCCCCCCCGGGCTCCCCTGCGGTGGAGACATCTATGCACGGGCAGCATGGGAGGCGCTCTGGTGTGTGGCGTGTTCTTTACGGCCTCTCCTTGCAGCGTTACAGATTTCTGGAGGATTCTGTGATAACCGGAGTCGCCAAGGGTGTCGTTCTTGCGGGCTGTAGGCAGTCAGGATTTATTCGGTGTTAACGTGATAGCGGCGGTGTTGTTCCTGGCCACGTATGTGAATTAGACGTTCTCCTGGCAGGGCCGCCGGAGGCGTTTGCTTGGCTCACGCTTGAGGGGGTACGTGCACTTGGATCGGTGTGGACCGCGAGCGAGCGAGACCCAGCCAGGTGCTCTCAGCCCAATCGTTCACCCATCGCTGTTCCACCTGCCAGTCACTCCGGACGATGTCCCCTCCACGCACAGCCCCCCACTCGCCCCCACGTTCACACCCCCTCACATGCACACACCCCACACCCACGCACACACAGTCCACACTCATACCCACGCTCACACGTACACACACCCCACACTCACCCCCACAGCCCCCACACTGACCCCACCACCCCACATGCACACACACAACTTCCCTCTTAACTCCCTGGGCCCTGGGCGGCCACTGTCAGTCAAGTCTCTATTTGCCTTACCTGCTTCCAGCACTTTCCCAGCCCGCTGCCCCTCTTGTTCTTACCTCCCAGTTATCTGTTGCCCCCAGTCGGCCTGCTGGCCTCGGCTTCTGGTGTTGGAGGCTCTTGGGGCTGGGAGCCACCCTCACAATGATCAGGGTTTTCCAGAGCTCGTTTTATCAGGCCCCGGGGATGGGAGAGAGGCTGAGGCTTATCGGCCGTGCACGCTGTTGGATAACGATGGGACTTTCTCCTGCACAGGGGGCCTTCGGTGTGCATGGTGGTAAAGAATGCCTTGACTTCTGCCCTTCTGGGGAGAGATGGTTTGTGAACCGAGCCTTGCTTCCAACCAGAAAAGCATGGTTTGCACACCGTCTTGTTGTGTTACTGAGTATTGCTGGACGAGCTGTTCTTGACCTGCTCACTCGTCCACGGTTTATTGAGCTGGGCCCGTATTCCTGCTGCCCCTGGGCCTGGCCCTGAGGGAGTGGATGGCCTGGGCGCACACATGTGCACAGAGCCTTGAAAGTGTGGTCACGGGGTGCCTGCAAGACACAGGACTGAGGTTCTGGGCCGCCTCTCCGAGCTGCGTGTCCCTGTAGCCCTGCGTCCCCGCCAAAGCACGCGTCACGTTATTCTGAAATGCTCTGCTTGTGTATCTGTCCTTCCCGTTAAACGGAGAGCTCTCGCAGGACAGTCTGTGGGTCCTGCGTCCGCTATTTTTACACCCCCCCTTGCCAAGCTCGGTCAGACCAAAGAAAGACAAGGGCTCTTTACCGTCTTCTGAAAACCAGTGGGGCTGAGCAGAGGGGTCCCCCCAGTTGGGGGGCTGCAGGGAGACAGGATGGACTCAGAAGGAGGGAGTGAGTTTCGTTTGGTTTTGTTTTTCACTCTTTCATTTGAAACAACTCAGACTTAGGGAAAACTTGCAAAAATCACACAAAGAATTCCTGTATGCTCTTCAGAGGATTCCCCAGACATCTTAGATTTGTGCTTCCGCCCTCCCTCCCTCCCTCTCTTTCTTTGTCTTGTTTGTGTGTGTGTGTATATTCATTCGTTCATTCGTTCGTTCGTTCATTTGTTCGTTCCCAACTGTTTCTAGTGAGGCTAGGTTGCAGGGGTGAGGTGAAGTGGAGAGGAGGTGGGTTGGGAGCTCTCTCAACAACCTGGGCTGGCGAACGCAGAGGTTGGGCCTGGTGGGAAATGACAAGGGAGATGAGAAGCGGGTAGTCTGCTGTGTTTTCAAAGGAGACCCCGTAAGATGTGCTGACCGGTTGGGTGAGAGGCTTCTCGGGTTTTGGCCTGAGTGACTGGCAGGCCCGCGACGCCATTACCAAGATGGGGAAGGGCCAGCAGGAGCCCTCGGGCCAGGGGGTCGGTGGCTGGTGGCAGGGCTAAGACTGAGGTCCAAGCCCGAGGCCCTGGAGTGCGGGGGGCCGGGGGAGAGGCGGGGAGGAGCAGAAAGCAAGACCGCAAAGAACATGAGCAATTCACATAGGATTAGCTGATTTGATTCACAAGCAAAGAGGCCACAAAGGTGTAGGGCGTCTCCCGCTCACTCCTGCGGGACGGGGGCCTGCCCGTGTCACACGGTGTCCACCACTGTGGACAGCAGCTGCCTCACATCGGCAGGTACACTGGGCTCCCTCTCATGTCCCGGTTCTCCTAATGCGCCATCCGTGTCCCCTGGCCTTCGCTTTCACAGCTGTTTGTCACCACCCTGTCCCCTGCGCCCGAGTGTCTCGTGCATGCGATCCCATCTCTCTGGCATTCCTCAGGAAGGCTGGATTCAGCTCTGTTTCCCCACAGAAGGCAGCTGGAAGTGTGGACGGGGTCTCAGCTCAAGATGGGAATTTAGGGGCCATGACAAATGGTAGTTAGATTCTTGGAGTCGGAGGAAATCACCCGGATGAGTGTGATGATGAGGGAAAAAGCCCCGGGTCCAGGAAGATGCATGGCAGTAGCGGAGGAGGCCCGTCAACCGAAGGGAAGGAAGAGGTATCTCGGGAAACACAGGAGAAACCGTGTCCAGAGGGTGGGCGATGGGGGTGTGGTCAGATGCCGTCCCGTCGATGAGGTGAGGACAGATGTCACTGTGACTCCATGGGAGCCGGTCCGGGAGGGGGGGCGGCGGGGCGTGGGAGCCCAGCACAGTGGGGAGGAAGGGAGTTGGGGGCGGTGTAGACCCCTCTTTGGAGGGAGCTGGTGGATTAAGTAAGGTTTACTCTAGATGGTTTGTCACGATGGCGTGAGCAGGACGTAGTTCATTCTGTATCCTCTGGATCCTCATCCTGGGGGGCGGGTTAACGTCCTATACCCGGAAAACTAAATGTGTGTTAGAAATCTCTGAATTGTGGCTTATGCTGTATTTTGGACACTGTGAGGGACATGTTTTCCTGCAGGAATAGGGCCCTTTGCATCGACTTTGAAAAGAACTACTTCGAAGAGAGACACACACTTGCACGCGGAAATGATAACATGACGGCATAGTTTTCTGCTTTACTGAAGCCAGGATTACTGAGCTGGGAGTTCCCGAAGTTGCTGGTACTTTTATGAGGTTGCTGTGGTTACTCTGTCACTTGCGAGCCTTGTGTCTTCGAGCGACTTACCCTTCCAGGAAGTCCTTTCCTCATCTGTGAAATAACGTCTCCGCAGATTCTACCGTTATTTAAAGCAGCGTTGTGACGTGTTTGGAAGAGGGGTTCTCGCTAGGTTGGGGGGGGCTCTCGTGACATCTACAGGGGAGGTGAGGCTTGGTGCCTCCGGGCAGACTACAGTTTACTGAGGCCGGACAGCGTAGCCGCTGCTCCGTTCTAGGCAAGTTGCTATCGTCTCGTTTAATCCTTGTACCTGCTCTTTAAAGCAGAGATTAAACTTTACAAAATGCTCTTTTACAGATAATTATACTGATGATGGTGATGGTAGCAGTCACGGTTTGCTCACGGCTTATCCGGTGCTAAATGTTTCACCAGGCACATCTCAGCAGAGCCCTGGTGGCGAGGCCCCGTCCTTCCTTCCCATTCTGCAGAGGGAGGAGCGGTGATGTCGCTGTGTTCTTGAGGCCACAGCTAGGAGGTGGGGGAGAGGAATTTCAAGCCAGTTGCTTCAACTCCGGAGTCCGCTGGTTCTGTGTGTGACCACAATTTCGTCATTGCATTTTGTCAGAACCCGAATCTCATCTGTCCTGGGAGCTGGCAGCTCCAGACCCTGAGAAGCTATTGTGAGGCCAACCGTCTCCTTTAATTGACTTCCATTGACACACAGACATATGTTACCCAGCCTTTGGTGCCCACCGCCCCTCCCCATCCACACGGGCGCGGTGGGGGCCCCATCTGCCAGGGGGTAGGGGCAGGGCGACAGATGGCCTTTCAGTCTGCTTTCCCTGCAGACAGACCCGTCGGCCCCGCGCTCCCCGTGCGGTCTGAGCCTCGGTTCTGTTCCTGCTGTCAGGAGCCCCAGAGGAGCACAGAGGGACCCGGATGGAGGTAGAGCCCGCAGCCTTGGCCCTTCGCGATGACCAGACGATAGGACCAAATTCACCCGAAGCCCTAACGCCAGCTTCTCTGCTGCTGGGCTGCTCCCTCACTGTGAGTCAGGTTTCCATGCAGGGCAAGAGCAGTTGTGGGGGCAGGTGATTCGGGTGCACGTCACGTTCAGCCGGTGTCCCTGTGAGGCCGGCTCCACACTCGCAGCAGGAAGACGTGAGCCTCAGAAGCGGATTCCGTTTTCCATTTCCGATTGTGTTTCAGCTCTTAGCAGATTGTGTTTCAGCTCTTAGCCGATTGTGTTTCAGCTCTTAGCCGATTGTGTTTCAGCTCTTAGCCGACATGCCTCGCAAGTCCTTGCCCTGGGGGCGCCTGGGGGGCTCCGTCGGTTGAGCTTCTGACTTCAGCTCAGGTCACGATCTCACAGCTCATGAGTTCGAGCCCCGCGTCAGGCTCTGTGCTGACACCTCGGAGCCCGGAGCCTCCTTCAGAGTCTGTGTCTCCTTCTCTCTCTGCCCCTCCCCTGGTTGCACTCTTTCTCTCTCTTTCTCTTAAAAATAAACATTAAAACAAAACCAAATCCGAACCAAACCCTTGCCCTGTCGCGACCGCCTCTGCAGTGCTGGGATCGTATGCCGGCCCTTGGCTTTCAGGCTCGCTTTTCTGGACCTCGTTTCCCTGAACCCCCTTCCCGCGTGGCAAAGATTTTAGGCTTTAGGCTCCCGTAGCCACCCCCGTGGACCAGGGGTGAGTGAGCGTGGCTGGGTGCCAACCAAACTGTGTGCAAACAGAGGCTTCGGGCCAGATTGGGCCCGCGGCGGGTTTGTCCCCACTGAGAGGCAGGAGGCTGCAGGTCGAGCCGTGCTACCAAGTCTTTTCAGTCTGGTTGGACCTGGCCGTTCGGAGCTTAGCCAGAGGCCAAACGTGTGTTTGGGGGCTTCGTTCCTGGGCTAACCGTCCCCTCTCCTGATGACTTTGCTGGAGGCTTGAATCCAGTTTGCGGTGAGCGTCCCGCCCCGCTTGTGGGTGGGAGGAGGCTTCACGGCAGCAACGCTGTCCCGATTTCTTCCAGGAGCCCTGCTGCCGGCCGGCTGGTCTGTCCACTGGGTCTGCAGACTCAGTGAGGGCCGGGTGAGGGCCCGGCGGGACCGGACCCAGCAGGATCGCGTCACCTGGGAGCTCCTTAGGAACGCAGCCCCGCGGGGCCCCCTTACCTGCGGAATCAGAATCTGCATTTCCACAGGAACCCCCCCCCGCCAGCTGTATTCCCATGGCAGAGTGAGAGTTCCAGTCTGGAGGACAGGGAGGAAGCATTTTAAAAATACTTTTGTCTCTGGTTTTTTAATATTAAAATATAATTCTGCAACGTGAGAGCTGTGAAGGCAGCTCTGTGTCTTTACAGACACGAGAGTCGTCACGGACTGTTATCTTCCTGACAGAGAGGGGCTGTCCGGCCCGCTAATGCAGAGTGGCGTAGAAAGTTCTAGACTAGCGAAACAATACGAGGCAGAAGTTACTGCCCCCCCCTCCCCCCCGGGGCGTCACTGGGCACACTGCCTTGCTCTCTCGTGCCTCAGTCTCTCCTGTATAATACGAGCCGTCGATGGCAGCCAGCGTTTGACTAAAGCTCCCCCTGGTTGCGAGAATTCTATTTGGTCTTTTTCTGGCGTGTGCTTTGATCCTGCCCCCTGCCCCTGCCGTCCATTCCCCGTCCTCACACGTGCCCTCTCCTCCCTTCCCGCTCTTGACCGAGGACTGCAGTTCGGGCACAGCTGGCGGGGCCAGGGGAGCAATCTGAAATGGGAGGTCACCGTAGAGCTGCAGAAGCGGTGCAGGGAAGAGCTGGAATTCGGGGAGGACCGCTTCGAGTTTGTGGGAGGTGAGCCGGCTTCGCCCGGTGGGCACGTCTGGAGTCTGGGGGCACTGTCCTCGGTGTCCTGGGGCCCTGCCTCCCAGTGTCCGCGGGTCGTCCAAAGCCGCGTCTCAGATGACTCAGGTAAGTGTGGCTGCAGGGCTCGTACCATCTAGATGGAAGCGAAAAAGGTGGAGCTTAGGAGGAAACATCCCTTGTCTCCGTTCCTGGAAACGTGGGCTCTTGCAGCTGGCGTGGGCCTCCCTCTCCCTCCGCCTGCCCTTCTCCCACCGCCCGGGGAGAGCGAGGTCTGCGAGCTGCTTCCCCACTCTGGAACCTCCTAGCCGCCCCTCCCCCACGAACCCTCTGTCCCGGCAGTCACTGGGGACATCTGCAGGGCCTTGGGCTCTCTGAGCCGGCAGCTGGTGGCTGCCTCGTGGGCCAGAGGCTCATCTTTCATTCTGTGTGGAGCGGCCTCGGGTTCTTTTAAAGCGACGCTTCTGCATTCGGAGGTGGTGCCCGGCCTCTTCTGTGCCCTGAGTTAGCACCGTCCCTGCGGGTTGTGGAGGTAGGGTTGTTTCAGAGAAAGAGAACCTTCTGGGCAACTAGACTCTTCTGTCGGTCCTTTCTGTGCCCTTGGCCCGAAAGTCCCTGCTCCTCCCCTAGCTTCAGCGTCTGTGTTCACAAAACCATAGTATTAAGGGCGCCTGGGTGGCTAGGGTGATTAAGCATCTGACTCTGATTCAGCTCAGGTCATGATCCCAGGGTCGTGGGATCGAGCCCTACTTTGGGCTCCATGCTAAGTATGGAGCCTGCTTGGGATTCTCTGTCCCTCTCTCTCTCTGTCTCTGTCTCTCTCACTCTCCTTCTTCCCCTCCCTCTGCTCATGTTCTCTCTCTGTCTCTCTCAAAATAAATAAAACTTAAAAAAAAACACCCCGCATAGTATTAGGTGGGATACTGCCCAAGATCTCTTCAGCTTTAGGAGCCTCTGCCTGAAGAGGGAGCCGAGTCAGCGGGGAGACAGATGTGCCCAGAGAGGGTGGGTGGGCTCCACACCTCGCTGCCTGCCCCTGGAACTCTGTGAGGAGGCAGCGGCTGGCGGCGGAGGCGGGCGCCCGCGCCCCTGCACCTGGCCCGGCCCTGCCTCCCCGCAGGTGCGCGGGGACCCGGGCTTCACGCGGCCCCTCCATGCTTGCTGGACAGGGGCGGCTGTGCGCCGCTTTTCGCGGAGCCTTGACCTCCTGCTGGAGGGCTTCGTACTTGAGCAGGAACCTCTCGGCCCTGGGAGAAGGCAGAGCTGGCGAGGGTGCGGGTTGCCCCCTGTCCCCTGCAGCCGTGTGGGCCGTGACCCCTCCGAACCTGGTCGGCCTCAGCAGCGGCCTGGGAGAGATTAAAGCCTTCGGTTGTTTGAGTCGGACCCGCCTTACGAGTTCAGTCTGCCTTTGTTTCCCCTTTTGTTTGTTTTTGTTCCTTCCGTTGACTAGAAGGAGAACGCATTCGTGAGTGAAGTTCCGAGCAGCTGTATGGTGATGAAGACACAACTCTGTTCCCTGGAACTTTCTGAGTCTCTGCGCCTGTGGTTAGGAGCCCTGCTTCCCTCCTTAGGAAACTGGAATTAGCCCTTGCTGTGCCGAGCCAGTCCGTGCTCCCGTTCCCTCTCTGCCGTGCGGCAGAATCTTCTCTTCACATCCCATTTACCTCGGTTTTCTCAGAATCCCGTTTGTCTGGCATTACCAGATACAGTGTGCAGAGGTCTCCTGTTTCATGTGGCTCCGCCTTGACTAGGTGGGGTCTTTTTCTCTGACCTTGAACCCTGTGACTGTCATGTGATCAGCTCGCCCCGCCCTGGTTGGAGCCCCACGAATCCAGAATCCAGCAGGACGGGTCCCTCGCCCACTCAGACCAGGGCAACCCGTCCCCCTCCCCCCTCCACAATCTGCTTTCTGTCACTTTGCTTTGCTGATCCTAGAATTGCATGAAAATGGGATCGTGTAGTGTGCCTCTTTGTGCTTCCTCACAAGTGGCGCAAATGGATAGTTGGTTTCTTTTTATTGCGACCAAATACCCCGTCGTGGTTTATCTGGGTATTCGCTAACGATCTCTGGGCCAAGGGCAGCGTCTGGCTGTTCTGAGCGAAGCCGCTAACGTTTGTGCGCAGACACGCGCGGTGGAATTATCGGACCCCACGGGAGATGCACGTTTCACTTTAGGAGAAGCTGCCAGAATGTTCTCTGGAGTGGCTGCACCACGGAGGCTCCTTCCAGGAAAGTGCCAGTGCGCCGCACGCTCGCGGTTTTGTCTGTGCCTGATGCTGCCAGTCTCGCGAGCTCTGGTCATCGTGCTGCACGTGGAGGCGTGTCCCGTTGTGATTTTAACTAGCTTCACCCCGGTGACTGGTGGTGCCCACGTCTCACGGCCGTTTGTGTCTTTTGTGCGTGTGGGGCTGTCGGACCCCTCTGTTGTTTATTGTTAGGTTCTCTGGACGTTCTGAGGAGTCAGTCTGTTGTGCTTTGTCAAATGTGCACTGCGAGTATTTTCTAAGTGATGTCTTTCAAAAGCCCAACTTACCGAGTTCTAAATGTTACGTTAGTACTTTGTGTTCTCCCGAGAGCTCCTGGGCTACTCCAAAGTCCTAAATAATTACTGGCACGTTTTCTTTTCTATTTCTAGATAGTTTATGGTTTTCCTTTTTATCTGCAGGCCTCTGATCCATTTGAATGTTCATTTTCGTAGACGGTTTGATGCAGGGGATGAAAGGCACTCTTCCATGGGACGCCCACTTGCTCAGAACCATTTGTTCCGAAGACCGTTCTTTCCCCATTGAAGTGACTTGGCATCTTTGTCTGAGACCAGTTGGCCATCGTGTGAGACTTTGCTCTGTTTCACTGTCCCTCCTAACAGCAGTACCGCATGGGCTTGGTTGTTGTGGGCTGGCAGTTAAGTCTCGAAGCTCGGTGAAGTCCCCCAACATGGTTTTTCTCCCCGCAGTGTTTGTCTATTCTTGTTTGTTTCATTTTCATGTACTTTAGATTCAGCATCTTTTTTTTTTTTTTTCTCCTCTTTGCAAAAGCTGCTGGGACCTTGTTTGGGATTGTGTTGAGTCTCTGGAATATCTTGGGGGAGAATTGCTGAATTAACTACAGAGTCTTGCACTCTGCGATACAGTGTTTCTCCTTTTATTTAGATTTGCGTTCAGTTTTCTGAGCAGCGTCTCATAGTGGACAGTTTATACGTCTTCCACAACACTTTGTTCAACTCAGGTATTTCTTATATTTTAAGGCCATTATAAATGGAATGAGGTGTTTTTTTTTTTTTTCTCTTTCTTTCACTTTTCAGTTGTTCCTTGCTAGGGAGTATCTGATTATTTTTCAGAGAAACTGGCAGGAGAGTAGACGGATGAGGGGCCTAAGCACAGGCCGGAGTGGTCGCCGTCCCCTGGGATGATCTGGGAAGGGTCTGCAGAGCGAGGTGGTGCTTGGTTTCACCCACAGAAATCTTGCTTGGGAGAGAAGTTGAGTGCTGGGGCAGGTGTATTGCAGAACATATGAGCCAAGGTTAGAGGAAGGAACACAAGAATGTTCTGGAAAGAATGAGCAGTAGCTGGATCTGGCCTCACGGAAGCACACACAGGCAGAGTGTGGAAGGTGATCCATCTGTGAGGACGCTGGGGCCACACTGGCAAAGGGTTGGCTGCTGGACAAGGCTCAGCTTCGCTCAGGGGGCGCTAGGGTGTTTGTGAGTGGGTGACATGGAGCCATTCTTCATTCATTCATTCATTCATTCATTCATTCACAGATTGTGTGATATACCTGAAACTAATATAGTATTATGTAGTTATACCTCAATAAATAAAAAAAAATTGTGATAAAATTGACCATTTTAACCCTTTCCAAGAATAGAAATCAGTGGCATTAAACACACCCGCACTGTTGTGATCACCGCCCTCCGTCTCCAGAACTTTCCCACCTTCCCACACTGACGCCCTGCCCGCATTAAACACTACCTCCCCTCCCCTCCCCCGGCCCCTGGCGCCCCCCACCCGCACTCTGTGTCTGTGGATCTGAATACCTAAGGACCTCATCGAGTGGACTTCTACGGCATTTGCCCTTCGGTCACTGGTTTGTTTCACTTAGCACGGTGTCGTCCGTGTGGTGGCAGGTGTCCGGATTGGATTCCCTTCCTTTTTAAGGCTGAATAATATTCTGTTGTCTGATGGCCCACACTCGGTTTATCCGTTCCTCCGTCGATGGACACTTGGGTGGCTTCACCTTTGGGCCACTGTGAATAGAGAGCCATTCCTAAGGGCAGAGGACCTCAGAGATGAAGCAGGGATCTGGAGCTAGAAAATGGGACATAAAATTGTTGGCCGGGTGCTTCGTTCACAGCGTCTGTCCTCATTTCTGGCTCTTTTTCCCTAACTTGAGTGTAAGAGACCATGTTTGTGTTACTTATTATTGTACACCCCACACTTAGGTTACCCAAGTATCTGTGCCATGAGGTTTTTTTCTAGTAACTATGTGAAATATAGTGCAGTGAATAGAGCACATTTCCTTCTCCATCCTCCCAGGGCTGTCGTTCAGATCCCCTGCCCCGCGGGCCTGTTCGTGCAGTAGTCTCACTCTCCACTTCCTCCTGGATGCTGCTGTCAGAGCCACCTTTGCGGACGTGGGGATCTTGCAGTGCCACCTTTTGTGAAAACCTGCGACTCTCCCTTTCATAGAATAAAGGATCGCGGGTCCAAATGTTTGTCTGCTGCTCTCCGCCGTGAACCGTCGGAAGTCGGGGCTTGCTGTTACTTCTGAGTCCGATGTCTTGCACGTGGTCGGTGTTTCGCAACTCACTACTGAAATCAGTTTCTATTCCGTAGAATGCAAACACCGTGCTCTCAGTATCATACTGGAACCTTTGTTAGCAACCGGCTTGCTTTTATCTGTGGTCTCTCCTGCCAGCCTAGGAATAGGGCTTCAGGGGGTCAGATGACATGATCATTATGATTATGGAAGACAGCTCCAGATCTAGGTTTTGCTCCTCTGTTGCTTTCCACAAAGTCATAGGAGGATATTTCCTTTAGCGCTTTATTTTTTCTCCATGTGTTAATCCGACTTTTATGATGATTGCAAGAATGTGCCCTGTGGATTTTTACATCAATCCCTTGGGGGGCTTTTTGCTGGCTCACTCTGACCAGAAAGGAAGCGTCTCAGGACTCAGAATATATATGCATGCACTTACTCTCGTAGAAATGCAAGCTTTCCTCTGGGATGTTGACAGATCTTACAAGGATCAGTTCTCGGTCGATGCTGAAACTGGGCCGTGACCGCCAGGGCTGCAGACCCGAGAGAGTGACAAGTAGCAACTTTATTTACTTGGACTTTTCAGAATCAAATTAAACGAGCCTGAATGGAATTCCCCTGAAGTCCCGGGCTTTTATTTATAGCCTTCTTTGGATCTCCAGTCGTCTCGCGAGGCACATAACTGTTGTTACCCCCGCGCTGTAGGGCAGGGCACCGGGAGCCCAAGACGTTTGGTCGGGTCCCGCATCCGGTCATTCGGATCGTGGTCGTCTGAGTCGTGAGGAATTTTGGACGTGGTCTAGCTGAGGCAAACTCGCCAGGCAGACCGCGTCTGAGGCTATGCTGCTTTTCCTGAGGTTTCTCAGATCGACCTTTCGGCAGCCCATTGAGATTATCTGCGGGGGCCTGTGGAAAGATCTGCCAGAGTCTGCACGAAGAGTCCTGACCGTAACCCTATAAGGGAAAATATGCTGTGCTGTGCTCGAGCGTCGGCTCCTCTGCTCCAGTGCCACACAAGCCCCGTCCCTCCTGAGCACGCTCCCAAGTCCTCCTGTCAGTGTCTCTGCTGACGGAGACGGGCATCGACCTGGCGGAGACCGTGAAGCTGTCAGAATCATTCCTTCGCCACTTCTGATCGCGTGTTCTAAGAATAGCACAGAAGACATGGCTACCAGGAGAGGACGGTCCGTGGTATTTTTCTCTGCAACTTTCTCTTCCACACGAATCTCAGGAGTTTTGTCCGGCATGGAGATGTAGAAACAAACGGGTGTGTGAATTCGCCAAGCACACTGCACGTCCGTGGAGTCACGCGGCGGTCCCCGACGTGAGGCCGCCCGCTGCCCGCCGGGGCAGACACACGGGTCCAGTCCCCGCTCCTGCGTCAGGCGTGGACTCTGCCGAGGGCAGGCCTGCCCGGTGGGGACGGCGCTGTCTCGCAGGGCGGCCAGGTAAGGGAGGCGTGGCCACGAGAGGTGTAGCACGACACGGACGGGCAGGGTGGAGGCCATCGTCCGCGGGCAAGAGCAGGCCCGACGGGTGTAGGAAACCGTACCGTTTGCCGCAGTGTGAGGCAGAGTGGGGGAGTGGAGAGGATGACTCTGGAAACACCGGCAGGGGCTGGTTGAGATCTGATACAGTGTCAGGAAAAGTCACTTCTTAAGGAGGTCGGGGACAAGGGCCATTTTCTGAAAAGGAGGTTGGTCTCGGGACCAGCCATGGTTTAGAAACTGCTTCCTAACTGGAGCCTCAAATCCAGTGCCCTGGTCCCGGGGGAGGGGGAGCCGTGGAGGTTTCGTGCAACAGGCTCCCCAGCTCTGCAGCGACCCAGCCTCTGGAGAGATGTGCGCTTTCCCACAAGGCCCCGGTGCGCCGCGGGAGGCAGGTGTGAACCCTGCCTCATCTGTGCTGTTCTTTCCGGAGCCTCCCTGACCCCCGTTCTCTTGTGGCATCTGATTTTGAGTCCTAGTTAGAAAATCTTCTCCCAGGCCGGGGTTATAAAAGAATTCGCCTTCTGCTTCTTTGAGGACTCGAATGGCTTCGTCTTTGGTATTTGGATTCTCAGGTATCTTTGGAGTTTCTTCTGGTGTGTGATGTAAGTACTTAAATTTATCTTTTCTCTTCCTCCAAATGGCTGCCAGTTGTCCTGACTCCAGTTTGGGGGAGGGCCATCTTTTCCCCCTTTGTTTGCGATGCTACCCGTATCAGGTGCCACATACCTGAACGCATACAGGTCCGTTTGTTGACTTTCTGTTCTGTTGTGTTGATCCACCTGGGAACATATGTGCCTGCATCACACCTTTTTAATGGTAGCACCCTTTAATAGGGGGTAGGGTCCGTCCTTCTCCATTGTTCTGAGACATCCCCACATCCTCGCTGGTACATTAAATGGGTTTGTGACCGTGGACAGAATTAACATCTTTCTGATGGTAAGTTGTCCTCTCCAAAGGCAAGGGGGCACTTTTCTGTTTGTTCAGATTTACTTCTTTGTCTTTCAGGAGTGCTTTCAGTTTTCCTCATGGAGCTTGTGCACGTTTCTTTTTAAATTACTTCAAGTGTTCTACATTCTGATTGCTTCTAAATGCTTGTTTGGTATAGAATTAATATGCAAAACTTTATTGAAACCTTTATTGAAGTTTGTTATTATTTGTGGTAGCTTTATCATTGGTTATCTTGGGTTTTCCATGAATGATTTCACATCAGCTCGGACAGAGATAATTTTGTTGTTTCATTTCCATTCGTAAGTCTCTAGTTGTCTCTCTTCTCTAATTGCTTTGGCTGGCGCTTCCAATAGAGTGTTAAACGTGGTGGAGGGAATGGGCCTCCTTGACTTGTTTCCAACCTTTCCGGGAACGCCTGAAGTCTTTCTCACTAAGTAGGTTCCTCTTCTTGCTTTGGTTTGTCTGTTAGCGTCTTAGGCCGCTCGGGCTGCTATACCAGAGTAGCATAGACTGGGAGGCTTGTAAATAACCGACATTAATCTGTCCCAGCCCTGGAGGCTGGGTGTCTGCGATCGGGGTTCCAGCATGGATGGGTTCTGGTGAGGATCCTCCTCTGGGCTGTAGACTGCCTGCTTTTCATCCTCACAGGGGAAAGGGGCAAGAGCGATCTGTAGGGCCTCTTGTGTACCATTTTGTACCGGGCACCATTCCCCTTTGAGAAGGCTCCTCATGACTCATCACCTCCCAATGGCCCCACTTCTGGTACTGTCACACTGGGCATCAGGTTTCAACATGAATTTGGGGGGAACACAGACGTTCAGCCTATAGGAGTTACTACATGTATTTTATCAAGCTAAGGAAGTATATATATCAATTCCCATTCGTTGATTTTTTTTTTTTTAAATTAGGAGTGAGTATTGAATTTTGTTGAATGCATTTTCCTGATCTATGGAGAGAATCACATGATCTCATTAGAGAAGGTATTAATATGATAAATTATATGAGCATGTTTTCTAACACCGAGTCATCCTGGCATTGCTGCAATGAACCCCATTTGGTCATGGTGTGCTATTAATGTATTGTGTTGATTTCTGTTTGTTAATATTTTAATTAGGATTTTTGCATTGGTATTTGTAAGTAACGTTAGTCTTTCGGTTTTCTCTTTTTGTGCTATCTCTGTCGGGTTTAGGCATCGGTTTTGTACCAACTTCTAAAAAAGAAAGTATTTGACAAATTTCTGTATTTACCCTCTGAAACAATTTGTGTAGTAAGGTTTGGTGTATAAGGTTTGGTAGAATTCCCCTGTAAAACCATCTGGGCCTGGGGCTTGCATTTGTGGGGCTCATTCTTTGACACGTTTCTCTGCTGCTTCTATGGAAAATTGGTCTGTGTATGCTTTCTAAGACAATCTGGTAAATTGTACTCCTTTCTGTGAACTTATGTATTTCACCTACTTTTAAATGTATTTGCATAGAGTCGTATAGGATAGTGTTTCATGACTTCTCTTAAGGGGAGGCAGATATTTAAGGACTTAGTTTCGGAAGGTAAGAAGTATGTGCGTGGTGTTTACCTACTCATCGATCCCATCGATCCCAGGTCGCACAGTGAACCAGGAAGATGAGCATATGCCAGTCGTAATGCCGACAGCCGCCAGTTGTGAGGTACTTGGCTCTGTGCGTAGAGCCCCTCCTTTAACGCTCGTTACAACACTGAGATACATGATCGGCATCTCATGTGAAGGATGAGATCGTTTGGGGGACTTACTCACTGACCTAAGGTCACACGGCTAGGAAGGCTCGGAACGGGGGGTGTGGATCTGATTTGTGTGGCCACCAACGCTGGGCTCCTTGTAAGCATCGGCAGTGAGGAGGGCCAAGCAGAGACATGGATGGAGAGATTCTGGGAAGGGGGGTCAGGATGGATGGAATGACCAGGGTGTCTTCGCCGAGGAGGCCGGACGTGTGTTCCGCTCTAGAGGACTGGCAGTTTGGGGAGGGAGGGGGAGATGGCAGCAAGGTGATCGTGGGTGGGCTGGCCGGCAGCAGGCGGTGACCGTAGCTCCACCCGGTGAGAAGGACACGTGGAGCCTGGCAGGTCCGGGTGCCAGCTGGGGCTGTGCGCTGGGGCTGGGAAGGGGAGAGCCAGGGGCACTGGGGAAGTAGGGAGAAGCCCGTACCTGTTTGCAAGTGACCCTAGATAAGGGGAGTTACCCACGTCTAGTTTCCATGCAGTGGGTTAGAACTTGGGAGGGAGGAGCCACATGAGAGGGGTCTGGGGCGAAAACTTCACACTGAAAAGACCCCCTTTGGGGCGCCTGGGTGGCTCAGTCGGTTGAGCGTCCGACTTCGGCTCAGGTCATGATCTTGCAGTTTGTGAGTTTGAGCCCCGCGTCGGGCTCCGTGCTGACAGCTCGGAGTCCGGAGCCTGCTTCGGATTCTGTGTCTCCCTCTCTCTCTGTCCCTTCCCCCTTCAGACACACACACTCTCTCTCTCTCTCTCTCTCAAAAATAAATAAAAATATTAAAAAAAAAAAAGACCCCCAGCCGCCATCGTGGTTGCCCGGAGACACTGACCATCACTGAGGGTGCAAACAGCACGGGTCTCGTACACGCCAGCGAAGCTTGCGGACCGAGGAGAATGTGGACGTGGCAGCGTGTGCAGTCTGCCGCCGTGACAAATTGCGTGCCGGGAATCTGTGAACCGTTCCTTGCCCTTCCTGACAAAGAGGAGGGAGGTTTGGGCGGCTAACCGTGTCTTCCTAGATAGACAGTAGCAGTGGACGTTATTTCTCGTTGCTTGCAGGATTTGTCCTCGGCGAGTGGCTCGGTGTCCTGGGAAACTGCAGGGGGACCCCGGGAGCTCTGTCCTCGCCCCTGGAGGAGGCGTGTGGAGAAGACAGTTCCGTGCAGACCCGGGCGCTCCGGCCTGGCCGTCAGGCCGCCCGGCTCCCGGTTGGGGCCTTTTAACCAAATACTTTGTGACCTCAGCAGGTAAGTCACTTTCCTTCTCTGGGCCCCGGGTTCCTCGCATCCGTCTGGCGTTCACATTCTGTGACGTAGGCATTAAGGTGGATAAAATTCCTTTAAAGTGGTTTTTGGGTCGCGCAAACGACAGCCCATTTCTTTTTTGTTGTTGAAATAAATCCAGCCACCTGATTAAAAAAAAAACCTGAGTTAGAGGTTTTTGCAACAGTAGAGGGGCGGACTACAGAGGAAGCCAGTTGCTGTACCGAACTCTTCGTCTGCTGCGCTGCCCGGCCTTGCTCATTCTCTCCCTCTTTCTGTAGGACCGTGGAAGACGCCACAAGTGCAGAGTCACTTGATTTAGTGCAAACAGCCTTTTGCTTGGGAGAAGGGAGTTTTGCTGTTCGGATGCATAGAATGTACCCAGAAATGCCTCCAGGTGATTTCCTCGTTGCCTTGGGAATCATAAATTCTGTAGCCAGATCTTTTGTGTGGTGTGGGCATTTGGGAATGTTGTGTTTTTTTTTTTTTCCTGGAAGCTAGTGACTACACCTGTGTCCCGGTCCCAGTCATCGTTCAGTGATTCCCATTCTGCCGAGAGGAGGGTAGCGGGTGTGAGGGTTGGGAGGTCGGACAGAGGAGGCGGGAGCCCCAGAGGGCCACACGGTGGTTCGAGCGTGGACGTGGCCTTGCTCTGCTTCCTGGCCTGGATCAGGCTCTTCACCGTTTTCCTTTGATCTCTGCCACCTGTGATATTTCCAAGACAACGTGATCGTGAGGGTCACGGGACGACAGGCACTGGAAGCATTTTGTAGAGGAGGGTGTCACTGGTTGTTATTCTGAGTGCAGCGCCCTTTGGCCTGTGTTCCGGGCCCACAAACTGGGGAAGAGGAGCAGACCGTGCCCTTGGTGAGTCTCCGACCCTGTGAGCCTTCCTTGTTCCGTCAGCAAGTTGAGAACGAATTGGCCACGGTTATAAGATTCTGGTTTTTACTATAAGCAGTGTTAGTAAGAGAGCTAGGCAAGGCACCGTTTGAGCGATGAGCCAGAAGGCTGTGGTTGTGAGGGGAGCCTGTTGCCATCGTGGGAAGGAGGTTACTTGAGCGTGGACACAGAGGAGTGAGTGTCCTCTTCCGCCGAGAGTGCAAGGTACAGTCAGCGCGACGGTACGAAAAGCGCAGGCATCAAAACTGAGCAGACTTGGTTCTGACTCCCATCCTGCCTCTCATGTCGAGCACTGTGACCTCGGGCCGCAACATAACCTTTCTCTGTCTCGAAGGGCTCGTGTGCCGATGAGTCTGGCACGGGGTCGGCACTTGGCGGGAGCTCTAATTCCCCAGCAAACGTCTCTAAGGAGGGACGATACTTCTGCGGGGGAGAACAGAAAAACCTGGGTCATGACGAGGACTCGGGCCGGGAGTGCTGCAGGAGGTCAGGTGCACGTGTGTTTCCTGGCCCCAGAGAAGCAGCCCGGCTCCCGAGCGAAGGAGAGGGCGAGTGTCGGGCAGTGGAGAAGTCGGGTCCCGGGGAGGGAAGTCCTCGGAGGCTCGCGGAGAGGGGCACTCGGGATCCATCTGTGGAAACCCAAGCCGAATCCCTGGACCCCGGATTGCTTTGCCCGTCCTACGAGAGCGGGCTCAGAGCTGGAAGAAGGAGTGGCCGCGCCAGAGGGCACGGGGCAACCTGGTGCAGTTTGAGCCATACGATGCCACCCCTGCGTAGGGGCACGTGTCCATTAGAGCCGCATTTCTAGAGCTCCTGTGGACACTGCCCTTAGACTTCCAGGGAAAGGCGGGTCCATATCCAGAGTTTTAGGCTGAAGATTGGGTGCGGGAACTTCTCGTTCCTCCCTAGCCTTGGCGGCATGTCTGTTAGCTCTGGGAAGTCACGCCCCTTCCTTCAACGTGCATGTGCTGAGTGCGTGGTTAATGCTGGACGCTGCTGGGCACCAGAGGGAACCCGGCGACGCACCGGATGCTGTCCCTGTAGGCCAGGACTGGCAGTCCAGTGGGGGAGGTAGATGGCTCAGTACGTAATTCTGATGCCCTACAGGGCACCACGTAGGCCCCGGCGAAATTTATCACCCCCCTAATATCTTCTGGTTCTTGCTGTACCATGTTCTTGCTCATAAGAAGATGGCTGTAGCGTCTCACCAGGCCGGGTCGTGTCAGGAAGCAACCATGCGATGATCATGGTGAAGGGGCCGAAGCAGGGCCCTTGGAATCAGATCTGCATTCAGGTTCTCACTGCTGCGCTCTCGCCGTGTGGCCGTGAGCAGATTATGAGCTGGAGAAGCTTAGCCACCTACTTGCCTGGTAGCCTTCGGCGACCTCCCTGAGCCTCCGTTTTCGTCAGCCGTAAGCTGGGATGACAACAGCAGCTAAGCCCACCGGGGCTGCTCTCCAGGGACGAGCACAGGGTGGACACTTGAGGCCGCTGTGTGAGCATTTGCTCGAATACAAGCGAGCAGACCGGGGCTGGCTTCTCGTTCCCCCGCAGATGGGGATGATGGAGTCTCACCCGGGAGGAGGCGGAGGAGGGGTCTTGTGTAGGTGCCTTTCACATCGTGGGTCCTCAGAAAGTGTCTCTTCCTTACTGGAGAGTCACCCGTCACTCAGTACTCCGGTGCTTTCCGCGCACACGGTACCGCGGGGCCGGGCGTCCAGAGGTGAGCCGAGCGCAAAACCTGCTCTCAACCAGCCGACCAGCTGTTGGGAGAAGAACAACACCAAAACAAAGCCTAAATCACTAAGTATCCGTTATCGGTTATGGGTGGGGCCGCCGCCAGAGGAGTGAGTCTTGGGAACGAAGGCGGAGCCCCGTGGGGAGGGGCCGATTGGGGAGGATTGGTCAGAGGGGGCTGGGAGGAGGGGGACGCGGGGGGGGGGGGGGGGGGGGGGCTTTAAGTGTTTGCAGGGGCTGCCAGGGGCGTGGTGTGGTTTGTGGAGTCTGTGAAGGTTTCCCAACAGTCACGCTCTCTGATGTGAGATGCGCCGCACCCTGCGGTGGGGAGAGCCGTGCTCCGCGGATCTTGGTTTGCAATTTCAGGTGAACAGAAAACCATACGAGGCAGCTTTTCGTAAAAAACAACGAAACGAACGTTTGTGAGCAGGCTCGGGCGTAAGGTGTGCCATGCAGCTCCACGGATGACGGAGGAGGGGCCGGGAAGCTCTCGGGAAGCCCATCGGTGTCTGTCTGTCTGTCTCTGGCCTCTGAGCGAGTCTGCCTGTATTCCAGGGTGTGCTGATAACTGAATTCTTTCCTCCTCTGGTACTGGCTTCGCCCTCCGGCACGTATGTGCTTAAACATGGCTCCTGTGTCTGTGTGTCTTCTTCAACTGCAGAGATCCAACTGCCCACGAGTCCCTAGTCCCAGGCAGACTCCACAGGAAGGAGGGAGAATCAGACTGTGCGGCTTGGTTGAGGGTGGCCCAGCAAGTTATCCTGGGAGTCGAAGGTGGCTGTAGGCTGCGTAGGGTGACAGGGATATGGATACGGCTGCCCAGAGGGCGCTGGTCTCTTGAGGAGGGGAGTGTGAGCCAGGAGGTGGCGCCCCGTGGTCACAGGAAACTCACAGCCCGGAGAGGTCTGTGTGAGTCCTGCGTGGGAACTCCGTAACAGAGCTCAGGCCCTTTAGGACAGATGCAGTCTGAGGCCCCCTTTATACATTTTCATGACTCATGCTGGGACCGACGTGAAATCTTATAGGATGAATATAATTTGGTTACATGCAAGAGAGCATTTTTGATTAAAAAAGTAGGTATGAATGAAGGCCGAGAAGGGGCTATCGTGAGTTTAACATAGACCCATAAGCATTTTTAACATTTTTGCTGATAGCAGCCCATCGATTTTTGGACAAGGTTGATTTTTTTTTTTTATTGTGGTAAAATATACATATCATAAAATTTGCCATTTTGACTCTTTCTGAATGCACATTTAGTGTCACTCAGCACATTCCCTTTGTCAGGCAGCTGTCACCACTCTCCATCCCCAGAACTTTTTCATCTTCCCAAACGGTAACTTATCATCCCGGGCTGAAACCACCCATTGAACCCTAACTTCCTGTTCTCCCTCCTGGGCCCCGGAAGACACCACGTTCTGTCGCCATGATTTTGATGACTGTAAGTACCTCGCATACGTGGAATCACACAGTATGTGTCCTTTTGTAACTGGTGTATTTCACTGAGCACGAGGTCCTCCGGGTTCATCCATATTGTAACAGGCGTCATAATGTCCCTCCTTCTCAAGGCTGAAGAATATTCCGTCGTGTACAGGCCATGTCCAGCCATCAGTGGACGTGTGGGTTGTTTCCACCTTTTGAACTATGAACAACACTAGGAGCCCACCACTTTTAAAGTATAGATGAGATTGTTTTCCACTTAGAATCATCAAGACATTCTTTGACTAATGAAACCTTTTAGTCAGTGTTTGACTAAGTAAATACTTACTCAATCCAATCTCTTCATTTCATAGAGGGAAACTCATTCAATTAGGAAAAGTGAACAGCCCAGGGATACACCTTGCCTACTTTGGACTCATTTGCCATTTCTTCATCCATGTACCTAAAATTATGAGAGCTTCTGTAGTTTCAACAGCATGGCCTCAGTTAGGATCTTTAGTCCTGAAGAGTGTTGTAGACTTGGAAAGAATCCCATAGACCAGTGGTTCTCAAACCTTTTTGCTTCGGACTTTTTGGTTTCAAAATAAATACTGAAGATGTGTGGCTTATCTGTACACATTATAATTAAAACTGGCAGATTTTTAAGGAATTTCTTAATTCATTTAAAAATAATGTATGTCTATGAAAAGTAACCACATTGACCAAAACAAGCTAATTTGTGAGATAGTGCTGTGTTTCAGATTCCCGCAAGTATTTCCCATATCCGGTTTGATAAAGATGACTGGATTCTTGTATCTATTTCTGCACTCAGATTGCTGTGAAGCATTGTTTTAGAGGGAGCACATAAAGAGGATCTGGCTCACACAGACCCACGGTCAGAGTACCTCAGGGCCTTTTCAGGAAACTGTCAATATTCTTCTTTGATACTACACCAAAAATCGTCAAGTGGTAGTTTCTTAGTGTGTTAGTTGCAATGTGGAATCTGGAGCTGAATCAGACAAGAAACACTTCATCCTCCGTTACATTAGAACATTTCAGCTTATTTTGTACGTTAGATGGATCTTTGCCCGTGTGTGATTTTGTGACGTCACGGTTCACTGGGTTGTGTGGCTCTTCCAAAGGCTGACCTGCTGCTCTGTACCGTATCAGAAAGGCCTGTTGGTCAGTGTCACTCCCGTTCTGGTCGGGAAAGTCTCTGCTGAGAAGCTGTCGTGCTCACGGTGGTGGCTACAAGTGCTCGAAATTCTCACTCTTCCATTTGGAAGCTCAAATTTTACCCTTGGCGACCGACGCTGCCGTTGTTTACCTTGGCCCGATTAGGTCATTTTGTTCCCTGTTGGGAAGATGTCAGTCGTACACTCAGTCTGTGTCCTTGCAGTTCGTGTATCATTTCTTCCTGGGGCCCCGTGACAAAGCGGCTCAGTGTGACCTCGAACAGTGCACGCGTGCTTGCCCTCCGACCCCCGTTGTCTGTCAGTCTGCGCGGAGGGGCTGCTTGCTTGCCTGCTTCCCGTTTTATCGTACAGGATGCCAAAAACGTGCATCCCCTGGGGCGGACGCTTCGTACCACTCCGTCAAAGCTCTTTTTCTTTTAAAGTTTATTTTATTTTGAGAGAGGGCGTGAGCAGGGGAGGGGCGGAGAGAGACGGAGCACAGAGCCTGACGTGGGGCTCAAAGTCACAAACTGAGATCGTGACCTGAGCAGAAATCCAGAGTCAGACACTCCACCAGCTGAGCCACCCAGCTGCCCCCCAAAACACTCTTAAAGTAACATTTTGATTTTTACTGTCAGTGTGTGGTGAGGTATACAGTGGCCACAAGTTTAGTTTGCCGTCCCTGCTTTGCTTTGTGCTAAGAGGGTGGCAGTTTAAGCCTCTTCGCCTTTGCACCATTAATGCCGGACAAGAAGAATAAAGCTTCAGTGCTATAAAAATAGTTGGAGCCCCTGCACACCCTACAAGGGCTTTGGGGTCCCTGAAAGGTTCACGCCATGAGACGTCAATTGCTGACTTCAGCCACGTAGCCTGGTCTTGAGTCTGCCTTGATCCTATAAGGGACAGACACGGTGAGGAGTCCGCACCCAAGTCCTTCTTGGCATCGGCATCTTTCTCGTAACTGCACAGACATGCTCACGGCCTTCTTGGGGATGGAAGCAGCCCTACAAAGGCAGAGTTGAGTGTTGAGTTTCTGCAACCACGTCCTAGTGGTTATTTGAAAACTCTTTGGCGTTTCAAACTGCCAGCTCCTTCTCAACATTGAAATTTAATATGCGATTGACCCCATGATATCGGGCTTTTGGGTCACGGCTCCATCTGTTGGCAGCACGGCTCTGGAGCTTGTCCGAGACGAAACTCGCCGCGTCAAAGCCGAGCAAAGCAGTGTGTTTGTCTAGAAGGTGCTGCCTGGATCTTCGTCCGCCTGGCTTCGGCAAACTTGCTTTGCACGTGGGAACGCTGTACCCAGTCCAGCTGAAATGAAACGCATTTATCCTGTGGCGTGTGCACACCGGTGGGTCTGACAGTGTCCTTCCTCTCTCCTTTGTTCGCAGCAATGGAAGAGTTAATAGTTGAACTCCGTCTCTTTCTTGAACTCCTGGACCACGAGTACCTAACGTCAACCGTCAGGGAGAAAAAGGCGGTGATTACCGACATCCTGCTGAGGATACAGTCATCCAAAGGTGCGTCTGCTCTTTCTTCCTCCAGGGTCTGTTTTGCCTCTGAACCTTCTTCAATACCACCATGTAAACACGATCGTTTGTTCATTAACCTATGAACCTATCGATTCACCACGCTGTCCCCGAGGGCCTCCCCGTGTGCCCGGTGCTGGCGGGCTCCCCGCGTGGGAGGGCAAAGCCTTTGAGGAGCTGACGGTGACCACGCTCTACTTACTTCCTCTCTGTACACTCCTCTCCTCATCGGGAGCATCCGCCTCGGACGAACGTCGTGGGAGTCAGAGGCGATGACATAAAATACCTCCAGACAGTGTCTGACATGTGGTAAACCCACGATCACTGGCTGTGATTTCCTCCTGTTGCTTTTTTTTCCCTTTAATATTTATTCAGTTTTGAGAGAGAGTGAGTTGGGGAGGGGCAGAGAGAGAGAGAGAGAGAGAGAGAATGAGAATCCCAAGCAGGTTCCACACTGTCAGCACAGAGCCCCATGCGGGGCTCGAACTCCCGAACCGTGAGATCGTGACCTGAGCCGAAGTCAAGAGTTGGACGCTCAACCGACCGAGCCACCCAGGGGTCCCTTTCCTGTGGCTTTTATGGGTGGAAGGGGCCCCGCTTTCCAACCCCACGCCCTCTGCGTGTTCCCTTTGCCCGGCTGTTCCTGACAGGCGGTCTGGACGCACCACTGCATGTGGGCCTCCAGCCTTGGGAGCTGCTGTTGGCTTTCCCCGATGCCCCTTCCTGTCTCCTTCTGCCCGGTGGGTTCCGACCCTCTGTCTCTCATGCTGTGCTCTGTACGTGCTTCCGAGGCTTTCCACCTGTCTTGTTCTCCCCTCCACTCTTTAATTAGCCTTGAACCTGTCCGCTGATTATTTTCAGTGGTAGAATTCCCATTCGTTCTTTTTCTGTCTTTTCACTGTTGCCAGTTCCGTGCCAGAATTCTCCACCGCAGCTTCTGGCGCTCAGGGCTCTGGCTTTTCACAGCCCATTTTCCTGCCTGCGTAGCACATGCGGCCCAGCGCAGGCGAACCTTGTCGAGTGGCTGTGCTTGTGGGTCTTTCCAGGTGGGTCCTGGCCTATAGATAGTCCCGTGCCCATATGAAACCCGATTCCTTCCACTTTCCTGCCTTCGCTGACCTGGTGCTCACTGTTGTTTCTAAGAGTTACTTGTGTGTAAACTTGTCTTCCCAACTTGAATACGAACCCACTGAGAGCATGAGCTCACGCCAGCCATGGCACTCACCGCACTCGTCTGTCCCAGTGTCTGACTTTAAGAGGGCACCTAATACAGGGGTGCTGGGGTGGCTCAGTCGGCTGAGCGTCCGACTCTTAATTTTGGCCCAGCTCATGATCCCAGCGTCGTGGGATCCAGCCCCGTGTCAGGCTCTGCACTGAGCATGGAACCTGCTTGGGATTCTCCCTCTCTCTCTCTCTCTCTCTCTCTCTCTCTCTCTCTGCCCCTGTCTTCCACTCATGCTGTGTCTCTCTCCCTCTCTCTCTCCAAAATAAAAAAAAAGTTAAAAAATGAGAACAAAAGAGGGCACCTAATACACACGTGCTGATTCCCAGGAAAGCGCCCGCCCCCGGAGTCCGCAGGTAATCGCTGACCTGAGGGGAAGTTCAGGCAAAGCACCTCACCTTGGCGAGGCCGGTGGCTTTGGGAAGAACGTGGCTTTGGTGGCCGCTCCCTCATTTGCACCTGCTAGTGTCTCCGTGAGTTCCGTAACCCTTTTTTTCCAGCCGTAGATTCCTCACCTGTGAAGTAGAGAATGACAAAGTTGCTGTACACGATTAGAGAAAACAAATATTTGCAAAGCATTCACGATGGGGCCGAGGGAGTGAGAATGGCTAGCGCCCCCCCCCCCCCCCCCCCCCCCCCGCCACTCAGTTCTGTGGTTTTGGTTGATGCTCACAGGTTTCGAAGTGAAAGACCATGTTCAGAAGCAAGAGACCCCCAACAGCCTGCCGGCTCCTCCCCAGATGCCTTTGCCGGAGATCCCTCAGCCGTGGCTGGTGAGTGAAGGGTCCCCCCGGGGCAGCAGCAGAGCCCCCAGGCCCCGGGCTACTCAGGGCTCCGGGCAGGTGATAACGGCTCGGGTCTGGGGGAAGGGAGGCCTCGTCTTGCTAGAGGCTCTCCTTCGAGTGGTTTGTAGGGCTGCGAGCGGGAGGCTGTTCTCGTAGCTTCCCTTGGGAGGCTGGTGTTTCCTTTAACAAGGGCTGGAGCTCCAGGTCCGTGGAAATCTGTTCTTAGGTCAGATTTTTTTTTTTTTTTTTTTTTTTTTTTAATTAAAATCAGAGGCTTTAGCAGGCACAACAGTGGCAGCAGAGTCTAGGGACCTGACCGTCTGGGTGAGTTCTGGAGTTGAATACCTTAGTCTGACACTTTAATATTCATTGTCATGCTTCTTCCGGGGCAAAAAAATACATCCACATCCCAGGAATGTGTGTTGGATTGGATTGGATGCATCCAGAATTTGTTTTGGAAGTCTTTTGCCACGTTGGCCGTTTTGGGGTGCTCTCACATGCACCTTCTCACGGGCCACTTAGCTCTTCCTGCCTTGCTGCGTTCTCGTGTGCTCACGTAGGAACGTTGGACATGCTGTCAGGACCAGAGCAAACTTGGTTACTCGACGGTTTTCTTTTTAATGTTTGCTTTCAGCAGGGACACGTCACCATCTCACCCTCAGGACAAGGGCTGTGGGAGAGCAGGGCCTGTCTCCGCCTGCGTCCCCGCGTCGTGGCCCGTGTCCACTAGACGCCCATCAGTTAGCATTTCAGAGGGGACAGAGGACGTTAGCACCCGTCGGCTCCCTCCTGCGTATCACACACCTCACTCGGTATTTTTCCACTTAAAATTTCATGTAATCCTCACGGCTTGACCTTAGAGAACCCCTACAGCACCTGACCATGTGACTAGGACGCACACCCATTTCCAGACCAGGAAATTTAGGTCAGTGAATATACGTGGTTGGTTCAACACCACACGAGAGTCAGGAAAGGCAAAAATTGTAGCAGGTTCTTCGGATTCAAATCCAGTCTTTTCTCAACGCTACCATTTTGGGGTGTGGCCGCACAGCCCAGGCAGACATGGCTCCCGGAGCAGAGAATGTGGTGTCCGGAACCAGAAGCCTGGTAGGGTAACGGTGAGCTCGTCCCGAGACGGTAGGTCTCCGGTGCTTAGAGAAGGTGCCTGGCAGGTGCCAAGCCCCACGCAAGGGCCTGCCGCTCCTGGAGAGAGCCGTACTTCCCAGACTTTCATGGCCCCGAATCCCCGGGGATCCTGTGAAAACGAACCTTCTCATCCACTAGGTCCGCATGGGGCCTTCGGTGCTGCGTTTTCAACAAGATCACAGAAGAGAACTGGGGGGAAAGCCCCAGAAGTAAATAAAAGTCACCCACTTTTCCTTCTTCCTGGGAGAGGCGCCTTCTTCCTCCACCCTTGCCGTCCGGGCGGGGGGGCCACAGACCTCAGGTCCGAATCCCGATGTGCTGTAAGGGGCTCGTGTGCACGGGGTTATAGCAATAAAGTCAACTTGATCAATTTCCGCGGCCACCAGGAAAGTTTACTTTACATGCGGGGCTCTCGTGTGTAGCTTCCCTACTTGTCGTTTTACACACTTAGCCTTTTTGCGGTCGAGAGTGTATTGAATATATGATTTTTATGCACCGTGTTTTATCATTTTAACATGATGTGTTTCTCCCTCTTTATAAATTTCTTTTTTAATTATTCGTTTCCTTTTTAAAACTCATCCCGTTTGTTGTAGAAACTGTGACTTGTCATTTGTTTTTAGATGTAACGCGGAACCCTAGGCCAGAAGTGTTTGTCCTCATACACGTCGTTTGTGTGAAAGAGGCAGAACAGGATGGAGGTCAGCGGTTCATTCCTTTCTGGGTCTTATCTTCCGGCTCACGTGTGCTTTCCTGGTCTGAGCCCGGGGCCCTCCCTACACTGTGGCTTGTCTTTCATCGCTGCTGTTCAGATCGGAGAGTGGGGACGCTTCTGTGAATGTCGTGGACTCTTCGGCTGCCACGTAAAGTGCCACATACCTGGTCCGGACTGAGACCCGTGTCTCAGTCTGAGACCCGAGAAGACCTGGTCCAGACCGGACAGATTGCCGCTTTCGGTTTCAATTGCAGACAAAGCCTGCTCATTGAATAGCCAGCATTTTCTACCATTTTGGCCACCAAATAGTCAACCCGTTCCCCTGGGTTTTTTCTCAGATGGAGTTTGCTATTCATTCACTCGTTTGTGCTCTCTCTCTCTCTCTTTCGCTCCTGTTTCTCGCCGTGCCAGGCCTATGCTCTGTCCCTGCCTTTGGCTGCAGTGCTGCAGACTGTCCTGGTCTAAGTTGCACGAGGAGCCCTCCTATTGGTGGTAGCGGGGTAATCAACAATGTTGGTCGGGGCGCCTGGGGTCTCAGTCGGTTGAGCGTCTGACTCTTGGTTTCAGCTCAGGTCATGTTCTCATGGTTTGTGCGATCCACCTCACCTTGGGTTCTGTGCTGACAGCACGAAGCCTGCTTGGGATTCTCTCCCCACCTCTCTCTGCCCCTCCCCTGCTGTTGCTCGTGCTCTCTCTCTCTCTCTCATAATAAACATTTTTATTTTTTTAATGTCTTTTCTAAATTTATTTTTGAGGGAGGGAGGGAGAGAGACAGAGTGTGAGCGGGGAAGGGGCAGAGACAGAGGGAGACACAGAATCCGAAGCAGCTCCAGTCTCTGAGCTGTCAGCACGGAGCCTGACACGGGTCTCGAACTCCCAAACTGTGAGATCATGACCCGAGCTGAAGTCACACATTTAACCAACTGAGCCACGCAAGCACCCCTAAATATATTACATTTAAACGAATAGCTTTTGAGTAGGAGTCTGACCCATGGACAATTTCTCCCTACTGGTGCCTAGAACATGGGTATCTGGGGTTTTCCCGCAGCCTCTAAGCCAGGATGTTCCTTGCTACAATTCTCCTGGGATTGTGATGTGGGGCCAGGGGCTACGCCCTGCATTCTTCTAGTCTTTTCTGCGTCATCTCTACCTGTGGCAGTTAGTGATTTTCGGTTTTTGTTTCCTTAAAGTGGAGCAAAATGTACACTTGTGAGCTGGCCTGAGTTTGGAGCCTGTGCAGCTAGCTTCAAGTGCTGTGCTGTTCTTTCGCAGTCGACACGCCCTCCCTTGATTGAATGGTTTTCTTTTCTTCTTTTGTAGTTTGTCTTGACCAAACCTTTCTTTTCCTCCCTCCCTCCCTCTTTCTTCCTCCCTTTCTTTCTTTCTTTCTTTCTTTCTTTTTTTCTCTTTTCTTTTCTTTTCTTTTCTTTTCTTTTCTTTTCTTTTCTTTTCTTTCTTTCAATAAGTAATCTCTATACCCAGTGTGGAGCTCGAACTCACAACCCTGAGGTCAAGAGTCGTACACTCCTGGGGCGCCTGGGTGGCGCAGTCGGTTAAGCGTCCGACTTCAGCCAGGTCACGATCTCGCGGTCCGTGAGTTCGAGCCCCGCGTCAGGCTCTGGGTTGATGGCTCCGAGCCTGGAGCCTGTTTCCGATTCTGTGTCTCCCTCTCTCTCTGCCCCTCCCCCGTTCATGCTCTGTCTCTCTCTGTCCCAAAAATAAATAAAAAACGTTGAAAAAAAAAAATTAAAAAAAAAAAAAAAAAAAAAAAAAAAAAAGTGTCGTACACTCCACTGACTGAGCCGGCCAGGTGCCCCCTGACTGAAGCTTTCTAAAGAGCATCGTCTCAAAGAGGCATCACCTCGCCTTTTGCACTCATTATTTCACTGGCTTATTTGTGTAATAGTTACATCAATAATTACTGTAGGGAGTGTAAGTGCTTAAGGAACGAGGCTGACTCCTGGTGCACGTACAACTCCGTGGATGGGACCCTTTGCAGGGGGCACCCTGGAGAGGAGCCTGTCGACCATGGATGTTGAGCACTTTCCGGACATCCATCAGGGCGCTTTCCATAGGGAATGAAGAAAGCCTGTCACGTCAGCAAGTCCGGGGAGTAGAGGTGGGTCAGGATGGCCCCACTGTCTTTTTCTGATGGTGCTTCAGTGAATTCATCATCCACTAAGGAAGCCGGTCTGTCATTCAGTGGATTCAGTCTGCCCCTGGTGAGCTGGCTTTTGGCCGGTCGGTCATTTGCTGGTGGCAGGCTGACTTTCAGCGGAACTAGCAGGTGCTGGGGCAGAGGTGGAAAGGACAGGCAGCCGCTGGGCCACGGCCTACGGCTCCCCAAGGAAGGCGGGGTGGCCTGGAGCTTGGCACGCGGCTCCGTGTGCCGGGGAGCGACTTGGCCAGGGGCCTGCCCGTGAGGCTGCCACGCTGTAGGGGTTCGTCCCGAGGCGCCCGTGGGGGTTCCCGTCTACGCCGCCCATGAAAGGCTGAAGAATGTGTCGTAGGGCAAGATACGTGATACTCCGGCCACGTCCTCTTCTCCATCTGAACAACTGTTAGAGATGAGTTATCTTTGACCTAAAAAGGTCAGCGGTCCCTTTCAGTGCCCAGCAGGGCTTTATGCAACGACCACCGACCATCGCCCGTCATTGCGTCTCCCCAGGGGACCGTGAGGGTCTATTGAACAGCAGCGGCTCCTTTCCACACCCTTCTAAGCAAGCGAAGTCTGCACTTTGTGGAGACGGTTTGTCTCTGTGCTGCTT
Source organism: Panthera onca (assembly GCF_046562875.1). Taxonomy (NCBI): domain Eukaryota; kingdom Metazoa; phylum Chordata; class Mammalia; order Carnivora; family Felidae; genus Panthera; species Panthera onca. The sequence goes on from NC_138342.1 coordinate 3,627,108, forward strand.
TGTGTGCCGCGTGCTGTGCAGAAGAGGCCTCTGGCTTCTCAGGGTCGGGGAGCGCGTCCCTAAGTCTCGTTAGCATTGACGATGCGCCCATGCACCGAGGGAACATCTGAGTGTTCCTGCTCCGTCCTGGGAGGAAATGTGGTGGCGGCCGAGGGCGTCCCGTGTGACCTGGGGTCCTTCAGTGTGGCCATCAGGCTTCAGAAGTGCTCGCAACAGTGTGGACGCTCGGAACTCCTCCCAAGGCCTCGAAATCGCAAGCGTGGGGCGATTGGTCGCACCCCCTTGCTCTCCGACGGAGACTAGAATGGGCCGAAGGAATGGTTTGTTTGATAAAAGCCTTCTGGGAAGAGCTGTGCTTTTCCACAGAGGTCCGTGTGGTTTCGCACCACAGTGCGCAGCTGTCACGCCGATGCCCTCCCCGCGTGGCCAGGGCGCAGAGCGCTTGTGACGGTGGACACGTCCACGTGGACACGGCTGCCGGCTGGCACCTGTGCTCACGGGGCCGTTTCGCGGGGGGCCGGGTGCCGTCGGCGGTGACTCCTTCCTCCCCCTCGTCGCGGAACAGCGCTGAGCCCAAACCCGGGGACTCTCAGGTCTTCACGGCTGAGCGAGGAGAGCTGTCGTCAGTGTGCTGCCCAGTCGAGGCATTTAGAAATGTTTTCATTCGGTAATTCAGTGGCCGAGCGCCACACGGTGTTTGGATGGGGTGTGAGAGAGCCACTGAGTTCTTTGATGTTTTAGGGCCAGAGTTCATAAATGGTGATCGCTTATTATGTCAGCGGATAATAATGAAGACCTTCTGGAGCGGTGTTAACATATTCATGACCTAAGTTCCAGCATTTTAACCATCGTTAGGCGTCCAGTTCGCTGCGTCAAGTGCATTCACGGTGTTGGGGAGCCCCCCCCCCCCCCGCCCCGCCCCGCCCCCCTCCGTCCCCGGAACTTGTCCCTCCTCCCCAGCCGAGACTCTGTCCCCAGGAAGCCAGCCCCCCCGCCCCCCGGCACCCACCGCTCTGCTTTCCGGCTCTGTGGAACTGTCACGTGTGGTCCCGGCGTCCCCTCCGCCCCCGCACCGTGCTTCCCGAAGCACTTTCACGGCAACTTTGTCCGACGGATGAGATTCCGAGGCTCCTTGAGGTTGTCTGACAAAGTGAAGTACTTTTCTAGTGCACAGTTGAGACCAAAGCCCGAGACTTAAAACAAGAAAGCCATTTATGTCCTGGTGAAATCAGATGTGATCCTCTTGGTGAACACGAATCATTTGTTCTTCTTCTTCTCCCCCCCTTGTCTTCCTGAGGAGTTCAGTCTCCTGTGTAATTCCTGTGGCATCTTTTAGAAATTTAACGTGTGGCCGCGCTCCAGATACGTATCCTGTTTATACTCCCGACGGACCGTTTGGCCTTCCCTGCGGATGCCTTCCCGCTGGTGGAGGAGGGGGAAGAGGACACGGCCCCGCAGGGCTTCCACTCTTTGCCACGCGTGAATGAAGCCACAGGAAACTGAACAGTGTGAATACGGTCCCACTGTTTACGCACGTGCTAAGCGGAATGCGAATCTGCAGGGTGTGACCTGGGCGAAAACTTGCCTTTTGCCAGGAAGTGTACTTACTCAAAATGCTTGCTGTTAGGGCCGGACCCCTTTGGCTGCGTAGACTGTAAAATTCTGTTACCATCGATGGTCACTCCACGCCAGTCCTCAGGCTCGCTCAGCGGCGCGGACAGCTTCGCCGCGAAGCCGTGCTGCCCGAAGGAGGTTGGCGCTCGCGCGTGGGTGCCCTGCCGTGCTTCCCAAACGCTGTGTCAGCTAGAAAAGGCTCTTGCTGATGCGTAACAGACCTCGACCCTGAACTCTGATGTTCTTATTTCACGTTATGTTACTCTTGATGGATTTTAGTCACGCCAACCAGAAAAACAATCTGGATGCCCAACGTATGTATAGAATTCAAGTCAGAAAGTGATTCCAGGGGCCCCTGGGCGGCTCAGTTAGTTACGTGTCCGACTCTTGATTCTAGCTCAGGTCAGGGCCTTCTTGGGATTCTCTCTCTCTCTCTCTCTCTCTCTCTCTCTCTCTTTCTACTCCCCCCTCCCCCCCCGCCAAACAAACTTAAAACAAAAAAGTGATTCCAGGTGATTTCAGACTCTTGGCTAGAATCAGGGCTCTTAGCTTATCGTTTCTGCCGCAGAGGCCCGAGAGACGGGTTGGGGCAGCAGGGAAGGTGGTGGGGAGCAGCGTGACAGGCAGGGAGCCCCAAAGGGCGCTGGGCAGGTGGAATGGCCGCCTTTGTGAGGAGACGGTGGGAATGACCCTGGACCCAGCGCCTCAGCGGGCTGGTAGGCTCCTTCCTGTGGCGGGCATGGCAGCAGGTGCAGTGGGATAAGGTCGAGGCACGGAAGTGTATCGTGTCCCGGTCCCCGGCCTCCAGCTCAGCCCCGGGCCTCTCCAGCCGGCCTCCCGCTCCTCCACCAGTGAGCTCCGCGTGTGTGTGACCTCCGTGTGGGGGCCTTCCCCCTCCTGGCCTCAGTTTCCTCATTAAGTAAAATCATCATCAAAATACCAGCATCTCAGTGTTAATTTCTGAACCGGAGAAAACACATATAAAGTGTCCAGAACAATGTCTGACGTGCGGTAGGCCAGCAGTAAATGGCAGGTACCATTGTTTTATTGCTGAAAGGGTCATAATAACGATGATAATTACGCTTCTACTATACACTTATATAAACATGATATTTATTATTATCAATGGGAAAATAGGTCCCTGAAGGCTTCTCCTTAAATTAGCAAAGGCAGATGCTGATGGGCTTTTCCTTCCAGAAAGAGAGGAATTGGATTATGGCCGATGCGGAGAGCCAAGCAAGCCTGTAGATTGGATTTCTGTCCAGCCGTGGGTGCGGGTTCCTCTAGTAAGACATGGACGCCTCGGAGGAGAAGCTTACCTTAAGGCAGGAGAGAGTTCCTAAGCTACGGAGTAACTTTCTCTGAAGTATCAATTCGAGGGAGAAATGTTTCCGTGGATCTGACGATGTCTAGTGACTGGTGCGGTGCCGGTCCGTTCGTGTCTGGGGCGCGGCCAAGCAACCAGGGGTCAGTCATCCCTCCAGGAGGACGGTCTCTCGCGCGTCTCCCCAAGTCTCTGCAGAGGCTGTGGGGGTGGTTTGTGGGGCCAGCGCAGGAGACGCGGGGGGCGGGGGCGGGACAGCGGCCAGGCTCCGTGTGCAGACTCTGTCTTCTGTATCGAGGGCAGCGTGCACGGTCCAGGTTGGCGCCACGCTGGCGATTGGTGTCGCCGTTAGAAGGTGCACCTCAGAGGTCGCCCTGGCCAGAGACTGGTGTCCTTACCACAGAATGAGGCCCCAAGCTCAACTCTCCCGGGACTCTCCAGACCGGTCAAGCTGGCGTTATGGCCTGCTGACCTGCAGCTTTACAGGAACGCTGGAATGAGCCCGAGAGCTGGGGTGGACGTCACAGGCGCCCTCGTTTGCAAGTGAGGACAGCGGGGCCCAGAGCTGCGGGGAGGTGACGCGGCCCCGGGACGGCGCTGTCCCCACACGCGGTCCGTGCCAACGAATTGGCCTTCGTCCTATTTGTGCTAGACTCCTGTTTCCTTCCCCTTGCCTTCTCTGGTTTTCCATGAGCCCTTTTGGAAATCTGCCTTCTGTGTTTTGTACTTAGAAAAATTCCTGTTTGTTTGCTTGTTTTTCACTTGGAGATAGTGTGTGACTGGGGGAGGGGCGGGGGGGGGAGAGAGGGAGAGAGAATCCCAAGCAAGCTGTGCACTGTTAGCACAGAGCCTGACCAGGACCTCGATCTCACGAACCGTGAGATCATGACCTGAGCCAAAATCAAGAGTCTGACACTTAACCCACTGAGCCACCCAGGCTCCCAGCCACCCTCTAAAAATTCCTGGTAATGGTGATTTCAGTGAACTCTTACTATTGAAAAGGCTCAGAAAGAAGCTTCTCCTCTGAAAGCAACGATACTAACGGCTCGGGTCCCTCTGTTTAGCCTTTCCCACACTTGCTGTTACTTAACAAGCCGTGGTTTCTCTGACTGAAACCCAGAATTTCCAGGATAAGGAGTATTTGGGAGTGGAGTGTAGGCCCTTTGGGGAGAGAGAGGGTGTTCCCCCGTAAGAATGATGTTTTTGAGGGGTATTTCTTCGAAGCCAAGGTAGCTTAATTTTTTACTGATTTTAGAAACGGTAAATATTACGTGGACGAGCCAAGCTACACAGATATGCAAATGCTTGTTAACACGTTGGTGAATGACCTCCCGTCTGTGTATGTGTGTAAGCCTAAACACACACATTTTCCACGAAGGGCTCCGGCGTGCCGGCTTTCTCCCACCAAACAGAGTCCAGGGAAGGTTTGCCAAGAAAGTGACCGTAGCAGCTGCGTGCTGCCCTTCTGACGTCTGCACGTGAGTGGGTCGGCACACCTAAGCGTTCTTCTCTTGGTGAACTTTGAGATTGTTTTTAGATTTTGCTAACTAAGCTTTTATTGAACATCTTTACACATTTTTGCTCTCATGACTGGTGGCCCTCTGGCCATGCGTTTCCAGAAGTGGAATTATGGGGGGGGGGGGAACGCCTGGGGGGCTCAGTCTGTTGAGTGTCCGACTTCTGCTCAGGTCACGATGTCACAGTTTGAGTTCGAGCCCCGCGTCAGGCTCTGTGCTAACAGCTCGGAGCCTGGAGCCTGTTTGGGATTCTTTGTCTCCCTCTCTCTCTCCCCCTCCCCCTCTCATGCGCGCGCGCTCTCTCTCTCTCTCTCTCTCTCTCTCTCTCTCTCTGTCAAAAATAAATAAAACATTAAAAAAAGTTAACGGAAACAAGAGGTGGAGTTATGGGACCTGAGGGCACACCTGCCGAGAAGCTGTGCCAAACCCGCGACCAGCAGCAGCGGCTGCGAGTCAGTTGCGGGAGCCCGTCAGCCGGGAGGGGAGCCCCTCACCCCGTGCGGCTTAGCGTAGCTTGCGGCTGTAGGAACGGGGTCTGTGCTCCTCCTCAACGTCTGTTTGAGTCAGCTGTTCGTAACGCTCTCCCAGGCCATGAATAATCGGCCTGTTCCAACTTCCAAGAGGAAGTTGAAACCCTCTGTGTTTCATGAATAAAGACACACGGTGAGGCAGGCGGCTCTTTTCCACGAGTAACAAGCAGGGATTTTAACCCGGGCACGGGCTCCTGTTCAGACCTGGCCTGGGGCAGAGCATGGTGTAGCGGGTTCCGTTTTAAGCACTGCCTTTTCGGGAGGATAGGAGGGAGCTGGGTGCCGTCCAGCGGACGACCACAGAATGACGACAGTCGGGAAGGCAGCCCGGCGGGAGGCGTGCGAGGAGACGGGGGTTGTGTAGTCCGGGGCGCGGGCCCGGGGCGGAGGGCAGATAACGGGCCTCAAGCGGATGGAGGAAGATTGTGAAAATGACCCTGCATCTGGCGAGAGGAAGGAGTGGGTTGGATGCACGGTGGGGGATTAGTCATTCACAAAGGACTTTTGGATCCGGTGCTGAGTTGCCCTTTCCGTGGTGGAGTCTCACGTTCCAGAGAGTTAGTATAAACCCTTAGGATTTCTTCGAAACGTGTTGTGCTTGGACGCTTAACTTGGTGGATCGTCCGTCTGGGCCACTGTTCTGTTCCTTTCCCAGTGACGTCTTTCTAATGTGCTGGATGTGGGTCGTGTGAACCAGTCACAAGAGGGAGAGAGAGGATGTGAATACAAAAAGGTCTTCGGTGGACAGGCCTGGTGTCGGAAAAAGCCCGGCTCGATTTCGGGGAGGCCGTTTAGACCCCCGGCCTCACGCTCCGTGTCTGGGACGCGTGAGTTAAGGTAACGTCTGCCGCGGAGGCCTCCGGAGGCGGCCGACTGAGCCACCTGCGGCCGATGCACAGGCGCCCGGCACGGCTCCGGGCGGGTAGCAGGTTTTGGCAAACGCTGGCTTTCCTTGCCCTCCCCTCCCCGCCGTCTGCCGGCGTGAGGACCAGCGAGTGAGGGAAGCGGCAAACTCCCGGGTGTCCGTGCGGCGCGAGGTGAGCACGTGCTCCTCCTCGGGCACGTGCGAGGGAAGAAGGCGGCCTCAGTCCCCGCCGGCTCTCGCGTGTTTGGAAGGTATGGCCTCAGAACCAGGGTGCCTCGGCCCCAGAGTCTGACCAGAAACTGCGGCGGGATTGGATTCCGCCACGGCAGACTCCTTCTCGACAGAAGTTTCTCTCAGAGAGCAGCTCGTAGGCGACTTTCTTTCATAATTCTTTAAAAGCGTCCGTGGCCGCGGGAGGGGCGTGGTGGGAGTGTGGGCCGGCCACGTTCGTCTGTCCAGCCACTGCCTACCTACTGCCTCGCGGCGGATCCGGACGGTTCCCGCGCCCCGGAACCCTGGGGACGCAGGAGGGTCAGTGCTGTGGGGGACGGGGGAGGGGAGCCCCCCTCTCGGCTCTGGGGAGGGTCCGAGAGAGGGCGGCGAGTCCGCCCCTGCCCCGGAAGCAGGCTGTGCCGGGGTGCGAACGGCCGCTGGCCGCTGGCGACCTGGCGTGGACCCGGTGGGGTACGGCCAGGGCCGGGCCGGGGTGGACGTGGCAGGGAAGCAATAGGGACCCCGGCAGGGCCTGAACTCAGAACCCCTCTGTGGGACGGTGTTCTTTTTTACCACGGACTTCGCAAGGAAAGGGGGAGTGCTGGGCAGCACCTGCTAGTGCACGCCACAGAAGTTTCTGGCGACAGTTCTGATCTCTGGTGTCTCCGCTTCTTCTCCTCAGCCCCCCGACGGCGGGCCGCCACCGCTCCCGACGTCCTCTCTCCCGGAAGCTTATTACGAGGAGGCCGTGCCCCTGAGCCCTGGGAAGGCTCCGGAATACATCACGTCGAGTGAGTGTCGGGGCTGCCCGGCCCGTGCCGGCCACCTCGTCTGCGGGGCGGGGAGAGCGCGGCTCGCTCTCTGGGGAGGAAGGGGAGGAGGGGCCTACAGAGCGACGGGGACCGTGGAGCTGAGTCCCTCTGGACCCCGAAGGTAAGTGCCGGAAGGGCTGTGAAGCCTGCAGTGCCTCGCCGGCCCCTTGGGGAACTCACTGTCCGCTTCCTCTGACCCGTGCTGAAGCCTTGTCGCCGTGGAGTCCTAGGTCTCGACGGAGCGTGTCCCCTTTGGTCACAGGCAGTAACTTCCGTGGCGGCGTGTGTTTGCTGCTTCCCCCCCGGGTGCCGTGATGGGCGGAGCCGCAGCTGGAAAAGCCTGGGTACAGAACCCGTGGGCGTCCCAGTCACAGGCCTTTCTTCCCGCCTGTTTCTTCTTCCTTTCATATAGGTTTTTCTAGAAAATTCTTGCCTAGGCTGGAGCCGTCCTGGCGAGGCTCTGGTCTGGCGCCTGCCTGGTAGCTCTCAGAAGTACCTCTGTTGGGTCCCAGCCCCCACATTCACACGGAGCACCTTTCTCTCAGCACCTCTGGACTTTGGTGCCGGATCACCGGCTTCATCTCTCCCCCGATCCCCTGTCAGGCAGGGAGCTGTCGTCCCCGAGCGAAGTGCGGGGACGGCATCCGGGTCCCTGTGGACGAGAGAGCCGTGCTTTTCTTAGACACATGAGACGGGAAGTCAGGCGGGTTTGCTCATTTTGGTCTCGGGGCTTCCGGCACGTTAATATTCGTGGCACACGGTCCTCCTTCCATCTGTCTTCTCACGGAAATGCACGCCTTCTCCCGGGGCCGTCTTCCCGTCCCCCGAGGTCTCTGCCGTGTGGCACTTCGCGGTCTCTGACCTCCCTGTCCCCTGGCAGCAGGCAGGCGGAGGTGCTGCCACCGTCTCCCTGGATCGTTCCAGGAGGGCCTCCTCCCGTGGTACGTCTTCTGCGTGAGAACCCAGCGAGCGGGACCGCCGGCCCTTTGAGGGCAGGGCGCCAGTTTGCCCGGCTTCCGGAACAGGTGCACGCTGAGGGAGAAGGGGACGGCTCTGCGACAGAGGCCAGGCCCTATCGGGCTTTGAGGTCTCTAAGTCAAGTGTTCTAATGTTTCTTTTCTGTAAAAACTACTCATGGAAAATGCGTTCGAGGAATTTCTAAGTGTCCACCATCTCAGAAATCAGGGGCCTACTCAGAAAACATGGAAACAGAAACGGCCCGGTGGATTCAGGACTTCACTGGAGTCCTTTGCTTTGTCACCGCACTGAGCACAGGGAAATGGGTTTTTCGACAAGGGTTGCCCAGCAGTTGGAACAGTCTGGCTCTAGCTTTCTCCTACCTTCCCTCTCCCCCACCCTCAACACACTTTCTGGGCCAGAACCTGGTAGTCATTTTGTTTGACGTCGGGGGGCCTGTCTGAGGAGCCCCCCCGTCAGCGAGGTGTCCTGGCCTGTTCCTCAGAGAAGCTGTCCCACACTTGCTGGCGGTGGGCAGCTTTTGTTGAGCTCGCTCCGGAAGCAAGACCAGCGGGACGCACGCTCGGGGCCGCGAATCAGTGGGGCTGATGTGCGTGGCTCCCTCGGTCCGATGTCTGCGGCTGCACAGCTGGCGGTGAGGACCTCCCCCCGCTCCCGAGAAACCGGGCAGCGGGCTGGCTTCCAGATGGTTCCTTAGGGACTCGGCACCGGCTTGTCGAACCCTGGGTCAGGTGTGGGTGTAGCAGAGAAGCAGGCTGTCAAGAGTGTCGTGGAATGAAGGGTCTGTGAAGGGAACGAGGCTTAGGCAGCCGTGGAAACGGCCAGAAAGGCCCGTGGAGCAGGGCTGGTGGTTGGGAAGAAACGCTGACGATCCGGAGGAACGGGGAGGGCAGACGGGGACGTGCCTCCGCAGAGCTGCACGCGCCTGGCCGGGCCTCCGACGACGAGGGACAGGACCTGCACGAGCTGCCCGGGCTCTGGGCCCAGCGAGGGCTGGCCGGTGACTTGTGTGCGCGCTGGGGCAGCGCCCGGCCCCCGTGCCAGCCTGCGGAGAGTGCTGGCGGCCGCTCCCCTCCGGCCTTCCGGACTGCTCGCAGACCTCTCTTGTGGCCAGAGCCAGCCGAGAAAGGGACTCTGGGCAACGTCACTGCAGCCTTGCTTGGTTGATGTCGTGAAAAGCTACCGCTGTTTCTCTGGCGTCCGGTGTCTGGCACCCAGGCACACGCTCTGAACCACGTTGGGTTTCCAGGTAGGGACAGTGCAGGGTCATGGGACCCAACTGTCCCCCGTATCACAGAAAGCTCCCCGGCCCTCCACCCCAGAGGAGGCAAAGTCCCTTGCTCTTCCCGCGGGGTCTTTCTCCCCTTTGGGAGCCCGTAACCTGAAGGTTGTGATGCACGACCACCTGCCGTTAGAGTTTCTGCCGTGAGATCGTAGGGAGTGGGGGAGACACACGCAGACAGCAGAGTCAGGATGAGTAGCCTCGTGTGTAACTAGTCCCGTCCTCATTTCTACAACTGGTCAGTGGTCATGGCTCGTTTTTGTAACTTCCTTCCTGTTCCCATTGGCTTCGGCAAGCACCTTGGCCAATCACCCGGTAAGATGACTCACCTTTCCTTCCCGAAAGGTCTGTGCTGCACTGGATGGTTCACTTACAGGGAGCGGGAGTACCGGGGCCACCCTAGAGACCTGCACCCCCCGCCCCCCTCGCCCTGATGTGGCCATGACTAGTCACCCCAGCCGCTGGAATAACCCCCCCCGCCCCGTTGTCTCCACTTTTGGGTTAATGGAGCAGTCACTGTGTCCTTTGGAGGGAACGTTCTGCCCTTAGAAACTAAGACCTGTGGGCTGCAGAGCCAAAATTGTCAGGGAAGGGAGGCAGAAATGTCCGTGATCGCTAGGGGTAACAGAGATAGGAGCCACTACCGTGTTCAGCCCTAGATTCCCAGACCCGTGAGCCCTGGCTCTGGGGGAAACTGAGGCGCAGCACACACTGCTGGAAGGTATTCTTGAAGATGGCACCCCCAGCCTCCAGGGGCGGCCAGTCAAGCTGGTCCTAGAACTGGGTATTCGAAGGGTATTCCGCTCGCCTGTTGGGTCACCTGCTTCAGGGGACGGGGACACAGCATGGCCAGTGGGTCTCACGAGCACAGACCCATAGCGCGGGCTGCATCTGCTGTAACAGAGTTCTCGGGTCACAAGCAACGTCGCGGGATGCCGTGCTGGTGAACGGGGCGTTCTGCAAGACCGTGGATGGGGCTTTCGGCAGGAACATCGTGGCGGGGAGAGCATATTGTCTTGAGTGATCTCTTCCAGTGAGAATGCACCGCTGCCCCTTCCGTGGAGGACGCGGTCCAGTTCCAGGTGGGTCGGCTGGGGCCGCGGGGCACAGGGTCATGTGCGGGCAGGGCCCTCAGCAGGGCCGGGAGTCAGACTGAGCCTGCCGAGCGGAAGTCCATCCCCGGACCACGGCCACTCGTGCGTGAATGCATCTGGACGGGCAGCCTGGGGAAAGAGGCTGGCCGACGCTCGTGGAACGGGCCGTGTCACGTCCCCGGTCGCGAAGCCCCTCCGCGGAGGCTTTGCCGAGAGCTCTCCCGGTATGTCAGTCTTCACCTTCCCAGCACATCTGGGAGGCCCGTCCGCACCCCTCTGCAGACCTCCTTGCTGCCAGTTCGTCTCCAGTCTTGACCACGCAGCCAAGCCGTGGGCCGTGCCGAGGGGTCCCTGTTGGGAGAACGAGCCCGTGTGGCAGGAACAGGACCACGTGCACCTGAACTACTAGCTTCTACCTGTTACGTACAGCTTCCGGGCCCGGAGGAGCCCGATGGACGCAGACCGCTGGGATGTGAGGGTCGGGTTCTCCGCGGTGGGCCAGGTGACACGGAGCCCGTGTTGGGCAGCTGGGGCGCCCGTGACCAAGCATTTAGATGCCACTAGGGTGTCCGTGAGCCAAAAGCAGTCTCTCCAAGGTAAGCTAAGTATTTCCAGAGGTTGGTGTCGCTGTGCCCTGAAATCCTAAAGGGTCTGTGCCGAGCTTCACCTCTAGGGGCCTGCCCTCCGTCAGGCTTCTGCTAGCTTCTAGAACAGGGTATGATCCGAGACACAGAGCCACGGTGACGTGGACCTCACACAGTCACGGCAGCTGTAGAAGTCCACGAAAGCCGCTGCCTGCGCATCTGGTGGCTCGGAAGTCTGGAAGAGCAGCCGGCCGGAGGTGGCGGGGCTCAGGGCCTCGCCGAAATCCACGAAGACAAGTCCATCTGCCTGTGAGTCCCTCCACACTCGGCAACACGGGCGACGCAGAAGATGCCGGCGCTCTTGGCCGTGGCGCAGGACCGAGGGGATCCGAGCTGCCCCAGGAGGGGGCCCCGCAGCAGGGCGGGCGACACTTCCGGGACCGGGGGCCGAGCCCGGCAGCGCCTGGCACCCTCCGGTGACCTCGACCTTCCTTCAGAGTGGAGCTGCCGCCGTTCCTTCTGCCTTCCGGTCTGCGTCTGGTGGCGGCCCGTGGTGCTGGCCCTCGCCCCGGCCACACAGGCCAGGAAGGCTGGAAGCCGGGTCCAGCCTGGCTGAGCTGGCGGCAGTCGCCACGGATCTTGTTGGGGCTTTGGGTTCAGATCCACATTTCATCTTGTTTTTGGTTCCCGGTCGCCCGCGCCCCTTGTCCTCTCGCTCCGCAAGGGCAGCTGGTTGAAATGTTCTGATTTCTGGGCTATGGAGATATGTCTACGATACGCATTTTAACGTTTTTGGTTGCAAGTAATCGACCATCGGAGTGTTCTTTGGTTCCGTCACAACTGCCCACGGGACTAGTCTGGCCTGAAGACTGTTTCCTAACCAGCGACTTCAGGCACACACACAGATCCACACAGGTCTCTGGCTGGCTCTTTGGGCTGCCTCCTTGCTCCATAAGGAGCGCAGACGTCTACACGGGATGCCAGGACACGCTGGGGGCTGGGGGCTTCTAATCAGCACCCTCTCGGACTTTGCCGAGAGGAAACCCTCCACCCATCTCCGAAACGCCCGTTCCGCTTACCTCAAGGTCTGAAGGCCGGTGGTGATTCCTTCGCCTCCTCCCCCGTCCCGGGTCCTTCTTAACTTTTCACAAAGTCCTCATTGTTTCCTAATATATTCCAAACCCCAGCCCCAGACAGTGAGCTCCTTGAAGTCCTGCTGGAGCCACCGGGAGGTGCAGGGAATGAGGAGGTAATGAGACGTCCTGCTCTCCGTTGGGGAGGCGTCGGAGAGACTTCTCAGAGATTGACTTTCCTTTAGGCTCAGACTGTGGTCAGTACCCCCGACTGCTCTGTGTTTCCTGCTAAGTTGGCTGCCGGTCTCCTAAGAAGGAATGTGCCGATTCTCTCTCAGAAGCGGGGGGGTGGGGTGGGTGGGTGGGCAGTGAACCTGCTGTCTTTCTCCGCTGGGCACCTCAGCCCTCCCCAGGACAGAGAGGGCCACCAGGGGCCCTGTTGGCCATCCTCCTCCGGGGGGGAGACGTTCCAGGACCCCCGTGGATGCCTGAAGCTGCAGACAGTACCCAACCCCGTATGTGCTGTGTTTCTTCCTATACACATACTTGTGATAAGTTTAATTGGTAAATCAGGCAGCAGGAGATTAACAACAATGCAACCAGTGTAACAACCGCTGTAATAAAAGTTGTGTGAATGTGGTCTCTCTCTCTCTCTCTCTCTCTCTCTCTCTCTCTCTCTCTCAACGTCTCACTGTCCTGCCCTCACCCTTCTTCTTGCGATGATGTGAGATGACAAGTGCTCACGTGCAGAGACGAAGGAGGCGGGTGACGTGGGCGCGCGACGCAGCGTGAGGCTGCTGCTGACCTTCTGACCGCACGTCAGGAGGAGAGTCACCTGCTTCTGGATCATACCGACCGTGGGAAACTGAAACCACAGAAAGTGAGACCACGGCTCAGGGGGGACCACGGTACCGAGGTGCGCCCATCTCAGGGGCGGGGGCCTGGTCTTCCATGGCTGTACCCGTGGAAGCACAGCTGGCCTGGGACACCGTGGGGGTGGGGGCACGGGCCCTGCGCACAGTGGAAAATCCGTGCATAACTCCTGACTCTGCGAAATCTTCGCTGCTAGCCTGCCGTTGGCTTGGAAGCCTTACCGTGAGCACAAATAGTCCATCAACTCCCGTTTCGTTTGTCATGTGTATCATGTACTGTATTCTCACGACGTAAACTAGAGACACGAAAATGGTATTAAGGGTGCTGGATACCCTTCCCTGACCGCTTCATCGTGATTGAAAACCCAGCCGAGCAGCTGTCCCCGCTCGTAGTACTGACTCTCCGCGACGACGTTCGAGCGCGGGCATGAGCGCTGAGTGCACGTTGTAAGCCAGTTCCCAGCGAGCCCAGAGGCGGATTCTGCCGAGCGGAAGGTCTGCGGCTGCCATCGCTCCAGAGCCGCGCGGCTGCCGCGGCCGCCGTAGTCCGTCCACCCGAGTCACGCGTCGTGTAGATGTCCATCCGTCTCTCAGACGTGTCCTGAGAAGGGAGGGTGTTCCGGATGTGTCTGGGGGTGCGGGAGAGTGCGGAGGCGACGCTGACACCCCGTGTCAAGGAGCCTGTCGTCCGGCAGGGCTGAGGCTGAGAAGACGCACGGTCCCTCGCTCTCGTTGGACTCTGCACCGGCCGTTCGTCCGAGGGCTTGGCAGGTGTAACCGGGTTCATCCAGCAGTCCGCCCTTCTGCAGACCCTGGTTCCTTGCCCCGGGCCAGGTACGTTGTCCTGTGCTGGGGCCATCGCATCCTGCAGGGCGGTCTCCCTTCCCTGGGGGGCTTGCAGCCTGACGCAGGGGGTCGACAAACAGCAGGACAGCACGGTGGAGGCTGTGGAGGCAGACACGAGGGGCGTCTCGCCCAGCGCCTCAGCCCGGGCTGCCGGAGCGAGACGCCGCGGACTGGGTGGCCCGACACCGGACGCTCGTCTCCTCACCGTGCCGGCGGCCGGATGCCCGAGAGCAGGGTGCCGGCCCGGTCAGGTCACGGCGAGGGCCTCGTCCTGGCTCACGGACCGCCGCCGTCTCCGTGTGTCCTCACGTGGCGGACAGAGAGCGAGACCCCGCGCCTGCTCTCCCCAGAGAGACACCAGTCCTACCGAATTAGGACCCCCCTCACATAACCTCGCTTAAGCATCATTACCTCCCAGAAGTCCTGTCTCCAGATAGAGTCTCGCTGGGGCGAGAGCTTCAGCATGTGAATTAGGGAGGACCGGCTTTGGCGATCCACGGAGGGCATCGTGGAGGAGGTGCCCGTAAATTAAATCGTGAAAGGCGAGAACATTCATTCGGGCAAAGGGAAATGGAGTGGGACACACAGGAAGTGAGGCGAAGCGCCGCAGGAGCGAGGGAGGATGTGCTGCGTTCGGGAGGCTGGACGCCATCTGATACGAAGCGTTACTGCCTTGCGGCATGAGAAGGACGGGCGCACGTGTGTCCGGAGGCCCCGAGGAGGACTCGAGGAGAGGGGCGGCCTTGGCTTGGATCTGGAACGTCAGCAGCGAGGGCGTGGCGATGCCCCCGGGGCGACGCTGGAGACCCCAGAGAACCTTGACCTGGTGTCGCGGTAGGGGAGGGCCGCGCTCTGCGGCTGGTGGTTCACACTGCTGAACCGGGGGCCCGCTCGCCAGGCAGCGGCGTGGCCAAGACCCGACGCCGCGGGGTCTGCGGGCGGCCGATCCCTCGCTGGACAGTCTAGGGCTGCTTCTCACGGGTGAAGGATTCTAAGGCCCTTCAGTTGAAAACTTTTCCTTCGCTTCCACCGGCTGTCTTGCTGATTCCCCGCTCCCCCCCCCCCCCCCCGCCCCGGTTTTACTAACTGCCCTTTGCGTGGCGCACGGAACCCAGAGCCCCTTCCTCGTTTACTGGCTCGGCGCACGTGCTCTGGAGCCCAGAGCAGCGGTAGCTTCCAGATAAGGCTTTTGTAGGCGGGCGCCTTACCTTTACCGCTTTCCTCACTTTGGCAGATTACGACTCGGACGCGATGAGTAGCTCCTACGAGTCGTATGACGAGGAGGAGGAGGACGGAAAGGGCAAGAAGGCGCGGCACCAGTGGCCGTCCGAGGAGGCCTCCATGGACCTGGTGAAGGACGCCAAGATCTGCGCCTTCTTGCTGAGGAAGAAGCGCTTCGGGCAGTGGAGCAAGCTTCTCTGTGTCATCAAGGACACCAAGCTGCTGGTAACGCATCGCGCACGGCTCGTGCTTGCGCAGGCTCGGCGGGATCGGGCGGCGGTCTGACTCGATGGGAGCGGTCCCCGGGTGGCGCGGACGTCCGCTGGGGGGAAGTGGCCGCCGGACGGTGGGTGCGCTCACCGTGGTCGGGCGCCGGGCAGTCAGCGCGGGCCGTGGGCACCGAGCCTTGCGTGCCTTCGGTTCCGCGTCCTGCCCCCACCGGTGGGCAGAGTCCCTCCCGCCCCGGGCCTCTAACGTCTGTGGCGTGTCCCATGGAAACGCACGGGCTTTAACTTGCCAGACGGCGCAAGATGGATTTTCTCGTTTGTAGTGAGTCAGTGAATTCCTCAAAGCCAGGTCATCGAGTGGGGCGGGCGGGCCAGCCACGGTTTGCGGGGAGAGTGCCCAGGAAAGGAAATTCTTTTGGAAAACTAAAGGCAGATTCTTTTCTTGTTGTTTAATCTGAGGGGCTGAAGAGGAAGATAGGCTAAGAAACAGGGAAGCCGGGGACAGGGACACGCGGGCCGCCCGCTGCCGTGTCCTTCCCACAGGGGCCCCCCTGAGGAAGCCAGAGCCCTTGAGAGCGTGTGTCACTCCCCCCCCGCTTCTGTCCTTCCAGCTTTCGTAGAAAACGTGGTTGATCATCGGAACTGTGAATTGTAGAGTGTATTTTTGCATTTGCTTTTTCCTTCTCATTGACCTTGGAGAAAAGGTTCTCCCCAAATTCTACCGTTAAAACAGAACACGGGAGGATTTATGATTCTGTGTGTCACCCTTGAGTGGAGCGGGTAACCCCGTTCTTTACAGTTTCTTCTGTGAATCATGGGAATGCTTACTGGATGCTTAGGGCGTTGTATATTTTTAAATTAATGGCTAAAAACAATTTTTTTAAACACTGAGAATACATATTTTTTCCACATGTGTGGCCTGAATTTCTCCCAAATTTAGAATATGCCAAAAATGATGCCATGCGGGAATTTTAAAGTACAGAATGAAAAAAAAAAAAAACAGATTTAAAAGATTAATATGGTCCTTATTTGCAATCTGACATAATGGCTGCAAGATGTGGACGTATTACGTAAATGCTTCAACAACGTGCAATGGACTCATGTGAAAGAGGGGTTTCGAACCAGGAGCAGGAAGCAGGTGGCTGTGTGGCGGGCTCAGCAGTCAGGGAGCAGGGCCCTCGGCGCCCCACAGCCCCCCTACCCCTCCCGACCGTCCTCCTCTTCCACACCCTCCCCTCCCCTCTCGTTTCTTGCAAATGAGAGGATGCCCAGGATGAAAACACCTACCATTTAGATTCGTTGTAAACGTTTCAGAAGAAACTAACGGAAAAACCACGTGAAAACACTTTCTTTGACAAAATGCAGAATCAAAGTTAATTATTACTAGGATGAAGCTTTTTTTTTTTTTTCAAAAATGACCTATGATGCAAGTGCCCAGATGACCCCTGTCGACCCTGAAAAAACATCAACAGTGACAAAAGCGAATGCTTTCCGAGTTTGAACGGCACAGAAAACTGTCAGTGGAAAACAAAAAGCCAGGCCCTTCCCTAAGTGAGCCTTCCTGCCCATCGGCATCGTCATCCTCAGCTTTTCGAGTAGGCACCTGGCATCTGTGACCTTCCGTGCCCAGGCGGCCCTCCGGTGGACGCCGTGATGGGCCAGACGCCCCTCAGGACGGCTCGCCCAGGTCACGGCCCCTCCTCTGGGGTCTCCGTCAGGACGGCCCCGATGGTGCCTTCCAGCTCCAGAGATCCCGCAGGCTCAGCTGAGGTCTTTTATGTGAACTGCCCCTCTTACTACCCCTCCGTCCTGTAGGCGTGGCTCTCAGGGGGCGCCCCGTCCTCTGTTTGAGAGTCTGCGTCCCCGGGAGCCCAACCTGCAGGGGTCTCCAGCCTGCACTTTCACGTAGGGCTGGTGACACATCCCATTTTGAGACATTTAACTCGAGAAAAAGACAAGCTGTCACGTTTCCTGTCTAACTCCACCCCTTGTACTGTCAGTCCCCTCTTCTCCGTTTCTTTCCTTTCTTGCGCTAACCTAGAATACAAGAGACTGCCGAACGGTAAGTATTCATAACAATCCAGGGTTAGTTGGATTCGGTGTATTTTTTTTCCTTCCTTTTCAGACCGGGGCAGCCATCGAGTGGATTTTTGTGAAAAGTGGACGTGTTCCATACCTGTGGTGCTCAAGAGCCGAGGTTTTAGAACTGGAAAGTAGAGGACTCTGGAAGTCATTTCTGAAAACGGGGGTCTGTTGCTCCTGTCCCTCCCCAGTGGGTAGTGGGCTTTGCACTCATGCCACGTGGGGCTGGGGTCTCCCACTTTCCAGGTGTCTGATATTGGCAGGCTATTTAGCCAGGTGAACCTCAGTTCCCTAGTCTGCAACATGGACAGCTGTGGCGATCAAATGAAATTATGAAAGGCCTCATATGATGCTGACTTGGTGGGAGGTGTTATAGTTATTAGTAATTTAGTGACTCCATAAAATAGTGATAATCACAGCAATAGTTTGTGTTATAAATGTGGAAACAGGCTCAGAGAGCTTGAGAGACTTCCCAGGGGCCAGGTTTAATCAGTAACAGAGTAGGACTTGGATGCCTGAACCCTCAGACCGTCTATTTCCATGAAGATGTGTACAATTGGTCCTAAGTAATACAATTAGACCCAAGGTGGGAGGAGAAACCTTTGGACAAGATTTGATTCTAGTCCGGATTTTACAGATCCGGATTAAACGCCACTGATGCGAACTAACTCTGCGTGCTCGCCACGGCACTGAGATCTTTAGAGCGGGTGTGTGCTGTGTAAATGGAGCCGTGTGAACTTTGGATCCTGTACTCAACTGGAAAGTAAACGTTTGCAGACATGTCGTGTAGGACGCGTTGATGGGGACGAAGGGGATAGGATGAGACAGGCGGATACCCAGCGACGGAGGCTGTAGAGTAAGGCATCCAGATTATCATCTGCCCGCATCAGGGGTGTGCCTTTCGGCAGTTCTAGTGTGTCACGTTCCTGTCACTTCCCGAGGACGCTCCGTTGGTACCTGATGCCCATCAGAGGAGGGAGTTTCAGTTTCTGTTTCTGCTGAGTCGGGTCATCGATGCTCGGTGGATGTATTTTCACGTGCGTGGGGGGGACGTGCCACGCGGAGCGCGCCCCGTGTGGGTGACGCGTGTGCGTCCGCAGACCCGGCCCCCAGCCTCGGGGCTTCTCCGCTGCTCAGATAGACCCTCCTGCGGGCGCCGGCCCCTCCGTCGCGCCGGGGTGTTCTCAGCCTTTCTGCTTCCACTTCCTTAAGCCTGGTTCCGCTGTCTCGTGTTGAATGCAGTGCTACAAGACTTCCAAGGACCAGCAGCCACAGACGGAGCTGCCGCTGCAAGGCTGCAGCGTCACGTACATCCCGAAGGACGGCAGGAAGAAGAAGCACGAGCTGAAGATCAGCCAGCAAGGCACCGACCCGCTGGTCCTCGCGGTGCAGAGCAAGGAGCAGGCCGAGCAGTGGCTGAAGGTGAGGCGCTTGCCTGGCCTCTTTCCCACACCTGGGTCTTGTTTCGTCCTGTTTTTCTGTTCTGAAAGAGAGAGTACACGCACGCTAGCGGGGGAGGGGCCGAGAGAGAGGGAGAGGGAGGGAGAGAGAGGGAGAGGGAGAGGGACAGGGAGGGAGAGAGAATCCCAAGCAGGCTCCACACCATCAGCACAGACCCCGACATGGGGCTCGATCTCACGGACCGTGAGCCGGGATCGGGAGTCGGACGCTCCACCACTGAGCCTCCCAGGGGGCCCCCCCAGACCTGTTTTTATTTCAGTTTGTATTTTTTCAGCTGTCGGCAAAAATGGGTTGACCTGAGCAGTTTTGTCTTTGATGGCAGAGTATTCTGATCACTCTGTGGTCAACCCCTCCACCTCTGGTCTTCAGAAGGCCGTCTGCCTCCGGCTCACGGGCTGTTTTACCACTTTCTCTTTTCCTTTGATTTTCTTTGATTTTTTTTTTTTTTTTTTTAATGTGTCTGGATGTGGATTCTCTTCTATTTATTCTTCTAGGAATTCCCTGGGCTTCTAAATCTGTGGATTGCCATCTTTCTAAGTGTTAGAAACAAATTTTCATCCGTGTCTCTTAAAAAATATAACTATGTCCTATTCTCTTCTCCCTTCCGGCTATGTTTAAATATACATTAGATGCTTTGACTATACTCTACTTATCTTCTCTTTGTATCTTCCTACCCTTTTCCCCTCCTTTAGTCTGGCTACTGTTTTCGTGTCTCTCTCCAGCTCACCGTTTCTCTTTTTAGCTGTGTCAGAGCTGCTGTTAAATGTGTCCCCATTCACTGGGTTCTGAGCGTTGGGTATGGAACTCTAGAATTTCTACTTATTTCTTCTTCGGCCTGGAAATACCACTTACTTTTTACAGTTCTAAATTTCCCGTGGCAGTGATGGTCACTTATTTCCGTAACAAGCAGGTAACGGGTCTGGTTAGACAGGGGTTTGGGTCGCGGGGGGACCTGGTCCGCTCCGTACACGTTCTTGTTCGTGTCATTTTCCCTTCCTGTGCGCCGGGGCCTCCGACGACCATGCTGCTCGTTCTGTGTGGGGAAAACAATGAATTCGATAATTGTTTAGAACAGCTTTATCGAAGTATAATTCACATACCATACAATTCACCCTTCCGGAGCACGATTCAGTGGCTGTTAGTCTATTCACCACGGTGTAATTCCAGAACATTTTCGTCTCCCCCAAGAGAAGCACCGAACCCCCTGTGTGAGCAGTCACGGCCCCGCCCCCCGGCCCCAGGCCACCGCCGATTGGTTTTCTGTCTGCAGAGACTTGCCTGTGTTCCACATGTGATACAAACACACTGATACGGCGCGTGTCCTTCCGTGCCTGGCTGCTTTCATTTGGCGTAACGTTTTTCGAGGTTCCTCCATGCTGTCAGACGTATCGCTCGTTCATTACTTCTGGTTTTGCTTTTGCATCACGTCTGAGAAACCGTGGCCCGTTCCAAGGTGCTAAAGAGGTGCACCTGTGTCCCCTTCTGATGGCTTCAGAGCGTCAGACCTTAAGCTTGGTCTGGGATCCATTTGGGTTGACTCTTCCACGTAGTGTTGAGATAGGGGACTGACTTCGTGCTCACGTATGCTGGTGTCCAGAGCCGTCCCTGCAGAAATAATTCAGTCCGTGGCAGCACACTTTCCTCCATCAGAGAGCATTCTCCTTTGCCTCTGCCGCGTGCCGCGAGGGCATTAGCTCTCCGACATCAGTTTAGTCTGCTTGCAGGGCTCGAGCTTTTCGGAGCCACCTGGCCTGCAGTCCGTTCAAGGTTTCAGGTTTATATTCATTTCACGCTTGTTCCGAGGTGCACTCCCCACCCTGATTGTGGGTGTTTTGCCAGAGCCCTCATTCTGGGCATGCTGTGGACTCCAGCTTCTGACTCCCAGGCCCCTGGGGCCACAGAGCCGCTGCCTGGTCTCTCGGCTGCCTCCCCTGGGGTGGCAAAGGCAGTCCCCGCCGCCGGCCTACCCGTCCAGGTTTCCGTCTTCCTCTGGATTTCGGCCCACTATTCCTCACGGTGACAGTAGCTCTCTCGTGCTCTGGGAAGAAGCTGTGTCTGTCTCCTCTTGCCTTCCTGACGCTCCTCCTCGGGAAGGCGAGTCCGGGCCGTCTAGTCCCTCACTGCCTGCGGTACCTGCTTTGGGAAAAGGGGTGGGAGGAGTGGGAAGTCCTGATGAAGCGTTCTCTAACAGTGGTTCTTGTAACGTGCACGTGTCCATTCACCCTTGAGCCTCACTGCCCTCTTCTCCCCTGGGAGACCACGCAGGCCAGACCGTGACGGCGCTAACAGTGATCACCTCTGTCTGCTGGTCTGAACACACAGGTGGCTTTTCTCGTGTCTGCACCAGGAGAGACTGAACAGAGCATGTGATGTTTTGACGGGAGCCATGTGATCAGGAACTTGTGCTCTGGGTGCTTAGCCTCCCGCACGGAGCTTTAATAAGGCGCATATCAACACCACCGTTAGCAGAATCTTTGAGGCCCTTCAGAGTTTACAGCATGCTTCTCCATCATTCTCTCTCCACGCACAGAGCGGCCGCCCGAGGAAGGTGTTCCGTTAGCAGTTTCGTTATAGGAGAGAGGCCGGGTCTCAGGAGGGACAGTACAGAGGCCTGCGAATGCTCGAGCGGGAACTGACCTCGGTTTCCCCTTCACGTTCCAGCTTCCTCGTGCCGGGCACCTGGCAGTTCGCCGTTTTCCCTTTCATTCCTTCTTGCCTGGTCCCAGCACCATCCCTTCAGGAAGGAGGCAAAGAAGGATGAAGGAAGCAAGGAGCCTCCTTTGTGATTCTGTTTTCTTGGCCTGGTCCCGCTCTGGGTGAGCTGTCTCTGTCCTTCTGCACTCGTGGGTTCGCCTGTCGCTAGTGGAGAACCAGAAGGGCCAGCCCGAGACCTGAGCTTTCCTCTTCCCCCGCTCTTACAGTTTGTTGTGTCTTCCGTGCGCGCTGAGTCGCTCCCTTCTTAATGACTCGAGAATGTCGCTGCGTTTTCCCGTCTCATCGAGCAGTGGCATTGGCAGCTCGCAAGTAGACAGCTAGAGAGCAAACGTTTCCAAGATGTCAGACGCCAGTGGGGTGGAAATAGTCTCACGTCCTATCGCACCAGATGTGAGACGCCGATGGGAGGCGCTTAGCTGACTCACAGCCATGACTCTGTTGGTCAATGGAAGGAAGCTTCACTGCGAGATTCTGAGAGCGCTTGGCTGATGTTTCTCAAAAGGGAAATAAATAATAGCTGGTAAGTTACCTTCGTCTAAAGAGCTGAAGTTGATTTATGTCCGTTTAACGTTTGTGCTTTACTTCTATGACGTATGACATAGTGTCAGAAGCTAAGGAGTCTTTTTTTTTTTAATTTTTTAACGTTTATTCATTTTTGACAGAGAGAGAGAGAGAGAGAGAGAGAGAGAGAGCGCGCGCGCGCGCGCATGAGTGGGGGCGGGGCAGAGGGAGAGGGAGACACAGACTCCGAAGTGGGTTCCAGGCTCCGAGCTGTCAGCACGGAGCCCGACGCGGGGCTCGAACTCACGGACAGCAAGATCAGGACCTGAGCTGAAGTCGGATGCTCAACCGACTGAGCCACCCAGGCACCCCAGAAGCTAAGGAGTCTTGATTAGAAATGAGTCAGAGACAAAACTAGCTTGAGTCAGTGAGGGAGTTCTCTTTCTTTAAAGCCAACAGATACTGAAAGGGTCAGGGTAGTGCTTTCTCTACGCTGTTACTAGATTGGCTGTCTTGTCAGTATCACCTCAAAATTTAAAAAACGTAGATTCACAGTGACTCAGATTCATGAGGGTCCTAAGATCTTTTCCTTTTCCCTTTGTATCTTCTTTCTCGAGATCTCAACTGCTGCAGATAGAATTGGGACATGCCTCCCCATTAGTTATTTCTCCTTCCTCGAAGGTAACTTTTATCCTAAATATTGCCTAGATATACTTTAAAAATACTTTTTTACTTATATATGTACTTGTGAACGACAAGTGATTTTTTTTTTCCTTACGTTTAAAAATGTTTACGTACGTGGCTCCACACCGCACGTACCCTGAAGCTTGCTTTTTCCACTCCCAGTTTTATGTCTGTTCTGGGGTCGACGGCCACGGGGTCTGTCCACCCCGTCGCTGTCCTGGAGCGCTTCCGTGAGCGTTCTCGTGCACGCCGCTTGGTCTCGCGTGGCATGGCTTCTCTGGCGTGGATACCTATGTTGGCACGGCTGGCTTTCGTGTGTGCACGTGTCCGACCTTGCTAGAACATGACAAATGGTTTCCTGGGTTTGCTTGTGCAGTTCTACCTCTGCCAGCCATGTATGGGAGCAGTCATTTCTTGCGTGGCCTTCCAGGGTTTCTTTATCTGCATATGCAGGCAAGTAGAAATGCACATTTTAATTCCCACCCCCACGGACAAGACACAGTGTTCCGCCTCTTTCCCTGCACACCTAGAGTGTCTGGCAGATTTTTCCAATTTAGGGGATAGAGCCTCTCCTTTTTCTCTTTTCCAGTACGTATTGTGTCACGGTGTGAACAGGCCCCAATTAAAAAAAAATACTCTCCTATTCATGGACATTGGGTTGTTTCAGTCTTCGGATGTGACAGACAATTCTGTGATCATGAACCCAGTGTGTGTATCACCTCGCACTCTCGTCAGCCTGGCGGCTGACATCCCAGAGAGACTAAGTGCTTGCACGGAGGTCGTAAGGACTCGCAGTCTTGATACACAGCCACGTCACTCTCCGTAGGAGGTGTGCCAGCTCGGCTCCCGCCAGCGGGATGTCAGAGTGCCTGTCTCCCAGCCTCGCCCACCGTATGTCAGCGAGCATCGGGGATGCGCCCTGTGATGGGGAAGGGCCACCTCTCCATCTAGTTTAATCTGCATTTCACTTCGTACGGCTGACACAGAGCAGCACCCTTTTGCTCGGTTTGAGAGCCTATGGTCGTATTAATGTTTCTGTGACCTGTCTGTTTACACCTATTGTCCGTTTTGTAAATGTCCTTCGCTTAGAAGTCTTTTCTTAAGGGGCACCTGGGGGGCTCCGTCGGTTGGGCGTCCGACTTCGGTCAGATCGCGATCTCACCGTTCGTGGGTTCGAGCCCCACATCGGGCGCTGTGCCGACAGCTCGGGGCCTGGATTCCGCCTCGGATTCCGTCTCCCTCTCTGGTTGCCCCTCCCCTGCTCGTGCTTGCGGTAGGATTTAAGATACCTGATCTGACTGGTTTTGTGGTCCGGCAGGCAGTTGACGTGAAGGGCATTCCAAAGCCATCTGGGGGAAGTTTTATTTGAGTTTCACCACTGTTTCCGAAATTCAGGATGGTGGATAGAAAAGCGCCGGGAGAAGGACGTGAGCGCCAGTGTCGGGCACGTGGCGTCACTAGAGCCCAGGCCCAGGCGCCCTTGGGTGGTGACCTCAGCCGGTCCTCACTTCGCGCCTTGGATGAGCTACTTGGCTTCTCTGTGCCTCGGTTTTCTCCTCTGTGAAATGGGAGGAGGGTCCTAGTGGCGCCTGCTCTCTGACCTGTCAGGATAAAATAGTACGTTAAGGTGGACACGTTGAGAACAGCGCCGGGCACGCAGCGAGCGCTTCTGCGAGTGTGAGCTGCCGTCTCCGCTGCCGTTTGTTCTCGCTGTTACCGCGGTGCTGCCGCTTCTAGGTCTCAGCAGACGTACGAGCGCCAGCTGGAAGCAGTGTGAAAATCAGGATGAGAGCCGGACGCGTTCGAGGCCGGAGCTGGGGGCGTCCACATCACGGCCTCCAAGCCTCCTTCGCTCGGGACGGCGAGATGCCTCCCGTGTGCCCACGGGGCCTCCCCGAACCCGGCCCCCTCGCCTCCAGCCATCGTGTTGTTCCCGCACGCCCAGTAAGGGCGCAGGGGCGAGGGCTGGTGGGGGGCGGGAGGCGCAGGCTCGCGAGGTCTTGGGGGCTCCTTGACCTTTAAACCATCGTGCTGGCCCACGTACGGCTGCTCGGATGTGGCTGGTTTCTCCCCCAGCCTCCGCGGTGGGCGTCCCTGCCTCCCGTCGCCCGGCCCGTCAGGAGGCGGCCGCGGTCACCGCTTTCTCGCCGTGGGCTCTTCCCGTGTGGGAACGTAATGTGTCCAGGTTATTTCTATCCTCCTTCTGTGATGAGTGAAAACTGCGGTGGTGTTAAAAATATATCCACCTCGTCTTCTTTGTCAAGGGGAGAGTGGCGGTTACTGTCTTCAGTCACCAGAATGGAGACACCTGTGCCTTCTGTCCTTCAGCCCTGCCAGACGGCCCCCCTCTGTGCTGGGTCTCTCGAGAAGCCACATTTGGGCTCTGTTGGTTTTTCACCCTCGTACTCTGGTGTTCTGTTCTCAGTTCTCTTCTCCACGTCTTTCTTTTGGCTTAATTCTTTATAGTTTTGGACTTCTATGGACTTGGTTGAATGATGAACTTCTCAGAGTTCATACTTAGATAATAGATTCTTAGCCTTTTCCTTATATACGTGCATCCACGTAAAGTCTCTGCAGAGACTTTTAAAGTCTAGCTGCGTCCTGTACATTCTGATGTTTGTATTTTTATTGTCATTCAGTTCACAATGTTTTCTAATGTCCGTTGTGATTTCTTTTTTGACCAGTGATTTATTCGGGAATACGTTGCTCACTTTCCACGTGTTTGGATTTTTAAAAATAATCTATTTTCTTTTAGTTTCTAGCTGAATCTCGCTGTACTCGGAACTTCATAGGATTTCACACTGCAGAGGTTTGCGGACTTGCGGTCAGTGTTGGGAAATGCCCTGAGTCTGTGCTGGGGGACGTGCATTTTGCGGTTGCTGGGTGCACAGGTCGACACGGGTTTTTCAGATCACAGTCATTAACTGTCATCTTCAGGACTTCTGATTCATTGGTTTTGTCCATATATATTGGTTTTGTGTATGGGATGAGATGTAAGGGTCAAAATCCATTTTCTTCCATGTGGATAGTCTGTCGTTTTAGTGCCGTTGATGACCTGAACTGCCTTGGTTGGAAATGTATTGACCGTGGGCATGCGGGCCCACCGCTGGGCTCCCGTCTGTTTCATTAGTCTGCTCGCATGTGGTCGTGCCGGTGCCACGTCGTCTTGATGGCTGCAACTTTACACACAGTCTGGAAATTAGCTAGTCCGTGTCTTCTAACTTTGTTCTATTTTTTCTAAATGATTTAAAACTTTGAAACAATAATTTTCTGTGAAATAAGCCAATGCTGTCATCGTGGCTTTTTATTTCACATTGTCAAGCCCACAAGTTTATGACTGAAGTAGATTTTCCCCCCGAATCAAAGAACTTCTGTCACAAGAGGAACAGCCCTCATTTATCTGAGAGACGGCATGTTAGAGCGTGAGCGAAGGCTCTGAAATCTGGAATATATTCCCGGAAGGGCTTTAGCCCATCAGGATGTTCGAGGTCAGCAAACTCTTTCCCATTTATCTGTCAAGTGGAGGTGATAGTGATCAGAATTATCACAAAGGCAGGCTGAAAAGTTACACAAATGCACACTTAGAACTGTAATAAACTGTTGGAATGTAAGTGTCACCCCTTAGGGTTCCTCGTGTAGAAACTCTAAAACAACTCTCTGACGTGAACTGTGGTGTGAAACAGGGGCCGTGTCTTTGTTAATAGAAACTGCTGTGTTGTTGTCCCAAACTTATTATCCAGGCTTTTGGTATTTTGAAGAGCAGCTTTAATGGCCCAGCTGACGTTCTCTGAGGCCGCTGTCAGGTGCGGAGAGCAGGAGGGCCTCGTGGGGTCTGCACCTGACCTGCCCCGCGCCTCTTCAAGAATTGTGGCCAAGTTTGTTTCTCTTCCTCTGGTCTGCAATGTGCGTTACCAGCTGCTCAGGCCAAAACTAACTGACTCTGGGTGTGGGTGTGGGTGTGTGTGTGTGTGTGTACAGATGCTGAAAACATGAGCCATTTTGTAGGGGTCAGTCAGAAGACAACAGCCGATGTTCCCAGAAACGGAGTGGTCAGGTTTCCTTAAAAAATGTGCAGAGATTGTGTTTCTGGAGATGAGGGCTCGGCTTAAAAGCAAACAAAAATACCACAGAACATATAACAATTTGTTTCCTGAAGGGTTTGTGATTCTGAATTTGGATCCCGTTCTCTTAAATACCTATTGAACCTCTCGTGGAATGTGGCTCTTTAAAAAGAAACACATTAATACGAACTCTTCATTTGCAGCTATCCGAGCAACGTGGGTGATAAACCCTTTCTTTATTACTTCTGAATTAACCGTGTGGGGGCAGTTTGGCAATGAATGGAGATCAGAGCAGAAAGATAGTTTCAAAAAAGAAATCGGAAGTAATCCAGCTGGCTGGTTGGTCAAAACCGTGGAAGGAGATCGGCTTACCCCCCATCTTTTCTACAGTGCCCTTCTCTGTACCTGGGCTGTAATTATGGTTGAGTCTGGGGGAAGGGAAATGATCCCATGTCGGCGGGATGCCACGGATGGCCCCGAGCCTGGCCCCAGGTGTGTCCGGGTCCCCTGTGGCCTGCTGGATGCCGTCTCTTTCCCAGGCATCGCCAGAGACACTGCACTCTGAACAAGGAATTTAAGTTCGGTCGGGGGAGCGGGGAGAAGTCGGTCGAGAACAAAAGAACATCCTTTATGTGCAGAGTTCTAAGCCTGCAGATACATGGGTTGGGTTTGTTAGGAAAGGCTTCTCAGGAGAGGTGAGGACACCACTTGGCCTCGATGGCGAGGCCACCGCATCTGGCGATGTCAGTGCGCCGTCCCTTGGACCTTCGTGGGCAGAACGGGTCCAGCTGTGGAGCAGGGGAGAGGGGACAGTGCGGTGAGTGGGAGAGAGTGGGAGGTTAGCCTCCTGTGGGTGGGGTCGGTGCCACAGATGTGGCTATTATCTGCACACTCCTTTTTCGTGTTTTAACTGTTTGTTCTCCAAGGATTTCAGAAATCTGTGCAGAGGCTTGGGGGCAGGCTGTCATGAGAGTTTACTTACTTTATGTGACGGCCCGCTTTCTTTCCCCCTGGATTCCATTCATTCATCTTTCTTTCCCTATAGAAAACGTCAAGTCCATTTTATTTCCTTGTTCCCTCCTTTTTTTTAATCTTTAATCAGATCTTCTTTAATTTTTTGAAAATGTTTATTTTTAAGCGAGAGAGAAAGCACATGAGCAGGGGAGGGGCAGAGAGAGAGAGGGAGACACAGAGTCTGAAGCAGGCTTCACGCTGTCGGCACAGAGCCCGATGCGGGGCTCAGCCCCGTGAACCGTGAGATCACGACCTGAGCCGGAGCCAGACGCTCAATGCACTGAGCCCCCCAGGCGCCTCCCAATCAAACTTTTTACGTTGCTGTTATGTGCTCGGCTTTGGGAAGACCCACATAAGCAAGATGCAGCCCCATGTGGGAAAGCGGGCCCAGCTGAGGGGAAGACACGGGCCGGTGGGCGCACGGGGTGCGAGAGCCGTGTGCACGTGAGGACGGGGGTGCCGCTGCACACGCCGTGTGGGGCTCACACGCCAGACATGTGGCTCCGAGGACGAGCCCCATCCGGCCGGGAGGAGGAGCACAGCTCCCCCCACACAGTTCGGATGGCCGCCCGGGAGGCCGGGAGGGACATCGGAGCCGCGTCACGGCGCCGTGGGCCCTCCCGCCTCGGACAGAGCGAGAGTGAGAAGGGGCGGTTGCTTCTTGCGTAAACGCCTTGCCAGAGGGGGCTTCCTGCAGGTTGTGTTCTGCGGTGTGAAACGAACTTGGGAGCTTCCGGCCGGTTGGCACGGTTGTCCTGTGGTGCGTCCTCTGGGGCAGGCCACCGGGACGGGGGACGGGAGCCCACGTGTGCCGCTTGCCTGCTCTGGCAGGAGCGCGGCTGGGCACCTCGCGTTCTGCGGTCCTGCCTCCCGTGGTGGCCCAGGGGCCTTGTGTCCTGCATGTCCCGGGCGAGGGCACTCGGCCTCTCGTATGGAGAAGGCAGTAGCATTGGGGTTGAAACCCCGTTGCCGCCTGACCCCAGGGCCCCGGAGATTGCGCTGCGTTGTACTCTTTCCCTTGAGAAAAGACAGAATCTTGTTCTTGGATCGAATGAAAATTTGCCTTGTCGACTACAGATCTGATAAAGCCGCAGGGGAGGTGTGGGGACAGAGGCCTGGCACAGGGCAGCAGGAGCGGAGTCAGCACGGACAGAGACTGGGGTGTCCGGAAGGCCCGGGTCGATTCGTGTCGCTTCGGTGATGCTTTCACAGCTCACAACCGACAAGGGGAAAAAAAAAAAAACTGTGGCAGCAAGTTCTCTGGGCTTTTCTTTCTTCTTCCTTTTTCCTATTTTAGCCCCAAACGTGTACCTTGCTTGATAGTTTTCTCATAAAACGGCTGAGCAGGAAAATGGCTGGCCGCGGTATCCTGGGCTCCTGCGGGTTCCTGGCGCTCATCCCGGCATCAGTGCAAGGCGGCGAGTTTGGGCATGTGTGCTGAGATCCCGTTGCAAAACCCCTACCAGGATATCTGGGGCTTTGGCACTTCAGTTCTGCCCCGAAGGTGCTTGGGTCGGACTCAAATTGCAGTTTAGTTCCAAAAGGAACAGAAGACGTTTTGAAGGAACCGCCGGCTGACTTCTGCCTTACCGGAATGCACGGCCCGCCGCCCCGGATCCCGGTCTGTCCTGTTCGCTGCACATCCCCGGTGACCACAGCCACGTCCAGCTCACTGCTGGAGCTCAGTGGTGATGGAGGGGACGGCGGGTGACCGCGGGGGCGCTGTGAGCACTGGCGGGGCTGAGGATCACCACACCCGTCCGTCGAGGGCGGGAGCCCCTCTGAGCCGTCGGTGTCAATGGTGAGGACGCTCCCCGTGGTGACGGTGACGATGACCGGAGCAGCACCGCGTGCCGGGTGCCGGCTCAGGCATTTTGCGGAGCGGGTCTCGTTTTCTCTTAATTTAATCACAGCCGTGTACATGGCGGGACAGGCCACCCTGACCCTCCCTCCTTTGCCGGTGAGGAAGCGGAGGCTCAGCGAGGTCGGGGCCTCGAGCTGGTAGCTGAGGTTCTGGCTTCACATTTCGCTGAGAAGACGGAGCCGGCCAGACAGGAGCGTCCCCAGACTCCTGCCACCAGATACGCCGGCCTCTCTGTGTCCCCCTGCCTTCTCCGGACCCCGCCCTCCTGCCGCCTCTGGAAGACCCTCTTCTGCTCGCCTCCTCCCCGGGAGCCCCTCGGTCACTCCCCGCCCCCAGCAGAGGGGCTTTCTCTGTCCTCCTCCGTGCTCCGGGGAGCTGCACCCTCCCGCCTCGCCCCCGCTTCCCTGGCCGCTCCAGCTCATTCTTGCACGAGCCTCGCCCCTTTGGCTCAGCCCCCAAGTGCTGACCGGCTCTGGTCCTCCTCCTGGACCTGCGTCCTGCTCTGTCTGCCCTCCCTCTGGCGACTCACACCCCCCACCCCCGGGCTCTTCTCCCCTGACTGCCTAGTTCACTTCCAGCTCTGTCTGGAAGCTTGCCTTTGCTTCCACTCACCCGCCTCGCTTCCCCCCCACCCGCTGCTGCTCTCCGCCTCCCCCGTCGTCGGAGTAAATGGCAGCACTCAGCCGCCTTGGAGTGGGCACCTCCCTCCTGCCCCACCCACCGGCAGGGCCTGCTGGTTCTCCAGAATCTTCCAGAGGCCGCCGTTCAGCTCCTTCCTGCCATCGCCCCAGCCTGCACTGCCCCCTTCTGTCCCCCGAGCCGCCGCACGACGGCCCGACTCCTTTCCTTGTACTTGTCTGTGTTCCTCCCTCTGCAGCCCGCGAGCGTCTAGCTCTTCTGCCGGGGCATGCTCCCCGTTTCAGGCACTGCCTCCGGCCATTTCAGTCTCACAGGTGGGGCCGTCGCGTGTCTGCGTGGCCGGTGGGAACGCTGAAGCACAGAATAGGTCACCGGTTTGCCCAAGATGCAGGGCGGGACGAAAACCCAGGCAGTTGGGCACGGGGGCCCATGTACCGCTTCTCAGAAAGTCAATCCCGTCACCCCTGGGCTTCTCACTGCACAAACCCAGCCCCCCTCGCTGGCCTGAGCGTGCTCCGTGACCCTCCTGGTGGCCTCTCCCCCGTCTCTGCCACACGGTACCAGGTGCCGTCCTGAAACGCTTCACATCCGCCACGGGGCCTTTGCACCCGTTGGTCCCTCTGCCTGGGCGCCTTTTCCGCCAGTTCCTCACGTGGCCACATCCTTCTGGCCGTTCGACTCCCGGCTTACGTGTCACCCCAGCGAGGCCCCCGGATCTTACAGATCAGCCACTCCCCTTTTGGTAAACATCACCTTCCGGTCTTTGGGCCCTTCTGCTGTCTTACTTTCCCTTCGTGTTTGGGGGGTTTCCCTTCATGTTGGGGGGAACAAGAGCCCTTGTCCGCCGTGATCTCTAGATAATCCTGGACGGGAAGGCCCGTGAACACAGGGCATGGCCTGTGTCAGTCCAGGATCAGAGACGCGTCTGGTGGGTGAGTGAGTGAACAGACGGCGTCTTAGGGCTTAAAGCCACGTGCTTTCGCGCCCACGGGTTTTCCTCCCACGCCACGTGTCCCTGCCTTTGCGAGAGCTCAGGCGTGTCTGCACCTCTTACAGGTGATCCGAGAGGTCTACAGTGGCTGCAGCGGCCCAGCGGATTCAGAGGGGCCTCCGCCCTCGAGCTCCCCGGTGCACAAGACGGAGCTGGAGAAGGTAAGGGCGTGTTTCTTCCCGGGAGCGGTGCTCCTGCAGCCGATGGAGGCCTCCCTCAAAGTTTTGGCGACATCCTCTGAGGATTCGAGCACTTAAGGTTGGGAGAGAAAATGCAGTTCAGCTGCTTGCGCCTCCAGTGCCTACTCCGTGCGAAGCCCGAGCCAGTCACTTCGTAGACTGCACGGTCGGTTTGAGGTTCCCAGCGACAGACGCGGAAATGGGGCTGAAGGTGTTAATGGACTGGAGCCGCTCGAGGTCGTGGCTGTGACGCGGCTGTTCTGCGTGCCGCTCTGTCTGTGTGTGTCTGGAATCCAGCAGGCGCCACACAAGTGCGCCTTCCCGAAGACCCGGGATACGATCATTCCCTGCAGACCGGGGTGCGTTCCCTCTCTGCTCCGCGTGCGTTTCACCCGTGGGAAGACGCAGCGAGCGCCCCGCACGGGGGCCGGAGGGTCGGCCTTTCTTGCCAGAAACGTGTAAGCCCATCGCTGTGGCGCACACGCCCGGCCCCCTCTGGCCGTGCTTCCTGTGTCTGCTCGCGCGGAGATCTCGTTTGCGTGGAGGCCAGGCGGTCTTCTGTGGGTAGCCCGGGTCCCGGGAAGCTTCTGAGTCCCCCCTGTCTGGCCCCCACTGCCAGGGAATGGATCCTTCTTTGTCTCTTCTCGTTTTAGTCTGGATTCTGCCGGAAGCAGAACTGACAGGCTGTGTGCGTTATCAACATACAAAATTTAAATATAAAATGTTTTAGATAAGATCATGTGTGTATGTGCACAGATACACACCCACAAGTACACACTCATTTATACGTGAGGAGATTTGTGATGAGGAATTGGCTTATGTGACCACGGAGGCTGACAAGTCCAAAATGTACGGTGTAGGTCTGCGGGCTGGAGGTGAAGTCTGCGGGCAGTCTTCTGGAGAATCCTCCCTTGCTGGGGAAGGCTGGTCTTTCTGCGCGGTGCAGACCTTCACCTGATTGGGTGAGGCCCACCCACACCGTAGTGGGGCAGTCTGCTTACTCACAGACCACTGATTTCAATGTTAGTCTCATCCACCCCACCCACCGCCTCCAAGTTGACACGTAAAATTAACCTCACAGGCCTCGCCCAGACATTGGGACACGGCAGATGCCGGACGCAAACGATTGCGCA
Source organism: Panthera onca (assembly GCF_046562875.1). NCBI lineage: Eukaryota > Metazoa > Chordata > Mammalia > Carnivora > Felidae > Panthera > Panthera onca. Next base: position 3,659,484 of record NC_138342.1, read on the forward strand.
GATGCGCGTGTGCCCTTGGGTGCTTTTGACAGCGGCTGGGCTCTGTGTGTCCTCGGAGTGTTTGTTACGAGCAGATCTTTGACCTTCCCCCATAATTGGCAGGCGACAGGAAGAAAGGAGATGGGTGGTGGGCTGTTTATTTCTGGGAGGATCCTGTGGCTCGGTGAGGCTTGGTGAGGGGAATGTCCTTTTGCAATCTGAATGTTTTTCAGAATTGCTTGCAAGAGGTGACGTGGGCGAGGGGCGGTGTAGAGCGCCTCCTTGGCGAGTTCTTCCCTCTTCCCCGCCGTCTGGGAGCCGTAGCAGCGAGCCGGCCAGCCGTGCGTCCCCGTGCTCGAGCCCCGGCTCCTTCTGGGCTGTCGCGAACTTGGCCCGCGCTTCCTCCCACTGCGGAGAGGGCTTTTGACTGACCCGGGATGCGTCACTCGGCCAGCGTGAACCACCGTGAGCGTAACTTGGTCCTTTGTGCCCTCACAGAAACTGTCTTCTGAGAGGCCGAGCTCCGACGGGGAGGGCGCTACCGAAAACGGAATCACCGTGTGTAATGGAAAAGAACAAGGTGAGTTCTGCTCGTGCCGAAAACACGTAAACCACAAAGCAAAAACCAAAGTGAGAAACACAATTTAAGAAACTGCAGTCGGCTCTGTGAACTCTGAGACCATCTGCTCGGTGGCTCGGTCGCGTGTGTCATCGCCCAGAAGTGCACGGAAACCCCCTTGGACGATGCGAGCCCATGTGTTCGCCTGCCGTCCTGCCGAGCCCTGGCCTCGGTTTTTCCCCATCGTCCTGCGGGTGCCCTGCGCATATTTAAACCTTCGGGCTCCCGGACCTGATGTATCGCCAAGAGGAATTTGCAGTGGGGAGACCTGAGTGTCCGTGAAGAGCGGGTGGGCAGTGTGGCCGGCAGCCCGTGGCCCGCTCCACGTCACCTGCACGTAGCCCAAGAGCCCAAGCAAGCCTTCCCGCTGCGTGAGGGCCCTTCCCAGCGTCCCCTGTGCGGGACGCCAAGGCCAGGCTCACAGACTTCTGGTCATTTGAAATCAGAGGTTCCGAAAACGTCTTTTATTCACCTTCGCGTAAAAACCGTTTGTGTAAGCCGTGGTTCAATACACACGACATAAAATTGACCACGTCGACCATTTTGCGTCCACCTCGGCCGCGTTAAGGACGCTCACGGACTTGGTGCCGCCGCCCACCATCCCCGTCCAGGGCTCTTCTCGTCTCGTGAGACTGGCGCTCTGTCCCCCGGAAGCAGTGGCTCCCCTGCCCTCCTTGAGCCCCTGTGCCCACCGTTTTCCCTTCTGTGTCTGTGAGCCTGACAGCTCGAGGAAGCGCACATGAGTGCGGCCGTACGGTACTGTCCCTTCGTGGCCGGCTTGTTTCACTCACCACGATGTCCTCGGGGTCCGTCTGCATGGGAGCAGCTGTCAAGGTGCCCTTCCTCTTAAGGCTGCCTGCCATCCCTTTGTCTGGACGGACCAGGCTGGGTTTATCCGTTCCTCCATCAGCAGACACTTGGGCTCCTCCGCGTTTTGGCCGTCGTGAATGGAGCTGCCGTGAACGTGGGCGTGTGGAGTTTGAATTCTCTTTTTCTGAGTCAGCTTCACAAGGCGTAAACGTGTGCAGTAAAATCCACGCTTTTTGGCACATGGCTCTTCGAGCTGAGACAAACACGGGCCTCTAACCATCACCGCGGTCAGGATGTGGAGCGTTTCTGTGACCCCGAAACGCTCCCTCGAGCCCCCGGCAGCCACTGGCGCGTGTCGTGTCCTCTCCAGAAGGCCCTGCGGGTGGAATCAGGCGGCACGCGGCCTTTGGGTCTGGCCTCTCTGTCTAGCTCAGCGCCCTGCACCTGCGCCCACACCGTGGCACACCCCACAGTCTGCTCCTCTGTGTGGCCGAGCCGCATGCCGGTGTGTGCGGACCACGGCTTGGGTATCCCCCCACCGCCTGGACAGCTGGGGGTTTCCAGGCTTGCGCGCAGTGAGTAAGGCTGTCCTAGACATTCGCAACAGGTTTTCGTTTCTGTTGGATAAAAATCTAGGGGCGTGGCTTGTCAGGCGTGTAGCATTCTCACCACCTTGCCGCTGTCATTTTGTTTTGTTCTATATATTTCGGCCCTTTCTGTGGGTGTGGGGAGCTACGTAGTTGTGGCTTGAACTTGCACTTCCCTGAAGACCAGCCATGTTAATTGAGCATTTTTAACGTGCTCATTTGCCAGCCACATCGCACCCGAAGACACGTCTGCCCGGATCTTTTGCCTGTATTTGTATTGGGTTTTTGTTCATATTATGGACTCTAGAGAGTTCTTTAATGTTTTGAATATGAGTCCTTTATCAGTGTGTTTTGCGTGTAGTCTCTCCCAGCCTGTGGCTTGTGTCCTTCCCGGGGTGTGTGGCCTGAGAGGAGGCTGGGATTTGTGGGTCGTGGGGACGTTTCCCCTGTGCAAAGCCAACGGCCTGTGTGCTCGCAGCCCCGTGACCTTGGCTTCCCAGGGGAGCGGTCCGCCCACCCAGCTCAAGTGCGCTGTGCCGAGCAGGCGTCTCCCAGCTCTGAAAGGAAGTCCCCTTAAACCAAATAGCAATCCAGGCACTAAGAATGTTAAAACCCAAGTAAGCCGGCCTGCTGCGATACCACAAGCTTTGCGCCGGAAGGTCACGACCTCTGCCTTTGCCCCTGCGATTCCCTAGCTCGGGCGTGTCTGGGTGTAATTTTAGTCTTCTCCGTCGGAAGGTACTCGGTGGAAGGTATCATCTGTGTCTTCCGTGGGCACATTATGTGTAATCAAAGCCCGGAAAGCAGTCTTTACACTTTGCCCCAAAACAGAATAACATACAATCTCTGGTCCCTGCTCGGACGTTGAGGCACGGCACACGTTGTTGGTCTCTGTCCTTGTTTGCCATTTCCTCTCCTGGGTCCCTGCTGGAAATTAGGTTCACAGAATGATACGAACGTCTGTGTATACGTGTTAGAGAATATACGTGTGTGTGTGTGTGTGTGTGTGTGGAGAGAGAGAGGGGGAGAGAATATATCTGTACCTAACCACCCACCTTCTCGCTCATGACCGATTTGCAGTCGAGAGATTTCAACACAGCTCCCCATATCCCTAGCCATCTTGTGACTCAGGTTCTCCACTGGCCGTAGGGATGTGTCTGGGCTGATGATATTTATGGCTTTAAAAATGCTGGGAGTTGGCTTTGCTTCGGTGGTCTGTCCCTCACTGCCTGCCAAGCACTGACGGCGTGTGACGTTTGGACCCTGCGGCTTTCCTGGTCTCTGAATTTATTGGAGAGTTCTGAGTCTTGGAGGTGTCTTCGTAATTCCATTACGTGTGTCAAATCCTGCCTTCTGTGTAGCGAGTAGCATCAACACATTCTCACGTCCCTACATACTTTGGCTCTTCCTTCCAGGGAGTCCCTTCTGCTTTTGTAAAAAATTAATCAGTGGTCCTTCAGGGAATTAGAAGCATCGGGTCTTTTCTTGGTGGTCAGGTCCTTCCCCAGCAGGAGAAAATGCTGGTAGAGTCAGAAGTAAATGTAACGTCTTCGCTTTGAGCCACAAGGAAGAACTCCGTGTGCTCCCCAAGCTCTGCGGAAGGGGGTGTTCAGGGCGCGCCGGGAGCGTCTTCCTTTCAAAGCTCAGTTTGAACGGGACTGCGGTCAGAGGTGGTCTCGAAGCTCTTCTGAAACGCTTCGGTGTGGCCACACGGAAAGCACAATGACAGAGTTGTCCCGACCGCGGACGCCCACGTCTGGGGGTAGCTGGGGGTGGGGGGTGGGGTGGGAATGTGCCAGTCCACCAAGATGGCGACAGGTTCTTGGTGTGTTATTTGAAGAGAGGAGGGGCAGGTGCTGAGAGAGCGTAGGGGAGGCGGGGTGCTTGTCCTGTGCTCCATCCATGCGCCTGTGTCACACCAAGGCTTCACGAGATACCACAGCCTGGAGGCGGAAAGCACGCATGTTCATTTCTCACGGTCCGCAGGCGGGAGCCCTACCTGGAGGTGCCATCAGAGCTGTCTGCTGGCAAGGGCCTCTTCCTGGCTTGCAGACGGCCGCCTCCCGCTGTGTCCTCACGGGGCCTTTCTTCCGCGTTCAGTCTCTTATTTTTTTTTTTTATTTTTTTTTATTTTTTTATTTTATTTATTTATTTTTTTTAATATATTCAGTCTCTTATTAAGAAGGGCACTGATGCTGCGGGATCAGGGCCCCACCCTTATGATCCTGTAACCCCATCACCAAATACAGCTGCGCTGGGCTTGGAGCTTCAATGCAGGGGTTCTGGGGGGCACCTACTTTCAGTCTGGAACAAAGGCTGTGTTTACCCAGAAGTTTGGCTTGGCTTCTTGTCTTTCATCTGTCGTTTCTTTCTAGAGAGGCAATAACGGTGAACACAAAGTGACTCGAACTCGGGATGGTGCTGAGTCTGCCGGGCCAGGGAGTGCGAGAGCAGACCGGGTGGGACTGGGATGTGGGCCCGTGCCTGGTGTCCCCAGGGCCAGGTGGGATGTGAGCCTGCCCCTGGTGTCCCATGGGTCAGCTGGGACGTGGGCCCGCGCCTAGTGTCCCCAGGGCCAGGTGGGACGTGGGCCTGTGCCTGGTGTCTCACGGATGGCAGATTGGGACTGGAGGAGTGAGAACTACCCAACCCCCTCGCCCACCCCCGTCCAGAGAGCGATCGTGTCAGTCTGTGTTACAGGGGCCTTTAGGAATGAGGCTTAGGGTTGTAATCCCTCATCCCCCAGTCCCCTGTCTCTGAAATTATTCTGTGTGTGTTTAAGGTATGTTCCTTTGGGCCCAGGATGAGCAGGAGGGGAGAGAGTTCCTCACTTTCATTACATTGTCAAAAGACCCCTTGTGGGTTACAGATCGGGAGGCTCGAGTCACCCTGGACAGGGCGACACCAGGAGGGCGATGGGGAGCCCCTCTCCCGGCCCACCCCCCTCCGTAGTGAAGCCACACTTGCCCCTCCCGGAGGCTCATCGTCCTGTGCGATTCTGGCAAAGGTGCCTTTTCCCCTTGGATCCAGGACCGGGCACGCAGTGGCCCTCAGGTGATGGGGGTGAGTGACCTCTCCTTTGCACAGTTGCCGTGGGAGGAAAGGTCTTCCTTGGCCCCCGGTTCCGGGTGCGCTTTCTCACGCACCTTCCGATCCCTGCGAGATCCCAGACGGGGGTCCCAAGTTGCCAGGTGTTGCTGTTTCCCAAGGGGAGCCGGAAGTCATTTTGGTGCACAGCGTCTGCGTATTTGGCGTATCTGGTACATTTGCGACCTCGTAACTTCATGCCGTGCAGGCCAAAGCAGAGCGTAATGGGCTCAGATGGCAGCTGCCGTCCTGGGCGTTCTGGGGAGGGTGAGGGGCTGGTGGAGGGCTCCTGGGACTGGGGAGGACCTGCGTCCCCCTGTCCCTCCGCCAGCCCCTCCCCAGGCCGCTCTGCTTCTTTCCATCCCTCCCTCCAGCCTCACAGCCTCCATGTTCCTGACGCTCCCCCTGCCCAGAAGGCTCTCGCTTGGTCCGGCTGCTTCCTCGTCTCCCAGCTGGCGGTTCAAAGTCGCCCCTCCAGGCGGCTTGCCCACCACCCGGGGCCTGTCCACGTCACCCCGGTGTAGACCGCGCGGGCCCGGCTGCCATCAGGCCTCCTCTGTGTGTGACTGCATGTGTGCGTGTGTACACGTGCTTGCACACCCATGTGCATCGTCGCTAGCACATACACTCCTTCTGAACACCTGTTTGCTGTATTCTTTTGTGTCCACACCAGCAGTCGGCTCATAGCAGGTGCTCAATGAGTACAAATTGAGGAAAATACAATGGACTGCGATTTATGCTCTGTCCCTAATTTTTTCCGTTAAAGTCTACAACTGACACTCTCTCTCTCTCATTTCCATCGTCACTCTTAACAGTTAAGAGGAAGAAAAGTTCCAAATCAGAGACCAAGGGAACCGTGTCTAAAGTCACTGGGAAGAAGATCACCAAGATCATCAGCTTGGGGAAGAAAAAGCCCTCGACGGATGAGCAGACCTCGTCCGCGGAGGAGGACGTCCCCACGTGCGGTAAGCCGGGGTTCCCCGGCCGGGAGCGGCGCTCACCCCACTTGTGTCCTTCTTTCCTGGAGTTGCCTCTGCATCGCGCGGGCTTTTCCCATTCGGGCTTGTGATCATCTGAATGGTGGAAAAGGCGCTACGTTTCTGCCGCTTATTAATAAAAGATCGTGCCGGGGTTTGAGACGATCTCCGAGGTTCTTTCAAGATGAAAAACAAATTCTTGCTGTGATCCCGTGAAATTCTCCCAGAGTCCTTTTAAGCATTTCTGAGCTGGGGCACACGTGCCTTGGCGAGCGAAGGAGGGAGCGTGGGGCTCGGAGCGGCATGCGTGGGGTTACCGCTGGCGTTCCCCCCGGGCTACAGCGGTAGAACGAGCATCCTGGCGGTGCTGTCGCTCAGCCCGTCACCTCAAGTCCCTTCTGAGGGGCTGCCCTGTCCAGGAAGGGGTGGGCACCCGCAAAGCGGCCCCGGCCCTCCCGTGTGAACAAGGAGTCACGGGAGGAGACGTGCAGCGCGGCCTGGTGACAGAGGAGGGAAGCCGGCACAGCGGGAGAGTGTCACAGGGACCCTGGCCAGGTGGAGGCCCGGTAGGGCAGCCTCTGGGGACAAGTGGCGGGTGAGGTTGGACAGGTGTCCTGTTTCCTTGGCCACCGTGCAGCCGTTCTCAGGAGAACAGCACCGAAAGCCGGACGGCGGGGCTTTGGCCTCTATTAGGAACCGAGGGTAGGCCGTGGGTGCTCGTAGAGCCGCGGCACATCCAGGGTTCTGTCCCTGCAGGTCCCTGGTCCCCTCCCTTTGCAGACTCGCCCTGTTCACCCCTCTCTCCGCGAGCATCCATCTGCCCGGGGTATCGGGCTTTACTGGGAATGCCGCCCCAAGTGCCCGAGTTGGCCATACAGACAAGGGGAAGTTAATTCAGCAGCTGCCGCGTGCCAGGGCGCGAGCCGTGTGCCGGGAGGACGCTAGGGACAGGTAGCGCTGTGGCGGAGGGGCAGGCTGCAGAGTGCCGGACGCAGGCACGTGCCGTACCCCGAGGGCAGGTCACGGGGAGTCCCGGCTCCCTTCTGGCCTTGACAGTCGGGGTTCGAGGAGGCCACCCGCATGAGGCTTCCGCGGGCCCTGTAGAGACCCGTCCTTCGTCAGGCCGGGGCAACCCTGGGTGGTGGCGCACGTGCCGTGGAAGCCGGCTGGGGGGTCCTCTCGGGAGGTCCCGTTAAGCTGCCATCTCTGGATTGTCGGGGAGCGCCCTGGCAGCCGAAGGAGGCCAAGGGTCTAGGAGCCCGTGCATTCAGGTCCCCGAACTTGGCAAATGGCAGCGGGGTCATAGGGGCGGGCTGACTGACGCTGTGTCCACTGCCCTACGTGAAGGCGGGGGCATCACCTTGTTGAAGTTACAGCAGGGGTGGGGGCGGGGCTCTAGCACAGAGGGGTGACGCCAGGATGCTGTTTCCCTTTTGCCTCTGACTTTCTTGGTGCGGCAAGAGTCTCTGGGTGGTGTGGGACTGTCCCTCCTTTCGCACTGGCCCTGGAGGGGAGTTAGGGATTAGAAATGCAAGGAGGGAGCCATCCAAAAAAGGAAACAGAAATTCTGTCACGAAAAGCAAACATTGACGTGGGAGGCGAGCTAGACCGCAGGGTCCAGACGCTGAGCTCTGGAAGGCCTTGGCCTGCGGGAGCCTCACAGCCCGTGGAGGCGCAGCTGGCCCACGGGCCCGACGCTGCTCCTTCCCTGGAGCTCCCTTCTGCATAGCCCTTCGCTCCCCGGGAGACTCCCCGCTCATAACCCCTCGCACACGGCCTCATTGTATTGGCCATTCGGCACTGCCAGAAATCCTTTGCTGGCACTTTCTTGGAAACGCTTGGTCACTCAGAGGGCAGAAAGGGTGAATCTGAAACCTGTGATATGCAGGTGTGGATTTCTATCAAGCTGCTCAGTGGATATCTTTCGTCTCTGTTAAGAGAACCTTCTCTGTCCACAAGATTTTAAAATTGTCATTTAGATCTTCGCTGGGTCCAGGGGCCACAGAAGGGGTCTGTAGAGAGAGGCAGGAGGAAAATGACTATTCTCAATTATTCTGGTACCTCTGTAAAGTTTTACGCGGAAAATGTCAGCTGGATAAAGGCCGGAGACGCCAATCCTGCTGAGTGGTGGCCGTGCGGCCGCTGCCCCCGTGCGGCAAGCAGAGGGGAGCTGAGCTGGACGGGCCGGAAGGACCGTGCCGCTGGGCGGGCAGACGCGAGCTCCCGGGAGCGATTGAGACCTGGGTTCAAATCCAGCCCTTCCGTGAAATGCGGCCCAGCAGGTGGGCCTCCGGGTGCGTGATAACGATGCAGTGGGGGTAGGAGATGGTTTCTGCAGGCGCTCCACGGGGAGTGGGCTGGGGCAGTGGGTCCCGCGGCCGCTGACCGGGTCAGCCCAGCCAGCCCTGTACCGCTGCCCATTACCGCCCCGAGGCCCTGAAGTGATGGTGAGCGTCAGCCCGGTGCGCTCACATACCGCCACGCGCAGGCTGCGGCCTGAGACGTGCACCAGACCCCCCCCCCGGCAAAGAGGGATCTTCTGTTGGCCCCCTTCTGGTGCTTGCCTGTCCCTGTCTACATTCGGCAGGGGTCGGGAGACACGTGTCCTCATCCTCTCCGCCCCGTCTGTCCATTGCCGGACCAGCGTGCAAGCCCCACCTGGCCGCCGTCTCTGTGCCCTCCAGGCCACCAGGCGCGAGCTGTGACAACTCAGAGTCCTGTGCTGAAACGAGAGCTGCTTCTGCCTCCCGGTTCAGAGCCTCTGATGGTCATGTCCCAGCCTGATTCCACAGCTGTCCCTCCCATCCTCCTGGGTCACATTCACACTGCCTGGCTCCCTAGTCACGCCCCAGTGCCCGGCGCAGAGCCTGGCAGACAGGGGCAGTGCAGCCCACGCCCGACTGGCTGAATTACCTTCAGCAAATTGTGGAATCTGTCTAGGCCTCAGGTTGCTCCTCTGGGAAATGGGCCCATGCTTACTTTGTCTTCTTAAGAAAGTTAAAGATGAAATCATGAAACACTAAGGTCCATGCTTAATAAGTAATGTTGTTGTTATTTGCTCACCTGATGAGCTTATTTTAAAAAACCCAAGCAGACAGACAGACAGACCAAAGCAGCGTGAGGGCAGTACCGGGGGAAGCAGCCTGGGTACTGAGAAATACAGAAGCGGGTGGAAGGAGAGGCCCCGGGTCAAGGTGGAGGTCTCTGTGGAGGCAGCATGACCTGAGCTAGTGAGAGGCCTTGCTGGATATTCCCAGGGTCCCTTCTACATCAAGCATTCTGTGACTTTGTGGAGTTTTCAACAGTAGGGTTTTTTGGCACGCGGGGAAACTCTATACCTCTCCCCTTCTGTCACAACCTGCTCCGCAGGACATCAATCAGGTGACCTTTAATCAAGGGGGAGGAAAGAGTGCGTGACATAAGTCGCTGCCCTGGGGTGTTGGCATCCTCGTTCTTGGACACGTGAGCCTTTGGGGGGCAGGCGTCTAAGGTGGGCAGGGGAGTTCTGCCGTGGGCGGGACCGGGACCAGCCAGTGGCAGCGTCAGGACGTGTGGTCTCCCCTCCTTCCCCTGGGCGTCTCCTCCCGGCTGATTGTAAGCCAAGGCTCGCCGCAAGTGAAACCACCATCGCACTGGGACCCGAGCCCTCCCGAGAGGGGACCAGAGCCTGGCAGGCAGACGCCACGTTTCTCGCCCTGCGGAGAACGCGGGACGCTCGGCCCCGCTCCCGCCTGCTCTCCCCAGCGGCTTGTGCTTGAGAGCACCTGGCGCTGAGGCCTGAGACGCCAGCGATCCAAACGGCCGCACGCGAGAGCGTGTGTCCAGTCTCCGGCCCATCGAGCTCTCAGGGAACCTTGAGCCTCTTGCCACGGTTTCGCGAGAAACGTACGTTCAGAGCAAGACTAATCTCAAAACATCAAACTGAAATTCCCAAACTGTTAAGAGACACTGACGTCTCACCTGACACGATGGGTGGGATCTTATAAAAATAAAATTGCCTCCGAATTGCCTCGTGCGGTTCCTGGAACTGACCCGGACCCGGGTGGCTGTTGAGCCTGGGGGGTACGGTTCTCGCAGCAGGACACGTCCCTCCCTGTCTTTAGCGGGCCTGGCTGCGCTTTGGCACCATCTGGTGGTGGGGGTGTGCTACAGCTGAAGTGTGCATGGGGCCCATCGGGATCCGTGTCCCCCGACCCTGTGACTCCAGATGCCCTAGATGGCTGTGTGTCATTTCCCTGTGCTCCCTCCCCGGAAGATGGGATCTTTAGGCCACCCCTTTCTGGAAGAGCAAAGGGCAGCGAGCCTGGTGGTGGAGGCCTGCTGCCCGATGTGGACGCATCACTGTGGTGTTCACTGTGTGTAGAGACCGGCCTCTCGTGCACTGTGATTTTCCCTTGTGCCTTTCCCGTTTGGGAACTGAAAACAAATCTGAGGAAGCCGTCAAATACGGTAATTTCATATGGTGTCATGCTCAAATAAAATGAGAATTTGTCCAGTGTAACCATTCCGTTTGGGGCTCCGATGTCAAGAAATTGATAGTTTTGGTGACTCGGGGCCAGATTCAGCCAGGGAAGAAAATATCACGAGAGTGCCCGGACCTGTTCCAGAGATTACCATCGCCCTGGCTAGTGGAGCCGGGCTCCGTAACGGCCCCTGCCATGCTGCAGGGCCGTGTGCCCGCGCGAGAGTGCCCCCACGTGCCGAGTTCTGCAATCGAAAGCCATGTGCAAGTGTGAAGGCAGTGTCGTCACTGTTCCTGAGAAGTCATTTAGTTCCTAGGTCTTGTCGCTCACATTCCTCAATAAATATCCTAGCGTCTCACTCCCCCATCACCCTGCGCACCAAGGCCGGGTTCCTGTGATGGTTTCCGAGGTTCTAACAATCCAGGCACCTCCTGTCCCCCCAAGGCCACCCTGTCCCTGAACTGCTCCTGCCAGCCCCAGTCACAATGTCTGTCAGTGCCCTGGAGCCCACCGCCTCCTTGTGAAACTTGGTCACCTGTGTGTCCCCTAAGTTCCTGGGAGCAGTCGCTGGCCTGAACAAGTCACAGGTCCAGAGAGACCCCCCTCCTTCACAAAGGAGCCCTTTCAGACTCCGGTTGGACTCCAGCCTCTCTTCCTGTCCCTGCAGCCTCTCCTAGATGTGTAAGACACGAGGAGCCTGGGTCCCAGGCACTTGAGCCGATGGGCTGGCTTCTCCCCTTGTTCCCCAGTTTCACAAGTACAGCAACTCAGGCCCCAAATGAAAATTCTAGTTCCAGGAGAAGCAGTGCACCTTGCGGTAGAACTCATGTCACTCTGAGCCAAATGAAGACTTAACATTTTACATGTGCATTTTATGTGTGAATTCATTGAGCAGATGATCATACGTGATGTAGAAAGCATCGCTATGGGCCCTGTAACTTAGCTGTGTGTTGGGGGTTTTGTTTTGTGATTGTGATTTGTGTATAGCATTTATCCTTTGCTAATGGAGTGTGTAAGACACAGGACTGTGTGTGTTAGACGTGGAGAGAAGCAAAATGCGTACTCCTAAACCCTTTGGAAAAGGCGATACAAAACCCGAATTGGAGAGAGTTTATTTTGTCTTGTTTTTGAGCAGGGTGTGGGTGTGGGTGTGTGCACACGCATGCGTGAGTGGAAGGAGTAGTGCAATGACTTGTGAAATCCTTGTATCGTTTCTTCCTTTCTGGCCAGGGTCCTAAGCCCCACATACTCCCTTCCTGCGTCTCAAGGGCGGGGGGCAGCCATCTCCTAGCATCACGGAGCGGGAGGAAGCAGCAGCCACCCTGTGAAATCTGGTTTCCTGCCCTGTTAGTTCACATACTGATGGTGTCTTTAGTGTCAGAGACCTACGCCTTCAGACTCCGGCGTTCCCGTCCCGTCTGGGCGCGCTCCACCAGTCGGACAAAATCGTCAAGCGCGAGGGCTGCGGGAAAGGCCAGGAGGACGTCTTTGCCTTCTTTCTGTAGGACTCTCGTGCCCAGGACCTTCCATCATTTGCTGGAATGCGTCCAGCGGCGGGGGACTCAGCGCCCCCCAAGGCCTCCTATTCCTTGCAGAGTAGGAGAATCGAGTTTCCTTTTCGGGTAGTGTTTTTCTCGCGTGATGCCAGAATCTGCCTCCCGTAACTTCTGCCCCGGCTGTGTCATTTTGCAGCTACCCGGAGTGAATCTCGTCCTTTTCCATATGGTGTCCCTTTGGTCATGTAAGACGACCACTGCGTCCTTTCCCTCCCACCCTGCAAACACCGAGGGTTCAGCTCGGCCAGCCCGACCCCAGATCGCGACGAAACCCTTAACCTTCCCAGAACCACTCCCTGGCATGCACCCCCCCCCCCCCCCACTGCGGGCCCTCAGGGGCGTCTGGGGGGAGGGGGCGCCTGCCTTCCCAGGAGTCCCCGACTCTGCGTGAAGTGAGCCGCTGGGTGGGGGCGGCCCTTCCCGTGGGCGTAAACTTGCACTTGCACGTGTGCGGGGGGCGGTTCTGCGCTGACGGTCTCCGTGGTCCCCTTGCAGGCTATCTCAACGTGCTCTCCAACAGCCGCTGGCGGGAGCGCTGGTGTCGGGTCAAGGACAACAAGCTCATTTTCCACAAGGACAGGACCGACCTCAAGACCCACATCGTTTCCATCCCTCTGCGCGGCTGTGACGTGATCCCTGGGTTGGACTCCAAACACCCCCTGACCTTCCGGCTGCTTCGCAATGGACAGGAGGTGGCGGTGCTGGAGGTGAGCTGCTGCCCGAGGCCACCCTCGGAGACCCGCCGGGCGCTTTTCCTTCCTGCCCGGTCCCCGCTGCCGGCCCCGGGGCACCGTGCTTCCGGTCGTGTCCCTCGCGCGTGCCGTGGGGACCCCCTCTCTGCGATGGTGCGAGTAGCCAGCACCCCCTCTCACTGCACGGTGCAGGCCCCCTGTCTCCAGACGCCGCCTCGCTTCCTGTCGTCCGCGCGCATTGGCGCGGTTAAATACACGGTTCCACACAGCGCACTGCTTTTTCAGAGTAAGGTCACCCCTTTCTCCCCTAACGATGGTCTACCTTTGAAACAATGGTATTGCTTTCACTTGCCCTTCGGAATGTTCTTCACAGACGGAACAGGTGTTTTTAGACAACCTTACAGACGGCGGCTCACGGGCCAGTCACACGGAAATCCCAGAAGAACACCTTTCGCTTTCAGGAGCCCCCTGCTTGGTGTGCATGCGTTACGTGCTTGCCTGCTTTTGGGGAACTTCTTATTCGCTGACGCGGAAAAGCAGTCGACACTGGTTTCTTCACTATCTGCTGACAACTTCCAATTTTATTTTCCATCTATTATACTATTAATTTATTTCTACCCCCTAGTAATTCAGACCTTCTTTTTTCTGTCCCTTTGTTCATTCACATTACCATGACTTAGACACAAAGACACGCACACGCACACACACGTGTCCACAAACACCAGGCGTGTGAGCTTCAGAGCACGTGGACATGGGCTGTGCAGTTGATGGTCTGGGAGGTCTTGATGGGAGACAGGTGTTTGTTCCAGAGGCTCTTTTCACAGAAACTGTCTCCGACAGGGGCAGGACCAGACTAGCACTGGAGTGCTCCCTCCCACGGGGCCGCGGGCCTGCGAAGCTGGCCAGGACCCACTATGTGCTCCGGGCCCCGGGCCCCGTGCCGTGGAACAGCGGGATCACACCGCGTCTTTTTTCCCTCGTGGCTTTTTGATTTGCCTGTAAAACAGGAGTGTCAGGCCGGAATCTGCACTTTTGCAAACGTGGGCCGAAAACCGTAGAGTGGGCGCAGGGGAGAGAACTGAAAACCCAAAGGAGACAACGTCCTCGATGTAAAGCAAGGCGGGTCGGGTCTCCTGTGCGAGCTGAGCCTGGGCAGCAGACCTGGGGCGGGGAGCCAGGGAGGGAAGGCGCCCTTGTGCATCTGCGGCCCGCAGGCGGGGCGGCCCCTTCCCCGTGTTTCCTCCCTGTCCCCGTCATTAGTCACGCGCACGCACACGGCCCCACGCAGGCAGCCCCACCTCGGTCAGTCATGAGATGCGGCACGCCAGCCAGTAACTGTAATCTGTATGTCTTCTAAGGTCACTTTAACTTTTATTTGGAGGCGATTTCAGAATTACGGGAAAGTTGTGCTAGCAGTGGGAAAATCTCCAAGCACCCTCCACCGTATCCCGCAATAGAAGCATCTTGCCTTGTGCGGGATCTCGGGCGCTCCCCCCGCACCCCCCTTCCTCTCCTTCTGTGTAACGTTTCTCAGACTTTTACGGCCACGTTGCCCCTTTATTCCTTCAATACTTCCTTGCACATGTGCTAAAAACAGAGGTATTCCCTTACCGAAACCACAGTATAATTATCAAAATCAGGAAATGGTCATTCGCACCCTCCTGTTACCTGATTGTTCGACCTTAGTCGGCGTCTCTGATCTCCACAGTGTTCCTCGAAGGCACGAGGAAACCCCAGCCAACGCCTCTTTGTCCAGCTGGCTCTTTTCCTGGCACAGAGACGTGCAGAGGTTACAGACCAGTTACTGCATGGAGGCCCTCCGTCTGGGCGCATCTCTGCCTCCTCGCTGTTAGACTGCGGGCAGGCCTCCCTGGCGGGAGCCGTGGAAGCGGGGCTGTGTGCTGCAGGCCGCATGGGCAGGCGCATCCGTCACTTGGCCCCTCGGCTGGTGGTGGTAACTGATCCCTTGGGCAGGGCGTCCGCAAGGCTTCCCCCTGCACAGTCACTGTCTTCCTTTTGTCTTTTTTTTTTTTTTTTTTTTTTTTTTTTAATTTTTTTCAGTGTTTATATTAGGAAGAGAGAGAGCATGAGCAGGGGAGGGGCAGAGAGAGAGGGAGACACAGAATCCGAAGCAGGTTCCAGGCTCTGAGCTGTCAGCACAGAGCCCGACACGGGGCTCAAACTCACAAACTGAGAGATCGTGACCTGAGCCGAAACCGGACGCTTAACGGACTGAACCACCCAGGCGCCCCTCCCTTTGTTTTTGGTTTTTTTTTTTTAATTTTTTTTTTTTTAACGTTTATTTATTTTTGAGACAGAGAGAGGCAGAGCATGAACGGGGGAGGGGCTGAGAGAGAGGGAGACACAGAATCGGAAGCAGGTTCCAGGCTCCAAGCCGTCAGCCCAGAGCCCGACGCGGGGCTCGAACTCACGGACCGCGAGATCGTGACTTGAGTTGAAGTCAGACACCCAACCGACCGAGCCACCCAGGCGCCCCCCTTTGTTTTTAAAAGCATCATGGGGAAGTTACTTTGAGGCCGTCTATGTAGATACCCTGTTATCACTCAGAATTTCACCTGCTAAGTTTGGCATCCATTGATGAGGCGACCATCGTAGTGGCAACTAAATCACACTTTGGATTCCCATTATTCCTTCTGTGCTCCTTAGTTTGCCTCTACTGTAAGGAAGGGTCTCCCTTCCTCCCGTTAATTATTAATCCCTTATGTACGTGTATCTGCGGGGATTCACAGCATATTGTTTTTCTCAGTGATTATAATGCCTTATTGTCATGATTTACTTTGGTGGAAAACTCCCAGATTTGGCCAGCAGAAGTCCCTCTGAACTTTGCCCCTGTGGTCCTTGCTGTGTCCCTGTAATAAGATGCCACGGTCCCCTTCATTCTTTGAGCACTTTCCTTACGTTGTGATACAGTAAGATGCTCCAGACTTATCTCGTACCTTCCCTTGGCCCAGGCCTGGAACCAGCCATGTCTCCGGACAGCTCCTAGTGGAATCCCCCCAGTGGGAGTAGGAAATAGGGGTGTGTGTGTGTGTGTGTGTGTGTGTGTGCGTGCATGTGTATGTGTTACATGTGTGGTACATATTTCTAAGTGTGCATGTATATGCATATGTGCATTCACACACCCACATCTGTGTTAAAAGTTATGATCATAACCAAGACCTCTAATTTCAGTCCAGCATCAGAGGGTTATTTTTTAAAAAGCCTATTAGAAAATTCTATAGAGTAAAGTATGAGGAAAACAACGAATAAACTCTAGTGTCACTATATCAATCACACATTACATGGCGTGTTAAAACGCTTTTAAAAATGCTTAGATAAAATAGTTACAGATGAATCAGTGTTGATTGAGTCATAGATACTTTCTTGATCCAGATTTTGTTTGGGGAAGGACAGAAAGATGAAAGAGAACAACACATTTGGGATTTTTATTTACCCAAGTATTTATTTTATTTTTATTTTTATTTTTTTTTAATTTTTTTTTTTAACGTTCATTTGTTTTTGAGACAGAGAGAGACAGAGCATGAACGGGGGAGGGGCAGAGAGAGAGGGAGACACAGAATCGGAAACAGGCTCCAGGCTCTGAGCCATCAGCCCAGAGCCCGACGCGGGGCTCGAACTCACGGACCGCCAGATCATGACCTGAGCTGAAGTCGGACGCTTAACCAACTGAGCCACCCAGGCGCCCCTACCCAAGTATTTAAATGAATTCACTTTTACTCCCCAAACTTTGGTTACATTCTCCCCGGGGAGGCGCGTAGCTCGAGTCCATTTGCTTTGTCCTGGGGCCTCACGCCCTACCGGCCAGGAGGGAGCTGTTACCGCCAGCCAATTTTACGATCACAAGAAAAATAGCTCCTCTCGTGTTAACGGCTCTGGGAATATTTACAACTATGTGTATTCTGATCAGCGTTCAACTTGCCAAGGCTACGAATACAAAACTTCATTTTCTTGGAGTCTTTAAGCTTAACTTAGCAGATCTGTCTTTATATTAAAATTTAGTCATTTGAGTAAAAATATTTCTTTCTCATTCTGTTAACTTACGTGCTTAATAACTCAGCATCCCCTACCTTTTTAAACATTGTATTTTGATTAATCAAATGCTTCAAATACCGTTATAAAGTATCCGATTTTCTAAATCACACGATAAGGATGATTTAAAAATTTAATGAACAGGATCTTAAAGATATATTTCCGACTTGCAAATTCAACGGATCAAATTTGGGATGGGGACCATTTCGAACATCTTAAAGCTATACCATGCACCAAGCGGGGCAATGACTGTGAAACGTGATTACGCTTATATGAAGTTATATAAACTCGTCTACACTTATATAAACTGGTAGAAAACTTCGCTGATTTTTTGTGCTATCTTAAGAGAATTAAGATTGCCATTTCAGGCCCATCTAGGAGACCCCCCCCAAGGGCCGCAGTGGGACAGGGTTTGGCCCCCCCAGAGGCGCGGGCCCCATCAAGATGCCAGGTGAGGCTGGCCGGGGCTGGGGGGCTCCTTTTTTCTGGCCAGACACTTTCTAGGCTGCTTCCTTCAGCTGCGATTTCACTCCCATAGCAATTTCCACACCTTGCACCTGCTGCCGTCCCCCAGACCGGACGGCATCGCGGGGCTCAATCTTGTTCCTTGGGCGTAAGTCCATGCGTGACTTCCGGTGTCCAGGCTTGGTGTGCACGCAGCGTGGGCCTGTCACTCAGGCCGGGACCGCGGCTCCGTCCTCTGTGCCCGCTCCGTGCTTCCTGTTCCCTTCCCTTTTCTGCCGCTCCGTCTCTGCTGAGGTTGGGAAGTGTGGGGCTCGTTACCATCACTTACGTAAATGCACGCTTCTCCCTTCCCCCGCTAGGCGTCCTCCTCAGAGGACATGGGCAGATGGATCGGAATTTTGCTGGCTGAGACGGGGTCCTCCACAGACCCCGGGGCCCTGCACTACGACTACATCGACGTGGAGACGTCCGCGAACGTCATCCAGACAGCCAAACAAACCTTCTGGTAAGACCCCTGGGAAGTGGCACCAAAGCTAAACAGTGCTCCCTTTTCACGGATTTTTTCACTCCCTGTGTGCGTAGCCTCAGGGGGAAGGAAGACTACTAACGACTCTCCCTGAACTTTGCTGAAATGTTTGTCATTCCCACTTTCTGTTGGAGCGCTTTCTATCGGAGCAGAGGTTGGCAGGCTTTTTCCATCAGGTGCCAGAAGTGTTTTCGGCTTTGTGGGCCACGTTCCCTGTTAAAACTGCCTGGCTCTGCCACCACAGCCACAGACCCCGCATCAGCGAATGGCCGTGCTGCGCCCCGATAAAACTTTATTTGCGGAAACAGGCAGTGGGCTGGCCGTGGCCTGTGGGCCATAGGTCTCTGGCCCCTGCGCTCAGGGAACGCTTTGATGCGACACGTGACTTCCATATTGCTTTCACCGGGGCGGAATTTTCAGAGTCATCAGTCATGTACTTCTAAAACTTAAATTGCGATTTCATTTTTTAAAAAAGGCTTGTATGTCTGAAAACATCCCTTTGATTCCTATTTCTGTAACACAATGATGACAAAGCAGCACCTCTCAAGGTGAGGGCCCCAGACCCCTGAGGGCATTCGAGACTCTTGCGGGCAGTTCCAGGGGCCAAAACCAGTTTCATAATAACACTGGTCTGAAAGCCTGGGGTGCCCTGGGGTTGTGCTGGGGAGGTGCTGGGTGAGGAGGAAGGAACCCAGGCGGGTCCCGCGCAGCATTTACTATGTGGAGATTCCGGACAAGTGGTCTGTAGGCTCTCGGTGCCTCGGCTCCCTCTGGAGAGGCCAGGCTTTTCCCGGTCTCGCGTCTCCGATCCCCAGGCGCCTGCTTCTGCTTCCCTCACAGACAGTCTGTAGGGACCGAGGGTCTGCGTTTGGGGCCGAGGCGAGGTGGGTAGAAACAAAGCGGGTGATGGGGTTTACCATCCACACGTGGTGCTAAGCGTGCCGGCAGCCGTGGGCAGACCCTCACTCAGACGGTGAGTCCCTTTGAGTGCGGAGAAGATGAGCCCCCGTGTCCACACTGGCACTCACCTGCTCCCCCCAGGTCCCGCCATCCGTTTTGCCACACACGTGGTGTCCACGGCGAATTTGAGCCGTGTTCCTGTGTCCCTCGAGCGGCACTGGGGACTGAACATTTCTTGCTTGGCTGAGATGTTCTGGGGCGAATAGAGGAACGTGGGCTCATGTTAGGGATCGAGCCACGTGTTACCCCCAACTGAGGTGAATCAATAGCCTTGACAACATGAGTTAGTTTGGGTACAGCTTTTCCAGCAGATCTCCAGTAACGCTTAGCGGTTTTTCTCAAGGGCGGACTTCCTGTTCTTAGTGTCAGAATCAGAGTGACTCAGTCAAGTCACTGAGTCAACTGACTCTTCTGTTCATATTCGTCGTTTCTCTGTGATAACACCCTGTCTAGGCAACAAAATGCAGGTGAATCGCAGTGAACCCCCCCCCCCCGTCATTCGACACATGCAGTGATCGAAGAACGTTTAATCAAGCGGCTTTTTAAGAAATGTACTATCACACTGGGTTTTGCAAAATCTCCGTGTCTAGAGTGACATGAAAGAAAGGAGGTTATGGTTTTTAGCTGCTTCTTCGAGATTTACTAGATTCTGGAGCCTCTCCGAGTGCACCCGTGACCTCAGCTGTAATCACCAAAGTACTCATCGCGTGTCTGACAGGCCCCGAGTGGCCGCGTTTCCCCCAGAACAAAACTTGGCTTTCCAAATGAGTGGAATATTAATCTAAACCAAATGTGGGAAGGCCACATTTTTGAGAAAGGAACGTAGATTGCAATAGTGAGAAATCATTTATTAAAAAGATGCGTGCCAGGAGTTTATGGCTGCAAGACTCTTTGGTACCTCGTTAAAATCTTTATAGATGTTAGCGATACAGTGTATTTTCGTTTGTCAGTTTGCAAGCTAAAAATTCTTACAAAACTTGAGAGAAGACGTTTAACAAGTAAATAATGTTCAGAATATAAATTATGGCAGCTCGCCAGTACAATAAATGTCCTGGGAGTAAATTAATTTTTGCTTTGACGCAAATGGCAGCTGGTTAATGAATGTTTCCAAGGTCTTGGTGGTGGGGGGATGTGTGTCTGTGCATTGGGTATGTGTGAGGGGAAAGGACAGTGATGTGTTTTGAGAAGAGGGCAGTAAAAAAAAAATAGTAACTTAAATTCTCCCGGGAAAAGTAGCATATTTCAGAATATTAATAATGGTAAACAGTTGGAACCTGTTTTCCCACGGCCTAGCCTAGCTTTAAGTGAGATGTATCGATTATATGGTACAAGAGAGATGTTCTGAATGTTCTTCCCGAAACTGACTTCAAGTCACACTCCCTTGGAGACCCACGAGGAGGCTGTGGAAGTAGTGGCGACACGCTAAAAGGCTGTGGATCAGGGTGGACGGAGAGAGGGCAGTGGACAGGCCGGAAGGGAGCCGTTGTCTTGAGTCGCCTTCCCGTGAACCCCTTAAAACAGGGATGCACCTTGCGGGGACGGTGCTCGGTAAAATAAGCCAGATGCAAGAGGACGCGGTCTGTCTGCCTCGCTCCCATGGGGCCTGAAGCTGGCGGATTCGTAGAGGCCGGAAGCTGACGCCGGGCCCAGGGCCCCGGGGGCGGGGAGGGAGTGAGGGTGTCGTGGGGAAGGAGGTTCAGAGGAGGAAGGTCTGGGGGTGGAGGGCGGTGCCGGCCGCCCAGCAGCGTGAATGCACTCAGTGCCCCAGATCCGTGCCCTTGGCAGTCCGTATCTTACCACGGTACGTGTACTTCTGTGAGCGTCTTACGGTTTTGATTTAGCAGGTAGCGTGTGCTCTGTTGTCTCATGTCCACTTTTATGTTTGGTTAAAACCCCTATTGTGGAAAGAGCAGCAGGCAGAAGACGGGGGCCTAGCACGCAGACGGGGCTCGCCTTGCAGCTTAGGGCCCGGAGGCCTGTGGGGGGTGCGGGTCCCCCGCCGTAAGGCCCAGGCCTCTTCCAGCGGGGCCGTCCCGCGTGTCCGCGACCTCTCTGGGGTCTGTTCCCAGCTTCTGTCCCGCCCCTGCTGGAGCCCACTCCTTCCTGGCGACTGTGCCCCAGCGTGCCCACCGCCACACGTCAAGCACTCGACGGTCCCCGCCGTGCGTGTTCCCGACACGCGGTCCGTGACCACCCTGTGTGTCACAGTGCTCGCCGACCACACGTGCACACGGTGACTCAGCCCATGATGCCTTCAAATGGGACATTTAAATTAGAAAACCTTCAATACATATCTTTGCACAAAAAACCTTCTGTCATGGCAGAGTTCTTAAATTTTTTGTTTAAGTTTTTTTCTCTTCTTGTCTTTTTCTTTCCTACACATTTCCTGTTCCTATATGTAATTTCATAGAATCATCCTACACATTTGTGTCCGTTCTCTTCACGTTGAAGAGTGCACGTGTGGGGCGGGACCACGTGGCCTTGGCCAAGCAGAGGTGGTGCCTGTGCTTAGACGGATGGGACAGACAGATGGGAAGGGGCCCCCTCGGACCACGGGCTCCTCCTCTCCTCACAGAACCACAGGCTGGCCTCGCTGTAAGACCTCTTTCCCAGGCCTGCCCTCACCAGTCTCATTTTCTCCCATTTTTATGCGCCTAGCTACCATAGAAATCTAAGATCCCGTGAAGAAACACATTTTTTTCAAAATACATGTATTTTTATTCCAGACTATTTTTTTCCGTAACTCTTTTCATAACATTTATTTCACATTTTATTAGTTTTCATTAAGAACTTTTCCTTTTTGTAATATCATATTAGTTTTGTATTTGGAAAGCCAATTATATAAACAAAACCGGGCAGATGATAGAGACTAAAAACTATTTTCTCACCTCAATGATAATAAAGGTACAGCATATAGTATTTGTCCTGTGACTTGCTTAATTCACTTGGTGCGGTGTCTTCCAGATTAATCCATGTTGTCACATATGGTAGGATTTCCTCCCTTTTATTTATTTTTAATTTAATTTAATTTAATTTTTTTAAATTTTCATCCAAATTAGTTAGCATATAGTGCAACAATGATTTCAGGAGTAGATTCCTTAGTGCCTCTCCTCCCTCCCCCAACCCCTCCAGTAACCCTCAGTTTGTTCTCCATATTTATGAGTCTCTTCTGTTTTGCCCCCCCCTGTTTTTATATTATTTTTGCTTCCCTTCCCTTATGTTCATCTGTTTTGTCTCTTAAAGTCCTCATGTGAGTGAAGTCATATGATTTTTGTTTTTCTCTGACTAATTTTACTTAGCATAATACCCTCCCGTTCCATCCACGTAGTTGCAAATGGCAAGATTTCATTCTTTTTGACTGCCAAGTAATATTCCATTGTATACATATACCACATCTTCTTTATCCATTCATCCATTGACGGACATTTGGGCTCTTTCCGTAGTTAGGCTACTGTCGATAGTGTTGCTATAAACATTGGGGTGCATGTGTCCCTTTGAAACAGCACACCTGTATCCCGTGGATAAATGCCTAGTAGGGCAATTGCTGGGTCGTAGGGTAGTTCTATTTTTAGTTTTTTTTGAGGAACCTCCATACTGTTTTCCAGAGTGGCTGCACCAGCTTGCATTCCCACCAGCAGTGCAAGAGATCCTCTCTCTCCGCATCCTTGCCGACATCTGTTGTTGCCTGAGTTGTTCATGTTAGCCATTCTGACAGGTGTCAGGTGGTATCTCATTGTGGTTTTGATTTGTATTTCCCTGATGATGTTCATGTGTCAGTTGGCCATCTGGATGTCTTCCTTGGAGAAGTGTCTATTCATGTCTTTCGCCCATTTCTTGACTGGATTATTTGTTTTTTGGGTGTTGAGTTTGATAAGTTCTTTGTAGATTTTGGATACTAACCCTTTATCTGATATGTCATTTGCAGATATCTTCTCCCATTCTGTCGGTTGCCTTTTAGTTTTGCTGATTGTTTCCTTCGCGGTGCAGAAGCTTTTTATTTGGATGAGGTCCCAATAGTTCATTTTTGCTTTTGTTTCCCTTGCCTCTGGAGACGTGTTGAGTAAGAAGTTGCTGCGGCCAAGATCAAAGAGGTTTTTGTCTCCTTTCTCCTCGAGGATTTTGATGGTTTCCCGTCTTACATCGAGGTCTTTCATCCATGTTGAGTTTATTTTTGTGTCTGGTGTAAGAAAGTGGTCCAGGTTCATTTTTCTGCCTGTCGCTGTCCTGTTTTTCCAGCACTATTTGCTGAAGAGACTGTCTTTATTCCATTGGGTATTCTTTCCTGCTTTGTCAAAGATTAGTTGGCCATACGTGTGTGGGTCCATTTCTGGGTTCTCTATTCTGTTCCATTGATCTGCGTGTCTGTTTTTGTGCCAGTGCCATACTGTCTTGATGGTTACAGCTTTGTAATATATCTTGAAGTCCGGAGGCTGCTTTAGTTTAGCTATTTACTTATTTATTTTAGTTTGGAGAGGGTGCTGTCTGGGTTATCTCCTCCCTGGGTATTTACATCTTTCACTTCTCACAAACATAAACTTCACGAGTAAACCGTTCACACGTGCACACATCCAGCCACGTATCGGCCGAGCGCCTTGTGGCCAGATTCCTGAGGTCCAGGAATGGGCAAGAGGGACCACGGCCATGTTCTCCCGAGGCTGACGTCGTGGGGGACGAGCATAAAGACACATCAGGTGGCGATTAGCAGTACGCGCAAGCAGAAGGGTAGCGGCACTGAAGCCCTTACTGTGGGGTTTCGGGGAGGGGCTCTCGTGTGCCAGGGTAAATTCCCACCGGGGCTGAAAGACCAGAGGGACCTCGGGCGCAAAGCTGCCGCGCAGGGGGGGCCTGCAGGGTGGTTGGTGAGAGGGAGACGCAGGGAGGTAGCGGGCTGGCGGTGGAGCCCCGCAGGCCACGCGGCACTCTGACTGCCGTGGGAGCGTCACGGCCGCCAGGGCAGAGCAGGGGGCGGCCCCACCCGGCTTTCCCCCTGGAGACGTGTTGGCCGCTGTCAGGGAAGGAGGCGCCCGCGGGAGGCGAGTGGCTTGAGGTAGCGATGCTGCATGAACACTGGGAACTGGAGAAGCGCGTGCTGACAGTGCCCTAAGGAGCTTGGGCTCCACGAACAGTCCCCAGAAAGGCCGCATAGTAAATACCTCAGCTTTGCCAGCTGGGAGTCTCTGCCTCAGGGCGTTCATGTTAGCAGGCTCCTGGAAGAAGCACGGAAGCTCTGCAAAGCAGCCACAGACGGGGCGCGCCCAGCGGAGGGTCAAGGCCGAGCCCCAGCCAGCGGGCAGCCGGCCGGGCGCCCCTGCCGCGCACTGCAGATAGGAAACCCGTCGCTTGTGTTGAACAGCTGGGTCACGTGCCGGCACCGCGTCATGTCCCGGCATGCGTGATCTCCGGTCCTGGCCGCAGCCCTGCAGGCGGCGTTCCCTAGTCTTACAGGAGAGCAGCCTGTCCTTGCCGTAACCCAGCACCCCACTTCTGCCGGCGTGCCGGCTCGCGCTTCTTTCTGTCCCCCGTCACCTCCGGTCTGGCCTGAGCGTCCAGCCCATCTCGGGTGAGACTCTGGGTGGCTTGGAGGGGCCTAACTCACCTCCTTTCTTGCAGCTTCATGAACAGGCGTGGCGTCTCCACTAACCCGTACCTGGGGAGCACCTCCAACGGCTACGCCCACCCCAGCGGCACGGCGCTGCATTACGACGACGTCCCCTGCATTAACGGCTCGGTGAGTGCGCCACTCGTACGGGGGTCCGGGCTCGGCTGTGTCAGAGGCGGGGCAGCGCGAGGGTTCCTGTAATCCGGGGCCCCGATTTCCGGCCAGGCGCCAGAGGGCTTTTGGCCGTGCTCTGAGGCGGGATGGAACCCGTGTCCCTCTCTCCCGGGCTTGTTTGTGACCTTAGTGTGCATCTGAGCAAGTGGGTACCTGGACACCAGTAGGCTGCCATTCAGCGTCCACGTCATTGTGTCTCAACACGTCCTAAAATGTGGGACGTAGGACGGCACCTCAGATATGTCAAAATAGGGCCCAGGCTCGGTTCTCAGGGAGCAGAAGGGACACGTTGCCTCGGCGTAGTGGCCGCACCTCAGACTCAAGGCGTCTTCCCCCTTGGTGGCCTTGGAGCACCCGGGACGCCCGGCCCCTGGTCCAGAGCGGCTTATCTGCCCGTAGGAATGCAGTGCGGGTGCTCAGTGACAGCTCTGCGTGGCCTCAGGCTGGCCGGCTCGGTTCTCGGTACTTTGCGTCCTGTACGCAATGAGCAGACCTCATCAGTAAACTCTTACCACGTCTCCACATTCTTTGCCGAACAGAACAGCCGTCACTGAGCACACTCCTTGGGCCAGGCCCCGTGCCGTCCTCCGGGCCACCAGGGGAGAGGCCCTCGAGAAACCATCTTACCGTTGGTCCCCCGGTATTGGGTGGGCTTAAAGTTGGCATCGTGTCAGGATACGTTTCAAAGTTTGGCATAGAATGTGTTTATTGTTGTGTTTCAAATCTTGGGAGGTATTTTGGACTTTTTTCCTGCTGTTTTGCTCACCTGTTCTTTTCTCGGTACTTGGATGGACGTCCCCAATCAGCCCCCTCTTTTGTGTGGTCATCAAATCCACACCTGCCCAAGGCAGGCACCGGGAGATCACGGCCTTCTCGAGGGAAGTGCGGGGGTCAGGCAAGGACTCCTGGAGCTCAGAAGTAGAAGCAAACTGAAAAGAAGGTTACGTGGTCTGGGTCAGAGGTGACCAGCTGGCTATCAAATGCAGTGAAGTCATGTCTGTCCCCAGGGTCTTGGATAGCTTGCCCTGGGCGTTCCTCCCTCTACCCCCTCGGGCCTGCCCTGGGGTTCCCCTTAGGGCCCCGTCCGCAGGCTCTTTACTGGATTCCTTATCGCGCAGTCCCTCCTCCCTGCCTGCCCATCCTCTCTCCCTCCTTCCTGATTTGCCGCATGGCCCCTAGCGCCCAGGGTCTGCACTAGGGATTGAAGACACAACGCAGGAGTTGTAGCCTCCGTCCCCCAGTGGCCTGCAGACTCAGGGAGGGCTGCATGGTGGCCCCTGTGAGAGCAGGTTCTCGGGCAGTCTCTCTGCCTTCCTAGGCACTGGCTAGGGCCGGCCCCTGGCTGTGCTGGCCTCCGTTTGCTCCATGCAGCCACCAGCTCCTGTTGACAGAGTGGCCTTACCCCTGGCGTAGGCCCAGCCACCCACTCGCTCCCACGTAGTCGTGAGCTTCTCTGAGCCCTTGGTCCCAGGCGCCCCCCCCCCCCCCCCGTGTTGGAAGGACAACACACAAAACTGTCTCTGGGCCTTCCCACCCAAAGGCCCTTCTGCGTCCCTCTTCCTCCAAGGGTTTTCTGCCTTCTTCCTTACCTTCCGCATGGAGGGCTCAGGGAGAGCTGGGTGGGCTGGCACGAGCACGCCCCATCCACCCCTCCATCCCTTTAGGTTTGTGTCACGGGGGTTCAGCCTGTCCCCAGGAATGAGCTTTCCTTGGAGCACCCGCAGCGTCGTCCGATTCAGACATAAAAACCCACCATTCTGGAAGGACTCTGCATTTAGGAATTGTTTCTGCACGTGTGTGCGGCACTGTGACAACTTGAGGTCCCAGGCGCAGTATCTGTGGCTCTCTCGCTTGCTGAGGGCTTCCTGGAAGCCAAGGCCCCTCTTTAAACTGCTTCTGTTTTCCGGGCTCCAGCACCAGGCCGTCCCTTGTTCGGGAGGCTTCCTTCCTCGGTTTTACGAAGTTCGTGCTTTCTGACCCCAAACCTGGCATTTTGTCAGGGTCTCGACTTCCGTGATCCTTGACCCTCGGTGCCCCCCTGACGCCAGCGCAAGATAAAAGCGGGTCTCAAAAGGGACCTTCTGAGGTACTTTTAATCTAGAAACGTCCGTGGAGTATCAGTTTCTAAGTGTTCCATGCGACTCGATCCTTTGGCATTTGGGGAGGTGATGGTCCAGTCTAGAGCGTTCAGATAACCCTGGACAGCTGTGTGCCGGGCTGCCCCAGCGGGGCCGTCAGCCCAGGCTTGTGTGCAGGGGCCGCGGCGTGTAGATGGCGGGCGGGTCCCCGCATCACAGAAATAGACACGTCAAGTGGCTGCAAGAGACGGAACGTCCCTCCCGTGAGACTCAGACTGCTTCTATTTTTGTGACAAAAGGCTGTAATTACAGTGTGCTGCCAGAAGGATGTAAAAATAGGGTAAAATGAGCACAACCTAGGAATTAATATTTCTCTCTTTTGGAAAGTACAAAGCAGTTTGTGAAGACCTTTAGGTCTCTGGCTGTGGTTCTGAGTCTGGGTTTAGTTTACACTTGAATGTCCTTGTTCTAAAGTGGCCCCTAGTTATTTTAGTCCTTTGTAAAAACCTTTCCTGCTGAAACAACACCATTATATCCGCTATATTCTGAAACGTCCTCTTTTCTGTGATGATTTGATTTCTTTCTTTCAACAGACTGTGTTTGGGTCGCTGTGCTTTCTTCAGGTAGAACAGAGTGTGGCACCCAGGTGCACACTGACGGTCACCTGTAACACCTGAGCCGCTGACGCGTGCGTGACAGACAGGCGGAGTCAGGAGGTGGTGTTCACCCTGGTGCACCCGCAGCTTGGGGCAGCGCCGTGCGCGGCTGGGGCCGGGCTCTGTGCCGCGGTCTCCTCCCGCATCTTGAGATTCCCCGGGGGACATAGAGGGGTCAACAGTTTCGAAGCACTTAAAACAACGTCTGGGCCGTAGTAGTTACTGTAAAGTAAAGTGCTTTCTGGGCCGGAGCTCGAGATTTCTGGGCCCCCAGGCTGTCACATGGCTTCCGCTCTCTGGATTAGGACTTCCAAAATTGGGGACTTTAAAGAAAAAATGTCAAATCCTCTTTGTTTTCCCCTCTACTTTTAAAGAAAGGAACGAAACAAAAACTTCATAAGCCAGCTACCCTGGGAATGATCTTAAGGAAAAAAGCAACCCCTCCTGAGTCTCCCAAAGTAGAAAAGTTGTCCGCTTACGTGTGTGTGCATGCGCGTGTGCGTTCTTGGTAACGGCGTGGGGTACACGTATGCGTTTTGGGGGGTACTAATAATGTCTCTGCTATGCTTTCTGTGGCCGAGGGCACTAACGACGAAGCTGTGTGTTGCAGTGGGACCCTGAAGACGGCCCTCCTGCTTCCCGTGCCAGAGGCCTGGGAGAAGAGGTGCTCTATGATAACGCAGTCCTGTACGATAACTTGCCGTCTCCGAAAATCTTTGCGCGCTACCCGCCTGCTGACAGAAAGGCTTCTAGGCCGTCTGCCGACAGACTGTCCTGTAACCATTACAAATACCCTCCCTCCTGCACTCAGTCTGCCACTAACACCTCTTCTCTGGGGAGGGCGTCTTCTGTCGGGCTCAGCTCCCAGGTACAGCATCTCCTTCCATCCTGTTCTAGAATTGTCTGAACCGCGGGCCTCCTGCAGGGCGTTACAAGGATAGTGTAGCCCCCAGCTCGCAGTGGCTGAGACCCGTCAAGGGTGAAGCGGGATTTTGTCCTCAACTAGAACAGAATTTGCAAATGCAATCGATGTTTTGCTGCCCAGGAACTGATCAAACACTCCTATCTAGTTCATGGCTTAAGCACTGTGTTTCTTGGCCTAAATTTGGCTCTTTTTCTATTCTTGGAAAATTCCCCAGTGGATATTGTACATTACGTTGCCTTAAGGCAAAGGTTTCAAAAAAGGACAGGGACAGTATAACTTTCCAGAACATTCTTGCACTGCAAGCTCCTTACAATATGTTCCCATCGCACGTACGTGAGGAACGCTGGACTCCAGGTACGACTTGCTTTTGGTCTTTAAACATAGAACAGGATCTTCAAGATGCTACAGTATTTTTCTGTAACGAGTCTAAAGCGTACTGCCTAAAACCAAGTAGTAATGAGGATTTTGGATTATCACTGAATAAATAAGCTGGATGTTGAACTGCTCTCTGCTCTGTACCTCCTAGTTACGGCAGACGAGAACATTGCAGTGTCAGTGCTAATCTGGTGTGTTCGTGCATTTTCCGCCCGAGGACTTTCTGTACTCGGCATACAGATCTAAGCACCACGATATGAGAATACTCTGCAAACATGAAGCAGAGGGGTACACTTTAAATTACATTCTTTTTGCTCCATTTTTGGGGTACCCGTAGGAAGCAGTGACTGCCTGGTAAGGTCCTAGCGCTTCGCGCGGCGGAGGCTGGCAGAGCTCTAACCAGCTCATCGATTTCACCAAAATCCCAGGGAAGGTTTGTTTGTCTCTGATTTTTAACGACCGCTGCTCAGATCTGTGAAGATTCACTCAGTGAACACGAATGCGTCTACGGACTTCTCTCCTTTTATTGGCATAAAAGTTCTGTTAGGTGGAGATTGTGGGACAAGTATGCCATCTGGCACATTTGCTTTGTCCCCAGATGAGTCTGGAATGACTCGATAACGTCATTTCGATGTGCTTGTTTTTATTCGTTTTCACTCTGTTTTAAGGTAGGAGACACTTTGTAAGTTGAATAGTAGCACCTTTAGGTTTCCTGTGCTAGTTTGGTCATTTTGACCAAATAACAAGGGACCTGTTGTTTAATGCAGAGGTCTTTCAGTTAGTGAGCACCTACAGTTTGCCATATGTTGTGCACGTGTCTGGCGTGTCGCCTGACTTATTTAGGAACCCTGTGGGGAGGACTCGGTATATTTATGGTTTTTTTTTTTTTTTTTTTTAATTTTTTTTTTTCAACGTTTTTTATTTATTTTTGGGACAGAGAGAGACAGAGCATGAACGGGGGAGGGGCAGAGAGAGGGAGACACAGAATCAGAAACAGGCTCCAGGCTCCGAGCCATCAGCCCAGAGCCTGACGCGGGGCTCGAACTCACAGACCGCGAGATCGTGACCTGGCTGAAGTCGGACGCTTAACCGACTGCGCCACCCAGGCGCCCCTATTTATGGTTTTTTTTAATGAGCGAATGGAAGCTCCGAAAGTTGTAGCGACTTGCTCAGCGTGTCCCAAATCACAGAGTCAGAGCCTGAAGCTCCGTCTGTCCACCTCCCCACCACTGGGCCCACAATAGCAGCAAACGAAGCATCGTGGGCAAGCGTGGGTCTGGAGTCGACGTTTGCCGCCACTCTGGGTTGACTGATGACATAAGTCAGGTCCACGTGTGTCACGTAAGCAAAACCCAGCGTCTGTTGGCTTGCAGTGAAGGAGTAGAGGTACCGTTGAATCTTTCCCAAGAACCGACTGCATTCATACTGGTCCTGTGTCGCTCTCCTTGCTTCTGTCGTCTGACCCACCCGTGAATCAGAAGGCGGTTACCTGTCCCATGAGGACATCAGGCAGTGGCAGGGCCCTTTGAGCAGAAATCTGATGCTCGGCCATGCCGCTCCCCTGAAGAGAATCCCCCAGAAAGACGAGCCGTTCATTTTTAGAAACGCAAACTTTTAGGAATCTCCACCGAATGCTCTCGGCCGTTCTACTGCCTGTGCCAGCTTCTTGGTTAGCGTTTGTGATCTCCCAATAGAAGCGTATACAACTTTCCTTGCATCCCGACTGGAGGCATCCAAGTTCCTCACTGGCCTCGGACCTCCGCTCCAGACCCACGTAAGCCAGAGCAGGAAAACCACAGCAGCTCAGTGTTTGGAAAGCACGCTGGCTTTCCGTCCGTGCTAGGTTATAGGAAGGATTCAGGGACTGAGACAACTTACTGAAAACAAAAAGTATTTTTTGTTGTCTGTTTTTAATTTCCTTCTGCTTGTTTTGACAGCTGAAGGGTAAAAAGCCCCCCGCCGCCTCCGGTGGGGTCCCGGGGAAGGGGAAGACTCCAAGCAGTCAGCAAAAACAAGCCGACTCGGCGTCCAGCGTGAAGCGCACGCCTTCAAGTAAGTTCACCGTCCGGATCCTTCCTAGTTTCACGTGCGGTTCGCAGGGCTGGGGCCGTAAGAGCCGTCTTCTCACCTGCTCGGGTAGAGATGCCGGGTGTGGGGGTGCGGTGGAGAGCGGGGACTGCGTTCATCGTCACCCTGCCTCCTTGCTGGGTTGAAGACGGGTGACGGTCTCTACCTCTGCTCTTCTGAGTGCTGTATGAGAGGAGAAGCAAAGCTGACCGGTTGGGCGTACAGGCGGCGTGCAACCGCTCTGACGCTGTTTCCCTAGGACACGATTGTAGGCGCCCTGGGCTTCGGGTCAGCAGACGTCAGCTCGCGTCCCCAGTCTGCGGGTGACTTAGTGACTTCTGTCAAGCCGCGCGAACGCTCTGTGAGCTCGGCTCCCCGTGTTGGCGGCGTAGACAAGTGGCTGTGGTCTCTGTGACGTCTCTGAGGTGTCCCGTGGGTCTCCAGGCACGAGAGCGGCGGGAGGTTGACGGGATGCGTGTTCGTGCCCCGCCTTACGGTCTGCGAGCCGATGTTCGCGTTCCCCTGTTGATTCGCCCGGCCTCTTTATCAGGGCAGGTAGTGTCGTCTGCCCCGCCGTGCAGACGCAGAAATCCTCTCCGAGAGACCGAGGGGCTCCCGCAGCATCTCACAGCTGGCCAGTAACGGAACCAGAGTGAGCACTGCCGTCAGACCCCACATCTGCAGGGGGCCGAGCAGAGCAGAAGCAGGACACGAGGGGGGACCCAGCCCGCCCGAGCGCCCGGTGCCCTTCCCCACCTGCGGTGGATTCACCTCAGGTGACAGCGCCGTCCACACCCGTGCAGATTTGCTTCGGCCCCGGCGGCGCTGGGCCCCGACTCGTTCGGCCAGCGGGGCAGCTGGGCCTGTTGCCCGGGCGGCACACGCAGGGTGCTTGCCGCCCAGCTGCTCGGGTCTCCGGGAAGCTCTCGGCCGGACCTGCTGGTAAAGGGGCTGTGGCTCAGGCCGTTACAAGGTCCGGGAGCTCCTGAGCGGGTGTGGACGTGTTAGGGGAGGAGGATGGGAGTCAGACTCCGGAGATCGCGTGGGGAGTTGTGTCTGTGCTTC
Organism: Panthera onca; assembly: GCF_046562875.1. Taxonomy (NCBI): domain Eukaryota; kingdom Metazoa; phylum Chordata; class Mammalia; order Carnivora; family Felidae; genus Panthera; species Panthera onca. The sequence continues at coordinate 3,691,194 of NC_138342.1, forward strand.
CTGAATCTGGCCCAGTGCCGCTGGCTGGTAGACGGTCTCCGTGGAGGCGACGATGAGGCCAGCTGGCTCGTTAGTAACCCCTCGCAGGTGTTCTCAGCACCTGACTTAGTGACCTCCTGTTTGCACTGTGTTGGACGTTCGGAGTGTGAGAGTGTCTGGGGATGGAGAGGGCGGCCCTTTCCTTGGCCACATACAAGGACGAGCCTTGGACTTGACCAGCAATCCTTGGCCGCTTGTGCCCCAAGGGGGCTTCTCTTCTGTACATCAGCTTGTCTCTACTTCCTTCTCCTCATATGTGCGCTTCGAGCAGATAGGTCGGGAGCCGGTTGGACCAAATCCCCCTCGTCACAATGTTATTGTGCTGGTTAATTTTGACCTCATCTTTCTGGCAAATCTTATTTCTCTAATGCAGTTGGATCTATTCATAGTCACTTAAAAGGTTAGCGCTCTTCATTCGTGGAGGGACGTGGGTAAGGAAATAGCTTGTGCCCCAGAACCTTGCTACACGGGACCCGACCCTTATGAGGTCTCTGTCTTGACAGCATTTCTCCCAGGGCCCGTGCTCCTTTCATTTCCTAGGTGATTTATTCCTTTATGTTATGAGACCTTCTGTAGGGAACCTGTATTAACTTTGGTGACATCTAACGGTGACAGAAGAAAAAAAATAATTGCATTCAGTGTTTTTGCTGAATTCAGCCAGTTGTGTTACAGGCTGGACGGGGTTTATTGCACGGGGACCCAGAGATGTGGACATTTATAGGTTAGTGCATGCAGCTCTGTTGGGAAAGCCTCTCCGGTTAGAAGTCAGCGAGCACTCTAGCCGGTGCCTGCGGTGCTTTTGTTTCAAATGGCCGATTTCGTTACCCTCGGGCTGCGATCCTTTTAATGTCATGCTCTGTGTGTACTTTTTCTTTCGGTCTGTCTGTCTGTAGTGAGGGGAGGTTGCCCGGGGACTGAAGATTTGCACCTGCCTTCCTAAACGCAGGGTTTCATTGCAGGAGTCAGCGCCTTCGGCATCTAGGACAGGGGCCGGCTGGGGCTCTGGGGACTCCGTTGTCACTGACGGTGACTGGAGCTGCCAGTGAGGGTCCACCCCGTCCCGGGCACCTTGTGGTTTTGTTGGGATGGGTTTTAGGTACAGATCTCAAATTTTGTTGGACCTCCAGGTGGGCTTCTCGCTTCTGCTTCATGGGGCGGGGGGGGCGGGGTGAAGCTGAGCCTCGGGGAGATTCGTTGCCCAGTCCTGGCGGCCTCTCTGGCATCACACCACACACCTGCCCAGGAGTCACTGCCAGTCCCCTGGGGCAGCAGACACACAAGCCGACGATGGCGGTGCTGTGGGGTGTGAGGCGGCGGGGCGCAGGGGTGCGGCTGACTCATAGGAGGCCCCTGAGTCGCAGTCAGGTGCAGGAGGCAATGGGAGCTCCGAAGTCAGTGACCCTTGATCACATGTGTGGCATCTCTGTCTCTTCAGGGTGTTTTTCCAGGGAGGGTTTCTCTGAATTATTGTCCTCATAAGGCCCACATACTCAGAGGACAAGATTTAACGCAGTAGCGTTGGCCAGATCTCCGACTAGTTTCCCTAAGACTGGTTTCCTCTTCGTTCGTTCGTTCGTTCGTTCATTCATTCGTTCATTCATTCATTTCTCTTATTTAATGAGCATTTAGCAAGTGCTCGTTTCATGCTTGTTCTGAGCGCTCCATAAATCTTAAGTTAGCCCTGGTAACAGCCCTGGGGGTCATTGTGTCACAGTTGCGGGAACCGAGGCATAGACAGGCGGGGCGCGTTGTTTCAGGTCACACAGCTGATGTGGCATGATGGGATTCCAGCCCAGCCAGCCAGATCCAGACCCCGCTGCACACAGACTCCCCGTATTCCTGTTCATTCCTTCACTCGTTCAGTGGAGCACCTGTGTGCTCGGTCCAGGCCGGACACCCACCGCAGCACAGGGGACAGAGCTGCGTCCAGCCGGCCACACTGCCAGGCGGCTCAGTCATGAGGCTCGGATGTGCCGGTGTTCACGGAAGTCTTTTGAAAAATACAGAGAAGTGCCCACATCCGGGAGATTACTCTTGGTGTGGATTAGGGAATGCTGAGCCGCAGCCTTATTGAAGATTGTTGCGTGCTGCAAAGGAAAGTGAGTTAAAAAATGTCCTGATGTTCTGTTTGTGTTCCCTTAACTCAACTCAGAGACTCCTGGGAAGCTATCGAAACTATTCGAATTTCTCCATTTTCTACTCAAGTCCAGCTTCCCATTCTTTGTCTTACTGAGCTAGCGAAATAGCTAGATTAGAGTGTCTTTTACCAAGTTGGCTGATTTTTTTAAAAAATTTTTATTAAATATATTTTTTAACGTTTATTCACTTTTTGAGAGACAGAGACAGAGTGCGAGCAGGGCAGGGGCAGAGAGAGAGGGCGACACAGAATCCAAAGCAGGCTCCAGTCTCTGAGCTGTCAGCACAGAGCCCAACACGGGGCTCGAACCCACGAACCATCAGATCACGACCTAAGCCGAAGTCGGACGCTTAACTGACTGAGCCACCCAGGCGCACCTCGAGTTGGCTGATTTTAAATAGGCTTTATGAATTACCCTGTTATCTGCTTAATTAAACCTAATTTTCTTCTGTGGCTTTCTTTTTTTTTTTTTTTTTTTTTTTTTTAAGATGCTGACCAGTACAAATATGGCAAGAACCGGGTCGAAGCCGACGCCAAGCTGTTGCAGAGCAAGCAAGAGGAGCTGCTGAAGAGGAAGGAGACCCTGCGGAACAGGCTGGCCCAGCTCCGGAAGGAGAGGAAGGACTTGAGGGCTGCCATCGAAGTGAATGCTGGTATGCGGGGGCACCTCCTTGGGTTAGAGTGTGCACTTCCTGTCCTGCCCTCAGTAAGACCGCCCGTCTCCGTGCTGGTAAGCCCAGGGTGGCACCGCAGAACAGGCAAGAGGAGGCCAGGGCCGCCCCTCAGCCTGCTCGCCCGCTCTCCAGGGCCGGTGGGTGGGGCCGCCGGGAGCTGTCCCCTCTTCAGGTGCTGGCAGCAGAGACTGTCTGCAGGACAGGTGGGGCTCAGCAGTTTCAAGTCATGTGTATGATGAAACAGTTGGGGCTGCTGGCAGGAGAACAGTCCACGGGGACAGGTACGATTCAGGAGCCCAAGCAAGAGGTAGAAGGAACCCTTGGTGCCCCGAGAAGAGACAGCGTCTGAACTCCTGGAAGGGAACAGGGAAAACAGGCCAGGATAGTGGAAACACGCCCCAATGGCCGTTGTTGGAGAACCGAGTCAGGACCCGAGAGAGGGGTGTCTCTGGATCAGGCAGGTTTGTTCTTGCTGGCGGGGGCAAGGAATATGGGGTTCCTGGCTGTGCGGATGGAACTGGTGTAGGTCGCCTCAGCTCAAGACTGGTTCTTACCCTGGGGCAAGATTCACGCTTTAGGTTTCGGTTTTGCTGGCCTCGGGGTGGAGCAGAGGACCCAGGGGTCCGAAGGGGAGACGCCTGCTTTCACATGGCTCACCTGCAGGGAGGCCTTGGTGTACCTGCACGTGAAACAGTTCATCAGCCTTTCCAGCCTTTCAGTCCAGCCTTTCCGGACTTCGGGGCCTAAATGAGTGTTGGGACAGGAAGCGCTTTTGGAGTTCAAAGACTGGGAGGTTAGATACAGGCTGAGCAAGTGAGAGCTAACCCGCAGGAGGGGCCGGACGTGGCAGCCGGCCGCCTGCCTGCGGGGAACCGAATGCTAAGTCAGAGACCTGGGTAGGAGCCTCCAGGCCCACAAGACAGAAGGAGGATTTCTTCCTTCTGTTGTTTCAAGCTTGCAGGGTCGCAAAGATGCAGACAGGTTAGACCAGCTCCCACGCGGTGACACCAGGCCAGGGCCACACACGCGAGCCGGGTAACCCCTTGGGATCGGTTTTCCTGCACGTGCAGTGGGTACGTTCCCAGCCGCCTTATGTCCGTGGGACACATTTCAAATAAAGTGAGTCCAGTAAATGCACCTTGAAGCGACAGGTGCCTATTCTGTGGGGGTGAAAGCTTTATCGTGGATCCTCCGGGAGGAGAGAAGGCCCAGGAATCACGGGGGGGGGGGGGGATTGGGACAGGACAACCTCCAGACTCTCCAAGCCAGCGGCACCCCTGCAGGCATCTGCCCTGAGTCCCATATGTTGAAGTGAGTACGCTGAGGCCTGGGCCCAGAATTCTGGGATTTGTGGGAATCCAGGCCTCCGGCCTCCAGGGCCACAGTCTCCCAGCTGCAGGAAAGCAGAGCGGTTGGAAATGGTCGCTGTTCTTTTAGCGAACAGCTGAACTTGAGTTTTGTAGAAGGGAACCCAGGTCAGGGCCGCTTGGCCCACAGCGCTGTGCAGAGCTCGCGCGAAGGGCAGCGGCGTGTGCCATCTGTTGGCCGGAGCGACAGCGTGTCCGTGGGCTTGCAGGCAGGAAGCCGCAGGCGGTTCTGGAAGGCAAGCTGAAGCGGCTGGAGGAGGAGTGTAAGCAGAAGGAGGCCGAGCGCGTCAACCTGGAGCTGGAACTCACGGAGGTCAAGGAGAGCCTGAAGAAGGCCCTGGCCGGCGGGGTCACCCTGGGCCTGGCCATCGAGCCCCGATCAGGGACGTCGAGCCCACAGGTAAAGTCCCTGCCAGCCCAGCGAGCACTCAGCCACATGCCAGCTCTGGATGGGTTCCCGGCTGTGCTCTGAGCCACTGGCCTCACGTTTTCCCTTCTTTGGGTAAGCATGGTGGACACAGCGGCCCCCCTCCTCTCCCTTCCCGGATGCCGTCATCGTAGGACACAGCAGCCCCCCTCTTCTGCTTTCCTGGATCCGGTCACGGAACACAGCTCTCTTTATCTCTTTCCAAACACGTCCTGATTGGATTCCAGCTCAGTAGCTAGAAATCTCAATCCCACGTAGCAGGTTTTCACGAAGCGTCCAGCACATGCTGGGGATTCCGCCAAGTTGCGGGGGGCAGAACCCTTGTCAAATCTGACAGGACGAGGGGAAAGAACTTTCAAAACACAAATTAGTGCCTTCAGGGGCTTCCTGTTCACTCTCTGGGACTCATAGTCACTGAGAAGCTACCAGCATCCTTCTCATAACTATTCTGTCGGGTCCAGATGACCCTCAGAGTCTGATGTCACTACTTCCGTTTTACGGTCGAGGAACGTGGGACCCAGAGAAGTGAAGTGACGCCCCCCCCCCCCCCCCCGCCCCGAGCACACGTGGCCAGGGGGGAGCCCTGAATGCGGTGCCTCCTTCTCTGCGGGAGCCTGTGACACCCCCCCCCCCCACCACCACCTGACCCGCTTCCCAGGGCTCCTTTCTGTCCCTCTTTCCAAACTTCCTGGCAAAATGTGGAGCCTGGGTGAAGCCCCCTGCCCCTCCCCTCAGCACTGGGGTGGACCCGCGGGGAAGACTGATGTCTTTACGGATGTATGGCACAGCTGAAACCCCGCATCCCCCCGGGGGTTCCTCCTCTCTCTAGCGGTGACCCTGCACCCCCCCCCCCACCAAGAGTCCCCATCTTGGCCCCCATTTATCAACTCTTCTCCTTTGGGGCTCACAAAGCCAAGCCTGTCCTTGGGAAGGCTCAGGACTGGTCTGTTTGAGCCTCCCCACCCAGCCCGCAGGGCCCGGCCACGTCCTCCCTCGGGAGGTCTCTCCTTGGACCTTGGTGCTGTCATCGGTCCCGGCACTGGCAGCTCTCGGCTCTACCCGCCCGGACCTTGTCCTGGGAATGCGGCTCATGGGACAGATGTCCCAGAGGAGCATCACGGGCTGCCTTACGGACCCAGCTTGGCCTCTCCCAGGGAGAGATGGTGTTACTCTCTCCTTACCAACCATTCTGTCCCCCACTCCCTCCTGGCCAGCATGGCCTTTGAAAAGCATGTCCAAGTGAACCGGAACATGGGTACAGCTAGCTGCTTGGCATCCAGGGCCAGCAGCCCCCGTAGGGGGTTCCAAGTGACCCAACTGAGTGGTGATTGAAGCAGTGTTCTACTCAGTGGCGTGCCGTATGACCCAAGCAGCATGCGACCATGTGTTATGCCGCCATGATGGGGAGCTTGGTCCTGGGCCCCCATCGGGGTGGGCACTGCTCCCCACCATTCCTCTTCCCCAGGGAGCAGCCTGTGTCCTTGTGGGGGGGGGGGGCGGGGTGCTGCCAATTGTAGGCACATTTGGTCACATGCTAAGCGTTTCAGAAGACGTCTTCCTTTGGTGTCCACGAGCTGTATGGGCTGCAGGATTATCCGGGCTGGGGTCACTCCAGGGAGCTCTGCGCTGCCACCAGCCACGGTCACAGTGACTTTCACTGCCTGGTGGCACGCAGAGCTCTCTGAAGGTACAAAGCACCGTGCAAATGGACAGCTGCCCAGCTCGACCAGTCGTCCCGTCTGAAATGGCGTTTCGAAGGTGCTCTCAGAACCAGGTGCTAACCATGCAGGGCCATTGTCATTGTTGTCTCTGCCTGTTTCCAAAACCCATGTGTTTTCTTTAAAATGAGCAATTCTCGGGGTGCCCGGGTGGCTCAGTCAGTTGAGCATCTGACTTTGGCTCAGGCCATGATCTCACCGTTCGTGTGTTCAAGCCCCGTGTCAGGCTCTGTGCTGACAGCTCAGAGCCTGGAGCCTGCTTCGGATTCCGTGTCTCCGTCTCTCTCTGCCCCTCGCCCACTTGTGCTCTGTCTCTCTGTCTCTCTTTCTCTCTGTCTCTCAAAAATAAATAAACGTTAAAAAATTTAAATGAATGATTCTCCTGCTGGAAAATGCTGATGGCCTGGAAACCATACCTCACGAGGGGCCTTCTCTCTGCGTTGACAGTCTCCAGTTTTTAGGCATCGGACTCTGGAGAGCTCACCCATGTCCAGCTGCGAGACCAGCGATGCCGAGGGCCCGGTGCCGGTGAACAGCGCGGCCGTGCTGCGGAAGAGCCAGCCTACCGGGAGCTCCCCCTGCCGCGGGCACGTGCTGCGGAAGGCCAAGGTGAGCTCCGCCCTCCCGTGTGCAGAGGCATCCGCCCCAGGGTGTGCTGGCTGCTGTGGGAGGGACGGGTGGGGGGGCTCCAAGGGCCTTGCCGTTATCCCCACAGCCAGGGCCTCCTTCAGGGTCCTCCTCCTTTTCAAAGGCCAAGAGCCCCAGAACCTAGCTCAGGGCACCGACCAGCTGGTGTCCCTAGCAACTGTGGCTCTGGGAGGACCTGGGGTGGGGACTGGACCAGGTGACCTCTGGTTCTCAGAGTCCAGGCTGCCCCACTGCCTTGCCGGTGGTGCTGGGGGCACAGGGTGAACCCCTGTGCCCACCTGTGCTCTCCAGTCTCCTGTCTGGGATCGGCCCTGACAAGCTGGGATGCTAGACCGAAAACTCTCAGAAAATGTTAAATCCGTTATAGTTTGTCAAAGTGAACGGTTCTTGACTGCGGTGACCGCAAGCGTGGCATGCAGAGAAGTCGGGCTGGGAGTAATTACCTTAATTCATCAGATGCATGTAATTTGCTCTGACGCGTGTGGAGGCGGGCAGCCTCCCTTTGCCGCCTCTGGGCCCTTCGTCGCTGTGAGAACCTGCCCGACCTGGCTAGAGATGCAGTGTCTTCTGAGAGGTGGCTGTGTGTGGGTGAGAGCGGCCCTCTGGGTGCCCACGGTGGGTGCTGGCGGCTGTGGCTGCGGGCACGTCCTTCCTGGCACACGCTTGACCGCTGAGAGGTGTCCCTGCCGTGTGCCCGTTAGCCCCCCCGGGGAGCGCACAGAGCCGGCCCCCCTGGTGCCGCTAATTGTTTGTAGATGAGCCGTGCAGTAAGAGCGTGGCAGCTATTTTGTTTCTCTCCTGTGGAAGAAATCAGATTTACCACTGAGCCGTGGCAGCCCCCCATCCAGCTGTATGCCCTGGGGGTGCCCGGCGGCCCCCCGGCTTGGGGACGGCAGCTCCTGCCGCTTCTCCGTGACCTCGGCCGGTTCAGATGGGTGGCAGCACTGAGGCCAGCCCAGGCCCACAGAGGGGAGCCGCTGTCCCTGTTTGCGGGTCCCTCACTGAGGGAGGGGGGTCGTACAGGGATTTCCCGGGATCCCTGGGAGGCGACAGGGGCCTCGTGGCTGGGGTCAGGGCCAGGGGCTTTGGGAACAGTAATCCACACTTAGGGGCATCACACGCGTGCTCTCAGGGGCCCACCCCAGCCCCTTTCTGAGGACCAGGACAGTCGGCTCGTTCTGGGCACGGGAGGGGTTAGCCCAGATGGCATCCCTTAAGTGACTTCCGGGTCCCGATGGGAACCTGGATGGTGGGAGGCACCTGTCACGGGCTTTCAGCTCCAGGCCCGGTGCTCCCCCCGGCTCCATCAGGAAACCTGCACGCTGACGGGTGTTCTGGAAGCCTGGTGCCATGGCCTCAGCGTGCCTTTGGAGCCTCCACAGGCAAACCCTTCCGGAGGTGGCGGGTGCCGGGCTGCTTCACGGTGGCGCCCGACCTCTCCGCAGACTCTCCAGCGAGGGCCTGCAGGGCTGTGGTCTCCCTTCCCACCTTGTCCTGCTTCGGTGTGTTCGTGCAGCTCTCTCTGTCCCTCCTGGCTTTGGCCACTGTGACCCGCGCCTGGCGATTGCATTACCTTTGCTAAACTTGTCGGGGAGACACGTGGCAGCTTCTGTGGACAACACGCACACCCGTCTTCTCTCTAAACCCTGCACGGCCCCGGGGCACATCGTGAGCCGCGGCGGTGTGGCGGGGGGGCGGGGGGGGGAACGCGGCCTCCTGGCTTTCACGGTGGACACCTGCCCACGTGGCCGTCTTGGGGAAGCAGCAGAAGGGCCGAGGGAGGACGCACTGGAGGCCGGTCCTCTGTCTGCACAGCCTGCCTGACCGTGCCCACACGTGGTTTCCTGGGCGTGAGGGCGGCTTGGTTTTGCTTCTGTTTCCGGCACGTTGGCCAAAGCTGTGCTTTTAAGTATAACTAAGCTTCGACTTTCGACCCCAGAAAAGGTGAGAAATCCCCCGTTTCGTGCGATGTGCGCAGGTGCGCAGTGAACAAGCCCCGTTAGTCCAGCAGGAGTCGGGCGTGCACGTCGGCCAGCGCTGCCCCCGGGGGCGTGGGGGATGGAGCGCGGCCGCCCCGCTCGGCCCCCGGCCCCGCGCCCACACACGCCCCCTCCCTGCACCTCCCGGCGGCCCCTCGCGTGCGTCTGACTCCCGGGTGGGACGGCCATTCTCCCCGCCGTGCCGGTCCCCACACTGCAGGCGGCCTGCATCCCCGGGGCGCAGCCCTGCCTCCTGGCCCCGGCCACCGTGACCTGTGCCTTCCTCTCGCCACACTTAGGAATGGGAGCTGAAGAACGGGACGTAGAGCACGGCAGGACGCCCCGCCCGCGTGGCCGCGGCACAGGACGCGAGGGTTTGTGACCGAGCTCCTACGCCAGCGCCCACGCCCGCCCGCGCGCACTCTCGCTACTGTTCACGTCCCCCTTAAAGAGACTTCCTGGTAACACTTTGGCTTCCGCCTCCACTTGCCAAAGAGCAGAGAGGACGGGAAGGAGCCCCGTGGCGAACGGGGAGCTGCACCCCTTTCCCAGGTTCCGGGAGCGCCGGGCCCTCGCGGGTGAGTGCGGCCGGCGTGGGCAGGGGCACCGCCCTACCCGTCTGCCCAGAGGCCGGGGTCTCCGCGTCCCTCCCCACGCGCCCGTCCCCCTCGTCACTGGAGGCGGGCACGTGACGCATCTGTGCTGTGAAGCATCTTTCCCCTTTTACCGTCTTTTTTCTGGACAAAGGCTTTCGTCACCGTGACGTGAAAAGCTGCCATTCTTTTTAAACTTTAAAAAGATTCTCCTTTTATCATGTGTTGCACTTAGCTCTAAGGGTTCTTCAGAGGTTCTGTACCATATTTTATTAATTATTTGTACTGCTTTTGAAAGGCAGCGGAGTGTCTCTGCTGCTCACCAATGTGTGTCCTTGTCCCCTTCCCTGCTGTCCCCGACCCTGCCTGCCACTCAGAGCCCGCAGGTGCCTCGCGGGATTCCAGTGAAACCTCCACTTACAGACGGGCCAGTCCCGTGAGAGAAGCAGGTTCTGGAAGCCGCCCGGCCACAGAACCAGAGCATCCTCGTGCGGGACGAGAGCACGGCCCTGCCTCCCGCACGCAGACCCGGAGCGCAGGGGCACTGGGCTGCTCCCAGGCCCGCGGGCCGGGGTCGGGTCCCTGCACCCGTGTGGCGTTTCTAAGAGCCAGGTAATCTGCTGTGTCTCCAGAGGGACCCTCTCAGGAATCCTCAGTAATGGGGGGTGCAGCTACCGACGGAATAAAAGTCGGTCACCCCAGGACCCCTCTGCAGACAGATTCGGGGGCACGCGTCACACACGCGCGGAGGTCGTTTCGTGCACCATGTGGAGCCGCGGCGGAGCAAGGCTTCCGTCCGCCGCGGGTTCCCCACCAAATACGGGAACCGCAGACAAGAAGCCGTCTCCCCTGCTTTTCCCCCAGGCGCCCGCGTAGCCTGTCCTGGGCTCCGCCACGGCTCCCACCGCCCTTTCTTCTTAGGGGTCCTGAGGCTGCCTGTGACCTTAGCGAGACAGTTCACAGCAGGGAGTGTGAGCTGTGGAGGTGGGCCGAGCGGAGACACAGCTGTCGCCTGGCCTGTCCCTCAGGGCCCCCGTCACCCGTTAGCAGGGGGAGACATATCTCCCCAGCACCCAGCCCATTCGACCCCCTGGGACATCGAGGGGGAATGCCCCCAAGACCTCAGGGCCCATCTTCCCAGCACTGCTGTCGTCCGTGTGGGAAGCTGGACCGCCTTGCCTTCCTTCTATGAAACTGATTTTCTGTAAAAGCAAAAAGTGTGACCCACCGTAGATTTTTGCTGCCTTCCGGTCCAGTAAAATTTCTCAGCGTAAGGCGCTGGGGCCTCTCTGCTTGACAGCCGACTTTGCCCGAGACAGCTGCCCGGTTAGGGCCATCAGGAGGGAAAGTGTGCAGCCTGTGCGCCCGACCGTGGACGGCACAGCCGGGGAGACCCCAGGCGGTGCTAACCCTCATCCCCATGAGTTTGCCCAAGGACACAGCCCATTGGAGCCAGAGCCTGGACTAGGACTCGGACCCTGGTCCTCACGCTCCTGACGAACAAAACTGGTGTCTAAAACGCCAGGTTTTAAATTCGCTTTCACAGCCACGAACCCTTTAAAGGGGCCAACAGGCTCAGGCGGGTCCTGCGTCCCGCGGAGCCACCTGTGGGGGTCGCGCGGAGAGCAAGTCTGCTGACATTGGGCTCCTTTGCTGTGCGTTCCCCTCGATGTCTTTAGATTTGGTCAGAAAGTTAGGTGAAGGGATTTGCTTCAAATTAAGTTATTTATTTGTATATGTTCAATAAATAGAGTTTTTAATTTATGTCTGTATATATTAGACACACATTAGCCATCTTGTCAGAATCCTGACAGTGATGTCATTTTACCACCTTCCCCAAGCGCCCCAGGGCTCGGGCCCTGCCCGGCGAGGTGACGTGTGCAGCGGGCTGAGGGTCCCTCGCTGCGTGGGTGCCAGTCACGTCCCACTGGAGACATCACCCGAGCCGTAACAGACGGTCCTGTTCATGGAGTGATGGCCAGACCATGACGGGGCCCTGACCCAAAGTGGGAGGCACGCGCTGGGCTCGCAGATGGGAGCAGCTCTGAGGGTGACGGGCCACTTCCATTAGCACTTGAAGCCACACCGTCAGTCTCCAGGCGCTGCCTCTCGTCACATGTCATCCACCTTCAAAATCCCCTCCCGCCTCCTGTGTTTGTAATGTTTGAAAGTCACCCACCAGCCTTTTGCACAGAAGCAGATGGTCACCTCAGTGTGGGCACAGGTGGGCAGAAAATGGTCACCTCGTGTGGGCATAGGTGGGAAGGTCACTTTTCCTTTGTTCAGAGTCCGTAGAGGGTTGGGCAAGGCCCTGCAAGCTGGCCACACCCTTGCCGGGCGTCTGGAAGGTTCCACCACAGGGTAACCAGTGTGGGTCTGGGGAGCGGTCCAGATGGCCGTGGAGCTTTCTGGAGTCTTCTCTGGGTGACCTTTCACGCCGTGGTGTGAACCTGTCGTCCCCCCCCCCGCCATCCCATTCATCCGCACACCTCTGTGTTGCCAAGCCTGATCTCCCCCGCATGCGTTTCAGCAAACTACCGGAATGGTTTGCGGATTTACCTTTTGTCAAGTCTGTTTGGAGCGGTCTGTGCCCTCAGGCCTGAAGGCCGCGCCCAGGAAGGAGACTCAGACTTGTTCACTCACAGCCACAGTCTGGAACCTGTGTGCAGCTTTGCAAGGGGATCAACCTGGGGGCAGCATGGGTGTTTCGGGCAAGACCCATTTGTCTGTGGTCACATCTTTTCTGTCCAGAAGGGAATGGCGACCGTCCCCGCGTGCCCTCTGGCTGGAAGCCTCATCTTGGCCACACACTGGGCCGTGCACTCGGTCTGCCGGCCGAGGCGTGTGACAGGACCTGCCGAGGCGCAAGGCGGCATCGCTCCCATGGCCCACTGTGGCTGCCCTCTTTTTTTTTTTTTCTAAGATAATTTTTTAATGGGAAAAATTTTAAGTCTGTCGTGTCGTTTTAAAGAGAGCAATCACTCTTTGTTCCTGTTGTCGTTGCTGGCTGCTTGCTGTCCCCGTGGAGGGCCGGGTTGATACTGTGAAGACGTGACGGGGAACGGCACCGCGTGCCCAGAGGCGGGCTCAGCCTCTCCCGCGAGCGCCCCCAGGCGGCGTGTCCGGGGCGAAGGCAGGTGGCTGCGCCCCAGGGGTCGCCAGGCTCCCTCGATTCCGCCGCCCCATCTTTTGTGAACCAGTTCCAGCTGCGATCTTCCAGAAAAAGTCCCCTTTCCGGCAGCGGGCACGTGTCCCCAGGCGTTCCGAGCTGTCGCCATGGAAGGTATTTTCAACATGGGATCGTCAGATCGTGACTCTTAGGGACCAAAGGTGTTTTTAATGAAATTATCTTTGTATTTGATTTCTAGTGAGAAGGGAAGCAGTGACTTTAATTTTCACACCAACTTTTGCATCATATTTAGCATTAATTGACCACGGCTATAAGTTGTAAAATGTTTTCATATTAAGATTGTAATTATTTCCTACTGTATTTTTAAAAAAAAAAAACTAAAGTCATATTTAAAATTCTCTTTGAAAAAAACAAACTAGAAGCGTCAAAGATTTTTTTTTTTAATTAAATATGTCACCGGTGCCCATTTTAAATGATTGTAAATAGATTTTCACTGTATTTCTCAATGTATTTAATTCATGAAGTCAGAACTTTTATCGGTGGAAACTGCCAATGGAGATACCAGTTTTCAGGCCATTTGCTCCATATTGTAGTAAATCACTTGAATTTTCTGCTTTACTAACTGATTTTTCTACTGTTTTACACGGTGTAGCGCACGGACTGGCGCCCTCCGGCGTGCCTCATTTGTGTGTTATCAATAAAGCGGTACGCGTCCAGCCAGCCTCCGGGTCTCGCTCACTCGGTTTGCAGAGCAGCCAGGAACGGGGCGAGTTGCGGGCAGTCTCCTTGGGGGGTGGGGGGGGGGGAGAAGGAGCAGGGGAGGAGCAGGTGGGGGCTGTGCTTTGTTTCCATCCGCAAGGACCCTCTTTCATGAAAGAGCCTGAGCTGTTGTGTTTTTAAGTGGTTCGTAGTCTACAGACCCGAACTGAAGAAACCCTTGTGCACCTGCTGAGTGCCGGGCTCCGGGCCAGGTTACGGATCGGACATGTCTTGCTCTCGGGGGCTCGCTCACGTCCACAGTCGGCCGGGACGTCCCCGGCGAGCGCAGGGCCGCGTGGAGACGTCCGGCATCTCCAGGAAAGGTGTGGCGGCCTTCGAGACGGTTGGGGAGGGTGTGCAGGAGGGTGGGTACTTGAGCCAGGCCGTGGTGTTTAAATAGGAGTTCGGCAAGGAGCGAGGCAAGGGAAGGACGTCGCCGTCGGAGGCAGCGGCAGGAGCGGAGGGTGGAGAGTGAGAACAGGGGCCGCTAGGGCCAAGGCCGGGCTGTGAGGACACGGGAAGGCGGGGGTGGCGAGGGGGGTCGGTGGAAGGTGAGTCTAGACCAGTGGCTGGAGAGACCGGAGGGCCCCCCCTGCGTCCTGTGGAGAAGAGGGAGCTGTGGGGCACGTCCGGGGCTCCGCGCGTGGGTGGGATGGCCCCATGTCTGTTTGGAGGAAGGAAGATGGCCGCCGGCCGGGACCTGAATGAGAGTGACAGCCCGAGGCCGGCTCGCAGCGGTGCAGAGAGGCAGGGATGCCCCCCGCGGGTGCACGCGCCCAGTCTGAGCCGCAGATGGAGCGAACCAAGCCCCGCCCCCGCCAGGTGGCAGGCTCCTGCCCCCAGAGCTCTCCTTGACCTGGTCCTGCCTAAGGAAGGGCTGGCACGGGCAGGAGACGGCCCCAGCTGCGGGGCTGGCCGGTCGTTGGACAAGACGACCCTGGGGTCCGAGGAGCCGCCCCTGGCGAGGTGAGGGGGGCCCCCGCAGGGTGGAAGTCCCGCTCGACAAGCAGGGGGGCCGGGTCTGACCCCGGGTCGGCGAGAGCTGGAGTCGCTGCACGAGTACCTATGTGGGACCCAGGGACGTCCGGGTGACCCGAGTGCCCGCCCAGACCCACCTTCCAGGGTGCCCCTCGCCCCGAATTGTCTCTCTGTGGTGTGGGGTGGGGCTGGGCCTGTCACAGATGGCGAAAGGGCCTTTCGTTCCATCCGCCTTAGGTGGAGGGGGGGTCTCGGCATGGCCGTAACCCTGTGTAACCCCACTCAGGAGCCGGGACAGAGCTTTCCCTGCCCCAACGAGAGCTGTCCCCCCCCCCCCCCACCCCAGGCAGTCTGTCCCCCGGGGAGATTTGGTAAGTCTGTGTTGACTGAGGCTCTTTCTCAGGTCTCGAACACAGGTCACGCCCCGCTGGGTTGACGAAGGAACAGGAAGTGCCTCTTTAATTTCTTTTAAAGCTCAGCCAGAAGACCCCAGAGACGACTCAGGATACTCATCATGTGCGTTATAACTTGGGGCGGGGGGCAGGCGACACAAAGCCTCACCAGCGTAAATCGGGAGCCCAGCTCCTTAAGGGGAAGCAGGGAAGACGTTAGCTGGTGTCTGGGATCCAGAAATTTCATGATGGGAACTTCATCGATCTTCTGATGAGTGGCTGTCTTTTCGTACAAAGGGACCAACTGGTCGAGAAGGGGGGTGAGAGACACAGGAGGGGTGCCCACCCAGTGCGAGGGGTCAGGTGCGCTCACCTCTTGACCTGGGGGGGCTGGTGCCAGCCGGCCCTGACCTCCGAGAGGGCTGGTCTGTCCTCGAGCTGCGCACGGGGGTGGGGGCGCACGGAGCTGAGGGCTGCCTGCTTCCCTCCCGGGGGGCGGCCGGCCTCACCCCTGGACGCACAGACTGCCCTCCCGGGACCAGCCAGTTCCTGGAGATGGTGAAGGGCTCGCCCGTGAGCACGCTCTCACGTGCAGACCAAGCATTCTGGAGCCCAGCCCCCAACCTCCTCCCGTGTGGGGCCCCTACGCTCTGGGCCACCACCCTCTTCCCTGGTCCCCGCAGGACCTCTGCGGCCCAGAGCCTGGTGAAATCATTCCGAGTCGCCAATCCCAGGCCTGTCCGTGCCGGCCCACCTGCTCCTTCCCGTGAACCCGGTTCTCCGGTCCCTCTGCCTCCTGACCGGCCCCGGTGCTGCCCCGAGTGGCCCTGCCGGTCGGCGGTCTCTGGTTTGAATTCTGCCTCGTTCTCTTCTTTCTTGGTGTCTGAAGTGCCACCTGGCTTGTCTCTGAGGGGGCCCCTCTCTCTGCCTCGCTCGTCGGCGGGTGGACATTAGAGGGCCGACTGGCGGCCGCGGCCGCAAAGTACTCGGGCCCGATGCTCCGAGCCCGACGCTGCTGCGCTTCTCCTGGGGCCGGACGGAGCAGAGCAGCGGTGGGAGGGCCCGACGCCCCGGGTGGCGGTGCCTCATCCTTCCCGAGTCCCTCCAGCCACGGGAGAAGCACCTCATCGGGCCTGACATTCGGGCCCCGACCGGTTTTGTTGAACAGACTCTCCTGAGCACCTGGTCAGGCCGTCCTGGGCGCTGGGAGCACAGAAATGGGTTCGACCCGCTTCCACCCTGGGTCACAGCAGGCAGTGGCCGGCGGGGAGGGGGAGCAGTCCGACAGCCACGTCCTGCGCCCAAGACTGTTCTGGACACAGGGCGGGCGGGGGACGCGGACGCACCGTGAGGGTTCCCGCTCCCGCGGGGCTGAGCTTCCCGAGCGCGGCTTGGGCAACGATAAAAAACAAACAGAAACACTCAGCCTCGAAAAGCTCCAGCATTCGGGCCGAGGGAAGCCAGGCCGCAGGCCGTAAGGCAGGAACGAGGGGCCGTCGCGGGAGAGGGCAGGGCGGAGGCTGGGGGAGCGCAGACCACGCGGGGCCCTCAAGCCCAGGGGAGGTGGGGCAGCTCGGTGCTTTCGGCTGCGGGTCAGAGGGGACACAGTCCAGCTTTGGTGACTGGGTCCCCGAGCAGGAGGTGGGGCGGTCAGCACCCCATCCCCGTCAAGGAGCCCAAGCCTGTGTGCAGGCACAGCCGCGCCCGTGGAAGAGAAGGCCCGGTCCTCCCCACAAGTGCCCCAGGGGTGACGTCTCTGAGCTGTGGCCGTTGCGGCCACCGTGGGGTCCACCCTGTGCAGACAGAGCAAGGCTCCCCTGAAGAGGGGCTCAGGGAGGAGGCAAATGCTGAATGGAGGAAAGGGGGTGCTGCTGGGTTGGGGGGCTGGGCTGGGGGCGTGCAGGGGGGCGGGGGCAACCAGCAGAGGCTGCTTCCGACGGAAAGGAGTTTCCCGGTGGGGCTGGAAGGCCCTGGAGGGTTCCAGGCAGGGAAGGGAAGTGTTTCAAGGCTCTGACGACTACACCAGGCAGAACTGGCCACGGGAGGTGGCAGAGGCCACAGGGAGGCCAGCCGGATGCACGCACGACCACGCCTTGTCCCCCAGCCCCTCCCCGCCGGCAGGCCCCTCAGGTGGGCGTCCCCACATTGCAGGGTCGGCCCGTCTTCTCGGGGAGGCTGAGGGTCCCCACGACTGCCGTGTGTAAGCTTCGCGCTGCGATGGGAGTAAAGTCATGGGAACTGGATGCGGCTGGATGCCAGGCTGGGGGTCCTGGGGCACTGGAGGGGGCATTTCAGGGGGCCCGGGGGCCAGGGTGGGGCATGTCAGGGGTTCTGGGGCGCCCGGGCGGGGGGTGTCAGGGGTCCCAATACGCCGGGGCGGGGGGGTGTCAGGGGTCCCGGGGGGCCAGGGCAGGGGGGGCTGTCAGAGGGGCCAGGGGATTTCAGGGGTCCTGGGGGGGCCGGGGGTGGCAGGGGCACCAGGGGGTGTCAGGGGTCCAGGGACACCTGGGCGGGGGTTGTCAGGGGTCCCAGGGGGCTGGGGGTTGTCAGTGGTCCTGGGGGTCCCGGGGGTGTCAGGGGCACCAGGAGGTATCAGGGGTCCCGGGGGGCCAGAGCAGGGAGGGTGTCGGGGGTCCCAGGGGGGTGGGGGGGGGTAATCAGGGGTCCCAGGGGGCTGGGGGCATGTCCGGGGTCCTGGGGGGGGCCGGGGGTGTCAGGGGCACCAGGTGGTGTCAGGGGTCCAGGGACACCTGGGCGGGGGTTGTCAGGGGTCCCGGGGGGCCGGGGCAGGGGGAGTTGTCAGGGGTCCCAGGGGGCTGGGGGGGTGTCAGGGGTCATGGGGGGCCTGGGGGTGTTAGGGGCACCAGGGGGTGTCAGAGGTCCAGGGACACCTGGGCGGGGGTTGTCAGGGGTCCGGGGGGCCCCGGGGTTTCAGGGGCACCAGGAGTGTCAGGGGTCCAGGGATACCTGGCAGGGGTTGTCAGGGGTCCCAGGGGGTTGGGGGGGTGTCAGGGGTCCTGGGGGGCCCGGGGGTGTCAGGGGCACCAGGAGGTATCAGAGGTCCCAGGGGCCAGGGCAGGGAGGGTGTCAGGGGTCCTGGGGGGGCCGGGCGTGTCAGGGGCACCAGGGGGTGTCAGGGGTCCTAGGGGGCCGTGGGGCAGCAGTGCAGGGAGAGGAGGCAGCAGGAAGCAGCAGACCGGGCAGCCGGCCCCATCTTCCTTCCCCCACCTCCTCTGCCTACCCCGCCCACGTCTGTCAAGCCGATCTAGACTCCATCTAGAATGTTCCACAGCGTGTCTCAACTACGCGCCTCCCGAGACACTGTCCTTCCCATTTCTGGCGGTGGGCACGGGACTCGCTGTCCCCAGTAGGACCTCTTCTCCCCACGGGAGCCTCGGCCTCCATATCCCACCACGCGTGAGGGCTCCTTGGGGAGCGACCATCGGCGCCCACGAAACGGTAGAAGGCGCCAGAGTGGCAGGGCCTCACCCCTTCCCGCCCGCCTTCTGAACCAGGACCCTGCTCTGTCGACCCTGCCCGTCGCGGCTGGCCTGCCCCACGTTCCCCCCCTTCCTCCCTTCATCTCAGAAGCGGCGCTCCCGGGGCGACCCGGGGACCCCTCTGTACCCGGGTGCCATACAGGTGTGTGTCCCCCCACCCCCCCGCCCCAGTGCCCAGGTGAGCTGCTGCCTCAAGCCACATGCACGTGGCTCTCCTTTCGCGTCCCTCTGCGTGACCCCGACAGGATGAGCAAGAAAACCGGCAAAGCTGCGGCCCCTACGCCTGTCGTAAACGCGTCCCCGGGGCTGGGGGCTCTCTCGGGGCAGGCTCTGGGCCACCCGCTTCTGGACCTTAGCCACCTGGCGTGGGGCTTGGCCCGGAGAAGCCGTTCAGAAGCACGGGTGTGACAGCGGTGCCTCCGCCACCACGGCCAGCGGTGACAGTGACAGCCACACCTGTCCCGCACTTGCACTTGCACCAGAGGGGCGAGGCCCGTCCTGCAGCCCCTGAAGCTTTGGCCCAGCTGAAACCACCTTCTCCTCCCGACAGACGCTCCTGGGCCCCCGAGGAATCATTCATTCCGCCTCTCATTCATTCCCCCCGAGGAATCATTCATTCGAGCCTCTCATTCCTTCCCCCGAGGAATCATTCATTCAAGCCTCTCATTCATTCACGCCTCTCATTCATTCCCCCAGGAATCATTCATTCTCATTTGTGCCTCTCATTCATTCTCCTGAGGAATCATTCATTCGCGCCTCTCATTCATTCCCCCAAGGAATCATTCATTCGTGCCTCTCATTCATTCCCCCGAGGAATCATTCATTCACGCTTCTCATTCATTCCCCCGAGGAATCATTCATTCACGCCTCTCATTCATTCCCCCAAGGAATCATTCATTCGTGCCTCTCATTCATTCCCCCGAGGAATCATTCATTCTTATTCACGCCTCTCATTCCTTCCCCGTTTGGTGAGCACCCACCGCCTTGGGGCAGCGCAGACTCGCGAGGAGCAAGGCTCGGAGTCCCGGCCTCACTGCGGCCGCCTGGTGCTGGGGACGCACGTCAAGCAGCCGCCCTGCTAGCACGCGTGCAATTAGAGACTGAAGCCGCGAAGAATGGTGCCGGCGCCTGGTCGTGGCGCACCGGGTCGGTGGGGCCGCGCTCGTGGGACACGCGGGGAGAAACCCGAGGCTAGTGAGACAGACGCGTGGGCGACTCCATCATCGCGAATGCGCCATCCACTGTCGACGCAGAACAGGGTGGTGGGTCCAGGGAACATTCCGGAAAAGCGGGTGGTGGCTGCGTTTTGCAAGTCAGGGCTGAGAATAGGGACTGTCTCCACTGAGCCCGGGTCCCCGAGTTCCATGGGGACCACGGGACCCCGGCTGCAGGGTCTGGATGCCAGCTGGCAGCTTCCAGAGCCACGCGGGCCTGGCCTGGGGGGTGAGAAGCACAGTTTCAGCGGTGACCGTGGTGGCCGAGCCCGCGGGGGTGTGCGCTGTGACTCCTCGGTCCCCGTGTCCCCAGGACTGAAGTGCGTGCGTGGACGGAACCAGACAAGTACACTCGCGACCGGGTGGTTAGGGTGACCCGGGGACTGAGTCACCGTGACAGTTAGGGCCCTCGCCACCTCCCAGACCCGCACGGGTGAACCGGTCACCGTTTCCGTCTCCGGGGTGGCCCGTCCACGCCACGGGCATCCCGCCGCGTCCTGCCGATAGAGGTGGCCGAGGAGAGAGCGCCAGGTTCTCCGGGACCCGTGGCAAGACACGCATGTGCCCAATCCCCAATTCCGTGTCCTGACGGATCCGTGTCGGCCGGGTCCTAACCCTCGCGTGAGAGATTCCACAGAGGGAGGCGGGGGCTTCCGGAAGGGCAGCAGCCGTGAAAACCTCCGCCTTCGGCCCCGAAGAGGGCGGCTTTCCTGAGCCTGACCAGATGCTGGGGACCCTCCTGCAGATCCCCGACAGCGACCTCGGTCTGCAGCAGCCCCGCAAAGGGCTCCCAGGGCTCTCCTGGAAGCCTCGCCCCCCGGCCGCCCCGCGTCAGCAGGCAGGTGCCTCTCCGGCCGGTGCGCCTGGCGCCTCAGCGTCTCCTTGACCTTCCGGGGGGGACCTTCGCGCTGCCGAGTGACAGCAGACAGCGGGGCAGAGCACGGACACGGCAGGGGTGCTCGGCGATCCGTGGGGCGCTCCGGGTCGCTAGACCAAAGCGGAGGTCGCGAGAGCCCGCTGGGTCGCCGGCATCTCGTCCCGCAGCCGCCGGGTTTGCGCGGGGACCGTTCACTTCTCGCTCTGCTCCACCTCCGCGTTTATTCAGGTGATCGATGCTCCCACGGCGCTTTCGCCCTCGCCGGTCCCCTGCCGTCGGAGCCCTCGCCGTCGAGCCCCCTCGGCTGACACGACAGCGGGGCTGTTCTTTCTCGGAAGGCACGTGCACCTGCGGCCTCGAACGTTCCCGGATCCCGGACGTCGTCCAAGTTCCTGACAAATGAAAGCGAGCTGGGCCGAGCCGCGGCCGGACCCTTGGCGACGCCGAGCCCCCGTCTCTCGGGTCCCCCGGCCCTTCTGCCTGCGAGCCACGCGCGAGGGGGGAGCCTCAGCCCCCCCTGCAAGCGTTCTGTCCGTTCCGGTTGGGACGTGCCCGTCCTTGCCCTTCCAGCCCAGAAACGTGTGCGGCATCTGCTCGCTTGGGCTTTTTCAGCTCAGTGTGTGTGGACCAACGGCCCCCCGACCCCAGAGCGCTCGCAGGGGCTCTTTCGGGTCTCTTCCTCTCTCCGTCCCCCTGCCTTTATTTTTCAGATCCCCGCCCCGCCCCCTCAGGGGTCGCCGCTCCCTTCGCTGCAGCTCTGACCCGCATTATCTTGCACACGAACCTGCTCGTGTGCCCTGCTGTACGCCCCCGCCCGCCCAGCCCGCCCCCTTCTGTCCGGCTTCCAAGAAGGGACATTTGCCTGCGTGTTCCATCCAGGCACAAGGCACGCGGTTTCTAAAATTTCCTCCAGCTTCCTTTATAGGCTCATCCGGAAAATGTGCCTTTTCTCTGCATCCACAGGCTGGGGGGCTGTCCACCTGCCCCTCCCCCGTCTGTGCCTGCTTTCTGTCCCAGGTACTTAGCCTTGAGGGAGGGGCGCCCTCCAGACCCAGCGTTTTCCGGTTCACGAGCGGAGCCCCGGCCGCCCCGCTGCCTTCCATGACCCCCAGGATTGAGGCAGGGTCCCCTCTGATCCCACATTGTGGTGTTGACGCTGCAAGACGAGCGTTTACTTCTGCCTCACCATCAGCCTTCTGTGGTTGCTCTTTGTCCCCAGTGTAGGGGCAGACAGTGGCCCTGACTCTGGCTGGGGGTGAGGGTAGGGGAGCACGTGACTCAAGACCAGCACAGTGAGCTGCAGGGGTTCCCTCCGGGATGGCCATGTGACCTGATCAGCACCTCTAGACTTCATGAGATGAAGGTGCCAAGTCCGGAGCTACTGCAGCCATTTTGTGACCCGAGGACAATGATGCGTATGTCCCTAACACCTGAGCGGCGGAAAGTGGTTGGGAGAAATGGAGCCACGCCGGAAGTTTTCCACGTAACCCTGTGACTCAAATCGCCAGGGGAGCCTCCTCGCTGCTAGAAATTTTACCAACTTCCTCAGCGAATCCACTTCCTCCCTCTCCCGGATGACAGTTTCACACCTTCTCCTGTTTCCCTGACCCCTTTTCCTGCCTCGTTTGTCCCTGGAAACCCAGTGCAGTTGGAAGAGAAGCTCTAAACCCAGGTGCTTCCGTGCCTCCCTGTTCCCGCCCGGTGCCCGCTGCTCGCACTTGGGCGCTGGTCCTGAGCTACGACCGCAGACAGGCGGTCCCTTCTCTCCTGACACACCGTCCCTCTCCCCTCCTCCATTTGCTCGCTCCCATCCGCACCTCTTCGGGAAGCCGTCCCCCATCGTCACTTTGCACACAGCTGCTGTCCCCCCTCTCCACTGAGTCCCAAGAAAATTCTAGAAACATTACTATATACACTGGCTTTAGTGCCTCGCCTTTGGTGACTTCCTGGACACGTTCGTCCTCACGCGGCCCGGAAGCCCTCCGCCCGGCCGCCTCCCCCGGCCGTGCTCTGCCCTCACCCACCAACCTCCTCGGCAGGAGCTGTGTGGTCACAGGGGGGCTGGCGGCTCCTAGGGACACTCACTGGGGACCTGACGTGGTTTCTGGGCGCCTTGCTGCCCTCGACGGTGGGATGGGGCTGCTGCTGGCGGCTGGCTTTGCGAAACTGCACGAAAAGTGCCTCAGCGGACTTGGCACGTGGCGGAGACTCAATGGGAGCTGTCGTCATTGCTGCGGTCACCTTGTCCTCGTCACCGCCGTGCTGGCAGGCACCGCCTCCTCAGCCAGGACGCTGCTGGATCGTGACCACAGCTGAGCGTTTGGGCCACAGTCGTGTCGGCCGCACACGGCGTGAGTGAATGATGGTGTTTTCCCAGCACCGGGCCAGGGCGCGTTCTAGAACGAGCGAGGAAGGGCCGTCTGCCGAGCCCGGGAACCATCTGTGACCAATTATGACGCTACAGGGATGCCAGCGGGTCACGGGCACGCGTCAGGACAGCGCCCGGGCCGGCGCACTCAGCCCCTGGAACTGGCAAGTCTGAGCTCCCTGGGCTGCAAAAGCCACCGAGCCTCGCTGGCGGCAGCTTGTTCCAACAGCGAGGCGCCCGGGGAGCCAACGGGTCGCGGCCCAGGAGAGGCGGGGACCGTGCCCGGCGTTTGAGCCACCCGCGGCCAGCCAGCGGGAACCAATGGCGCCTGGCGATCGTTGCGGCAAACTGAGGCTCGCGGGGCGTTTGCGCGTCTAAGGCCCGTCTGGACCTGCAGGGGCGGCTGTGCGGCTGCCGGGGCCCCTCCCCCACCACACAAGCAGGCAGTGTCATGGGAACCGAGCTCCGGGTGGGCGGCTGAGCAGGCGAGCTACTGCCCTGGCCACCCCGTCCCGGTGCCCGCAGCCCGATCCCAGGGCCACGGCCGCGGAGAGGGTGCCCTGCCTTCAAGCGCCCACGACGCCCGGGTGTGCGAGCTCGCGGTGTTTGAGGCACCTGCTCCGGGGCAAAGCCAGGGAGTCGGGCTGTCGGCTCCCCCCTGTCCCCATGCTCTGTCGGCCGGACACGGCTTCAGGCTCGCCTCCTTCTGGAAACGGGGTGCGAGCACGTGGCCAATGTGCAGGGGCCTGTACGGAAGCTCGGCGTGGGAGAGAGAAGGGAAGCAAGGGTTTTCCCGACAAGAGCTCACGGCCGAAGGTCCCAAGCAGCTGTGGACACGCGGCCGGAGCACTGGCCAGGGGCCGGCCTCCCGGCCCCTCAGAGACAAGCCAGGTGGCACTTCCGAGATCAAGAGATGATTGGGGCGTCTGGGGGCCTCGGCCGTTTGAGTGGCCGACTTCGGCTCAGGTCACGATCTCGCGGCTCATGGGTTCGAGCCCCATGTCGGGCTCTGTGCTGCCTGCTCGGAACCTGGAGCCTGCTTGGGACTCCGTGTCTCCCTCTCTCCTGCCCCTCCCCCACTCACACTCTAGCTCTCAAAAATGAATGTTAACAAAATTAAAAAAAAGAGAGAGACACAGCGGGCCCAGGACTGTGCTGTGTTGCACTGTCAGCCTCCTGGCCCTCAACCTCCCGGGGCCTCCGCTCCTCATCTGGCAAATGGGCTGATGCTTCCGGGCCCTTCCGCTAGCCTTGAAAGCTGCATGCCAGGACCTTACGAGCTGCTGGGGAGGATTGTTGCCTCGCAGGTGGCGTGTTCCTGATCCAGTGACCCTGAAGGTTAACGTCCTTGCCACCTGCTCCCAGCGTTAGGAACCGCTCCTGGTCCCACTCCCAGGGGCCTGGAGACCACAGTCCGAGCGGCCTGCGTGTGTGTTCATGTCAGTGTTGAATAGTCGCTTCACAATAAGGCAAAAGCCGATTATATTCATTTAATCTGTTAAAAGCATCACAAGTGATTTATTGATTTTTAAAAAGGAAAAATAAGAAAGGATTTTTCGCATCTTTGTTATGTGCATATGCCAAGTGTGGGCATGGCCCGGTCGAATGCAGCGTTAGCTGCCCACCACAGACCACACCGTACCCCCAGGTGCCTGTACGGCAGACTCCTAGAGCCTCAGATGTATAAGCAGACGAGCCACAGACCTACATGTTGATCTGTATGGCCGCAGGGATGGAGAAGTGCAAGGTTATCTCAGATGCCACCTTATTCCCAGGCTCTTGGGTCCACAGACTCCAAATACTCTTAATAGAAACAAGAACATAAAATACGAGAGAAACACCAATGACTAAGGGGGAAAAAAACCCAAACAGCAGAGAGAATGAAGTTGAGGGGTCAAGGAAGGTCAAAGGGGAGGTCACCTGCAGGCACTGGTGAGCTGGGGGCGGGGGAGGGGCACTGTGTCCAGGGGACTCATGCCGACCGTGACCTTGGCTCTGGATGGTGCCGACAGGTGTCTGACCCTGTGTGTCTGATGCTCATGGGGCAGGCTGGGTGGGGGGTGGACGGCAGGACACAGGGCTCCCTAAGGTGTCTTTGAAGCCTGCCAACAGGCTGGGGGGGGGTGGGTGGCAAAGGTCCAGAGAGTGCCAGCCGGGGATCCCACGCCGACCTCCCCAGCGACGCGTCCCCGGTCTCTGGGCCCCAGCCCTTCCCCAAGGAGGGTCTTAAGAACAACTTGCAGGGTGACCTCTGGAGGGGGCCCAGGAGCCCCAGCTGGTGAGCGGCGGCCTGGGGAGAGGGACTCCACCACCTGGCGTGTGACACACAGTGACCCCTTCCTCCTCGCGGCCTCAGAGTCCCTATTTGTGACACGCAAACACTGAGGGACTCCTGTGCGCTGGGGGCTGTTGCGGGCGCGAGGGTTTGTCCCTGGGTCTCCCCTCCTGCAGGCCTTTGTAAGGGAAGTGAGTTAATGCCCCCCAGGCTTCATTCTGGACTCACCACCAGCCAGTGAGCTCCCAGCCTGAGCTCTGGTGTTCCCCATCGCCTAGGGGGAGACCCTGAGCCCTGCCTGGGAGGGGAAAGTGGGGGGAGGGGGGGGGGAGAAGAGGAGGGGAGGAGGGAGGGAGGAGAAAGGGAGAGGGAGGAGGGAGGGAGGGGAGAGGAGGAGGGGGGAGAAAGGGGGGAGGGAGGAGACTACTGACTTCCGGGTTCAAGGCAAAAGGTGAACACCTCCCCCCTGTATATTCACAAGTGTAGACTTAGGCTAGCGTCCCTGATTCTAGGCGTCTGTGAGTGAGTGGACTCACTGCACCGGGGTGCGGAGGGCTAGTCCCTGGGGCACCTCTGCTGCTGTCTTGCCGTGTGACCTTGGGAAAGTCACCCCTCTCTGGGCCTCAATCTCCCCAACTTCAAAATGAGGGGCACGCTCCTGGACGGCCCTTCCGGTTCTGCCATCCGAAGCCTCTCCTGGTCCCCGGCTCCTACCCGGGTTCCTCCAACTGTAAGGAGGCACCGGGCCCTTGGTGCTTCTCCAGGCGGTGCCCCAGGGGGAGGAGGAGACCCCCAGCGGGTGGGCGGGGAGCCCGGGGAGCGTGCCACCTGCTGGCCGGCTGCAGAAGTGCAGGCCCGGGCTCCGGGGGCAAAGCCCTCAGAGCATCTGTCCCTCCGGAACCCCGGCACTAAAAGAAGGGACCCGAGAAGGGGGCTCTGACGAAGCAACCCAGACGGCTACTGCCTGACCACAGAGTAGAAAGTTGAACAACCCCCCACCCCCAGAACGCAAACAGCTACCTAAAGAGGTATTTACATTATCTGCAGTTTAGAAAGAGGCGGACGGCGGGAGGCACGGAGGGCTGTGTTGGGAGGGCCCGGGGCAGGGGTGGGGTCTGGGTCACAGGCTTTCTGGACTCTGCAGGGCGGCCCCCGCAGAGGGAGGCCATGCAGGTAGGAGCCGCCCTCCTGGGGGGGGGGGGGTATTGAAGAAGAAAGCGGGGCTCCGGGGCCCCCCCCGTGCGGGGACAGAGGCCCACGGTGCAGGGTGACCGGCGGCCCCGGCAGGCGCACCTCCCCGTCCCCAGGGCGGCCGGGCCTCGGGCTGGGGCCACGGGGTGTGGCGCAGCCGGGGCAGCCACGCGGGGTCCGGGGACAGAGAAGTGCCCGGTCGGGCCGGGGGCGGCGGGTGGCGCCGTGCGCCTGGTGTCCAGGGGGGGCGGGGGTCAGGCCCCCGTGCGTCTCGTGGGCTGGGCGGGCGTGAGCTGAGGAGAGGGGGCATCTGTCGCTGGACGAGGTGGCGCTTCCGCAGGCCTCTGAGGGGACGCGGGTCCTAGCACCGGTGCCCTCCGGGGATGAGACGGCGCAGAGGAGAGTGTCCGGGGCGCGGGCCTCGGGGGACATCAGCTCACCAGGTAGCTGTGCATCTCTCGGGAGTTGATGCTCAGGACCACGCCGGAGTGATTCCCTGGGAAACGGACACGGCCGCCCGTGAGCACGCCCCCGCCCCGCCCCTGCCGCAGGGGGCGCCGGGGCCCCGGCGTGTGGCCTCAGCAGCGCCACGAGGCCGACGTGCGGTGGGCGTCCCGCGGTTCCTGGAGTGGTGCGGGTGGTGCCTGAGCGCCGTGCGGGGCAGTGGGGGGGTGGGGGTGGGGGTCTCTCCGTCTCCTGGGTGCGCGACAGGGTGGGCTCTCCCGGTGCCGTCCCGAGCGGCGGGCCCCGGCGGGCCTCGGGAGGGGAGGCCGAGGCCAAGGCCACGCGCGTCGCGCCCACTGACCTGCGACAGGGCGGCCGGCGTGCGGCAGCAGGGGGATGCGGGAGGGGCTGCGCCCCCTCCCGGCAGCGGGCGCTGCAGGGCGCGGCGTGAGCGGCAGGAGAGAGAAGGGGCGCGGTGACGTCAGAACGCGGGTCTGGGTGGGGGACGGGGGAGGGCTCTGCGGGAGTGGGGGAGGGTTCTGGGGGGGAGGGGGAGGGCTCTGTGGGGAGGGGGGAGAAGGTTCTGGGGGGGAGGAGGGTTCTGTGGAGGGGGAGGGCTCTGTGGGGGGAGGGGGAGGGCTCAGCCGGCGGGAGGGTTCTGCGGGGGGAGGGGGAGGGCTCTTGGGGGAGGGGGGAGGAAGGTTCTGCGGGGAGGAGGGAGGAAGGTTCTGCGGGGGGGGGGAGAGGAGGGTTCTGTGGAGGGGGAGGGTTCTGTTTGGGGAGGGGAAGGGTTCTGCGGGGGGAGGGGGAGGGCTTTGCGGGGGGAGGGTTCTGTGGGGGGATGGCAGGGCTCTGCGGGGTGGGAGGGGGGAGGTGTGGGGGTGGAAGGGGAGGGTTTTGTGGGCGGGAGGTGGTAGGGCTCTGAAGGGGGAGGATTCTGCGGGCGGGGGGGAGGGTTCTGTGGGGGGACGGGGGAGGGCTCTGCGTGGGGGCTGCATCACGAGACGGAGGCCCCACCCTGGGGGAGAGGAGAGGAGGCAGCC
This sequence comes from Panthera onca, assembly GCF_046562875.1. Lineage (NCBI taxonomy): Eukaryota > Metazoa > Chordata > Mammalia > Carnivora > Felidae > Panthera > Panthera onca. The sequence continues at coordinate 3,718,947 of NC_138342.1, forward strand.
CTGGCATTTCGCGGGAGCCACCTTCCCCCTCGTCCTGTGTCCGGTGCTCGGGGAGAGCGCGGCCGACGGCTCTGCGGCACCTGCCGGGCTGGGGCTCCCCGGGCTCACCAGCCCGACTGGTGGGTGAGACCCTCATCGAGGTCCAGCCCCTCGTGGCCTTGGTTTTGCCACGTGTCATGTGTCACAGCGTCTCAGCGCCGCCCTTCGAGGACCGCCTGGGGGTTACGTGGGGAAATGCACCTGGCGCATACTAAGCGCTCCCTGAAAATAACCTGTTAGTTTTATGCTCTGGATTGTTCTTCAGGACCTTGGCGGTAAACACACGCCACGGGCCGGGAACAGGGCTCGGGTCTTCCCGGGACACCCACGCCCTCCATCCGAGCTTGGGAAGCCCCCGGTCGGCTCCCAGACTCCGCAGCTGCCGCTGTCACACCGGGTTGTGAGGTCCCCTGCATGAAGGGGGGGGGGCGGGCTATGTGGGAGGCAGCGTGGAGCCCCTAGCAGGGGAGCCCCCTTGGAGGGGTCCCTGAGGATGCACAGGAGAGCACCCCCAGCCTGGGGGCTGCGGTGGGGGGAGGGGAGGGCACAGGCTGGGGAAGCCACAGAGCCGGGATGGAATTTGGTTTTCTCAGCTAAGTGACCGCTCGGAATCTCAGCTTTTTTATCTGCCTCACCGAGGTCGCTCCGCCCGGCCGGCCGGGCTCAGGACCCGGAGCTGTCACCACGTCCCAGGAGGGGGCGGAGGCACCACCCCCGGGGAGCACAGATGGGGGAGATGACTGGCCGTCCCACAGCGGGGACCCTGCCGAGGTTGGGGGACGGACAAAGGTGGGGTAGCCTCCCCGGCCGCTCTAGGGAGAAACTGAAGGACACGGGCTCTGGGGTCTGGCCGGCCTGGGTTTGGATTCGAGGTCAGCCACGTGGGTTCTGTGCCGCCTGCGTGAATGACTTCACCCCTCGACCCCTGAACAAGTGACACACTGGTTTCGGCCTGTCCCACCCAGCTCTGAGGGCAGGACAGACACAGCGAGGGAGAGAACGGCCCAGCAGTACTGACAATCCGTGGTGACAGTGACACCCTCAGGGCGTCCTCCGTGCCGCTGTGCTCCGGCTGCTGGCCTGGGGGACGTGGGGGCCGGCCACCGAGAGTCGGGGCACAGACAGGAACTGCCCTCCTGGGGGACGTGGGTGAGAAGCATGAGGGCCGACGGCCGTGCGCCGTGTGTGTGTGTGTGGGGAGTGGCCGGGGGTGACGGGACCCCCCGCCAGGCACGGTCAGGAGCCAGTGAGACCACGGGGACCAGAGCACTTTGTCAGCTGCAAAGCGCGGTGCACAGGTGGTTACGTCCGTGTGCGTGAGGCTCACGAAATCCTCAATCCTCGTTTCCGGTGAACAGGACGGCTGGGAGCACTGGGGGCCCCTGGGGAGAGGCCACCAACCCCCGAGAGCAGAGCTTCCCCGCGCAAATAGCCCCCCCCCCCCCACCAGGGGGCACCGGACGGGGCGCTCAGGCGTTGCCAGATGTGGTGGCCGCTGTCCCCAGGCCGCCGATTTAATCTCCGGTCATCCCCTCCTCAGATGGAGGGGACAGAGGGCCACCGCCTGCCTGGCCCTGGGTCCCGAGTGCTTGGTGGCCCGAGGCCGCCAGGCAGGGACCCACAGGAAGGGGGGGGGGGGAAGGTGGGTTTTCGGGACGGGTGTTACCTAGAGTCTGTGAGTCGAGATCATCATCTATAAATTCCTCACCCTGGATGACGCTCTGGACGCCTTGGCTGTGGCTCACGGGGCTCGTCATTTCTTGCTCCTTCTCATTGTGCATCTGGGCATACACGGTCCTGCCGGGGCGTTTCCTGTGGGGCAGAGGTGGGGCTCGGGGTGCCGCGCCGGCCATCGGCCCCCGGAAGCCCCCAGACGGCTGCGCCCCAGACCACTCCCGCGTGTGGTGCCGACATGCTCCTGGATCTCGTCCCCTGCCCCATGTCTGCTCCAAACCACCTCCTCCAGGAAGCCCTCCCTCCCGTGAGGTCTGCCGCCCTGGATTTCCCTCTGCCCCGGGGCGCGGGTGCTCGCGGTCCGTCTCCCCTGGTACCTAGACTGAGATCACATTGCAGGAAGGGGGTATTTTACTGTCCTGTGTTTCCCAGTCATCCGGCATCTCCGGGAGACCAGCGTCCTGGGCCCTGACTGGGTTGGTGAGACACGCTTTCCCGTGACACACGGGATGCCGACCTGGCTCTGAGAGGCACCTGCTGAGTCCTGCCGGGGTCCCAGGACTGTGCTGTCTCGATTTCCTGTGCCTCCGGGGCCGGAGGGAGAGGAGACCGTGGGCACAGCCCCCTCTGCCTCAGCCGGGCCCCCCTCCGGGCCAGCCTCCTTCGTGTTCAATACCTCGTCAGCCTGAGCGAAACCGGGCAAGAGCCCGCCGTCCCCCCGGGAAGAGCAGGCTTTCTCGGACGCCGCTCCCCAAGCCCTGCCCGTTCTTCAGGGACAATCGGAGGGCAGGTGACCTTCAGGCCTCTGGGCTGGGCCAGACCACGTGGCCAGTTCTGCCCACCGAGGGCGGATAAAGGCGGCACGCGTCACCTCCAGGCTGAAACACTTGTGGGATGGCTTGGTCCCTCCAGAACTCTCTTCCCTCTGCTGTGCCTCCGGCTTCTCGAAATGGCCCTGCCCCGGAGCCACTACGCGAGGCCAGCCCCTCCCAGCCCCAGGGGACAGCCCGAGTGAGGAGTCGGCCTCTGGCGGCTGTGAGCCCCGAGCCGTGGGGCTGCTTGTTATGGCAGCTGAGCCCGGCCCACGCTGACTGCTACGCCGCCGGGAACGGAGCCAGCTCCCCGGACCCCCACAGGCCGGGCCGGACCCTCGGGCCTCAGGACCCGAGAGGCATTTCTCTGCTGCCTGGCACCAGTCGGTCTCGCCTTCCCTGCAGGGCCTGGCGCTCCGGGAGGGGACACCCGCCCCCTAACCGTGCTCTACTGTTTCCAAGGCAACCCCGGGCTCCTGATCAGTTCGGGAACAGTCCTCAGGGTGCCGGGCAGCGGACCGGCACTCCCTCCCTCCCCCCTGTTTGGGGCACCTCCTGGGCCCACTCGGGTCCTCCCCTTCCGCCTCCTCCCATCCCCCTCCTCAGGGTGCAATCATCTGCAGCTGTTTGTGGAGCTGCTCTCTGGCCCTCAGGGCCGTCTGAGGAACACAGTTCAGGAGGCCGGAATTGTGTCCCTTCCATGGCCTCGACCCACCAACCCTGCCCTGGACAAAGTCCAAACGACCCCCCGCATCCGTGCTGACGTCCAAGGGGAAAGAAAGGGGTGGGGATGTGCCCAGCCGCTGGCCTCTGGCACAGCTCAGGCTCAGAGAGGTGCCTCACCTGCCATCCCTGCAGCCTGACACTCATCCCCCCACCCCCCCTGCAGCCTCTCATCCCCCACCCCCCTGCAGCCTGACACTCATCCCCCCACCCCTGCAGCCTGACACTCATCCCCCCAACCCCCTGCAGCCTGACACTCATCCCCCCACCCCTGCAGCCTGACACTCATCCCCCCACCCCACTCCCCTGCAGTCTGACACTCATCCCCCACCCCTCCTGCAGCCTGACACTCATCCCCCCACCTCCCCTACAGCCTGACACTCATCCCCCCACCCCCCCTGCAGCCTGACACTCATCCCCCCACCCCTGCAGCCTGACACTCATCCCCCCACCCCCCTGCAGCCTCTCATCCCCCCACCACCCCTGCAGCCTGACACTCATCCCCCCACCCCTACAGCCTGACACTCATCCCCCCACCCCCCTGCAGCCTCTCATCCCCCACCCCCCTGCAGCCTGACACTCATCCCCCCACCCCTGCAGCCTGACACTCATCCCCCCACCCCTGCAGCCTGACACTCATCCCCCCACCCCACTCCCCTGCAGCCTGACACTCATCCCCCACCCCTCCTACAGCCTGACACTCATCCCCCCACCTCCCCTACAGCCTGACACTCATCCCCCCACCTCCCCTACAGCCTGACACTCATCCCCCCACCCCCCCTGCAGCCTGACACTCATCCCCCCACCCCTGCAGCCTGACACTCATCCCCCCACCCCCCTGCAGCCTCTCATCCCCCCACCACCCCTGCAGCCTGACACTCATCCTCCACCCCCCCTGCAGCCTGACACTCATCCCCACGGCCCCCCACTCCCCCCAGGCTCCGGCCTCTCTTCATGGGGTGAGGCATCTCAGCTAACTGCCTGGGGACCAGAGAAGGGCACAAAGGAACACACCTGCAGGGGCTGCCCCTCCCCCTCCTCCCCCTTCTCCCCTCTTTCTCCCCCTCTTCCCCTCCCCTCCTCTCCTCTCCTTCTCTTCTTTTCCTCCTCCCCTTTCCCCACCCCCTTCCTTCTCAGTCCTCATTCATAAATGAGGAAGCCGAGGCAGGCCCCGAGGGGAAGCCCAGGAGAATGGCCCCTGCCTCAGTGCTGGGCCACCCTGCAGTCTGGACAGGGCCTTGCACTCAGGGTGAAGTTTGCTCCAGGATGGAGACCCAGACGTGGCTGGAAGTCTCTGCTTCTTCCTTTAATCTCTGCAAATACACAGGACACCGGGCCCCCACCCCACACTTGCACAGCAGAGGGGGCCTGGCAGGACACCCGCTCTTCACACCCTTGGGAGAACCAGCGTGCCTATTCCACAGATCTGGAAGTCGAGGCTCTGAGCGAGTTCTACCTGGTACGGCCACACCTCTGTGGCCCGTCTTTGGGGGAACTGAAGTGTTGCAGACTTGAAACAGCATGGGACAGTGAGAACGGAGTGTGCGGGGAGAGCAGGGATGCCCTTTAACTGGGGGGGGGGGGGACTGGGAGGCAGCCCTGTGTGCCTCCAGGTAAACATCAGGCCCCCTCCTGGCTGAGCCTCGGGGATCAGCCTGGTACCCGTGTGGACTGTGGGCCTGGGGCCAGCACCACAGACATCGGACATCTGGCATCGGGAGGGGAAGATGGCAGAGCTTTGAGGCTGAGAACACTCTTGTAACGGAAACCACGGGACCCACGCCTCAATCAGGATACAGTCAGCAGCTCTCCACCTGGCCCAAGATCACACCATGGAGGCAAGGGGTGTGTGACCTGCCTCTTAAGGTGCCAAGTGCATCTGTCACACACCTGAAGACTGCTCAGGGGGGCCCAGGAGGGGCCTTGGCCAGCAAGGGGGCCCCTCTGCCCCGGCCCGGGGGAGGGCCTGGAGTTACATTCCCTGGGGCTTTGCCGGCACCTGCTTTAGCCTGACCGTGTTTGGGGTGGGGAGGGGCCCTGCCTTTGGCCCCAGAAATCCTGGTCTCAGAGGCCACTTCCTAGCCGTGACACATCCCACTTTCAGAGGGGCTGTGGGTATCAGGCCATGTCACCCAGGCTGAGGGGAGGGAGCAGACAGGGAGGAGGTGGGGTTCCTGACCCCGGCACCCAGCAGAGGGTTGTGTCCTTCGTCCAAGAGAGGCTTTCTGGGGCAAAGATCTCGAGTTTGATTTGAACTTGAGGTGCCAGCGGGGGGACACCCAGGTGGACCTGTCCACCAGAAACCAGGGCCTCTACAAGCCTAGACACCAAGAAAGGCCACAGCCTGGCTCCTGTTCTAGCCTCTCTGCTCAGCAAGTTCCTACTTATCCTTCAGGATCCCCACTCAGAAATCCCCTCCTTAGGCAAGTCCTCCCAGATTCTCCAGACCAGCTCAGGTCCCTGTTACACACTCTCAGAGCGCCTCAGGCCGCCCATTCGGTTGGGACTGACAAACAGTTGGGACTGTTCGGTTGGAACAATAAAGCTGGGGACCCACACAGAGGAGTGGGGTGCACATATGGTCACCACTTAAAAGACCGACCGAAGGAGCTGGGAGGGGTCTGGAGACGGGGGAGTGGGGCCCAGGGCCTGGGGGAAAGATGGGGTTGGAGGAGGGACCCTTGGCCTCACAGGAGCACGAAGGGAAGGGTCAGCATGTCTTGGACTGTCCCGAAGGGCGACCCTGAGGCCGCTGGACCTGAGCCATCAAGACAGGAGAAGCAGTGAGGTGACAACTCGAAGCCGCCTTTTGAAGAATGAGTCTGGTGACACGTCTGGTTCATTTTGCTCATTCTCAGGTCCAGGATTCGGGGAAGTTCAGCTTCACCAGCCCCTCCAGGGCAGCCTGGAGCCCCAGCACGGTGGGTTATTAAACCCATTTTACAGACGAGGAGCAGGCCCAGAGGGGACGAGAGTCCCCGCAGCCCCCACTGAGGACTGCATACTATGCTTGCAACCCCTCCTGGCCTCAGCAGAGCCCCCCTGCCAGCTCCCGCCCTCTCCTCGCTGGGGCGCTGGGGGCAGGGATGGTGAGTGCGGGAGGAAGTCTGGGCCAGCCCGGCTCAGATCCCCCTCCTCTGTTCACCAGCTGTGTGGCCCTGGGCACACTACATGACCTCTCTGAGCCTGGATCTCCTCATCTGTGAAATGGGCGGGGCCTCCCTCCACGTGAGATAAGGCTGGGATGTCGGCAGACAGGAGGTGGGGGTGGACGATGGTCGTGGGGCTGTGAGCCGCTGGCCGCCTCCCCGCCTCCCGGGACCGCGGCCGTTCGGAACCTGGAGCCCGTCTGGCCTCCCGCCCTCCCCGCCGCAGCCCATCGAGGATCCTGCCGGAAAGCCTCTGCCCGATGCCCGACCTCACGCCCGACCTGCCAGAGCGGCCGGCGGGGTGGCCTTGCCTTTTGAACTTGTAGAGGATGAACACGCCCACCGCGAAGAGTCCGATGACCACGAGGACCGCCACGGCCCAGTAGCCGCCACCGCCTCCCAGCCTCTGAGAATCTGCAAGGAGAGCAGTGGTGCTCAGTGGGGCCCCACCGTCCCCCGCCCCGGCCTCCTCGGCTGGAAGACGTGGTCCGGCAGGTGCTCCCGGTGTGGCTGAGCGGCGTGGGCAGGCGTCGGGGCAACCCCGGCCCCACGGCCCCCGCCGGGCTCCTGCTGTGTGCGCGAGGGCCCCGGCCCCTCCTTCTGGAACGTGGACCGAATTGCTGGTGTGAGGTCAACCTGCCACGTGTCGCGATGGGCCCCGTGTCTCTACAGGGCAGAGGGAAGCTCTCACTTCTGCAAAGATTCTTTCCCAGACAGGAAAGGACACACGCGTGACCGGAGAGGATGGTCCCATGGTGGGGGCGGGGACCCTAAATGTCCATGTCCGTTAAAGCCAGGGCTGTATGTGCCGCATCTGCGGACAGAGCAAGGCCCTTGGGTCTGACCACCCCCCTTGGGTTGTAATTGGAGGCGACTGTCCAGCCAGGAGGAGCTGGTGGGTGACTGGGGGGTCCTCTGCCCCCAGTGCCTGGAGTAATAGTGTCGCCTGAGGGGGTTGCACACCCCCTCGATCCTGCAGGGGCGAGCACGGGCCAGGCCAAAGGAAGCCCCCTGCTTCTCACCTGTGTCTGTGTCCCTCATGGTCACCAGGATCCGGACCCCACCTCGCAGGAGGAAGCTGATCTTCTGTGCCTTCAGCACCTGCTGGATGGCCAGGAGTCTCTGAAAGCAAGAGGAGGAGAGTGAGAGGGTCCTCCGGAAGCCACCGGAGGGAGCGGGAGAGCTGGGCAGACATCTGCTCTGACCCTCCAGAGCTGCAGGGTTGGGGGGGGCACTCAGCTTCTTTGGGTCTCAGTTTCCTCATCTGTAAAATGGGAATACTTGCCAGCTTGCGCTGAGAACCTACAGAGGGGCACGAAGGTGACCGAGCTGGGGCCTGACCACTCTCGTTCTCGTTGGGACCACAGAGTGTGGTAAAGTTGGGGAGCCCAGGGGTGCTCAGGAGGCCCCGAGACCTGGCAGTGGTCAGGGAGGGCTTCCCAGAGGAGGAAGACCAAGACGAGAACAAGATGGGGACAGGACAGGTGACCTGGGCCAGGGAGTGACCGCACCCCTGACGGAGAGCAACCCCAGGAGGTGATGTTGCTGGATCACAGGGTGGGGGGCGGCTGGCCTCTTGGAAAATGAGGGGGAGTTTTCCTGGTGTTCAGAAGGGGACCAGCTGCCCCATGTGGCTGCCCAGGTGTCGTTCTCTGCACAGGTGGGTGTACAGGTGCTGGGGAAGGGGGCCTCCCACAGGATGGTGGTCCCTGGGGCTCCCCTGCCCAGGGTGCCTTGGGTGGGACATTCTGGGGGGCCAAACTGGCCTCCACGAACAGCAGCTTGGCACCCGGTGTTCCCTGGGAATGCGGGGTCTGCGTCTGGGACTGTGCTGCAAGGGTCAATGCCTCCGGCCCCGTGCCCGGCACACGGCAAGGGCCAGGCGGATGCCGTGCAGTCAGTGACCGTGATGGGTCCCTAGGATTTTTCACCATCCTCAGGCACACGGTTTACCCTCAGCTCAGGACAAGGGGGGTGACAGTTCCCCCGTGTCCCTCCCCATCTCCTTCCAAATCTCTCCTGAGCGCCCACATCTGAATCCTGCAGAATCTGCCCATCTGCTCTCCACCTCGAGGGCCGGGGTGGGCGGGGGGCGCTGTGGGCCCGAGTGAGGGAGGTCCCCGAGGCCCGCCGCGCCTTCCCCGAGCTGTGCGGAGCCCCTGTGGTTAGCTACCTGTCTGAGAAATGGGTACAGTCACTCTCAACCCTCTGCTGTCCCACCCCCCAGAGACACGGCAGGGGCCGGGGGCTTGGCAGGCCGGGGAGCCCTCAGGTGCCGATGCGGATGCCCTTTGGGAAACGCTGTGGGCCGGGCCCCGACGGTCACGTCTAACCAGGAGGCAGCGTGGGAGTGGTGTGGAGCAGCCGCAGTGACACGGGGCTCCCTGTCCTCTCCGTGGTCCTGACGGTGCCCCCCGCCGAGCCCCACTTCCCTCGTCTGTAAAATGAGACGCTATCAGCCGCCCACAGGGCTGTGCTGTACCCCGCTCAGCGCTGGTCAGTCTTTCCAGACGGCCTCCAGGGGCACCTGTCTCACGACCAGTCCAGAGGGGGGTGGGGCTTCTGATTTTTTTTTCTTGAGATAACATTTGCTTTCTTCAAGCGTACAAATCGGCACTTTTTAGGGTACTTACGGTCATGTAGCTATCACCGCTGTCTGACTCCAGAACATTCTCATCATCCCCAAAGGAAACCCGTGCCTGCCAGCCGTCTGCACCCCCCGCACCTCCCTAGCCTCTGGCAGCCGGAGCCTGCTTTCCGCCTCTGCGCGCCTGCCCCTTCCGGACATTTCCATCAACGCAGGCATCCAGCAGGCGGCCTCGGTGACCGGCCGCTTCCCCTGCGCGTCCCGTCTGCCGGGCCCATCCCAGTGGCAGCAGGTGTCAGACCCGCATCCCTTTTGACGGCTGCCTAAGACTCCGTTGTGTGGACGTCTGGCTCGTGGCCACTCTGGGGCCGCTGTGAACACCTGTGTGCCTGTGCGCGTGGGCGAGCATTTCCGGTCCTGCGCACGTGCCTCGGGGGCCGTGCCCGACGCTGACCCTGCCTAACCTTCTGGGGACCTGCTGGTCGGCTCGGCACAGGGCTGTGCTTGCAGTGCCCCGGGTCCGCCTTCCGCTCTCCTCCTCCACCCGAGTTTCGGTCTGTTTGGGGAAGCGTTACAGCCACCCCAGGGCATCCCGGTGGCTTCGATTTATCCCTGGGTCCCCATCCTGTGCCCGCGACACGGCAGGTCTTCTGTCTGCCCAGATGAGGGCTATTCTCTGGAAGCTGTCCCATGCAGTGAGGACATTGGCTAAGTGGATGGGCCCTGATTTCCACTCTGTCCCGAGACCCACACCCTGGGTGCTCGGGCCAGTGTGACCAGCTCCGGCCACCGGAATGTCCCCCCGGCGGGTGGTCCCACCCCAGTGCCCTTGTGCCCCGCCATTCCCCAACACAGTGACCTTGGAGGCCACCAGAGTCCCAGGGGTGCGGCCACGGAGGGAGGAGAGCCGGCCACCTGCGTCAGGCAGTGATTGGTGAGATCACTGGTGATCTGGTGAGTGACACTGGTGAGTGACTGGTGGGCCTCTACGTGACAAAGAGCCCCCGAGACTCTGTGCTTGCTGTGACTTACCACCAAACCCTGGGCACTAGGCCACCAAACCCTTGGCGGTGCAGGGAGAACCTGGGTCCAGCGGCCTCAGGAGATACCTTGTCACTTGTGAGATTCCTCTTCCTCGCGGGCCCGGGAGGGGGCAGGAGCACGTTCAGGTCGGCCACGGTGGGCAGCCCCGGCTTTACAACGGTCACCAGCAGCTCCTCGGGGACGCTGGTCTCCTGCAGGGACACGGACAAGCCCCTCCTGAGCCGCCTGTCTTCTCTGTCCCCTGCCATGCTCTGGGGCCCCCAGGAACACCCTCTCTCTCCTCTTGCTCTGTCCAAGTCCTGGCCACCTGTCCTTTGAGCTAGTCCTGAGCCTCGCGCCCCACAGGGATGGCCCCCGAGCCCGGTAGCCCCCTGACAGTGGCCTCCCCCAGGCCAGGCCTGCTACTTCCAGATCATTCCTCACACTGAGGGTGAGCAGAGCCCTCTCTGGCCAAGCTCCTCCCAGGCATCAGGGCTCCTGACCAAATAGTTCCTCCAACCCACAAAGCTCAGCCTCCACGGGTCCCTCTGCCTCCTGAAAATCCCACTCCGTGCGCTTCTATCTGGCAAACTCCTATTCAGCCTTCAACACCCAGGCCAGTATCACCAGCATTATTAACTGGTTGAGGAGAGGCACGGCCAGAGTGGGCCTCAGCCCGTGACAGCCTTGGATGACTGTGGGGGGCTGGTCTTTCCTTCACTGAGGGACCAAGGGCCCTGAGTGGCCTAGGCCCACCCTGGGGCGCTGCCTCGGTCTGCTGTCTGTGGGCTCCCCGGGGGCAGCAATCGCATGGATTCTCTCTGGCTCCAGTATCCGGCCCAGAACAGAAACTCCGTGAATAAAGGAATATCATACTAAGGAGCTTCTGGGCCATCAGAGGACAGTGACTGTGTCCCGTGCAAACAGCTGGTGCTCACTCGATGTGCATGGAGGACGTCGGCCTGCCCCTCCCCGGTGAGCTGGCGCTCCAGCCGCCTGTCCCGCAGAGCCAGGGCAGCGGGCCCTAGCTGTCCCCGGAGCACCGGGCAGACAGCCTGAAGACCAGGTCACCGGGACTGAGGGCAGCTCCACCGGCCCCGCCCCGCCCCTCCCTGGGTGCTCTGGGGCCCCGCCCCTCCGAGGCGCCCGCAGGTGCTGGGGAGGCCCCGGGGTGGTGGGCTGGGGGCACCTTGGAGAGCAGCCGGGTCACCACCAGGCCGACGTCCTCTCTCCACTCAGGGGTGTTGGGGTTGTGCACATCCAGATCCATGGAAAACCGCAGAGGCACTACCTGAAATTGGTCTGAAAAGTGGCAGAAACGGGCGAGCTGGTCAGTCCTGGGCAGCAAGGCTCCGCCCTCCGGCAGGAGGCCATGCACCCTGGATGGCCCAGGACTGCCCTGGCTTCAGATCCCGTGGCCCGCTTTGGAAAACAAGAGTCCTTCCTGCGCCAGCCACTGCCCGGGGCAGGGCCCACCTCACTGACTGGCACCTAATAACGAACATTAAAACCCCTGTGGCCACCGGGGAGGGAGGGCCCGGCACGCGCCAAGCCTGCCCTATGAGCTCTGCCCCATTCACTCACAAGGATGGCTACACCCCATGAGGTCGGGCTCCCTTCCCCCAGGGATCCATGGACTTCAAGGGCACTGGTCTCCCCACCAGAGTAAGAGTCCCTTGAGGGCAGAGGTGCCACCTTCTCTTTCTCTCCCATTTGCCAGGGTCCCCAACCCAGAGGCCCACTCTGGAGCCCCGTGCAGGTGGTTGTGAGAGGAGCTCGCTGTAGTCTCTCCAGGTTCCTCCTGAGCCCCATGGAGGAAGGAGGCTTTGTTGGGGCTATGCGGCCCAAGGGACAAGCGCTTTGTGACCTGGGAACCCAGCAGCTTACGGCAGGGGAGGCAGTGACTATTTCAAAGCCCTGGGCTCAGGACCCTGTGCACATGTGTTTGCGAATGGAGGAACAGCCAAAGGCAGGCCCACTAAATATTTAAGTGATGGCTGCTGTCCATAGGAGAGGCTGTTGGTAAGCAAAATGAGGTTTTATCAGTGTGATGACAAGGGCAATAACACCCTGGGGGGGGGGGGTCTCTTCCATTTTTAGGATTAATCTCCTATTGTAAATGTCTCCCATGAGGGACTTGGGGCCCCCAGTGAGTGGGATCCAGAATGGGAGTCTCAGGAAAGGCTATGTTAGGAGTCCTCTTACTTTAAGTTAGAATCATGTGACAAGGGGGCAGGAGAGGTCAGGCTGCTGGGAGGCTGGCAGACCCGGTGACCCCGACAAGTCGGTCACTCGGCCACGTCCTCTTTCTGTGCCGTGTGAGGCCCATGAGGGCCACCGGACACAAAGACTCGTCTGTGTTCATTTTACAGATGGGGAAACTGAGGCCAGGGAAGCTGGGGAGCGTCAGAGCTGTGTTCACCCGCTCCTCTCCCTAGCCTGCGCTGCCCTGCATGACCAGATGCCACACAAACCCAGCGCTCCCGAGAAGGACGAGACGTGCCTCCCGTCCCTGGGGAGGGGGCTCACCCAGCACGCGGACCACCTTGGAGTCCTGCAGCACCGAGTTTCCGCAGGCGGCCTGCACAGTCACACGCACGTCCCCCGTGTCTGCAAACCGCGTGGTCACAGAGTTCTCCAGGGAGAGCAAGGGCTGCGGGGACCACGAGCACGGTCAGGGCAGGTCCATGCGGGAGAGCCGCCCGCTGCCCAGGGCCTCACCCAGAACGTTCACTCTTTCCCGCTCCGGTCGGGGCATGGGGGCAGCAAGGGGGGGACATGGGGAGGGCCCCCCCAGAGGCACCAGCTCTAAGTCAGGGCAGCCTGGACCCAGTCTCCCAGTGGCCCCTTCCTTCCAGACCTGCTCACAGGGCTGGGCTGGGAGTAGCGGAGTTGGGATTTGAACCCGGAGCTGGGCGCCCTCCTCAACCCCACCCCCCATTCCAGGGAAACGTGATCTGGGGCCTACGGCTCCTCCCGCCCGGCTTCTGGTTCTGGGCCTTCAGTGCTGTTGGGGTCTTTCTGCCTGGGGTGCAGGGCTAAGCTTACTGAATGAGGGAAGGACGCCCCTCTTGAGGTCTCGAGGGCTCCCCGGCTAAGGTGGGCAGCCCTGCCCGCAGAGACCCTCCAGCCCTCCTACCGGTGACTGTCTGTGGCTCCCCACTGCTTACAGGGTACAACCCAGGGCTCTGGGGAAGGCTTCTGAGATCAGGTCCGGCCCCCGTGACCCCCTCCTCCATGAAGCCTTCCCTGACCACACCCAACGCCCAGACTAGAAACGGCCTGATCTTCTGGAGCTCGCAACACCTCACCTGCCCCCTTCCTGTGATGCGTATCACAACTCGGGTCACCTGTCGTGTTCACACCTCTCTCCCCAGGAAAAGGCAGTGTCTGGTCCACTTAATCCTGCGTCGCCACACTTAGACACAGCCAAACACGAGCAGGTGCTCGGGAAGAAAGGCTGGTGTGTGCCCACCTCATGTCATACCCTGTGTCCTTCTGCCCAGGCCCCGGGGCACTGCCCGGCCCCAATGTCACCCAGGTGCCACCCTGTGGGTCCCGGGGCCAGCGCACCTGCAGGCTGTGGCCGATCCACCAGTAGAAGACGGTGAGGTTGGGGTTCAGGGGCAGCAGCACGGCTGTGAGGTTCACCTCCTGGTTGAGGCCGACGACAGGAAGCACTTCGAGGTGCAGGGCCTGCAGGGGGGCTGCGGGGCCCGGGGAAAGGCCGGGGTTAGACGGCGTCAGGGCACTGGCATTTCAGAGGCTGCCTACTGGGCACTGTCACCATCACCTTCGTCACTTCCACCAGCTTCATCACCAAACCCACCGTGGCACGGAGCACCCGGGGTGTGGACCTGAGCCCAGCCTGCCCGTCTCCCTGCCCCTCGGCCTGCCAGCCTGAGGACTGGGGTCTCCCTGCATTCCCCCCAGGACCCGGGGCCCTCTGCCCCGGGGAGGGACTCTTGGCCTCAAAGGGGCGACGGACTTACAGTTGACCTGGACAAAGAGCACCGCCTCGTCGTGCCCCGCCACGTTCTCCGCCCGGACAGACACGCGGTAGACGCCGGGGCTCTCGTAGCGGTGCCGGATGGGCTCCTCGGTCGACGTGAGGTTCACGTACACGGCCTTGAAGCCATCCCCGAGGTCCACCTGGTACTTGGTGGTCAGGACATCACCCTGCGGGAGAGACCACGAGGCCACTCAGGGGCGGCCGTAACACGGACGGGCCAGCAGCGGGTCGTTTACTCATTCCTTCCCTCGCTCCTTTCCTCACACGCCGTGGGCCCGGGCCCCCAGGCACCTGCCTGCCCCGGGGACCTCTGGCCTGGCGTTCCGGCTGAGGAGGGCAGGCACGGCCCGGAGCTGCAGAGACGCAGGAGCGTGGGAGCAGGGCGGCGGGCCCGGCGGGCCAGGGACACCCACTGAGGCCTGAGCCAGGGGCCGGATGGATCTCAGGGCAACGGCCAGAAAGATCCTGTCTGCAAAATTGGGAAACGTTTTCCCTTCTCTGATGCCGAGCGCCGCGGTTCTGGGGTGTTTCTTTGATCCTGTTCTCCGTGGAGCAAGCATGCCGCTCGGACACACAGGATCCGTGCAGCGCGGGGCTCCCTGCACCTGCTGTCCCTTCCCGGTGTTTGAGCCGCTGGGGGTCGTCTGACGGTCTCTGCTCGGGACTGGGGGTGCCAGTCCCCACAGAACCACAGCTTCCTTACCAAGGCACAGGAAATCCAGCGGAAAAAAACCCTGATTTTCTCCAGCTCATAGCAAGAAAGCGTTCTTGCGTTCCGTTTCATGCCCACTCCCCTCCCTCCCCTGCCTGCCTCCCCTTCCCTGCAGGAACACCCTGAAAACCTTGTCCCGGTGACCAAGAACGACACAGGATTAGCACTGGCCGTGTACGAGCCTCTCATTTTACCACCAAGCCCTTAAACTTAGAGACCTTTTCCTTTTGTTTCACTTTCTCCACAAATACAGTTACTGGCTTGAACAGCATCCACCCCCTCAAGTCCACGTCCCCTCCCCCCCCCTCCTCGGAACTCAGAGCTTGGCCTTATTTGGAAACAGGGTCTTTGCAGAAGCCATTAAGATGAGGTCATGCTGGGGTAGGATGGGCCCCATCCAGTGGCCGTGTCTTTTCAAGAAGAGGCGGGGGTTTTGGGACACAGAAGAGACATCGTGTGGTGACAGGGCAGAGATTGCAGGGACTCAGTCATGAGCCAAGGGACACCGGCACCCAAGAAAGTGACGAGACAGGGAAGAATCCCTCCCCGGAGTCTCCGGCGGGAGCCAGGCTCTGCTAACACCTTAAATCAGACTTCTAGCCTCCAAAACTGAGAGCGAGGCATGTGCTGTCTTACATTTGCAGCACATGGTCACTTGTGACAACGGCCCGGGGACTCACATGCTGTTCTGTTCTATTGTCCTCACATGCTGGGCTGGAACCTGGAGGGTCAGGCCGGCTCACCGTTCAGTGCTCCCCGTGGACAGGCAGCCTCACCGGGACGGGGGGAGCGGGGTCTCCAGCCCACCTTGGCCTCTGTGCCCGCAGCCCGCAAGCCAGGCGCGCCTTGGACTGGACCCGGCCTGTGGCTTCGAGGGGTGTGGGGCGCTGCATCCCGCCTTGGGACCCCGCGTTCCTGCCCGTGGGCCACCCGCCAGGCTGACTGATGCACATTGAACTACTCAAACATTTTACTCGGTTAAGAGGACTTGCCGTCTTTCCCCCTGATCAGAAAGGAGTCCAGCCTCAATGCCGGCAAACAGGAAACACAAGGGCAGAGAGGAGCCAGGCCGCCGTAACCCCGCCCCCTGCACCTGCTGTCTCTCCTGTGCTCCTGCTTTTGTCTGTGTGCTGCTGAGCATGTAAGGAAGAGGGGACGGTGGGTTCGGAGGCAGCCCCCAGTTCCCACGCAGCGAAAGGACCCGCACAGACCCCGTGTGCCCCGTGCCACACGCCCAGGGCCAACACCCGCTGGAACCACAATCTCACACCCGGGACACGGACACGGTCGCAGCCGGGGTGCAGACCCACCCAGCCACCACCGGCACCACCAGCAGCAGCACCGCCCCACCCGCTCCCTGGTGGCCACTCATCTGTCCCCCGTCTCTGCAATCTTGTCCTTTCCAGAAGGTCCTATAAAGGGAGTCAGGCGGCACGGAGTCCCTGGGATTGGCTTTTCTCAGTGTAATTCTCTGGAGACTCACCCAGGTGGTGACGCGTGTCAGTGACCTGCTCCCTGTCACCGGGGAGTCATGTTCCACGCCCTGGCCGCACCACTGTTCGAGCAGACGCCCCCTGGAGGACACCTGGGCGTTTCCGGTTTCCGGCTCCCGTGCGGTCAGGCCGCCGGGACTCCCGTGGGCGGGCTCTGCGTGAACACGAGTCTGCGCGTCCCGGGGACAGACGCCC
Organism: Panthera onca; assembly: GCF_046562875.1. Taxonomy (NCBI): domain Eukaryota; kingdom Metazoa; phylum Chordata; class Mammalia; order Carnivora; family Felidae; genus Panthera; species Panthera onca. The sequence continues at coordinate 3,735,366 of NC_138342.1, forward strand.
GGGGTGGGGGGCACTTGCTGAGTCACGCGGTGGCGGCTTGTTCTGCTCCGTCAGAAACTGCCAGACCGCTGTCCGCGGCTCTGGTCCCATCACCGCCCCCTTCCGCCGAGGCCACGTGTGAGGGGTCCCGTTTCCCCGCGTCCCCGCCAGCCCTGACGCTGCCACTCTCGCAGGTGCGTCGTGACGAAAGGGCCTCCGCCGGTTTTCCAACCGCGGTGTCGTTTTCTTCCCGGTACCAGCCCGGGCCGGATGTGAGCTGTGTGACTATTTTCCCCGGAACGTACTTCTCATTTTCTTTACAGGGTCTTTCACGGAGCAAGAGCGTTGCCTCCCGCCCACGGCCGATGTGCCCGGTTTCGTTCGCGGAAGGTGCTTTCCGCGTCCGCTCCGCCTACACGTGGCCCAGCCCTAGGTCTGGACGCTTTCCAGCCTCTTCCGAAAGGATTTGCAGTTTTCCGGCTTCCGTTGACCTCTGCGGGCCGTCCTGAGTTGATCTGGTACCGTCTGTGAGGTTCTGGCCGGGGCTCGTTTTTACCGGCGGTTCATCGGCCGGGGACCGTCCTCCCCTCCGCGGGGATGTTTCTCCGCCTGTGGCACAATCAGCTGTGCATTTCCGAGCGGGTCTGTTTCCGGGTCCTCCCTCCATCAGCCCTTGTTTCTAATTCTTACTCACGTGTGGAACTTGGCCCCCGCCCCAGATGGAGCTGTTTCCACCCGCAGCTCGGCCCGTGCACGAGGATGGCCGGGTGTGACTTGTGCGTGTCAGTGTGTAAGTGTGTCTGCGTGAGACGTGTGAGTGTTACACCGTGCATGTGTGCACGTGCGGGAGCGTGTCCACCGCGACCCGAGCTCCCAGGCTTCCCCCCGCGGCCTCTTCCGGTCGGGGGTGTGCACAGAGGCACCTCTCTTACAGGAGCACCTTCTGGTCACCCCCCTCACCTCCAGCCACCCTAGCCCTCGGGGTTGGGACACTGGTGCAGTGGGGCTCACAGGCTCGTCCTGTCCCGAGAATCCACCCATGTGACAAAGCTGTGAGACTGAGGCTCTAGGGGGCAGCAGATGGCCATTTTTCCCGGACGGCTGTGCTGGGACTTAGGCAGCAGGTGGGTCCCCTCTGAGGGTCCAGGGACCCCACCTGGGGAGGGGACACCATCCTCCTGCCACGCCAAGATGCTGCCCTGACAGATGCCCGCTCCCCACCCCGGGGCCACCCCCGGGGCCCCAAGTGTGAATCTCAGGGCCAGGCCCGTCAACACAGGGACTGGAAACAGGCGGGACACGGGGTCCCCAGGCCCGGCCCAGGTCTGGGGGCCACAGACCAGATGCTGTCCATGCAGAGCCCCCTGGCCTGGGACCCAGTGCCAGCTCTGTCACTCGTCACCGTGTGGCTTCGGGCGAGTCACCGCACCTCTCTGAGCCAGGGTTCCCCGATCTACAAATCAGGTGACTGTGCACCCGTGAGCCTGGGCACATGGGCACTCACACATACAGCTCTGTGTCCTCTGGCCTCAGTTTCCCTGTTTGTATGAGACCAGAGTTACTGGTTTCCAACACCAAGGACCTCTGTCACCCTCACGGACCCCACCCTGGCACCGTATTGTGGAGGGCGTGTGTTAATAAAGCACGAACAGTTATAAAGCTGAACTTGCTTCATCTAACGTATCTGTTCACCAGAGATCCCAACGCCCAACGGAGTGGTGTGGACAGGCGGCTTGGGCTCCTGGGGTGGCCTCCCTCCAGGGGGAACAGGCTTGTCCTCCGTGCTTTCCTGTTGTTCGGAATGTCCTGCATGTTGGTAAGTCTTTGTGATTTCTGGTTTTGAATGTTCTACAGTGAGTTTGTTACCTGTCTAATCACAAGAATTAAGCATGCTATATATTATTTTTAAAAGGCCAGAAGAAAATACAAAACTTAACAGTTGTTACCTTGGGGGCAACAGGAGTTTTGGTGATATTTATATTCTTGACATTTTAGGTGTTTTTTCAAATGTTCTACAATGAGCATAAATTCTTTTTAAAAACAGAATACAGGGGCGCCTGGGTGGTTCAGTCAGTTAAGCGTCTGACTTCAGCTCAGATCATGATCTCCTAGTTTGTGGGTTCGAGTCCCATGTCGGGCTCTGTGCTGGCAGCTCAGAGCCTGGAGCCCGCTTGAGATTCTGTGTCTCCCTCTCTCAGCCCCTCCCCGCTGCCGCCCTGTCTCTCTCTCTCAAAAGTAAATAAAAATTAACAAAATGGAAAAAAATCAGAAGAATGCATAACACTTGTACTAAAGAAAAAAAAATAAAGTAGGAGACTGGGAGGGAATTTACATATGTGTATATATTATATAAATTTAAATCTATATCTGTTTATCATCCATCATCTACCTCTAGGCTTAATCTCTGGTTCCGGGATTATAAATAATAATTTTGTTTAACTTCCTGCGTTTCTTAAGATTTCAGATGAACTAAATCAATATCACTAGAGGTTTCAAAACTTGCTGTCCAGGGGCGCCTGGGTGGCTCAGGAAGGTTACACATCTGACTCTGGGATTTGGCTCAGGTGATGATCTGGCAGTTTGTGGGTTCCAGCCCTGCGTCGGGCTCTGTGCTGGCAGCGGGGAACCTGCTTGGGACTCTCTCCCTCTCCCTCTGCCCCTCCCCTGCTTACTCTCTCTCAAAATAAACTTAAAAAAACTGCTGCCCACAGGAGCGAATAAATCTCGGAAGCAAGAGTCCAGTAAGGCGCACACGGGGCCGTGCACGGAAGTGTCCCCGCCACTGTGCCCGTGGCACGGAGACCCCTCCCCCATACCCTCCTCCACCGCCCCCTGGGGATCGTGGATGGGATTCATCCTTTCCACGCTGGACTGGGCCCGGGGAAGGGACTTCCGGTCCACTCGGCTCCCGGGCTTGGAAAAAACCGGCTGGAGGCAGAGGGGACGCCCACGCACGCCCGCCCGCCCCCTGCTCGCCTGGCGGAAGCTGCCCTCTGCAGGGACAGCGCGCGGCTCACCTGCTCCTGCCGCACCACGAACAGGACGTCCTCTCCCGGCCGCACGGCCACCGCGTCGCCGCGGATGCTGACCCGCAGGCCCCGGGGCGGCGTGAGCGGGCACTGCAGCGGCGCCGGGCTCTGCCGCGGGTCCACGCCGCCCTCACACACATTGGACACCACCTTGCGGTACCTGCGGCCGGAGGGAGGGTCAGGGTCCGGGCGGCCCGGCGGGGGAGGGCACGGGCCCCACAGCCCGTCGGGGACTGGCTGGTGGCGAGCCGTGGCTCCTCTGGCGGCCTCCTCCCGGCCCCACCGAGAGCCACCGCTAACCCCTGTCATCGCTGCCCCGGGTGGGAGCTGAGAAGCCAGGCTCAGGGTGGGGTGACCAGGGCCTGCCTCCCTCGCTGGCTGCTTCCGTGTCTGGTCACGGTGCTTCCCACGACCCTAGCACCTGCTCTCGCTGTGGCCGAGGGTGCGACTGGGGCCTTGCTGAGAATTGGGCCACCGGACGCCCCCGCTCCTTCGCGCCACGCATCTGCTGCAGAAGGGTTCCCTTCCCACGGCCCGGCCCTTGCCAAGTGGGGGAGACGGATCACCTCCCGCATCGCGGTTAAGTCACCACTGGCAAGCTCTGGGAGTGGGTCCCTGAGAGAGAGGCTTTCAGCTGAAATCAGGAGGGTAAGCAGGAGAGGGAAGGGCATCTGGGCAGCGAGACCAGCAGGAGCAAAGGTCCTGTGGTAGGTGGTTGGAGCCAGAGTGGGGAGTGGGGCCGGGAGGAGGCTGGAAAGGAGTTGGGGGGGCAGAGACCCACGGGCTCTGGTAAACCTTTTAGGAGACCCCGGGCAAACCACGGCAGGGGTGGCATCATCTGACTTGCTGATGTGAAACTCTCTCAGGCCACACCCGGACTCGGGGCCCCTAAAACTAGCATTATTGCCAAAGTGCCTGGATATGCCCACCCCCCTGGGTCTGGTGGCCCCTCCTGCCCCCACAGCTCAGCCACTGAGTACACATTCAGAGGTTTATCATGCAAAACACACTGGAGTAATTTAGAAGAAACTACACTCTAAGATCTACCCACATCCAGCACCTTAGTGCCCAGAGTGCAACCCTTCACCCTTGATGTGGGACCTGGCGCTGACCCTTCAGACAGGAGTCTCTGCTTGCCAAACCCTAGTGGGTGCACCAGAGAGGCTGGCACTGCTGGGGGGAGGGAAGGAAGGGATATGGACAGGTGAATGGACAGGGGAAGGATGGAAGGATGGAAGGACAGATGGATAGGTGGGTGGAGGGATGATGGGTACATGGCTGGACGGAAGGATGGATGGATAGATGGGTGGAGGGATGATGGGTACATGGCTGGACAGAAGGATGGATGGATAGATGGGTGGAGGGATGATGGGTACATGGCTGGACAGAAGGATGGATGGATAGATGGGTGGAGGGATGATGGGTACATGGCTGGACAGAAGGATGGAAGGACGGATGGATAGGTGGGTGGAGGGATGATGGGTACATGGCTGGACGGAAGGATGGATGGATAGATGGGTGGAGGGATGATGGGTACATGGCTGGACGGAAGGATGGAAGGACGGATGGATGGGTGGGTGGAGGGATGATGGGTACATGGCTGGACGGAAGGATGGAAGGACGGATGGATGGGTGGGTGGAGGGATGATGGGTACATGGCTGGACGGAAGGATGGATGGATAGATGGGTGGAGGGATGATGGGTACATGGCTGGACAGAAGGATGGATGGATAGATGGGTGGAGGGATGATGGGTACATGGTTGGAAGGCAGGATGGAAGGACGGATGGATGGGTGGGTGGAGGGATGATGGGTACGTGGCTGGACGGATGGATGGATGGTGGAGTTTATGCCGCTGAGGCCAAAGCTTGCAACTTCCAGTCCTTCTTCCTCAAGTGCTGTCCTGTCCCTCCCCCTCCCCCAAGGGTCCTAACGGGGATTTTCTATTAAGTCCCCTGAGGTTCTCTTCCCGCTCACGACTTCCTCAAAGGGAAACAGAGTGTCTCGGGGCCTCCCAACCTGCGGGTCTGTCGTTTCACGTGCCTGTCACTTCTCTTCTCAGTTCTGGGCCAGCTCAAAGCACACTCTCTCCCTGATGCTGCCCCACGTGGGCTCAGATTGGACACCCTGCGGGGTTGGTGCCCGGGTTGAAGTCTCGGGAGCCCAGCAAATAGGACAGCCTCAGCCGACTTCTCTTTCTGTGGCTCTGCCCCGGGGAGCGACACGGAGAGGCCTGGGCCACACTCACCCGAGGCTGCTGGTGTAGGTCTGGCCCAGAACACAGTCATCTGGCGGGGACAGGGGGTTAAACCAGAAGTTGGCAAAACACTTGTTGGCATCAGACCCCGAGGAGGGAGAGCGCTCAAATCCGTAGTCGCTGGAGGAGAGAACAGCAGTCAGGAGGCAGGCCCGGGAGGGGACGGGAGCCAGTTTGGGGGTGGGGACCTCACAGCAAGGGCCTGCTATGCACCCATTTGTCGGGACACACAGGCAAGTCCATACAGCCCTGTCCAGCCTGAAAACAGTTACGTTCCAGGTGAGAAGGGATGCAGAGGGGATTCTGGGAACTCATAAGAGAACACTGAGCCCAGCGTGGGTGTCCCGGAGGGCTGCCTGGAGGAGGTGCACTGAATCTCAAGGAAAGAACGGCAGAGCAGTGGACAGGCAGGGAAAGGGAGGGGAGGGGCACCACGCAGGGGGCCACTTCAGTGCTGGTGCAGGGAGGTACAGGGCCAGGTGGCCAGCGCGCAAGGGGGAGCTGGAGGGCAAGGGGTAAGGACGGCCAGGGAGGCAGACGATGGGCCAGAAGCTTTGTGAACCAGACTCTGGAAGTCGGAGAAGGGCTGGGTGGGCGCCGCTCGCCCCCGGGATGCCCTCCCCTATTCCTGGCATCCCCTCCCACCTGTGAGCAGGCCACGGCGTAGTTGTGCACACGTGCCCGTGAGTTCTTTAACGCCCTTCCGTGACGCCGCTGGACTGAGTCTTGGCTCTAACGCACAGAATAAGGCGGCAGGAGGAGCGTGACTCAGACCCGCGCTGGGTGGCGGTGGCTGCCACCGCGTGAAGCTGCCTAGGACGCCCCAGAGGCCCGTGTCGGGTGCGGTCCTCACCAGAGGAAGTCTGACTCCCGGCACCGGCACACCCGGGCCTCCAGCGCAGACGTGAAGCTCTTCCCCTTGACGCACCAGGACGTGGGCTTTCTCTTCCGGAAACTTCTCTGCTGGCCCATGATGCAGCGGTCACCCTGCAGCGGGAGCGCGGCGTAAGGAGCTGACCGAGAAGGGTCGACCGCTCTCCGTTATCTGGGGCTGCTGATCTTGTCCTTCCCCGAAAATAGCTGATTCTCAACCCCCAGGCGGCCACCAAGGCAGTGTCCCCTTTCACAGATGGGGAAACCGAGGCCCGGAAGGGCAAGTGGCGTGGCTGAGGTCAAGCTGGGGCAGCCTCCCTCCCATCCCAACCCACAAGCATCCACTGAGCCCCCACAGCGTACAAGCTCCCCCTGGGGTCACAGGGCGGCTGGAGACCAGGAGAGCAGGCGTCTGTTGAGTTTCTCCGTGTCCCCTGCCCCCGGCCCTCGTGGTGCACGCCCGGTGCAGGAGCTGGGAGGAGCCACGGCCCTCAGGGCACAGGTGGACACACAGCCAGTCCTCAGCCCGTCCTCCCAACAGGCGCCGCCCCCTCCCTGCGACGGGCAGGGTGACGTGGCAGGTGCGAGAGCCGCCCATGCTGAAACCCCGAGCTTCCCCGTCACGCCTCGGGCAGCACAACCTGGTCTGGGCTGCAGGGGCCATTTCCAGCCCTCATTTATTTCACTTAGTGCGACTGTCCCATTATTTGTTCTAGAAACATTTGCGTGCTTGAGATTATGGGGTGGGGCTGCCCCATGCCCCAGTGGGGCATTGGGTAATACACGATGCAGGCACTGTGTTGCCCTCCCATCTTACGACGGCTCCCGGATCCCAAGCGCACGGGCTCCGCGGTGGGGTCGGGGCCTGCGGTCCCCTGAGCCCGGCTGCAGACCCAAGCCCGGAGCAGCCCGGGCCCCACGAGGCGGCCGGAGAACCCGGCAGAAGGACTGGACGTCCGGGGCCGCCGGGGTTCTGGGAAGCCGTCCGGCAGGTCAGGTTCCTGGGGCCGTGCCGGCGGGGGGGGGGGGGATGGCCAGGCAGAGGGGGCCCTCCCCGCCTGCGCCCCGGCCCACCTTCAGGTCGCTGAGGTGCCAGGAGCCGTAGTCTTCCTCACCGCACTGCCTGGAGAACGAGGGCCGAAAGTCCACCTTGACGAGCTCCCAGTCTGAGCGGAAGCTGATGTGGCCGAAGACGCTGGGGAGGGAGGAGGAGGGAAGGGAGGGAAATCACCTGAGCCGGCCCGTCCCGACTCGGGGTGCCAGCCACCTCCCCTGCGGGCCTTGGCGACACCTCCCGGCCCTGGCTGGGCCATCCCGGGGGCCAGAGTCCCGGACCCCCGCCCCCCACCAGCACCGCGCCCAGCCGGCTGCAGGCATGTGGTCCTGGCCTTGGTATCCCCACCATCATCCTGCATCGTCTGTGGCTCCCGGATTGCACGCGTGGCGGTCATCCCACACGTCCCACCCCCCCGCCAATAACCCAGGAAGTGGGTGCAGTGACAGGAGCCCCGGCTCCCAGCAGCCCCCGGGCCCTTCCATAGCCTCCCACGGTCCTTGCTTGTGTGCTGCAGAATGACGGGAGGTCAGGTGGCTGTGGCGGTGCGTTTCCCGCCTCCGTCAGCCTCACCGTGCAGGGGGCGGGTGGGGGGGGGTCTGTGCCCCAGACCCCGGCTCTACCGAACCGGGCCACAGGCTGTTTTTCCAGGCACTGCCGGCAATCCGGAGTAAGGAGTCGGCACGCCGACTCACAGCGGCAGGATGGGAAGGACCTCAGCCTTGTGCTCCTCTCCCGCCCACCACGTGGCCCCAGCCTTGGCGAGCGGAGGAAGCGGGGCAGTGGAGCACCCTGGGTGCTCTCCGGAGGCCAGACCTTCACGGGGCACCCGTGATGTGCTGGGGGCTCCATATATGCTGTCTGGTCTAATCCTCGCCACAGCCTCGTGAGAGGAGTTCACTCCTATTTTCCAGAAAGGGAGACTGAGGCGCAGAGAGGTTGAGTAACTTGCCCAAGGTCACCCAGCCCGTTTGGGCCATTTCCTCTCCGTCAGCACTCAGGAGTCATCTGCTGAGTACCCACTGTGTACCCAAATCCCTCCGTCTTTGCAAAGGCTGCTATTTCAGGGGCTTCCCTGTGATACCCCACACTTGGGCTCCAAATGCCACCACAGAGGAGGGAGCCCAGGCTGCACGTCCTTGATCCTTCTCTAGTCCAGCCTGCAGCATTTGGGACGTATTACCAGAGGTCGAGCACCCGGGTGGGGGAGGTGATACGCCCTGTTGGACTCAGTCCCCTTCTATGCGTGCTGACAGGGACCGGATACTTGGGGAAGGTCAATCATGATCGGAAAGGATGCTGATCCCACTCCAGAATGGCAGAGGAGAAATGTGTGGGAGTGTTTTCTTGGGCCCATGATGGCTGGCTCTGAATGTCCAAGGCTGATATTTGAAGAAGGCTTTTGCTTTCACAGGGCGGCTCTGATCCAGGCCTGGGTTCGTGCCCCGTTTCCTACGTCTGTGACCTTGGGCAGGTTCACTCCCTCTGTACCCCATCCTCCTTGGCTTTAAAACGGGGACGGCGGCCCTGGCCTTTTCAGGAGTGATGGTAGGTTAGCAATGGTTTGTGCAGGGTGCCGGCACACGCAGCGATTTCTCTGCTCCCCAAAACAGTCCCACGAAGTAGACAACTATTATCTTCGTCTTACGGATGAAACTCCCGCCTCTCCAGGCTGGTTCAGGGGCCTCCTCTGGTGTTCGAGGTCCCTGAGCCTCCCTCTGTCCCGGCCTTGACCTTCCCCTGCGGTCAGTCCCCTGGTCTCCTGTCTCCCAAACAAAGCCTGCCTGGCGGGTTACTTAAACAGTCTCAGTAGGGAGATAATCTCTTTAAGGGAGAACCTCCCACTAACGAAGGGACAGGACTGCCCGGCAGGCCTGGGTGGGGCGGGCGGCAGTGTGCTTTCCGGGCAACTTCCCGCCAGCTTAGGCCTGAGGCTGGGGGCTCATCTGCACGGGCCTCTCTGGGGTGTTCAGAAGCGTGAGTGCCCGGCCCGTCGCAGCCAGGGGGAGAGCCGATGAGGTCGCGGCAGCGTGGGGGCCCCACCGTGAGCTGGGAGGGCAGATGGGAGTGTGAGCTGTTAATTAACTAACCAGACGCTTCCAGGGAGTCTAGCCGGGGCATCGCTCCCAGGCGGTAAATCCGTGCCTGCCACGGGGCGCACGGCCACCGCGGGCTGAGCGGGCAGGGGAGGGGTCAGGCCGCCGGGCGCTGTCCTGGCCGGGCCTGTCTGCTCCAGGAATGCTGGAGCCAGGGCAGGGCCGGTCCCGATCACGACGTGGGAAGGCACTGCTCCTGCTCAGCCCACAGCTCGTCCTCCAGCCCGTGACTTAGCCATCCCGTCCCAGTTCAAGGTCACTGCTCCCAAACGCCCAAGACGCAGCTGGAGCCCTGTGCGGCCCTTCCCCACCCCCACCCCCGGCTGGCCCTGGTAAGCCAGCCTCCGTCCCACCGGTGAGGACGTGTGCCACTCTTCTGTTTGGTCTGCCCACCGGACCACCAGCTCCGGGGGTCCTCGGGGTCCTCGGCGCCCAGACAGCGGGTGGCACGTTGCAGATCATGCTGGAGTGACCACGGAAGGGCTGGCCTCCGTGGCCTCTGTGGTGTGGAGCCAGGTGGGCCTGGTCAGCGGGGGGAGGCGCTGTCCCTTCCCCTGCCTGTCCCTGTCCCCTGCCCCGCCTTGGGGAGCCCACGGGGAGAAAGAGGCAAGAGCTAGGGAGGCTGACCGCAGAGACTGGTGCTCACGGCCCAGGCGCCCCGGCCCCGAGCCAAGCAGGGAAGCGTGCGGGGCCCTAACCAGCTTCCACGAACGAGGGCCGCGAACAACGAAGCCTGGAAGCCACAAGTGGGAAGTTTTGGTGTCTGCAGGGTGGGGCTCCGCCACAGGCTCTGGGGAGGGTCCTTCCTGCCTCTTCCGGCCTGGCAGTCCTGGGGTTGTGGCCTCCAGTCTCCACCTCCCGGTCATGCTCTCCCTGCGTGTCTGTCGGCCTCCCTCCCCCCCATAAGGTCGTGGGGTTAGGGCCCCCCCGCCCCCCGACTACTGCACCGTGACCTCGTCCCAGCCGATCACATCTGCCAAGACCCCATGTCCAAAGAAAGTCACAGGTGTTGGGTAGATGTGCATTTTGGGGACCCTCGGTCTCCCCAGTACAGGCGTCATCAATACAAGGCAAGAAGAGGGCACAGAGCCCTGCTGTGTCGCCCCAAGTGCGGCCAGGCACACGTAGGAAGGAGGCAGCTGGTAGAAATGCAGTGTGTCAGGCCCTGGCCTGGCCTGTGGGTCAGCTCTGCCTGAACGAGCCCCCGGGAGGTCAGACTGGCCAGGAAGGAGCCTTCCAGGGCCCGACCCCACTTTCCCCGGTGTCTGGGTGGGAGCAGTCAGGCCCCGGGCAACTGTTTCAGGCCCAGCCTCTCAGATCCCAACAGGGATCACGGTGCCTAGTGCAGCGTTTGGCCCGGAGTGGGGTGAGCTCTCCCTGTGGCCTCAAGGCCCCGCCTGACCCGGGCCCCGGCCTGGCCCTGCCCCGCATGGGCCCGTCTGGGCGTCAGGTCAGCTCTGCACAGCATGCCTCTGAGCCCTTCCAGGTGCCAAGAGTTCATGATAATGATGATGGAGGAGAGGAGGAGGGGGAGGGGGAGAAGGAGGAGGGGGAGGAAGAGGAAGGGGAGGAGGGACAAGAGGAGGAGGAGGAAGAGGGGAGAAGGGGTAGGAGGAGGGGAGGAAGAAGAGGGAGGAGGGGGAGGAGGAAGGGGAGGAAAAAGGAGGAGGGGTGGAGGAGGGACAAGAGGGGGAGGAGGAG